>NC_081184.1:120583962-121331462 GCF_029867415.1 Vicia villosa | reverse complement strand
GAAAAATTCTTCTAACTGTTCATTAATATTATTTTTGTGATGCTTCAAATTATGCACCTACAAAAGAAAACATAATTAAAATTGAGTAGACAAAATAAAAGTTATAAGTTTAGAGTTATTGTTTTCTTTAAATATTTGTATGCTAAGTAAAAATTATAGAATAATGGAGAAAAATTCACATAAAAAATACATATATTAAAGAAAATAAAAATCATATATTTAGAGAGTAAGATACTTCTTTTATATTCTCATCTCCTTCAACTCAACTGCTTCAACGATAATTTTTGCAGTTTCAAAGTATAACTAAAATAAATATAACAAAGAGTTTGAAAACAATAATGTAGTTATGAAGAGAGAATAAAAATCTTATAATTAAAAAATAAAAATGGAGACAACAAACTTACAAACTTAAATTCTTCTTATTTTTCTTGAGTGACCGACCATCCATGACTATTATTGAAGATGCTGAAGCAAATATAAAATCAAAGATGACAATAGAAATAAAATAAAACAAATATATTAATTAAATTAGTAATATCAGAAACTAAGAATCCATTTATAATGGATTCTTGAAACAAAAACAACAACTTTAAAACGAAAACAAAAATTATTAATGAGATAGATAGTAATCAATCACAAACGAAAAATGAACAAAATTAAAAATTAAGCCAAAGATAACAGAAGCTAAACAAATATATTGATTAGATTAGTAGTATAAAAACTGAGAATCCATTATTGATGCTCCTTGAAAAAAAACAAAAACTAATAGTAAGAAAAAGATAAAACGCGTTAAAAAAGGAAAATAGTGCAAAGTTAACTAATGTGTTAGTTTTTTTATTAATGTGTTAGTGAATTAGAAGTAGTGTGGAGTTATAGAAAATATTTTTAAATTAGTAATTTTTATTTTTATTTATTTAATTCATTATTATTATTTATTTATTTATTAATGGAATGGTGGGAACATGTGTGAAGTGTCCAATTTTTAGAGCTCGTTTGGCCCAACTTTTAATCTACTTTTCTTCTCCTTATAAGGAGATGGAGGGCCAAACACATTTTTTATAAAGCTCTTATGAAAAAAAGTAACTTTTTTTTCAAGGCAAAAAATTAAATAAAAGGAGCTTGTAAAAAAGGCGTTGAAACCAACTTTTTCAGAGCTTAAAACATGTGGCCGCGGTTCGAATCCCAACGAAAGCATTTTCTTTAAAAAAATTGCGCTAGTGCAGTAAACGGCAATTTTTTCAATTTTTTCTACAGTTCATAACATCTAGAGTTATGTTTTATATTATTTTTTTCTTCTTCGGTTTACATCATCATTTTTGTAGATACTAGTTTTGTCCAACTTTTTATTCGTTTTGTATATTATATCTTATTTTATTGTATAATGATTTTCAATAATAATATTATTAAACTATACACTATATTATAGATGTTAATACAACAATTAATCAATACGCATTATATATATATATATATATATATATATATATGTATATATATATATATATAACTTTAGTGAAAAAAATAAAATTAAAAATAACTCTAAAGTTTAAAAAATAATCATAACCAAACGACTTTAACTTAATTTTAAAAGTTCTTATTTTTAACTTTAATTTTAAAGTAACTTTTAAGACTTAAAAAAGTCGGGCCAAACGAGCTCTTAGTTTTTTTAATTAATTCAAAAAAATAACAGATAATAATATGTAAATAATAAAATTAAATAAATAAATATATAGATAACAAATTATTAAATTGTCCTCAGTTTTGATCAAAAAAATAGTTATGAGACTTGACAATTTTAATATATATATATATATATATATATATATATATATATATATATATATATACATATATATATATATATATATATATAAATATAAAAGTTAAAAGGTAGTGCACTGACAGTGTAAAATAATTTTACACTGTCCTTCAATAGAAAATCATAAATATACCATGTCATTAAAAAAAATTTAAATAAAAAAATAGTTTAAATAGATACATGGTGGTGATTGGTTGACAGTGTAAAAATATTTTACACGGTCGATGCATCACCCCTTTGAATAATATCTCAAACTAAATTAAATTGATGAAAAAATTGATTTTATTTGATTTAATAGAGTTGGTATTTTATAAAACTTTATAAATATATAGTAAAAAAAACCTAAATATGTACAACTTTTCATAAATATTCTTCTATAACATTAAAATCATCACAAGAGTTATGATAAAAAAATTTAGGAATTAAAAGTAATAATAAAATATATAATTTTTTTCATGGTATAATATATATCCAATACGATAGAGATTGGATTAATTTTTTTATTTTTATTTTTATAGTCTAGTTTTTTTGAATAAAAAAAGAGATTTGATTTACTTAGTTTTATTGGATTGAGTTAGTTACATTTTAATTCGAAAATAAATGATAATTAAAAAAAACTGTTTTATGAGTTTGATTTGGAATTACCAAATAACAATAACAACTTTTCCTATATTTATGCACCATCCCAGTATAACGGTTCAAACCTAAACATATTTAAACAAAAACCTCATCATAGATTTTAACCTAAACCTACTTCGAGAAAATTCATAATGGCTTCTACGTCCAAGTCTTCTACCTCCAAGTTGACCATCAGACTTCTCATTGACACAAAAACAGAGAAAGTGATCTTTGCTGTAGCTTCAAAACCGGTTGTAGATTTTCTTTTCTATATCCTATGTTTACCTATAGGTAGCGTAGTAAAGCTTCTAGGCAACCAGGACATGGCCGGTAGTATAGAAAACATTTATCAAAGTGCTCAAGACCTCAATGAGGTTTACATGCATTCTGAACAATCTAAAAGTTTTCTATTAAATCCAATTGCATCTATCTCTTCATATGATTTCTGTAATCTTTTTCCTACAAAGGATGAGGATCACATGCCTTCGTCCGGACTATCTGACTTTTTTCGTGTGGACAAGTCAAACATTCGGGATGATGAAGAATATAAAGACTATGATAAAGAAAAGAAATGTGATATTAATGAAGAAGAGAATAGTGAGGTTGATGGCTATTACTACGAAGATGGTGAGAAGGGTGATGACTATTACAATTATTATCACGAGGAACAGGCTAAAGACGAGGAACATGCTAAAGACAGTGAAGATGGTCACTACTAGAAAATTTGCTTTTAGTGACCGATTTAGTGACCAAAAAATTTTGGTCACTGTAGTGACCGAATTAGCCACCGAAATATGATATTCATGAGCCAATTTTAATAGGACACTAAATCGGTCACTAAAATACATTAGCCACCGATTTAGAGACCAAAATTTAGTGACCGAAATTTCAGTCACTGTAGTGACCGAATTAGCCACCAAAATTTGATATTCATGAGCAAATTTTAAGAGGTCACCAAATCGGTCACAAAAAATATTTTTTTATGCAATTTAATTTATATATAAAAATTAGAGACCGAAATTTCGGTCACTAATATTTATTATTTTTTATTTATTTTTAATCTTGTTTATTATATTATTATTTCCTTTTCATTTTTTTAAAGATTTTAATTCTCTTTTAATTTTTAATTTTTAATAAAATTTTCATATTTTTTATTGTTTTAACATATAATATATTTGTCAAAACTATATGTATATATGTTTAAATATAAAATATAACAATAGATGTAAAGTGGTGTAGTGGTAAGTTCGTCTTAAAATATGTGGAGGTCACAAGTTCGATTCCTAGGTATGATAACTTTTGATTTTATTTTATGAAAAAAAACACTAAAATCGGTCTCTAAATCGGTCACTGAATTCGGTCTCTAAATTTCGGTCACTAAATTCGTCACAAATGCTTAGCGACTAGCACTTTTTCAACCGAAAAATAATGGTCACTAAATCGGTCACTAAACATTTTAGTGACCGATTTTTAAGCATATTCGGTCTCTAATTCGGTCACTAAAAGCGAATTTTCTAGTAGTGGGTAAAGATGGTGTCTACTACGACGAGGAAGAAGGATATGGCTACGAAGATGGTGAAAACGGTGATGAATATGACTATGAAGAACATGCCTATTACAATGAAGATGGTGACGATGGTGTCTATTTCGACGAGGAAGAAGGCTATGGTTACGAAGATGGTGAAAACCTTGATGAATATAACTATGAAGGACAGTCAAATGACAATGAAGATGGTGACGATGCTGTCTATTACGACGAGGAAGAAGGTTATGACTACCAAGTTGGTGAAAATAGTGACGAATATGACTACGAAGAACATGCCAATTACAATGAAGGTGATGACAACGGTGTCTATTACGATGTGGAAGAAGGCTATGGCTACGAAGATGGAGAAAACAGTGAAGAATATGACTATGAAAAACACGCCTATTACAATGAAGATTGCGGTGTCTATTTTGACGAGGAAGAAGGCTATGACTCTGAAGAGAATATTTCAATTAATAATGGATTTGTGAAAGAGAAAGTAACTTTTATGGTTATGGATGATTTAGTTATTCAGCCTTTTACTTTTACTTCAATGATTGAAGTTGTTAGCAAGTTTAATATCAAAGAGATTCGAGAGATGATTGTTGAGTTGGGAATGAATGAGGTTTACATAATCACATAATATCTTGTGTTTCACAATTTTTTATCTAAACTTTAATTCTAAAATTCTAACTAGTGTTAAATTTGGATTTTTTTAATAGGGTATCAAATTGCTTACAGCTTCCTTGGAGTCGAAGATGGTTTTGACCAGTGTTTTTGTCAACAAAAAATATTGATATGTGATCAATAATTTGCTGTATTTTTTTCTAGCTTAAAAGTTTTGATGTGTTTGACATTTGTTTTGTTCAAGATGATTTGTGTTCTATTTTTATTGAATAGTTTTGATGAATTATGTTAAGTATATCATACACATTGGGTTTACTGTTTTTTTCAAATTGGATGTCACTGGCCTTAGAATTTGGTAAACTTTTTATTGAATTTTTAATGGAAAAGTTTGTTTTTAACTTCTATCTCAATGTTTTTACTCCATTAATGTCACTATATTTTAGCAACGATTTAGCATTCAACTTAATTATTTAAAAATTTAAAATCGTCATTTTCCTCTCATATAGAGAAAGTTTGTTAGAAATTATTGACGTTCTTCCATTGTTAACTAATATTTCTTTAATCACTCCATAACTATCATTTACTTAGGAGATAATTTATTATTTAGGAGATAATTTTTTTAAAATGATTTTTAAATGTGGACAAGAATGATAGTAGCATTGAAAGACTTATTAAAAAAACTCAGTTTTGTGAGGGGAAAGACTAATTAAAAAATAAGAAAATTTCTCGCAATATTAAATTTTTCAAGAGGGTGCAACACTTTTATTTACCGGTATTTTCAATAAACAATGATAAATTTTAATTCATTTGCAGGATCAAACTTAAAATAATTTAAACGACACTTTGTAAAAAATATTTTTAAAAAATATATTAATGCTAGAAAGGTTTTATGTTTGATTTCAGAGCAATTGGATAAAAGTTTAAAGAAAGTAAATGCAGAAATACATAGAGGTATAAAGTAAATAAAGAACAATGGTAAAGCAATTGGATAAAAAATGCTTGAATTAAATGCATCAATAACTATCAACAATAGTTAACTTTCCAGAATTCGACATGTATCTTGCGACGTGAGTCTCTGTCTTTTGATGTGTTTCCATGGGTCTTTGGTTTTTAAACAACTTCAAGTTGTTCCTGCTATGAAAAGCGTCTTCAAGTTGCCTAATCATATTTATCAAAAAAATCTATTTGTCGAATTTATGAAAATTCACCTTGGTGTCGAAATCAAGACTTAACTATATGCACTTAGCATTTATATGTATCTCATATCTCATATTCATGTCGAAACGCCGAGCAAAAACCTCAAGTTAACAAATGCCCTCAAAAATACCATTTTTGATCATATTGGCAATATGGTAGAGAAATGATGATAACGCGTAATTATATCGTATATTTGGCTCGATAATAACATAAATTATTCCGTTATTTTATTATAATTATATTTTATTACGGTATTATGCTAGTATTTTCATTGTTTCAGGTATTATGTTCATGCGAGAATTATTTGACAAAAAGAGAAGAAATTGGGAAGAAATTGATTCAAAAAGCAAAAGAAATACAAATAGCAAGATGGGAGGTAAGAAGAAGAAAACAAATAAAGATATTGGAAGAAACAAAGCCCAGTCCACGAAAATAGAGGGAGATGCCCATCTCCAAACGGAGACCCCCGTCTCCAAAGTTGAGATGCCCATCTGTAAAGTTGGAGACCCCCGTCTCCAAAGGCCCAAAGCCCAACACAAGTGGCCACGTCACAAATGGAGACGCCCGTCTCCACCACTTGAGACCCCCGTCTCAAGACTCCTTCAAACACGATCAAATTGAAGACCCACGTCTCCGTTTTATTTGCCGCACGTTACACTCCACCAACCAAGTCAAATGAATGTGGAGCAAAAGGAGGAACGAGCGAGAGTTTGAGATATTTAACCAGATAGTAGACACAGACATTAGTTTTAAGGACGGTGAGAGCGTATTAAAACTAATTAGATATTATTTATTTTCAAAAAGTGTTTTTAAACTCAGCGGGACAGCGGGAGCGTACGTTAGGGAATATTAGCATAATCTAAGTCAACAGAGCGAGAGTTTGAGACAAGGGTTTTCAATTAGATAGTATTTACATGAAAAAGGCATTTTATTAATTCTGATGTTTTCAAAAGGCGTTTCTAAATCTGGTGGAACAGCGAGAGCGTACATTATGAGTTAGCATCGTAGTCTTAATCAACAGAGCGAGAGTTTGAGAGGAGGACTTTTAAACGACATATTTAATAAAGATTTTTTATTTGATAAAGAACCTGGCCAATGGAACTTCGGATCACCTAAGTTAGACGAATTACATACCGATATTCGCGCATTTATATTTTATCTCGATTTAAGATTTTAGTTTCCCTTTTTAAACAATTCAAATATCATTAGCCTTAGCTTTACATAGTAACCTTAGATAACGGTAGATCGATTTATAGTCCCTGTGGATTCGATATCTTTTAAAACTACACGACACGACTGTGCACTTGCATTCTCCCGACTAATAGACACATAAAGTCGCGATCAAATGACGTATTTTAGTAATTCTCTCAGCACTATTCATACCATTTTGCACATGTCATCATCATCATGACTACCTCTACCTAGGAGTCACATCTGCAATCGTGCAAGTGCCTGCCATCATGGCTTCGATTTTCAAGGTCATTAAGGACCACAAAAATTAATTATATTAAATAAAAGATAAATAATTAATTAGTAATGATTTAAATAAAAAAATCAAAATGCCGATGTTTTAATTTCAGAGGGAAAATTGAAGACTCTCATTTTAACAGCTATATAACTTCTTCTCTTCCTCATTCCCTTTCACAACGTCACTTTTCCATGAACCCTAAAATTTTCATTTTCTACAACATCAGTCTCCACCTTTTCTTCTTCTTAAGTTCTAGAAAAACGCCTTCTTCTTCAGGCATAGAAAAGAAATTTCCAATCCTTTCTACTACTGATATTCAAGGTCATATCTATTTTAATGATCGTATTTGCGTTTCAGAACCATTAGTGAAGAAAAAAATCCATCATTTTGAACTTCCCAGGTATTGATTCTCTTCTCTATTGCTGGTATGACTCAGGGATTTCTAGGTCCTTTACCCAAATCATCTATAAAGACTAATAAACGGTAAGAATTTTTCCACTGTTTAACCATTTGTAAACCTCACGCATTTGAGGACAAAAGATTTGAGTTGAAGTTCATGAAACAACCCTGCGCATACCAAAAATACTTAGGCCAACTTATGAGCCTGAAATCTGAGATTGAAGCTATGGCAAGGAAACTGATGTATGCCATGAATCCAGGTTGGCCTAAGCATCATCCCTGCTCAGAGGCGGTATGCTTGCTGGAGTAATCTCTTGAGTCCCACGCCAGAGCCTTGTTCTTCCTAGTCTGCTTGACGGTTACAAAAACACGAAGAGACTTTTAGGACTAATATGCAAGGAGTTACGCTTCATAAAAGCATCGACAAGGGTTATGATTTCCACCATTAATAGGGGTTTCCATGGGTCGCTTCTTGATGAGGTTAGGTAACTAACACAGAGGTATAAGTAACAGATCCTACCTGAGGGATAAGAAGAACATTCATTCTTGAGATCACACATACCACTATCATGCAACTCAAATCCTTGAGCAATCCATATACCCACTCGGATCTTACATAGCTGTTGACACCTTACTAGATTAACTTCCAGGAGGTGATCCAAAGCGTTTTACAGGAACATTTGGCGCCTACCGTGGGGCTTAGGTAAAACTTTCCAAGACCACACTATAATATATCCCCTATCATTCTCAAAACATGTCTGAGGCGTCACCCACGAGTGAAGATCCTTCACTGGACATGGCCCAAATACTAGCAATGGTGGAGGCCTTAAGACAGCAGAACGAGAATCTCCATGACAAAGTCCAAATTCCACATACTCAAACTGTGTCGAACGAAATTCTCAAGAAGGAGCCTTGGATCTCTAATCGTTGGCAGAGGAAATTTAGGAGAACACGGTTTTGGAGAACTTCAATCCGCCTCCATTGGCATCCTTTGATGGCAAGAGAGATCCCCAGAAGCACATCATTTTCATCAATAGTCAGATGGCCATAGAACTTATTGAAATGTAAGCTGATGGAAGGGACGTTCAAAGATGTCAGCCTACGCTAGTATATGGTCTAGCATTCCGCGGCTAGCAAACACATAAAGGTCCACTAGTTTGTTTAATATGCGTCAGGGTCTTTCTGAATCCCTGCGCGAGTACATGGAGAGGTTCAATGAGGTGACCATAAACGTTTCTCAAACAATCAATAAATGTTCTTAGGGACCTTCCAGAACGGTCTGAGGGAAGGCCACTTCAAAGAGTCCCTGGTTCAAAAATCAGCATCCAACATGGAGGAGGTAATTAACCGAGTTGAATGCTACATTAAGGGTGAGGAAAGTAGTATGGAAAAGTGACATCGGGATTCTAAGGAAAGGCCGCATACCAAGTCGGAAGGAGGTACGTCCAGAAAAGAAAATAAAGGCATACGGCCCAGGACCTGAGTATAACACGCCCGAACTGGAGACTATTCGATTGAAACCTGGAATCTTTTACGCCACTTAACACAAGAAAAGAAGACATATCACGTGAAGTAGATCACCTGGGACTGATAGTCAGACCGTCCTGGGCTTAGGTAGTCGACACGGTGACGGGAAGGAAGGATAGTCTGTGGTTCTCTTTTAATCGCATGAAGGGTCACCATACATAAGATTAACAACAACTTAAAAAGGATATTAAGTTACTCATTCAATGCAGCAAGTTGTTGTCCTATGTCAAAGATGACGGGTCATCGCTATCAACGAAGAGAAGTCCTTCTCGGGAAGAGTTTGGGTTGGCAAAGCCACATGCCAAGAAGGGTAAAACTCCCGAAGAGGTGCACGAAACACGGAGATGCACCACACTGTAAACACCATTGTGGGAGGATTTTTCGGGGTGAGGAAACCAACTCAGTGAGAAATTAAAGAGGTATGTCCGAACTGTGATGCATGTATCCCATAATGTGTCTAACGAGGGTGAAGGTGAAGAGTCAACAACTGTGAACTTCTCAAAGTAGGATGCGAGGGGCGTACTGGCCCATGAGAATGACTCAATGGTGATAAAAGTTTATATTCGGGAATGGAGTGTTAAGCGGGTGTTGATCAATCCCATAAGCTCTGGTGATGTTTTATACTAGGATGCCTTAAAGGGTATGTCTATGGAACTTCCGATATGCTTCCATTCAAAGGCACCCTCGTCGAATTCGCTGGTGAGTAGGGGAGTTCGCCGATCGGTTTGGTTTGATTTTGAGAGAATATGATGCCCAAACCGATTAAAAATATATGGATTGGATTTATACACTTTTGCGATAAAGGCCAAACCGAATCAAATCGAGAAACAACAGGTTGGCTTGATCGGATACGCTTAAAATAAATGTGTAAAAAATATTTTAAAAAAATAAATTTTATATCAATTAATTTTCTTGAACATAAAATTCTTAATATTTTTTGTTTATCTATCTATGTTGTGAATGTCACAAATGACGTTTCATTATTTTCTTTTTTAAAGTTGAATACTTTGTACTAGTTTTCATGATAATGATCATATGAATTGTGAGAATTAATTATGATTGGTTCGGGTAGATAGGCTCGCGGGTAGAATTTTAGAAATATGATGCCCGAACCAATTAACATCGGGTTTTATTGGTTTGGTTCGATCTTTGTCCAAACTAAAAAAATTCCTGACCCAAACACCATGGTTTGGTTTAAATTTCGGTTTGATTTGGATTTTCCCGAACTAATGAACACCCTTACTGGTGAGCAGGTGAAGGTACTCTGGTACATGCCAGTAATGACCGTGTTCGGAAGTGGAGATAATTCCAAGTCTGTAAAAGTAAGATACCTCATTATGAACGCCTCATCTCCTTACAACATAATCATTGGGGGACCGACTTTCATTACGCTAGAGGTCGTTCTATCCACTATGTACCTACTGATGAAGTATCGATTTTGTGGTGGCGGAGTGTTTACCCAGAAAAATGGTAAACAAGCGCTAGTTTCCTTTTTAAAGGTTACTTTGCGGAGTCAACTAGAATACTCCAGGACTGATTGCTTTATTTTGTTATGTTATGTGTATCTGATTTGTGTTAAATGTAAAATAGTGACTTTAACGTAAAAGTAAACACTGAAATTAAAGGCTTTAAAGTAAATCAAAGCAATAAAAAAGAAGGCAGTAAATGTGCACTGAAAGATAAAATGTAATGTAAAATGATTGCATTTAATTAAACTGGTACGCATACATACATTCCAAGGTTGCACTCGTTACTCATTGCGCAGAGATTTGAGTTTTACTTGTGTTTATGTAGAAAATGCGGACCTCTAACTATTCCTATAAAACTTGCTTAAATAGAAAAATAAAATAACTACTACTAACGGTCGACTGGCTATCAGTCAACACGTGTCTTCGACATGCAAGATCTTCAATTGTGAGACTTCCACGTGTCCTGTGAGAACTGCCAGAAAAACTGCCTGGAACTGCCTCTTAACTTCTACTGCCTCTCGACCTCCACTTCAGTTTCTGCAGCCAAAAATCCTTAAGTCTTCGCATCCTTTTGGTTTGGTCGAACGCTGAAGCCTCTGATCATCTTTCTAGTCGAACAGCTTCGACTACTAAGCGTTATTTGGTCGAACCACTTCGACCTAAATGGCAATGTAATTATTTAATTGAGGCCCAATTACCAATTTAGGGCCTTCTCACCAAATTGAGGCCCAATTGCCAATTTTGGGCCTTAGTTGCCCATTTATTTAGTAAGTCGAAATCCTAGGGTAACAAATTGCCCCTCCAAGCGACTTCTTTCGACTGACTTTAGGAAAGAGAAAGATGTCGTTTCGGTTCTTTCTTGGGTTTCGACTTTTGTTAATTCCCATTACGCCATGATTACGTTTCATTTTCCCAGGCACTAATTATTACCTAAACGCTAGGTTAGTGGGCTATTAACTGCTTCCAGCTTGCTTGTGTCAGTTTCCAAGATATTTAATACGATTTTTGATCTTCTAACTTCCTTCTCCCACGTTTGTCTTGCTGAAGTAACTACACATTCTCTACATATAGCCTCATTCCTTCCACTTCTTTTTTACATCTCCTTACGCACAACATCTTAAACTCTTTCATCTTTTCAATCTTTTCAAACTATGGCACAACCTTTAACAAATGCCAACATAAGATCCTGCATTAAGAAAGAATTTAAGCTTTCTGCAGAGGAGTTTGATGCGAATCATATCAATGCTCGTGCCCTCTATGCTAGCCAGGGGCTTGCATTTTATCCTGAAATTCTAGATGGAAACATCTATCCCTGCATGCTGATTGAGTTCTGGAGATTTGCATCTTTGCGCATAGATCCAGAAGGGAGGACTACCATAACCTCCACCATTCGAGGGGCTCATGTCATCATCACTCCTTCAACAATCTCTGATTTGTTGAAATGCAGCAATACCGGTACAACGTTTGTTGACAACACCTTCGACATGAACACTTCTAATATGTTAAGGGATCTCATGGACAATGACCCCTTTTGTGCCAGAGTTATCAAAATTTGGCACCAGCTTTTGGTAGGAAACTTCCGTCCGCGCAACCATAATAAAAATAAAATTATGGTGGAAGATTTGGAGTTCATTTCTTGTGCTCTTCAGGGGAAGAAAATCAACTTTCCTCTTTTGATTTTTAAACAACTCGTGGAAGCGGTCTCTTCGACGGCCTCTCGTCAAGGAATGGTGACTTGTCTTCCTTATGGAAGATTCTTGTATTACCTATTTCTCAAGCAAGGTGTAGTGAGGAAAATGCGTAGGGCCGTGCGCGTAGAGATGTTCGAAGCCGAAAGTCTGCCTCTATTATCTTTGGAGGACATCGACCAAAGAGTTCACTAAGATTGGACATTTTAGTGGCTTTAGGGTTTGCCAGTTTTTTCTTTTTTGTTTTTTTTTTTGTAATGACTGCGCCTTTTATGAAGGCACTTTTTGTAATGACTGGCCAAGACTTTTAGCCATTTTAATATAATCTCTTAGTTTTTACTCTCTTATGTGAATTTCTTGAAGCATAGGTTTATATTTTTACAAATATTTACCATTTATCCTCAAGATTCGACCATCTGAATTTAATTCTTCAATTTCATATGCATTGTTTGAAAACACTTGCAAAATTTTAAACGGTCCTTCCCAACTTGGGGACCATTTACCCAATAACTTATTCCTTTGATCCATGGGTAGAATAACCTTCCATACATAGTCACCTACCATGAATGTCTTCTCCTTGACTCTCTTGTTGTAGGCCTTCGCCACCTTTTCCTTTTGTCTTATTAATCTATCCAACGCTATTAGCCTCTATTCGTCTAATTCGACTAACTCATCTAACATCATATTCCAGTATTCGTCAACGAGAGACTATTTTTTCGTTGAATTCTTGTCGACTGTAGATGAATCTCTGCAGGCAATACAGCATCATGCCCAAAAGTCAAACGAAATGGGGTAGTTTTTATTGCTTCCTTTGGTGACGTTCGACAAGCCCAAAGGATTTGGTCGAGCGTTTGATGCCAATTTCTTGGCTTTTTTCCCACATGCTTCTTTATTAAATTTATGATAACTTTATTAGCAGCTTCGACCTGACCATTTGCTTGGGCATAATATGGAGTAGATGTCAGCAATTTAAACCCTGTTTCTGCTGCAAAAGCTTGCATTTTTTGACAAACAAAAATTGTTCCTTGATCAGTAGTGATAGTTTCTGGAATCCCATATCTGTAGATAATGTGTTTTTGTATGAAACTAATCACTGCTTCTTGATCAGCATTAACTAGTGGGATTGCCTCTATCCATTTAGTAAAATAATCTATTCCTACTAAGATGAATCTTTGTTGCTTGGAAGATGCAGGTTTATTCTCTCCTATTAAATCCAAAGCCCATCATCTAAAAGGCCAAGGTTTAATAATCGCATGCAATTCACTGGCTGGAACATGTTGAATACCTGAAAATTTCTGGCACTCCTGGCATCGTCTTGCATATTCAATACAGTCTTTTAGCATTGTCGGCCAATATAAACCTTGTCTAAACAACAAACATTTCATCTTATGACCTGATTGATGAGCTCCACAAACACCACTATGAACTTCTGACACAGCCAAATATGCTTCAGCTTCACTTAAGCATTTCAACAATACACCCTCGGCTGTTTTCTTGTATAAATCATTTCCTAATATCACATAATTTAGAGCTCTATATTTAATCTTTCGATCAGTTCCTCCGACTGGATTATTTAGGTATTGGACCAATGAGTTTCTCCAATCAGCATCAGTCATATTGTCGATGGCAAAAATTTCCAATGCATACAAATTTTCAATTTCAACATCATCATCTACACCCTCGAATTTTGATGTCGACAATTGACCCAATTTATTTAATACTTCATGAGTTTCTTTATTCTTGATCTCGACCATATCTTCCAACTTGTCTTTAGAAACTCTATACCCAGAAGCAATTTGTGCCAATTCATTGGCAATGTAATTGTTGGATCTTGGTACATGCAAGATCTCAACATGCTCGAAGCTTTCTAATAAGCGTATCACGATTGCATAATACATTATTAGATTTTCTTTAATGCACTTATACTCTTTTTTGATTTGTCGAATCACTAATTCGGAATCACCTCGAATCTCAACTCGGGTTGCCCCCAAATCTATTAGGGCTTTCAAACCAGTAATCAAGGCTTCATATTCGACTTCATTATTAGAGCATACTTCTTTCATTTTGTAATGGAACTTAGTTGGAAGTCCCTTAGGGGAAATAATTAGGACTCCAATGCCTGAACCATTTTTGTGACTAGAGCCATCGAAAAACAATTTCCAATTAGTTTGCTCGACTTGATTTACAGACAATTCGACTAACCCATGGTCGACTATGAAATCAGCCACAACTTGTCCTTTCATAGCTTTTAAAGGGACATATGTCAAGGAAAATTCAGTCAGCGCTAAGGCCCACTTACCAATTCGACTATGCAAAATTGGTTTAGACAACATATGTTTAATAATATCAAAATGAGAGGACACATACACATCAACAGGCTTTATATATTGCTTAAGTTTGTTACATGAGAAATACAAGCATAAGCATAATTTTTCAATATCATTATACCTAGTTTCAACACCTACTAGGGTTCGACTTAGATAATATATGGCTCTTTCAACGCCATTATCATCTTCTTGGGCCAACATACTCCCAATTGTCGAGCCTGATGCAGCTATGTATAATTTCATACTCTTTGTCCTATTGGGGGGTAACAAAATAGGAGGCTTAGTTAAATAAGCTTTTATTTGGTCGAACGCCTGTTGATGTTCTTGTTCCCGTTTGAATTGATCTTGGTTCTTGAGTTTCACAAGTGGTGAAAATATCTTCGTTTTGCCACTTAGATTTGAGATGAATCTCCTCAAGAAATTGATCTTCCCCAACAATGACTGGAGTTGTTTCTTTGTTTCTGGCGCCTTTAGCTCCAAGATGGCTTTCGTCTTATTTTGGTTTATCTCAATGCCTTTCTTGTGAACCACGAAGCCTAGGAAATCCCCTGCATGTACACCAAAAGCACATTTTAAAGGGTTCATTTTGAGTCCATATTTCCTCATACGTTCAAAAGATTGTCGAAGATGGTCTAAGTGACCATTTTCAGAGTTAGATTTTATTACAATATCATCAATATAAACCTGCATAAACTTGTCAATAAAATCATGAAACATAGAATTCATGGCTCGTTGGTATGTAGCTCCAGCATTTTTTAAACCAAAAAGCATTACCACCCATTCATAAGTTCCTAAAGCACCTGGGCATCGAAACGCCATCTTAGGTACATCTTCGTCAGCTATAAAAATTTGGTTATAGCCTGAATATCCATCCAATAAACTGAGATATTCAAATCCGGCTGCAGAGTCGACTAACATTTCAGCAACTGGCATGGGATATTCATCTTTAGGAGTAGCCTTATTTAAATCTCTGAAATCGATGCATACACGAAGGCTACCATTTTTCTTTATGACAGGCACTATATTAGCTAACCATTCGACATACCTCGCAGTTCGAATAAACTTGCTTTTCAGCAATCTTTCAATTTCTATTTTGATTTTTTCCATAACCTCTGGCGCAAATCTTCTAGGAAGCTGCTTGATAGGTTTCTTCCCTGGGTTTAATGGTAGTCGATGCTCCACCACCTGTCGACTTAAACCAGGCATTTCATTGTAATCCCATGCAAAACAATCTTTGTATTCTTTCAAAAGTCGAGTCAACTTGGTCTTTAGGTCACTTGTAAGCCTTGTACTTACATAAGTAGGCCTTTTAATGACTCCATCACCTAAGTCAATTTCCTCAAGAGGATCTTGAGCTTGCATCCTTTTTACCGATGCTGATGGATCCATTTCGAAACCTAAAGGTTCGTCATCGTATATCCCGTCAAGTCGTTCGACTTGATGATCGACTTCTTGATCGTTTTCATTTTTTACTATCATGGCCTCAATCGTCATATTTTTCTCTAGTTCGGCTTCTAAGGCCGCTTTTTCTTTGTTTTCGGCCAAATAGGCCGTTATTCGAGCCAGGTATTCTGACTCAGTGGTCATCGTCCTTGATTGTTGTCCTCTGCTCTAGAGGACTTTCATGGTTCAATGGTTCATTAGGATCTTCTTTATTCCAAATGAAACCATAATTTGGGTCTAAGTTCAGATACTTAGACACACTTTCATCAGAAGGATATACATCTTCTGCTTTGTAGCAAGGAGCTACATTTGCCAAATGCTGGTCGAAATGTTTGCGACCACTTTCAGTTTTGTAATAACTTTGGTCAGCTTCAATATTCTCCACTATACCATCTGACCTCCAAATGGCCACACGCTGATGTAAGGTGGAAGGAACTGCCCCAATACCATGGATCCATTCTCGACCCAACAGCAGTTTAAAATTTGCCTGCGATGCAATCACCATGAAGACGGTTGACCTGACAGACGAACCAACAGCTAGTTTTACTTGAATTACTCCAAGTATTCCACTTGTCTTGCCCTCATAATTTGACAGTACCATATTATGGGGTCTTAAGTCTTTGTCAGACTTTCCCACTTTCTGAAGTGAAGAATAAGGCATTAAGTTTACAGCAGCCCCACCATCGGCAAACACTTTGTTTATTGGAACACCATCCACTTTCGCCCTTATGAATAAAGGCTTCAAATGATACATCATTCCTCGACCTGGCCTCTCAAACACAGCCTTTTGCTCTTCTATCACTCCTTTTCCCATCACGTAGTAACAAACAGGTGTTTCTTCCACATTCTCGTCAGGAAGAAAATCATCTTCATTTTCAGATACCTCAGAGATTCTGTCGAACTCAGCCGGGAGTACAGAAACAATCCCACAGTTGATTAGCAATTCATCTGACTCTATGTCAAAGTTATCATCGACTTCTTCGTCTGACAATGGAGAATACTCAGGCTCTTTTTCTGTATTTGGGATTGGAGCATCGTCGTCGACCAATTCCTTGATCAACTTCTTTCCTAGGATCATCCCAGCAGCTAATCTTTCATTTGCTATTTTAGCCTGCTCCTCAGTCAACTTCCTATGAAAGGGTTTTGCCTGATAGTGAGAAAATCCTGCCTGCACCATTTTTGAACCCTCTTGTCCATTCTTGTGGCTTCTTTGGTAACGCCTCCATTGCGTTCGAGTCATGGGGTTCTTTCCTTTGTAGTTTGGAGATATGTAATCTTTTCTTTTAGATCCACTATCAGTCCAAGAACCTTCAGCATTGGTTCCATCGCCTTGAATCTGCCATTCTGGACGTTTACCTCTGAAGTTAATGGGTTTCACCCATTTGTCTTCAGGGACATCCGTCTTGGGACGGAAAGTCCTTGGTTTTTCAAACATTTTCCTGTATTCTCCAGCCTTTCGACCACTGTTTTCTCCTGTATATATGAATTGACGATTCTTGCCTCGACGAGGGTCGAACCTCACTTTGTTTGCAGCATCGACATTAAAAACAGCATCACACCTTGGACATAATCCAACTTGAGAGTTGTTATTGTGGCATCTCTCGAGGAATTTCAAAAGACTCTCTTTTGGTTCAGGATAAACCATGTTCAAAACTTTGCCATCAGTAGCGCCGCTTTGCTTTCTAACGAAACCATCAGTAGTTTCGACCATCATCACATCAGCAAGCTCAGTATAGTGAGCCTCTTCGACTTGCAAAAGATCAGTATCAACTTGCATTGATGACTTTGGCTTTTCTCCAAACTGTAACCTTCCTTCTTTCAAAGCTTTTTGCACTAAATCCCTGAAAAGGACACATTGAGAAGTTTTATGACCCAAGAAATTATGAAATTTACAAAATCCTCTTTTTTTTCTTTTGTTCAAGAGGAGGATTTTTAAGTCCCGGGGGTACTATGATTTGCCCATCAGAAACCAACAAATCAAATATTTCATCACATTTCGTTATATCAAATGAATACGTTTTACTAGAGAATTTCTCATTTTTACTTTCAACCAGATTTTTATCTTTTGAAGGTCTAAGCAATTTACAAATATAAGGTGGTCCTGGCTTTAATTCGGCCACGTTAACCTCTCCCTCTTCGTATTCATCGTCGCTATTAGAGTCGAACTCACCTGTAGTAACATAAGCTATTTTCTCTTTCTTATGATACTTATTAGCCCTAGCCTTCTCAGCCTTTAGCCTTTCGACCTGGCGTACTCTATCTGCCAGTTGTGCCATGTCTCTCAAATGTTGGGTGTCTAATTTCTTCCTTATGGAATAATCTAACCCACCTGCAGCCATTTCGACTAACTCATGTTCAAGAATTTGTGTAAAACATCTAGCTTTCAGTAACCTAAAACGGTTTAGATAGTCATCGACTGGTTCTGTACCCTTTCGTCTAACTCCTGCTAATTCTTTCAAGCTAATTTTCGACTGTCCCATATAAAATTGTTCATGAAACAATCGTTCTAATTGGTTCCATGAGAACAAAGATTGGGGAGATAAGGCCGTGAACCAAGTAAATGCATTTTTCGTTAAAGAACTTGGAAAATACTTCATCTTTAGATTTTCATTGTTTGCTATTTCTCCAGCCTCTGTCTGGAACCTAGCAATATGTTCGACCGTCGACTCGCCAGTCTCACCAGCAAATTTGGTGAATTTTGGGACTTTCCACCCCCTAGGCAATTCTGTTTGCCTTACATATTCTGACAACGGGGAAACGAAATTTGGTCTATGCAAACCTACATTTATCCCATTTTGGACTAAAATTTGTTCGACTACATTAGAGATATTATTGTGTCCAACATTGACATCTTGCTGGATGTTCCTAAGAACCTGGTCAGCATCTTGATGCCTTTGTACTATTCTAGGGATCTCTTGCTCGATTTGATCTCCTTGTCCTATAGGTTCGACCCCTCTCACATTCGACCCTTGAGTAGTCGAAAGGTTTGGTTGTGGGGGCGCTCCAAAGAAATCTGCAATTCTGGCCATTTGTCCCGCCAATATTTCATAACTTTGATTCGTGTTATTTATCATGGGAGTAAAAACAGTTTCCATTTGTTGAGTAAGGGCATTCACCATTTCATGATTACTTTCGTCCATTTGTTGTCGAATTGACAACATTGACGTAGTACTTAAAGATGGCAAAACCTGGTGATTATATCCTATGCCTATAGGTCGACCCCCAGACTTGATGTGCTTGTAGCCATCATGCTGTCAGAATATAATGAAGGATTTGTGTGCAAACCTTGCATCATAGACGTGGGCATTCCAAACTGAGGGTTAAAACCTGGTGTAGGCATCATTCCATGAAACGGCGGTCGTAATGGATTCAACGGTGACCGTACATTCGTTGGTGATGATACCATTATTGCTGCCGTCGATCCACCAGTATTTGTTGTTCCAACTGGGGACGAATCTGCGGCATTTTGTGGTGTTCCTCCGTTCAGAACACCTCCTTGATTTCCAGAAAGATCAGAATTATTTGTATTAACTTCAACCATGTTAGTTAATTTCCGACCACTTCTTAATATCATTCATAACTAAAGAAAAATAAAGAACAATCGACGGGTCCCACTGGGTGTGCCAATTTGTTTACCCAGAAAAATGGTAAACAAGCGTTAGTTTCCTTTTTAAAGGTTACTTTGCGGAGTCAACTAGAATACTCCAGGACTGATTGCTTTATTTTGTTATGTTATGTGTATCTGATTTGTGTTAAATGTAAAATAGTGACTTTAACGTAAAAGTAATTACTGAAATTAAAGGCTTTAAAGTAAATCAAAGCAATAAAAAAGAAGGCAGTAAATGTGCACTGAAAGATAAAATGTAATGTAAAATGATTGGATTTAATTAAACTGGTACGCATACATACATTCCAAGGTTGCACTCGTTACTCATTGCGCAGAGATTTGAGTTTTACTTGTGTTTATGTAGAAAATGCGGACCTCTAACTATTCCTATAAAACTTGCTTAAATAGAAAAATAAAATAACTACTACTAACGGTCGACTGGCTATCAGTCAACACGTGTCTTCGACATGCAAGATCTTCAATTGTGAGACTTCCACGTGTCCTGTGAGAACTTCCAGAAAAACTGCCTGGAACTGCCTCTTAACTTCTACTGCCTCTCGACCTCCACTTCAGTTTCTGCAGCCAAAAATCCTTAAGTCTTCGCATCCTTTTGGTTTGAACGAACGCTGAAGCCTCTGATCATCTTTCTAGTCGAACAGCTTCGACTACTAAGCGTTATTTGGTCGAACCACTTCGACCTAAATGGCAATGTAATTATTTAATTGAGGCCCAATTACCAATTTAGGGCCTTCTCACCAAATTGAGGCCCAATTGCCAATTTTGGGCCTTAGTTGCCCATTTATTTAGTAAGTCGAAATCCTAGGGTAACACGGAGTTAGAGTGATCAAGGGGGGGGGGTCAAGAATTGGCCTGCAAGTGCTACAAGGACCGTTTGAAGATGAAAAAGAATATAGAGGGAGACTCTCCCAAAGAATTCGATTGGTGGATATCGACCCCGGGGAAGATCCTGCACCAAATAACTTAACTCCCATGGGGGACTTGAAGAAAGTACAGATTGGGGCCGAGGAGTTTCAAACCACACAAATCGGCTTCGGGATGACACCTGAAGAGGAAACAAATATCGTTCACATACTGAGGTAGAGTGTGGACTTGTTTTCATGGATGTCTTTTAACATGCCGATAATCGACCCGAACATCATGTGCCACCAATTGTCCATCGATCCAAATCGAAAGGTAGTGGCTTAGAGGAAAAAAAGCTGAGGGGAGAAGGAAGAAGCCATTATGGATGAGGTTGGAAAACTATTGAGCACATGGTTCATCCAAGAGATAAAATGTCCCACTTGGTTGTCCAACATCAAGAAGAAAACGGGGAAATAAATTATGTGCGTGGATTTCATGGATCTTAACAAATTATTGTCCTAAAGACTATTATCATTTATCACACATTGATAGACTCATCGACAACTTGTCGGGATTCTGGTTACTCAACTTCATGGATGCATACTCAAGATATAACAAGATACGTATGAGCCCTCTGGAAGCTCCCAAGACGGCCTTCATGAATGAGAGCTCTTAGAGGTCAAGTTTTTTCAATAGTTAGTTTTATTCAATTTATTTAAAATATTGTGAGTTTTGTCAATTGTATTTCCTCTTATTTTAGTGGTCTTTGATCTGGCGCTGGTGATACAGTAGGCTTGAAATCTAATTTGATTATTATTTGAGTGAAGCTCTTAGAAACCACTTTTTTAAGACTTGTTTTATTTTGGCTCGGTAGCTTTTCCTTTATCCGTTTAACTTTTCTTAGTGTTTCTATTGTAACTTTTAGAACATATTGTGCCAATAGCGTTTGTGAATTTATTGTCACTAAGATGGTTTTAAATTGCGCACCACATCAGGTGATGCAGCCGCAATATTGCGGTTGCGGCATTGTCCACATCTGCATCAGGCTGTAATTGCGGTGTGATTAAAATTCAAAATAAAAATTGCATCATGCGCATCAACAGTCACCTCATAACACCGCAACAGGCGCACCATTCACATCATAACACCGCAACAACTGCATCAGCCTACAAGAGATTATGCGATGTTCTTAAAAATTATTTGGTCTTCCTTCCTTTCTATTTATATTATAGATTTAAGGTATTTTTTTAAAGGAATTAGTGATATTCATAATGATGGCGATTTGTTAACGAAATATATATATATATATATATATATATATATATATATATATATATATATATATATATATGAAAATTTAGAGTGAAAAAGGAAGAGACGTTTGAAATCTAAAATAAATAATAAAATATAAGATTTTGTGTTCATAACAATTTGCATCGCAACAAATGCAACTGCATCCGCAATTTAAAACCACGGTGACCATAAAGACAAAATTGTGCCTTAGGTGGATGTGTGTTTTTTATTTTGCAATCAAATTATGGCAAAAAAACAAAAAGAGATGGAAAAAATAACAAATAATTGCATCACTAAATCATTTCTTGAAAGCAATGTCGTCATTTAGAGGCCTAAGGCAAAATTAAAATAATTTTTATATATATATATATATATATATATATATATATATATATATATATATATATATATATATATATATATATATATATATATATATATATATATATATATATATATATATATATATATATATATATATATTGATAAAACTTGTATTTTATTTCTTAAATTATAATTTTTTCAATCAAAATTTTAAATAATATAAAATTAATTAATAAAGGGTTCAACTTACTCCAAGAGTAATTTTTTTTAACTTTCTATAAATCATAGCCTTTAAAATAGATTTAATCGAATGGTTAATTTTTTTTTTTGGGAGCAAGATATATTATAGGGAGTACAAAGGATACTCCAAGCCGATTACAAAAACGTACGAGAAAAACGCACAAAACAAAAGAGAAATTACAAAACCAAATGTATTCTATGAGAAATAAAACATAGGTCTTTTGTTGAACTCATAAAAGCTGCATTTGGGAGACGTAATTCCGCCGATAAAAAACCAACTCCACACCGTCATATCTTCCACAATATATCCAAAATGTTCCAACCTAAGATAATACTGTTCCTTAACAACCACATATTCCACCAAACCGCCAACCAAGTACAACCTTGTTTCCCGACCTTGACGTTCTTAAACATGCAGAATCGATACCAAAGAAGAAAATGGCTCTTGAAACATTCTCCCTTGTGATCCTTTAAACGGATCTATTCTGCAATCTCCTTCCAAACTAAACCGGAAACGTGACAAAATAAGATGGAATGAGCTAAATTGTCAGGGTGAAGCACACAGGAAACATATCCTGCATTAGCAGGCTGCGCCATTATGCCTTTAATACGAAGTTGCTCTTTTGTCGGAACTCTATTCAAGAAGCATCTCCATCCGAACGCTTTTATTTTGAGAGGGACATTAACTTTTCACACATATAACATTCATTGACCCCTTTAGATTTTTGACCTTCACTCGGTCTTCTAAGAGGATTTCCTATAATGACCACAACCAATGTCTTCTTGAGCTTCTGACCTTCACTTGGTCTCACAAGGTACAATCAAACAACTATTTGAAGGTGTGTTCGTTTACAATAAAGCTCTTCCACACAAGCAAGAGTAAACTCAATTAAGTACACAAGAAGATCTTAATACACACTAAGAATATTACATTGTATTGTGGCTCGATGTATGGTCTTTATTTCTTCAAGTAGCTTCTTACAGATTAAAACCTAAAGCTCTTGGACTTCTAACATCTCCTTCTTCATCAGCTTCTGATAGCTTGGCTGGACTTGATAAACATCATAAGGAAGAACATCTTCGTCTTGGATCTTTTGAGAACACTTCGGACAACAACCCATGTTCTCTTTTCTTCAATGATCATTTCAACGCATAATAATCATACTGTGGATTCTTATTAATTCAGATCTATGATCATCTTGTAACTAACAACTTGATGCAAAAGCCATTCAGAGGTAGTTGTTCATGTTGTTGTTATAATGGTTGGTGGTTTTGGCTGTGTTCCATTGATCACAACACCAACAACTTTTCTTTTCAAAACATCTTCATCTTAAATAACCAAGGGAAATAGACCCTTTGAAAAATAGCTGTTGAGAACCAGCTGGCTATGGATGAAGAGTCGTTACATAA
Source organism: Vicia villosa (assembly GCF_029867415.1). Classification (NCBI taxonomy): domain Eukaryota; kingdom Viridiplantae; phylum Streptophyta; class Magnoliopsida; order Fabales; family Fabaceae; genus Vicia; species Vicia villosa. The sequence goes on along the minus strand of NC_081184.1, from coordinate 121,307,620 downwards.
TGATGTTAGGTAGTACAACCACGTCTATCATTTTCCGTAATTCACGCTGATGGAGAGATAATGGTATAAAGCGTTCATGTACTTTGTACTTTATCATTGCTAACGGTAACATTTGTCTTCTCAACTTTCGAGGCTTCTGATGGTAGATATTTAAAGCATAAATGGAAGAGAAACATCATTTCATGATCAGGTCTTTAGTCTTAAGAATTTGTCCACTTAGGAACCTTGTTGTTGAAGCTGCAACCCTTATCTTGAGAACTCATTCTTCAAAGCCTCAGGTCTTCAGAATCACGTCTTTAGAGTCTTCGGCACTTGGTCTTCAGAATCCTTTTTTATCAGAAACCAAATCTTCAGAACTTCAATCTTCAGAACCTTCAATCTTCAGCACTTATTAATTCAGAAGATTATACGTTCAGAATCTCCACTAGCTTCCGAATCAGAATCACTTCTCAGAACAGAATCTATAATATCATTGCAACAACAATATCATATTTCCTAAGATCTTTTTGATTGTGATCAGATACAGAAGCATACCTTCTTCTCCAAAATGTTTGTGACTTGTGTTACACATACTAACTCACATATGATCTTTAGTATTCATCTTGATGGTGTTTATTTAATATGATAGCTTTGATGAACACACATCAAAATACAAATAGTTCTTTTCACAAATACTCCATTCTTACATGTTCTTGATGCGCCATTCTTAGAGGATGCTGCTAGTTTTGGGAACTACTCCAAATGTGAACTTGCTAAGCATTCATAGACCCGGGCTCAAAAGGAGTTTATTTGTAAGAGAACTGATGTTTAAGAGCACTGATGTTTATAAAGCTAACTCCAAATATGAAATTTGTTGGTAAGCCAACTCCAGCAATTATAAAGAATCAATGTTAAAAAGAAAACTGACTTAAATACTTAATAGTTTCATGGTGAATGAGAATACTTAACTGCTTCTTTAAGTTGTAAATTTTAAAGAATTTGATGCGTTGGTTATATTAGCTAGTGTTTATGATTTTGTTTGATATCATCATCATTAACTATTTTGTGAATCTTTTTTCATTATAATAATCTATTGTATCCATTATAGACGTCAATGACACTACTTCTTTTTGAATAAGTCTTATATATGTTATGGGTTGAAACAAGGGAAATAGGTGAGTAAGTCTTGTATATGTTATGGGTTGAAATAGGGGAAACATGTGAATAAGTCTTGTATATGTTATGAGTTGAAGCAGAACAAGTGAATAATAAGTCTTGTATATGTTATGGTTGAAACAAGGAAAACAAGTGAATAAATATTGTATATGTTATGGGTTGAAACAAGGGAAACAAGTGAATAAGTCTTGTAATTGTAAGCATTTCCGAACTGGGAAAATAACGTTAGGGGTTAATAGCATTTCTGTTGTTTATATTATTATTTAGTGAAATTTTTAATACATGAGAATATGATCTTATAAAACACATATATTGTCGACAAAACATTATTCACATATTCCAGTTATTTCGGAATTGTATTTTCATTATATTGTCTTTGTAGCTCTGGTTCCTTTAATTTTTCTAGCAAGTTTTGATCAAATTAAATCATGTTTGGAAAACTATAAAAATTGCAAGCAAGTGTATCATTTGAAATGTTTCAAGAAATATTGATTTTAGCATTAAGACATTGACAGAAGTGTCAATAACTTCCATGTTTTTCACTGCATAACAATAGGTATGATATTATAGATACATGAAGGATAGGCTTACTTTAGAGAAGGTGAATGCAGTCATCACAAATATGGCGTCTTATACGGAAACTAATACTCATCTGATATTTAAATTGATGTGTGTATGATATCATGTACTTTTTTAGTGTTTGTATTTATTAAATTTTCTACAACAAATGTAAGAAGGAAAAAATAGTACATTGCTATTATGAATAAAAGGTTACGGGCCCGTTTGTTTTGGCTTTTTAAAAAATGATTTTTATAGTATTATCAAATTTTGTGAAAATAATTTTTACAAAGAAACTTTTTATAAAAGCTTCAAATAAAAATTTTGTTTGAATAGTTATTTGTAAAATGTGATTTTAGGTATTTCATCCAAGGTTGTTAAAATCTCGATTTAAAACCTAAATTCTATAGATTTCACGTTTCTAGGTCAGCATTTCGTGTTAAATCGCAGGTAAAAACCTTTTTATGTAAAATCATATTTCGGAACGATTTTACGTGAGTTAAATCGTCCTGAAATCGGTGAAATCGTGTAAAATCATGTAAAATCGTTGGATTTTACTCTTTGACCTGATTTTATTTTTTTTAGTCAAAATTTATAAATCAAATTTTATATTTTGGCCCATAAAATTTTCTCTATGATTTTTTAATTTTATTCACATTCATATCTTGGTTATAATATTAAAGAATCTTTAACATTTGAAGATTGATTTAATCAAGTTGAATATGAATGTTCTAATGAAGATGATGTTGTAGAAGCATTGAACTTTTGTTTAAGTTGAAGATGAAGATGAAAAGATTTGTTTTTTTGAACTCGAAAAACTTATGAAACTATTATTTTTTTATAATCTTTTAGATGTTATATTTTATGATTTGGTGGACAATTTATGTAGTTTGATACAAGTTTGTAAAGATTACACTTTATTATGATTATATAGTATATTTTTACTTTATAATTAAGTTAAAATTTTAATTAATTAATTAATTTATAATATTATATAAGTATACATATGTCGTATATATAAATTTAGTATAATTTTAATATGATTATATAGTATATTTTTACTTTATAATTAAGTTAAAATTTTAATTAATTAATTAATTTATAATATTATATAAGTATACATATGTCGAGGTAAACTCTATGATTTTACGTTTCGATTTTACCTAGGTAAAACGAGTCAAGGTAAAAACTCGATTCTGACAACGTTGATTTCATCTATTTATGGGAAAAAAATTTAGATATCAAAATTCCAAAAAATCACTTAATTTTGAAGCTATTTCAAATAGATTTTCATAAAAATCATTTTTGAAATACAACTTTTTGAAAAAATTATGATTTTGACTAAGTTTTGGTCTTCAATTATGTATGTTTATGTTATAGGATGTTAAATCAAGTGTTTCGTTTTAGAAAAAATGAATATAAAAAAACTTGTAATATTTTGAAAAACGGTTTTAGAAAATCTATTTTCAAAAATACAAAGAAAAAAATCCTTTTTTTTTAAAGTTGAAGTTATATTTTTTTATACAAATATAATGATTTATACAAATGAAGTTATATTTTTTTACACATATTTAATGATTTACTGGGGTTTTAACCTCCAAAAACAAAACACCTACAATTTAAACAAAGTACTAGTTTTTTAATACATATGTTGACTCAGCTTATCATCAAATGTATTGCTGTCATGCCACATAGGCGCAATTAACAAATATTTTTAAAATCTAACAACATGGACCTTTTTGATTAACGAAATCGTTTTTAAAAAAATAATATGTAACGTTTATTAGATAAAAGACTAAAGTGAAATCTCAAATTAAATTAAAGGACTTTACCACTAATTAAGCCATTAATTTAAATGAAATAATAAAAATCACATTTTTCAACAAGTAAATATTAATCAATTTAAAACAATTTGATTAACTAGCATGATATTAATAATTAAGGGTGTAAATAGTTGGTAAAACATAATGAATTTGAAAAAATTAAAAATAAGTTATTTTACATTGAATTAACAATATAAACTAATTGTTTTGAAGTTTAAAATATTTATAATTAATATAAATTATTGTTATTTATAATTATATTTTAAAGAAAAAATTTAAAATATTTATATTAGAACTTTTTATATTATTTTACATTTAATTAAATATAAACTAATTATTTTGAAGTTTGTAGTATTAGTTAACTATTAAAAATAAAAATTTATTAAAATTAATAAATAAATACAATAGACTATTTACAAAATATATAGCATCACACTAAGAACAAAGAGTTAAGTTTGATGCTCATAATTAAATTTTGATATCTCAATGTCATAGAAATACTTGAGGAAGACATAGTTGTTTTTATTAGAAAGGAATATCCTTTCCATTCCATCCTTTACAACTCTACTTCTTCAATATAATTTTATAATTTTATGATGCTTCAAAATATACATCTAAAAAAATATAATTAAGAATTAAAAAATAAAAATAAAGTTAGGAGGAGAATACCTACAAAATGAAATATAACTTAAAATTAAAAATAAATACTAATAGAAAAAATTAAAAACAATAAATTTAGAGAGAAAAAAAATTTCTTATAACCCGTTCATTATTATCTAGATATGGTAACCCAAAATTAAAGGTGTTGATAGGAGATAGTTCGATATTGAACAAAAAAGATTCTCATTGGTGGAGGGATTTAATTAAATCTGATAATTATGAGAGGCTTCTTTTCGACAATTTTACGAGTGCTTTAAAGTGTAAAATTGGTAACGGAAAACATACGCCGTTGTGGTATGCTAATTGGGTTGGGCAAAAATCTTTGATGATGGATTACCCGGTTCCTTTTTCTTTGGCTGTAAATCACACTACTACTGTTAGCACTGCAGGTAATTTTGAAGAGGGCAGTTGGAAGTGGCGGTGGGATAGGTGGTTTGGGGAAGGCACTGTTGCTGCAATAGCAGCAGAGAACCTTCAAAATGCAGGCTGCCAGAACAGCGCAGCAGTGGCCGATACTGTCTTCAGTGCAGGGCCTGTGTTCCTGGACGGTGGCAGCTGCCAGCTTAATGAGGAGGCCGTGGCGGGTGCAAACGGTTTGCTGGACAGCATTCATACTGGCAGCAATTCTGGTGGTGGTTCTTTACGAAGATTATCGGAAAGTTTGACATCTTTGTTGAAGGCATTGGGTAGTGTTTCGGTTAAGGAGAAGGAAGAGGATATCTTTAAGTGGTCTTTGTCGAACAATGGAGTGTTCTCCGTTAAGTCTTGTTACGATCTTTTCAAGTCTTCGCTATCCGGCCCCCCGTTGGATAGACAAAAGGCTTTGGCCTTATCTTTTCTATGGAAGTGCAAAGTTCCATCAAAAATTCTTGTGTTTGGATGGAGATTTATCCATAATCGTTTGGCAACAAAAGATCAATTGGTGCGTAGGGGAGTGTTGGAGGAAGGTACGGAAGCTCTTTGCTCTTTGTGTGAAGAGAAGGAGGAAGACATTAATCATCTATTCTTCAAGTGCGTGTCCCCTTGTAGCATTTGGAGAAGGGTGTATATGTGGCTAGATTTATCTAATTTCTTGACAATTGAGGATTTTGAGAATTTCTTCTTCAATTATGAAAAGATTTCGTCTAATAAAAGAATGGTGGTGGCCATCGCTTGGCTTGCAACGGTTTGGACAATATGGTCAAAGCGTAACACGGTGATTTTTAGAAAGGAAACTTTTAGCTTTACCGAGTGTATGACGGAGATTATTTACAATTCTTGGAGGTGGTTCTCTACTTGTCAAAAGAAGATGAACGATTGTAATTTTTGTATTTGGAATATTCGACCTCTCGATTATAGCGAGGGGTAGGAGCTTTCCTCTTTGTATTGGGGTGGAGCATCCCTTTTGCTCCCATTAATACCATTTGCTTATTTAAAAAAAAATGCTTCAAATTATGCACCTACAAAAGAAAACATAATTAAAATTGAGTAGACAAAATAAAAGTTATAAGTTTAGAGTTATTGTTTTCTTTAAATATTTGTATGCTAAGTAAAAATTATAGAATAATGGAGAAAAATTCACATAAAAAATACATATATACTAAAGAAAACAAAAATCATATATTTAGAGAGTAAGATACTTCTCTTATATTCTCATCTCCTTCAACTCAACTGCTTCAACTATAATTTTTGCAGTTTCAAAGTATACCTAAAATAAATATAACAAAGAGTTTGAAAACAATAATGTAGTTATGAAGAGAGAATAAAAATCTTATAATTAAAAAATAAAAATGGAGACAACAAACTTACAAACTTAAATTGTTCTTATTTTTCTTGAGTGACCGACCATCCATGACTATTATTGACTATTATTGAAAATGTTGAAGCAAATATAAAGTCAAATATGACAATAGAAATAAAATAAAACAAATATATTAACTAAATTAGTAATATCAGAAACTAAGAATCCATTAATAATGGATTCTTGAAACAAAAACAACTACTTTAAAACGAAAACAAAAATTATTAATGAGACTGAAAGTAATCAATCACAAACGAAAAGTGAACAAAATTAAAAATTAAGCCAAAGAAAATAGAAGCTAAACAAATATATTGATTAGATTAGTAGTATAAAAACTGAGAATCCATTATTGATGCTCCTTGAAAAAAAACAAAAACTAATAGTAAGAAAAAGATAAAACACGTTAAAAAAGGAAAACAGTGCAAAGTTAACTAATGTGTTGGTTTTTATATTAATGTGTTAGTGAATTAGAAGTAGTGAGGAGTTATAGAAAATATTTTTAAATTGGTTACTTTTTATTTATTTATTTAATTCATTATTATTATTTATTTATTTATTAATGGAATGGTGGGAACATGTGTGAAGTGTCCAATTTTTAGTTTTTTTAATTAATTCAAAAAAATAACAGATAATAATATGTAAATAATAATAAATAAATATACAGATAACAAATTATTAAATTGTCCTCAGTTTTGACCCAAAAAAATAGTTAAGAGACTTAACAATTTTAATATATATATATATATATATATATATATATATATATATATATATATATATATATATATATATATATATATATGAGTTAAAAGGTAGTGCACTGACAGTGTAAAATAATTTTACACTGTCATTCAATAGAAAATCATAAATGTATCATGTCATTAAAAAAAATTTAAATAAAAAAATGGTTTAAATAGGTACATGGGTGGTGATTGGTTGACAGTGTAAAAATATTTTACACTGTCAATGCATCACCCCTTTGAATAATATCTCAAACTAAATTAAATTGATGAAAAAATTGATTTTATTTGATTTAATAGATTTGGTATTTTATAAAACTTTATAAATATATAGTAAAAAAACCTAAATATGTACAACTTTTCATAAAAAATCTTCTATAACATTAAAATCATCACAAGAGTTATGATAAAATTTTTTATAATAAATATATAAAAACACTAAAAGATATAATAGTTAAATATCTTTTCAAATTATAGGAATTAAAAGTAATAATAAAATATATAATTTTTTTCATGGTATAATATATATCCAAATACCATAGAGATTGGATTTATTTTTTTATTTTTATTTTTATAGTCTAGTTTTTTTGAATAAAAAAAGAGATTTGATTTACTTAGTTTTATTGGATTGAGTTAGTTACATTTTAATTCGAAAATAAATGATAATTAAAAAAAACTGTTTTATGAGTTTGATTTGGAATTACCAAATAACAATAACAACTTTTCCTATATTTATGCACCAAGCACCATCCTAGTATAACGGTTCAAACCTAAACATATTTAAACAAAAACCTCATCATAGATTTTAACCTAAACCTACATCAAGAAAATTCATAATGGCTTCTACGTTCAAGTCTTCTACCTCCAAGTTGACCATCAGACTTCTCATTGACACAAAAACAGAGAAAGTGATCTTTGCTGTAGCTTCAAAACCGGTTGTAGATTTTCTTTTCTATATCCTATGTTTACCTATAGGTAGCGTAGTAAAGCTTCTAGGCAACCAGGACATGGCCGGTAGTATAGAAAACGTTTATCAAAGTGCTCAAGACCTCAATGAGGTTTACATGCATTCTGAACCATCTAAAAGTTTTCTATTAAATCCAATTGCATCTATCTCTTCATATGATTTCTATAATCTCCTTCCTACAAGTGATGAGGATCACATGCCTTCGTCCGGACTATCTGACTTTCTTAGTGTAGACAAGTCAAACATTGATGAAGATGAAGAAGATAAAGACTATGATAAAGAAAAGAAATATGATATTAATGAAGAAGAGAATAGTGAGGTTGAAAACTATTACTATGAAGATGGTGAGAAGGGGGATGACTATTACTATTATTATCACGACGAACAGACTAAAGACAGTGAATATGGTAAAGATGGTGTCTACTACGACGAGGAAGAAGGATATGGCTACGAAGATGGTGAAAACGGTGATGAATATGACTATGAAGAACAAGCGTATTACAATGAAGATGGTGACGATGGTGTCTATTTCGACGAGGAAGAAGGCTATGGTTACGAAGATGGTGAAAACCTTGATGAATATAGCTATGAAGGACAGTCAAATGACAATGAAGATGGTGACGATGGTGTCTATTACGACGAGGAAGAAGGTTATGGCTACCAAGTTGGTGAAAATAGTGACGAATATGACTACGAAGAACTTGCCAATTACAATGAAGATGATGACAACGGTGTCTATTACGATGTGGAAGAAGGCTATGGCTACGAAGATGGAGAAAATAGTGAAGAATATGACTATGAAGAACACGCCTATTACAATGAAGATTGCGGTGTCTATTTCGACGAGGAAGAAGGCTATGGCTACGAAGATGGTGAAAACGGTGATGAATATGACTATGAAGAACATGCCAATTACAATGAAGATGGTGACGATAGTGTCTATTTTGACGAGGAAGAAGGCTACGGCTCTGAAGAGAATATTTCAATTAATAATGGATTTGTGAAAGAGAAAGTAACTTTCATGGTTATGGATGATTTAGTTATTCAGCCTTTTACTTTTACTTCAATGATTAAGGTTGTTAACAAGTTTAATATCAAAGAGATTCGAGAGATGATTGTTGAGTTAGGAATGAATGAGGTAAGTTTACACAATCACTTCATATTTTGTGTTTGACAATTTTTTATCTAAACTTTAATGCTAAAATTCTGACTACTGTTTAATTTGATTTTTCTAATAGGGTATCAAATTGCTTAAAGCTTCCTTGGAGTCGAAGATGGTTTTGACCAGTGTTTTTGTCAACAAGGAATATTGATATGTGACCAATAATTTGCTGTTTTTTTTTTCTAGATTAAAAGTTTTGTAGAGAAGGTAATTGAATTGATAATTTCACTTGTTAATGTGGTAAACAATTACACGAATATATACAGCAAAGAATTGAGAAACTGAATCCTAATAATAAGGAGTGGAACTAACAATCAAGCCTATTCCACTATTCCACTATTCCGTTACTGGCATGAAAGTAGGAAAATAATTACTGACCTATTCCACTAATGTTACTTGACAGGAAAATAGGAAATTAATTACTAACTACTTATTACCCCCCAGCAAGCTGATGATTCGGAAGAACTCGAAGCTTGGAACGAAGAAAAGAAACTCTATCTTTGGAAAGTGGCTTGGTGAAGATATCGGCCAGCTGATCAACGGATGAGACGTGGCCAATTTTGAGAGTGCCGGAATCAACTTGGTCACGAAGAAAGTGAAAATCGAGCGCAATATGCTTGGACCGTGTGCTGATAACCGGGTTCTTGGACAAGAAAATGGCACCAACATTGTCGCAGAGAAGCAACGGAGGACCAGTAATAGGCACATGAAGCTCAGAAGCAAGAAGATTGAGCCAAAGCAGTTCGGCGGCGGTGTATGCCAGGGATCGATATTCTGCCTCAGTGCTTGAGCGAGCAACAACCTTCTGTTTGCGGGAAGTCCAGCTGATGAGATTAGAACCATGGAAGATTGCATAACCAAACTGAGAGCGGCTGTCGTCCGAATCCGAGATCCAACCCGCGTCGGAATATGCTAAAAAGGAAGTTGCTGGAGTTGGACTGAAGTGGAGAGAATGTGACAGAGTACCAGCAAGATAACGAAGTATTCTTTTGACAGCACGCCAATGATCAAGTGTCGGTGAATGCATAAATTGACAAACGCGATTTACCGCATACGTAATATCAGGTCGGGTGATTGTGGCGTACTGGAGAGAACCGACTGTGCGTCTGTATAAGGCTGGATCATCGAATGGTTCACCTGCTTTGACTAGACGATGTTGTGGGTCAGCAGGTGTTGTTATAGGAGCAGCAGCAGACATGTTGGTGGACTCCAGAATATCTCTAACATAACCTTCTTGAGTGAGTTGAACCCTTGAACTGGTGCGTGTGATTTGAAGACCGAGGAAATAATGTAATTCTCCCTGATCCTTTAAAGCAAACACCTTGTTAAGATTAATGATGAAGTTATTAATCAAACCTGAATCCGTGCCGGTAATGATCAGATCGTCTACATAGACAAGGATGTAGATGGTTGCAGCAGCAGAATGATGAACAAACAAGGACGTGTCGGATTGACAAGCCCGAAAGCCCTGCGTGACAAGGTAATGCTTAAGCTTGGTAAACCAAGCTCTGGGTGCTTGTTTGAGCCCGTAAAGAGCCTTCCGCAATTGACAGACATGATCAGGATGATGAGAATCCTCAAAACCCTTTGGTTGACGCATATAGACAACCTCAGAGAGCTCACCATTCAAGAATGCATTGTTGATATCTAATTGCCGAAGACACCATTGGTTGGATAAGGCAATGGATAAGACAAGTCGAATAGTTGTTGGCTTAACCACTGGGCTGAACGTCTCAAAGAAGTCTTTACCTGCTTGCTGACTAAAACCTTGTGCCACCAAACGAGCCTTGTGACGCTCGATACTCCCGTCAGATTTGCGTTTTGTCCTGTAAATCCATTTACAACCTACAACATTGACATTAGTAGGACAAGGAACAAGAGACCAAGTACCATTTTTCACAAGGGCATTATACTCTACAGTCATGGCATCTTGCCAATGTTTATGTTTGAGGGCTTGTTTGTATGTACGAGGATCAGGTTCAGGTTTAAGAGTGGTAGCTAGGATTTTCGGTTTGAGAGAGCCAGTTTGGGCTCGTGTGGTCATGGGGTGAGTGGAAGATTGAGCGGGTCTGTAGTATGAAGGAAAAAGTTGTTGATGTTGTTGTGGGGCCGGCGGAGGAGAGGAATTAGGCAATGAATGAGAAGTGGGAGGAATTGTGAGTGGGGGCTGAATTGTAGGCTGAATTGTAGGTTCAGTTTGGAACGTGGCTGAAGGTGTGGGCAGTTCAACAGCTTGCTCTAACAAATTGGAATTTAATTCTGTAGAAGCAGGAGTAGATAAGTTAGGCGTTGAATTATTTGAAGAAACAAAATATGGGAATATACTCTCATTAAAAACAACATGCCTTGCAACATATATACGCTCAGTAGGTTTATGAAAACAGAGATATCCTTTGTGAGAAGTACTGTAACCAATAAACACACATGGAAGAGAACGAAAATCAATTTTGTGGTTGTTATACGGACGAAGAAAGGGATAGCAAAGACATCCAAAAGTTTTGAGAAAACCATAATTTGGATCTTTGTGATATAATTGTTGATATGGAGAATGGTAGTGTAAGGTGGGGGTAATGGTTCTATTGTGGAGATAAGTTGCAGTTTTGAAAGCATGTTCCCAAAAATCGTGAGGTAAAGATGATTGAGCCAAAAGAGTGAGGCCTTTTTCAATGATAATACGATTGCGGCGTTCGACCGCCCCGTTTTGCTCTTGTGTGTATGGACATGAAATACGGTGAGAAATACCGTGTTGTTTTAAAAAATTAGAGACATTGCGAAATTCACCCCCCCAATCGGATTGAAGATGTTTGATTTTTGCATGGAATTGTGTTTCAATCATAGTACGAAATTGCACAAAAGTAGTGAAAACCTGTGATTTGTGCGATAGAAAATAAATCCACACATATTTGGTGCAATCATCAATAAACAAAACGAAATACCGATTGCCATTAATTGAAAATTTGGGAGATGGACCCCATACATCAGAGTAAATCAATTCAAAAGGAGTAGACGACGCAATATGCGATGATGCTAAAGGAAATCGATGGCTCTTTCCAAGTTGACAAGAGTCACATACATTGGGAAATTTATTTGAAGAAACTGGTAAACTAAAAGAGGAAATAAGACGACGCAAAAGAGGTTCATGAGGATGAGCAAGCCGCTGGTGCCAGCCGTGGACAGATGTACGGACGCCGGTGAGAGCCATGGTTGGTCGAGTTTTATTCTGAATGGAGTTAATGCAGTAGAGGCCGTTGTTAATGCCCCCGCGGAGGATGGTTTGACCCTGAAAGGTTTTGACAAGGCAATGATGAGGCCAAAACTCTATATAAACCTTATTATCTTATGTAAATTTGGATACACTGAGAAGGCTTTTTGTGAGTTTAGGAACAATGAGAACATTAGGCAAGCGCAAATTATGTAAAGTAGAATTGCCAATGTGAGAAATAGATAAAAGGTTACCATTGCCCACTTGCAGTTTGTCATTGCCTTTGTAGTCATCAGAGATGGTCAGCTTCTGAAAATCTGGAGAAGCATGATCAGTGGCACCGGTGTCGAAATACCAAGAAGGATCGATGGCACTTGAAGACGTAGCCTGAGAAGCATAATGAGCCTGCTTTGATGTACTGCGCGGGTTGGGCTTGCGTGAGGGAAAATCAATCTGATTATCACGCTGCCAACAATCCACAGCCTCGTGACCTGGACGCCCACATAATTGGCACTGTGGACGGCGACGGCGAAACTCACCCCCGTTTGTTGCACGAGTGTCACCTCTGGAGTCGCTCCTGGAATCCCCGCGAGAGTAGGCGCCACCAGAATTGTTGGTATTATGTGACCGGCCAGATTGCCGACCGGCGACGTGGGCAGAAAAAATTGGTGCTGGAGATGAAGGAGCCAAGGGAACAATGGTGGATTGGCGAGCCAGTTCTTGAGCGAGTCGTGCTTCCTCCTGAAGCAATTTGCCCACCAGGTCGTCAACAGAAGCATCATCACTGTGGATCATGAATGCAGTGGCGAAGGCGCCGTAAGAGCTATCTAGCCCAGAGAGGATGTGACCGATTAGGTCCTCATCAGAAACAGGGTGCAGGTTTGCAGCGAGGGAGTCAGCAATAGAGCGTTTTCGCTCGATGTACTCCATGATAGAGAGAGACCCCTTAGGTAGAGATTGTAACTGCAATTTCAGGGACATCCGCCGAGCACGAGTCTGCGCCTGGAAAGTTTTCTCGAGTGCTGTCCAGGCCATGTGGGAGGTGGTGCTACGAGCAACGATGGCAAGAGTTCTCTCAGAGAGAGTTGATTTGAGCCACAGCAAAACCAATCTATCGCGACGCTTCCAGGCGAGATAGTCAGGGTTGGGTTCTTGGGTGATTGTTCCATCGTCAGCAGCAATGGAGCGAGTCTTTGGCGGTGGATTTGGGGCCAGCAAATGAGACTCAAGATCAAAGGTTTCGAGAGCAGAGATGACAGTGGTGCTCCAAAGGCAGTGATTTTCATTGTCAAGAGTGATTTTGATTGGAGGAAGTTGAAAATTGATCTGGGAAGATAATGAATTGGCTAGGGCCAGGAGGTTGGGGTTATTGCCAGCCATGGGAGTGAAGGTGGTTTGAAAAAAAAAAATTTTCAACCTGAAGCTCTGGATACCATGTAGAGAAGGTAATTGAATTGATAATTTCACTTGTTAATGTGGTAAACAATTACACGAATATATACAGCAAAGAATTGAGAAACTGAATCCTAATAATAAGGAGTGGAACTAACAATCAAGCCTATTCCACTATTCCACTATTCCGTTACTGGCATGAAAGTAGGAAAATAATTACTGACCTATTCCACTAATGTTACTTGACAGGAAAATAGGAAATTAATTACTAACTACTTATTAAGTTTTAATGTGTTCGACATTTGTTTTGTTCAAGATGATTTCTGTTCTGTTTGGTTTATTCTAATTTTCAAATGGGATGTCACTGACCTTAGAATTTGGTAAATTATTTATTGAACTTTTAATGGAAATATTTGTTTTTAACTTCTATCTCAATGTTTTTACTCCATTAATGTCCCTATATTTTAGCAACGATTTAGCATTCCACTTAATTATTCAAAAATTTAAAATCGTCATTTTCCTCTCATATAGAGAAAGTTTGTTAGAAATTATTGACGTTCTTCCATTGTTAACTAATATTCCTTTAATCACTCCAAAACTATCATTTACTTAGGAGATAGTTTTTTATTTAGGAGATAATTTTTTTAAAATGATTCTTAAATGTTGACAAGAATGATAATAGTAGCGTTGCATGCTAAGTGTTGTGTACTCTCATTAAAAAAACTCAGTTTTGCGAGGTGAAAGACTTATTAAAAAGTAAGGAAATTCCTTGCAATACTAAATTTTTCAGTAAACAATCATAAATTTTAATTCATTTGCAGGAGAAAAATTAAAAAATTTTAAAGGATACTTTGTGCAAAATATTTGAAAAATATATATTAATGCTAGAAAGATTTTATGTTTGAATTCAGGGTAATTGGATAAAAGTTTAGAAAAAGTAAATGCTAAAATACTTAAAGGTATAAAGTAAATAAAGAACAATGGTAAAGCAATTAGATAAAAAATGCTTGAATTAAAAGTGAGACACAAGTTCATATATTTTTCACAAATTTTATATTTTTGTGACTCGGATGTGTGAATTCTAAAGAAAACTTAATGAAAATATGAATTATCATTACAGAAACGAAATCTACTTATATCTATTAGATGCATCAATAACTACCAACAATAGCTAACTTTCCAGAATTCGACACGTATCTTGCGACGTGGGTCTTTGTCTTCTGATGTGTTTCAACGGGTCTTTGGTTTTTGAACAACTTCAAATTGTTCCTGCTATGAAAAGCGTCTTCAAGTTGCCTAATCATATTTATCAAAAAAATCTATTTGTCGAATTTATGAAAATTCCCCTTGGTGTCAAAATCAAGACTTAACTATATGCACTTAGCATTTATATGTATCTCATATCTCATATTCATGTCGAAACGTTGAGCAAAAACCTCAAGTTAACAAATGCCCCCAAAATGCCATTTTTGATCATATTGGCAATATGGTAGAGAAATGACGTTTTTTAGTAATTCTCTCAGCACTATTCAAACCATTTTGCATATATCATCATCATGACTACCTCTACCTAGCAGTCACATCTGCAATCGTGCAAGTGCCAGCCATCATGGCTTGAATTTTCAATGTCACTGAGGACCACAAAAATTAATTATATTAAATAAAAGATAAATAATTAATTAGTAATGATTTAAATAAAAAATCAAAATGCCGATGTTTTAATTTCATAGGGAAAATTGAAGACTCTCATTTTAACAAGAATATAACTTCTTCTCTTCTACCTTCCCTTTCACAACGTCACTTTTCCATGAACCCTAAATTTTTCATTTTTTGCAATATCAGTCTTCACCTATTCTTCTCCTTAAGTTCTAGAAAAATGCCTTCCTCTTCGGGCATAGAAAAGAAATTTCCAATCCTTTCTACTGCTGATATTCAAGGTCATATCTATTTTAATGATGGTATTAGCGTTTCAGAACCATTAGTGAAGAAAAAATCCATCATTTGAACTTCCCAGGTATTGATTCTCTTCTTTATTGCAGGTATATATGACTCAGGAATTTCTAGGTCCTTTACCCAAATCATTTATGAAGCCTAGTGAACGATAAGAATTTTTCCATTGTTTAACCATTCGTAAACCTCATGCATTTGAGGACAAAATCTGTGAGTTGAAGTTCATGAAACAACCCTGCGCATACCAAAAATACTTAGGCCAACTTATGAGCCCGAAATCTGAGAATGGAGCTATGGCAAGGAAGCTGATGTATGCAATGAATCTAGGTTGGCCTAAGCATCATCCCTGCTCGGAGGCGGCATGCTAGCCAGAGTAATCTCTCGAGTACCATGCTAGAGTCTTGTTCTTCCTAGTCGGCTTGACAATTATAAAAACATGAAGAGACTTTTAAGACCGTTATGCAAGGAGTTACGCTTCATAAAAGCGACGACGAGGGTTATGATTTCCACCATTAATAGGGGTGTCCATGGGTCACTTCTTGATGAGGTTAGTTAACTAGCACAGAGGTATAAGTAACGGATCCTACCTGAGGGATAAGAAAAACATTCATTCTTGAGTTCACGCATACCACTATCATGCAACTCAAATACCTTGAGCAATCCATATACCCACTCGGATCTTACAAGCAGTTGACACCTTACTAGATTAACTTCCAGGAGGTGATCCAAAGTGTTTTACAGGAACATTTGGCGCACACCGTGGGGCCTAGGTAAAACTTTCCCATACCACACTACAATATATCCCCTATCGTTCTCAAAACATGTTTGAGGCGTCACCCACGAGTGAATATCCTTCACCGGACATGGCCCAAATACTAGCAATGGTGGAGGCCTTAAGACAGCAGAACGAGAATCTCCATGACAACTTCCAAATTCCACATACTCAAACTGTGCCGAACGAAGTCTTCAAGAAGGAGCCTTGGATCTCTAATAATTGGCAGAGGAAATTTAGGAGAACGCAGTTTTGAAGAACTTCAATCTGCCTCTATTGGCATCCTTTGATGGCAAGAGAGATCCCCAAAGTACATCATTTCCATCAATAGTAGATGGCCATAGAACTTGTTGAAATGTAAGCTGATGGAAGGGACGTTCAAAGATGTCACCCTACGCTAGTATATGGTCCAGCATTTAGCGGCTAGTAAACACAGAAAGGTCCACTAGTTTGTTTAATGTGCGCCTGGGTCTTTCTGAATCCCTGTGCGAGTACATGGAGAGGTTCAATGAGGAGACCATAAACGTTTCTCATCCAATCAATAAATGTTCGTAGGGACCTTCCAGAACGGTCTGAGAGCAGGCCACTTCAAAGAGTCCCTGATTCAAAAATCAGCATCCAACATGGAGGAAGTAATAAACCGAGTTGAATGCTACATTAAGGGTGAGGAAAGTAATATGGAAAAGTGACATCGGGATGAGAGTCAACAACTATGAACTTCTCAAAGTAGGATGCGAGGGGCGTACTGGCCCATGAGAACGCCTCAATGGTGACAAAAGTTTATATTCGGGAATGGAGTGTTAAGCGGGCGTTGATCAACCCTGGAAGCTCTGCTTATGTTTTATACGAGGATGCCTTAAAGGGTATGTGCATGCAACTTCCGAGATGCTTCTAATCAAAGGCACTCTCGTCGGATTCACTGGCGAGTAGGGGAGTTCGCCAATCGGTTTGGTTTGATTTTGAGAGAATATGATGCCCAAACCGATTAATAATATATAGATTAGATTTGTACACTTTTGCGATAAAGCACAAATCCAATCAAATCGAGAAACAACAGGTTGGCTTGATCGGATACGCTAAAAATAAATGTGTAAAAAATATTTAAAATAAATAAATTTTATATCAAATAATTTTCTTGAACATAAAATTCTTAATATTTTTTGTTTATCTATCTATGTTGTGAATGTCACAAATGACGTTTCATTATTTTCTTGTTTGAAGTTGAATACTTTGTACTAGTTTTCATGATAATGATCATATGAGTTATGCAAATTAATTATGATTGGTTCGGGTAGATAGGCTCGTGGGTAGAATTTTAGAAATTTGATGCCCGGACTAATTAACATAAGGTTTTATTGGTTTGGTTCGATCTTTGTCCAAACTAAAAAAATGCCTGACCCAAACACCTTGGTTTGGTTTAAATTCCAGTTTGATTTGGATTTGTCCCAACTAATGAACACCCCTACTGTGAGCAGGTGCAGGTACTCTTGCACATGCCAGTACTGACCGTGTTCGGAAATGGAAATAATTCCCAGTCTGTAAAAGTAAGATACCTCATTGTGAACGCCTCTTCTCCCTACAACATAATCATTGGGAGACCGACTTTCATTACGCTAGAGGTCATTCTGTCCACTCTATACCTATCGATGAAGTATCGATTTTGTGTTGGCGGAGTTAGAGTGATCAAGGGGGGTCAGTGATTGGCCCAGTGATTGGCCCGAAAGTGCTACAAGGACCGTTTGAAGATGAAGAAGATAGAGGGATACTCTCCCAAAAAAGTCGACTGGTGGATCTCGACACCAGGGAAGATCCTGCACCAGATAACTTGACTCCCATGGGGGACTTGAAGAAAGTACAGATCAGGTCCGAGGAGTTTTAAACCACGCAAATCGGCTTTGGGATGACACCTGAAGAGGAATCAAATATTGTTCACATACTGACGCAAAACGTGGACTTGTTTTCATGGATGTCTTCTAACATGCCGAGAGTCGACTCGGACATCATGTGCCACCAATTATCCATCGATCCAAAACAAAAGGTAGTGGCTTAGAGGAAACAAAAAAGCGGAGGGGAGAAGGAACAATCCATTACTGAGGAGGTTGGAAAACTATTGAGCACATGGTTCATCCAAGAGATAAAATACCCCACTTGGTTGTCCAACATCAAGAAGAAAACAGGGAAATGACTTATGTACGTGGATTTCATGGATCTTAACAAAGTATTGTCCCAAAGACTATTATCATCTACCACACATTGATAGACTCATCGATAGCTTGTCGGGATTCTGGTTACTCAACTTCATGGATGCATACTCAAGTTATAACAAGATACGTATAAGCCCTCTGGAAGCTCCCAAGATGGCCTTCAAGAATGAGAGCTCTTAGAGGTCAGGTTTTTTCAATAGTTAGTTTTATTCAATTGATTTAAAATATTGTGAGTTTTGGGAGTTGTATTTCCTCTTATTTTAGTGGTCCTTGATCTGGTTTTGGTGATACAGTATGCTTGAAATCTAATTTGATTATTATTTGAGTGGAGCTCTTAGAGGTCATTTTTTTATTCTAACCTTGTAAGACTTGTTTCATTTTGGCTCGGTAGCTTTTTCTTTATCCGTTTAACTTTTCTTAGTTTTTCTATTGTAACTTTTAGAACATATTGTGCCAATAGCGTTTGTGAATTTATTGTCACTATGATGGTTTTAAATTATGGACCGCATTAGGTGATGCAGCCGCAATATTGCGGTTGCGGTATTGTCCACATTCGCATCAGACCGTAATTGTGGTGTGATTAAAATTCACAATAAAAATTGCATCATGACGCCTCAACGGTCACCTCATAACACCGCAACAGGCGCACCATTCACATTATAACACCGCAACAGCCTGCAAGAGATTATGCAATGCTCCTAAAAATGATTTGGTCTTCCTTCCTTTATATTCATATTATAGATTTAAGGTATTTTTTTAAAGGAATTAGTGATATTCAAAATGATGGTGATTTCTTAACGAAATATATATATGAAAATTTAGAGAGGAAAAGAAAGAGACGTGTGAAATCTAAAATAAATAGTAAAATATAAGATTTTATGTTCATAACAATTTGCATCGCAACAACCGCAACTGCATCCGCAATTTAAAACCATGGTAACCATAAAGAAAAATTGTGCCTTAGGTGGATGTGTTTTTTATTTTGCAATCAAATTATGACAAAAAATCTAAAAAAGATGAAAATTATGACAAATAATTGCATCGCTAAATCATTTCTTAAAAGCAAGGTCGTCGTTTAGAGGCCTAAGGCAAAATTAAAATAATTTTTAATATATATATATATATATATATATATATATATATATATATATATATATATATTGATAAAACTTGCATTTTATTTCTTAAATTATTATTTTTTTCGATCAAAATTTTAAATAATATAAAATTAATTAATAAAGGCTTCGGCTTACTCCAAGAGTAAGTTTTTTTTAACTTTCTCTAAATCATAGCCTTTAAAATAGATTTAATCGAATGGTTAATATTTTTTTGAAAGCAAGATATATTATAGGGAGTACGAAGGGTACTCCAAGCCGATTACAAAAACGCACGAGAAAAACGCACAAAACAAAAGAGAAATTACAATACCAAATGCACTCTATGAGAAATAAAACATAGGTCTTTTATTGAACTCATAAAAGTTGCATTTGGGAGACGTAATTCCACCGATAAAAGACCAACTCCACACTGTCATATCTTCCACACAATATCCAAAATGCTCCAACCTACATTCCTAAAGATAATATTGTTCCTTAACAACCACATATTCCACCAAATCGCCAACTAAATATAACCTTGTTTCCCGACCTTGATGTTCTTAAACACGCATAATTGACACCAAAGAAGAAAATGGCTCTTGAAACAATCTCCCTTGTGATCCTTTAAACCGATCTATTCTGCAATCTCCTTCCAAGCCTAACCGGAAACGTGACAAAATAAGATGGAATGAGCTAAATTGTCAGACTGAAGCACACAGGAAACATAGCCTGCATTAGCAGGCTGCACCATTATGCCTCTAACACGAAATTGGTCTTTTGTCAGAACACTATTCAAGAAGCCTCTCCACCCGAATGCTTTCACTTTGAGAGGGACATTAACTTTCCACACAATACCAAAAGATATATCAAACCAAAATAAAGGACCCCACATCAAATTTCTAGCAGCCACAACCTCGTAAGAAGATCAAACGGTAAAGGTTCTGCTGCTGATACCACTCTTCCACGAAATTGTTGCTTGAGTAAAAAAAGAAGAAGTAAAATTCTGCAGCAAACACCAGAGCTGCTGCAGATCTTCTTCCAACAATGCAAAAGCAACAACACTGAGACTAAAATCACCCACACCCAAGTGTTATCCCTCAAGCCGCCTATGCACGTAATGACAAACTACAACGCAGAAGCAGAAAAAAGCATCGAGAAACAAGCTTTAAGCACCCTATTTCCGCTCCAATTAACTTTCCAGAATGCTACCGAAAAACCAGTCCCGACGTTAAACCTAAAATTTTCAATAAAAGGATCCAACTGAAACTTGTTGCGCTAACAAAGCAGATCAGCCCACCAAAACGATATTGATTCCTTGCAGCTCAATAAATACTTCGGAGTTGACATCTTCATTTGAATATCCTCGTATCCCGCCTTAAGAACACGATACCAAAAAGCCTATGATCCTTCGACAATTATCCATATCCATTTTGGATGTAGCACCGTATTGAAAACATCAAGATTTTTAAAACCCAACTTTCCTCTGCCAAATAGAGAACACAACTCCTTCCAATCTACCCAATGAACTTACATGCGACTCTCCGAATCTCCCCATAGAAAACCACTCTGTAACTTGATAATTTCACTATGAATTTTCACCGTAACTTTATAGAATGATAGCATGAAAATAGATTAGCTATAAAGTACGTATTTGACAAGAGTAAT
Source organism: Vicia villosa (assembly GCF_029867415.1). Classification (NCBI taxonomy): domain Eukaryota; kingdom Viridiplantae; phylum Streptophyta; class Magnoliopsida; order Fabales; family Fabaceae; genus Vicia; species Vicia villosa. The sequence goes on along the minus strand of NC_081184.1, from coordinate 121,286,493 downwards.
CCTCCCCGAAAAGCTAAGAAAACGACCCCTCTAATTTCTAAGTTGACTCCTAAGTTTTGTCAATAAAAGGAACCCAAAAGGAATCCTTCTCGAGTTAGAACAGATCTGAATGCCTAAAAGAGTGAACAATTTATCTTCCATCCTACAAGCCAATAAATTAGAAGTCGCCTCCAATCGAAAATAACTAACGTTAATACCGATGAGCTTACTCTTATGAAAGTTGATACCGAGACCCAACACAATCTCGAGCCCTCACTACACCGATTTTACAGCCCAAATGTGCTTCCAACTAGCATTGCCCACCAAAAGAGTATACTCCGTGAATATAAGAATATCAATGCCGCAATTTTTGTTAATGTTGATCCCCACAAAATCTCCAAGCTCCATAGACCTCTTAACAAGAACAGGCAATGCTTCCGCCATAATAACGAAAAGAAAAGGAGATAACATATCTCCTTGTCTCAACCCTTTCTCAACCAAAAACTCCTTGGTAGGATTACTGTTTACCAAAATCAACATCTTGCTCGAGAAAACTAACACATCTATCTATTTCATCCATAAATCCCCGAAATCAAATTTGCGAAGCATGAATCTTAAAAAATTCCGACTAAATTTGTCATAAGCCTCTCGAAATTCACCTTAAAGAGTAAACATTCCTTCTTTTCCTTAGTCGCGAAATCCACAAGTTCGTTGGCAACTAAAATACCATCTAGAAGTTATCTATCTGACACAAACGCGCTTTGGCAAGGAGACACAATGGCGTCCAACACCGCCTTCAACCTAGAAGCAAGCAATTTAGACAAGGCCTTGTAAAGACATCCAACAATACAAATAGGCCTATAATCCTCCAAGCCAAAAGGACTGGAAAATTTTGGGATGAGTGACAAAAATGATGAAGTGATAAATTTCGAAAGTAAAGCCCCTCCATGAAAGTCTCTAAAAAAACGCCTGAAATCTTCCTTAAGAAAGAACCAACATTTCTCAATGAACATAAAATAGAAGCCATTCGGACCTGGACTTTTTGTACCTTCACATCCCCAAACCGATCTAAATGAGATAGCCTACCACCAAAATTTCCTTCTAAAATAGGTCTATACGAATCTGATTCTCTAAACTTAGATTCAAAGTGATTAAAAACCTCCTCTTTCACTTCTGCCACTGAATCCAAAATGCCCCTATTAGAATTAATCGACCCTATAAAGTTATGTCTCCTCCTATCCTTCATGACAATGTGAAAAAACCCGCGATTCGTATCCCCATTGTTCAGCCATTTCAACCTCGATTTTTGAATAAGCATGTTCTCCTTGATTCTAAGATTTAACCAAAATCTAGCAGTAGCCTCCCTTCTCTTATCCATAATACCCTCACTATCCAACCACAAATCATTCTTTAACAAAGCGTCGTCTTCGATTAAATCTAATTTAAAGGCTATGATTTGAAGTTAAAATTAAATCCTTAATTAAAATTAAATTTACTAATTTTAAGTACTTCTTTACTTATTATATTTGTCTAATTTAAAACTATATTGAAAAGCGAGTATTATTTTAGAAATATAATTTAAAATTATTTATTCAAAATATTTATTTTTATTCATGTATAAACAATAATAAAAAATTTATGACCAAACAAAAATAGATAAGATATTAAATATCTAAGTTACATATAATTTTCTCAAATAAAAATATATTAAGTTAAGTCATACTTAAATTTTAAAAATACTTTAAAATTTTTATAATTTATTATGTTTTTATTAGATGATAATATAAAATTATTTTACACCATCGAACTTCTGACCTTTGGGATATTGGAACATTGCATTGACGCTAGACTAGCAAACATCATACAATCAAACTTTTCTTTTGCTGAAATATATGTTCACCAATTTATTTTGAGACCTGGTTTATGGCCAAAAAAAAAGTGAGGCTCAACGCAATAGCCTTGCTTGCTTTCCTCTTGGGTGTGGTGTGTTTGAAGGTCAATATGAATTACTCTTTTTCTTTTTCATAACTGACATTGTATTAAATAGCACAAAGGTGCTAATCCAATAAAAAAACAATTAAAAAAAGCTTGATCCGAAGAACCAACAAACGGTTACACCTCACTAAATCCGACGGCTTCGCAAACCAAACGTCTATGTCAACGTCTAATGACTTGAAAATAAATATTATGTCATGAGAAATGTTAAAAAACCTATTACAATATCACAATCTAATGACTAATATAGTTAAAAAACAAATAAAGAGAAACAAAAAGAGAGTATTACTCCTTTGCTCCACCTACTAAAAGAGGAACTTCCAGAAGTAGAAGGATCAATATCAGACTTAAGTAATTCACTAATTTGATACTTAATTTGTTTATCAGGACTAAACAAACCAAAATGTCTTTCAGTTGCAGCTGGCCCTTTCTGATTTTCATCAAACATGGCAAATAAATAAGTCTCTAATGGTTGATTAGGTCTAGCAGGATTCCCTTTAGACACATGCTTAATCAAATTCTCATAATAGGTTTGTGCATTCTCAACTGTTGCAGCAACACCTCCATCTGAAGGCCATCCACTTTCTGATACCACTACTTCCAAATTTGCACCACCAACTTTATTAAGTGCTGCATAAATTGCCCCTAATGTTGCATCAAATAGATTTTGATACTTAACACTTCCATCTCTTATATCAAGACTTTCTGAAGTGAATAAAGCATATGATATGTCGATACTAGTTGGATCGCTTATGTAGCTAAAATAAGTGTACACATTTGCAAGAAGTGGTGCTTTGGTATCCACAAGAAATTTAACTATAGGAGTTATATACGGAGTTGCAGATTTACTAAATGCTCCTGAAGATGGAGGATAGGAACTTCCCAGCAAGTTCAATTGTATCGCGGTTGAAATCTTGATTTTATTCTGTAGGTTTGAAGATGTGAGGGCTGTATAAATATTCTGCATTGCAAGAAGAACAAAATTCGATATCTCGTCGCTAGTAGGATCTATTTCGTTCCCAACAACAATGTATCTGAATTTGACATCTTGAGAGTACTTTAGTATATTGATTTGAATCCATTCAGTAGCGACGGAAACACTCTTGGCGATCGATTTAATGTCTTCGTTACGGGTCCCGATAACAAGTTCTATGTTGGAGCCTCTTAGGGCTTGTAAAGTTGCATGATCAGGATCATATATTCTCATTCTTCCAATACCACTTGATTGGAAAAGGTCTATTACTTCATCAGCAGGTGGTAAATTGTTAGCCACTCTTCCATAACATACTCCAATTGAATGTGCTGCCATTGTAAAAATAATAACATTAGTTCATGTTTACAATTTTTAAGTCATAAAGTATTATTAAACAAGAGTTGATGGAAAACTTAATAGAAATCAAGAAGCATATACCTGTTGCGGTTGTCTCCAAACCAATAAGCATGAGAAACACAAACGAGAAAACCATGGTAAGTGTAGCCTTAAAAAGATGAAAGAAACATAATCAGAAAAAAAAATACGTATTTAACATAATAAAAATAGGACATTGTACCATCAAATTCAAAATAAAATAGTAGAATTGAGTTTGAGTTTAAGAAGAACATACCTCAATTCACGTGAAAGAAATAATATGATTTTCACCAAATTTCTCTTTCTTTTTCAAGGTTAAAAGCAATCTATTTATATATTCCAAAAAATATAGAATATTGATTACTCATTAAAAGCAATCTATTTATATATTCCAAAAAATATAGAATATATTACTCATTAAAATATATTCAAAAAAATATAGAATATTGATTACTCATTAATTGGATTAATTAGATTTTAGAGTGCACTATTTCCTTTCAACTTCTTTTCTGTTTTTGTTTTTTCAGTTTTTAAATTGAAAAAATAAACAAGCTTTTATGTTTTGAAGATGGTGGGACGAATGGTACTCAGATCTTTCTATTATTTATTTGCGTTTTGTTTTTTTTTTTGGGCTATAAATGTTTTTTAATACTAGTATTGGGTTTGATATCTCGAGGTTGTCTTTTTTTATTAGTAATAAAATTGAGTATAAGTATTTCATTTGATTATAATTTTTTTTAGTAGAACTAAAACCTAGTAAAATAAAAATGAGTCCATGTAATAATATTTCAATGCATCCCTTTTAGTCACGTGGTGAAATTCCAATCATGTCGTATATATATTTTTTTGATAAAATTTGATTTTTTTGAGGTGCATCTACGGAAGCATTTTAAACTAGTGAGCGTTGGAAAAATTCAAATTAATTCAGTCCAGGGATTTTTCCGTAGGTACATCTACGGAATAGTTTAGTGCCAGAATATTCCGTAGATGTACCTAACCTTGGATGTTCACATGTTTTGGTAGGACTGCAACTAATCTTGGTTTTGGTGTGGTAATAGGAAGATCGAATAATGGATCGGAAAAAAGAAACGCTTTCGTAACAATGTTGTGCGAAAAAAGCGGGAAATACCATACTCTTCTAATGAAGTTTAAAAGAGACAACATGAATACTAAAAAATACGAGTGTCCATTTAAAATCCGTGGTTATATGTTGGCTAGTAAGAAGTGGAAATTCAGTGTTATTTGTGGTTTGCATAAGCATGATTTGTGCTCAAAGTTACAAGGTCATCCTAGTGTATGCCGTCTCAAACCGGAAGAGAAGACATGTATTAGTGACATCTTGAATCTTGTCCAACCGAAAAATATACTTGCCACATTAAAACGGAAGGAATCCGACAACGTATCAGATATAAGTCAAGTGTATAACATTTGATACCACAATAATAATAGTCATGTGTCCAAGAGACAATATTGTGGTCGTCTTTTGTTCACTTCATCGGGGTATTGATAAAGCCACGAAGAAAATTGTTTCGACGTAAGTTTATCTTTCAAAGAAACTTTATCTTTTATATTGATATTGATAAGTAATTTCATATTTTATGTGGCTTTAAATGGTTTTTTTTTGAATTAGTGCTTTTGAGGTTCATCAATTTGCAAGTTATGGCAATAGAAAAAAGGCTACATGGCATAGGCCCAATGTAAGTGTGATGTAAATTATAATTCTATATTTAATTTTATGATAATTATTCAATAATTATGTTTTTCATTTGTAGACAAGGAAACAACATAACTCTAATGATTGTGGATACTATGTGATGAAAAATATGTTGGACATTGTCTCTGCAAATATAACTGGATCTTGGATGCAGGTAATAAAATAAATTTAATTTGTTATTTATTTTGCGTTTTGCAACTTAATGAGAATTTTCAAAGAATAACTCTATATTGTACATTTACGTATTGTAGGTATTTGATGATCCTACAGAATTAACACAAGAAGATTTGTATGATTTGCGACTCCGTTGAGCAAAATGTTTCTTTGAGTTATATAAAGAATAACTTTATATTTAGTGTTGTTATTTTGTAGTAGAAAAATGTGTGTAAACCTTTCTTATCATTTTGTACACTTGTGTATCCTAAATTAATACTTTGTATATTTTGACGAATATATATGCATCTTAGCTATTTGGTGCAGTTAAATGTGGTCTGTGTGCTGTGGGAAAAATGTGCAAAGTAGCGATCTTACATTGGTCTGTGTGGTATTTGTATATTATATTGAAAGTTAGGTAAAAAAATTACAGGTTAAAATAGGGAAAATTAGAATAACAGTCAAATTATGCTAAAAACCAGGAAAGATATTACATCGGGCCGTATTAAAAACCGATGTAAAATGTATTCTATTACATCAGGAATAGCTGAAATCCGATGTAAAATGTAGTCTATTACATTGGGTAAAATGCACACACCGATGTAAAATATGGCGCATAAAAAATGGCATGATTTGTCACATCAGACCTTTCTAAAAACCGATGTAAAAGGTCGTCTATTACATCGGGCAAAATGAATACCCGATGTAAAATATGGCGCATATTTTTTTTTATAAAAAAATTGCATTATCTTTCACATCTGACATCTGAATTCAACCGATGTGGTATGCTAATTTTTCACATCGGGCCTTGGCCCGATGTAAAATGTCTCAGACTTATTACATCGCCTGGCTTTACATCGGGTCCAGACCCGATGTAAAAAGTAGTTTTTGCCCGATGTAAAAAGTACTTTCTGCACTAGTGTTAGGAGAGATAGAAGTGAGATGCAACAATTGCTGAACTTGTTGGATGGTTACAAATACGTGTCACGGTACAGAACTTGCGACATTGGAGTTACAGTCTGAGATATTTTTTGGACTCATCCTGATTCGATAAAGTTGTTCAACACGTTTCAATAGTGCTTATTCTCTATTCTACCTACAAGACCAACAAGTATAGACTTATGTTATTTGAGATGGTCAGTGTTACATCCACCGAGAAGACATGCGCGGTTGGTTTTGCTTTTTGGGAGTGCGAAAAAGAGGATAATTTTACATGGGCATTAGACGTGTGTCAGTCACTTTTGAAGAAACAAGTTGAGATGTCTAAGGCAATTGTTATGGACCGCGATACTACGTTGATGAATGCGGTGGCAAAGGTATTTCCTTCTTCTAATGCATTTATTTGCTGATATCACATAACATATAATGTAAGAAGTAAGGTTAAACCCGCCGTAGGGACGAAACAAGAAAAGGCCGAAGGTGGAAAATCAGTGAAGCCCGGTGTGATTGTTGAACAAATAATGGATGCATGGATTTGTATTGTAAATTCTTCGACAAAAGAATTATACGCCGATTCCGTCATTTAATTTTGGAAAGTGTGTGAAAAGTATCCAAATTTAGTGAAATATGTTGAAAGCACCATTCTTGATTAAGGTGAAGGAGAAGTTTGTCTGTGCGTGGACTGATATTGTCCGACACCTTGGGAATACAACCACCAATAGAGTTGAGTCGGCACATGCTAGTTTAAAAAACTGGTTGGCTAATAGCAAGGGTGACTTACACACCGGTGTCAAAATGAATGAGATTCTCGAAAATAGGACATCTTATTGTATGCGCATATGATAGGGTGTGCATTAACTTGATGTGATACGGATTTTTGGAAACCTTTTTCCCGCTCTGCACCTACTATAAATCTAAATGATTGCATCATGTGTATTAGATGGCTTGCAAAATCGAATCATTTTGTGCAAGTTTACTTGAGACCGGGATGCCCCATACCATCTACGTCGCCAGAATGGAGATGCCGAGACGTGGCCAGATCTTTTTGTTGATAGGATGCACGAATTCGAAAGACTGAACACCATCGAAAAAGTAAAGTCAAAATTGGAATCAACAATAGATTTAGCCGACGACAGCTCTTTTGATGTGTTTTGTATTTTGGAAGTGTAATATATGCACTCTTTAACATTGCAATATAACTATTTTTTGTCAATTATAAATTCTAATATGGAAGGTTAAGTATGTGTTTATGTGTTTATAAATTTTACATAGAAAGTTCCGTAGATGTATCTACGGAAGGCTCTAAATTTGAAAACTATGGGTTTTTTTCCCGTAGGTACATCTACGGAAACAGAATATCTAGGTTCTTTCAGTGGATATACCTACGGAAGGTTCTGTGACAGAAAATGGATGGTCCATATTTACCTAAATTTTCTATAAATTTAAGGTTTCTAATGTTGTATTTCACACAACCACAAAAATGTCTCAATATGAGTACAACGTTCGTTGGTATGTCGCAAGTGTCCCCTACTCCGAAGGCAGAACACCTGGACGAACGTTCAAACTCATTGAGTACACCTCCTTGACGTTATCATTGACGAAATTCACTATCGTCTAATGTACGGTGACAAACGAAAGGTTGTGAAACTCGAGCATCGTTCACCTTCATTTGACTACAAAGGGAACGTGGTTTACAACAACATTGAGCTCAAGAACCGAGAGGATGTTTTGGCGATGTGGCGAACGTATTACGGTTTCGAAGAGAAAATTTTGCTTGAGTTTGTTGCGACAGTGCAATTGATATGTAATATTTAATTTGCTGTTGAAATTATCGATGTTATGTCGATTTTAATCTATGAATGTTGTTTTTATGGTTTTTTGTATTTGGTTTATTCTATAGCTATACCTACGGAAATGCGTAGATGCATCTACGGAACGTTTTCACGCAAATATAAAAAAAAGTGCTTTCAAAGATACATTTACAGAAGCAGCAAAGAATCAATTTTAAAAGCACACATGATGTCTAGGAATCCTAAGGGCTATAATAAGAGATTCTCTAATATTATCACTAAATTTTTTCTATAAAGTAAAATATATTAAGTAAAAATATTGAAAAATAGAGTACATTTTTCATTCATTAATAAAACAATCAAAGGCTTAAAAAATTCTCCAAATATCCTCATCAAAATTTGCTTACCCGATAGAAGTAGAGCCTTTCTAACGAATCATTTATTAAAAATTACCTATTTTAAATCTTTAAATAAAGAGTTTAATGGTTATGCACGCACAGTGTAAAAAAGTTTTACACTGTCATCCAATTAAAATATAACGTTCTGCAATGTCATAAATTTTTTTAAAAATTTTCAGTCTGACTTGTTCTAATTCATGGTCGTCATTGGCTGACAGTGTAAAACAATTTTACACTATCAATGCATATCCTTTTTTTCCTTAAATAAAATAATAAAAAATATAAAAAATTAATTAAGATTTATATAAAATATGAACTTAAAAGTACTTTATATTTAATTTTAAAAAAAAGTCAAATTTTTACAAAATTTAACGGTTTAGATTTTACGTGTAAAACTGATTTACATTGTCGATGTATTTCCATTAAATCCATAAAATATTTATAAAACAAATAGATCTCAACATTATCCGTACATCTCTACAAATAAAGAAACCGAAACACAATCTTATCAAATATGATTACAAGTTTTCAAAAATTGGAAAATTTAAACAATAAATTTCGCTATCAATAGTTTACTTTAAGTAAATCAAATTTAATAAAATAGTAAAATATTTGTACACAAAAAATCATTTCAATAAAATAAATAAAATAAAATAATTATAAATAATTTATGGTGAACACTTCGGTACCTTTGAATTTACTAGGGTACCAATACCCTCGTCCAATAAAATTCTACTAATCAATGGCACGTTACTTTTTATAATAATTTTATTTTAAAAAAAATTCAAATTTTAAATCAATTTACACTAAAGGTACTAATTCTCAATTACTTATAAGAATGTACTATAATTATTATAATTATTATGACAATAGAAAGTCAAACAACCACTTTAGGACTCGATAAAAACAATGATTATAGTTATACTTTAAGAAGAAAAATATTTCTTTTTTTTTAATTCAATGAAAATCGAACAAAATGAATTTTATTGATATTTTTTATATAATAATTATTAAATAAATATGTATTAGCGTACAAGCAAAAACATTAAAAATAATTGTATATTAATTCAGAAAAATTTACTGCTCATATGATTATCAATATTTTTTATGTTTTAAAAATAGAAATTAATGTAATTAGATATTAATAAATATATGTATATATATACACACACACACACACACAGACACACTAATTAACCAAAAAAATGACGTTAGGGTTCTCTCTAGAATGAAGAAATGTGGGTGCGATCGCCGCTAAAAAAGGTGGTTGTGTCACCGTACCTCGAAATAGCACGATGCGAGAAGTGAAGTGCTCAGGGACGGACAACTGGAGGGGAACTACGAAAGATGATATCATTTTAGAAAGCGTGAATAATGAAATTAGGGGTGAAGAGTCGAATAAGAGGAAAGAGGATTCGTCGGAATCATCTAATCAAACGCATATATTGAAGGATTTGAATGAGGTAGATGATAAAGGTGAGCATCAAATTAAAGGACCCAAGCAAGGGGAATTGGAAAATTTTTGGTTCGACAATATCGGTGGCAATCAGATTCCTTCCAATGGCATAACAAGCGAATTTTCAGCACCAGCTGTGGTGGACGGGGAAATAGAAATAGAAATTCATATGAAGATGTATTAACCAAAATGAAATATTGGGAATCTGTTTTGATTATGTATGTGTTAGGGGTGATCTCACTATGAATGCAGTGAAGCAATATATGGTGAAATTCTGGACATTCATTGAGCTCCCTGAATTGTACTACAACAACGATGGATGCTTCAACTAGCGGTTCAAATCTTTCCAAGATAGTGATATTGCGTTAAAGAAAGGTCCATGTACAATATAACATGACGATGTTCTGCATATATGGAGACCTGATTTCTCTCTGAAACATGATATGATGAGAAAAGTGCCTATTTGGGAAAAGCTTCTAAACTTGTCATTACATCTATGAGGAGCCAAAAGTTTAGGTAAAATTGACAGTGCTCTAAGAATGCCTCTCTTTACTGATGAATGTAATACTAATAAGTTGCCTGTATCATATGCTCGAATTCTAGTCGAGATAGACATCACTTCAAAGCTACCATACTTTGTGAACATTAAAGATGTTGAGGAGAAAAGGCTCAAACAACCAGTGGAATATGAATGGAAACCCCTATTTTGTGAAAACTGTAAGGTGAATGGGCATCAATGTAAGGAGAAACTAATCATAGGTCCTAAATGTTTTCGATAGGCACTTATGTGTATCAGTACCAAATTACACTATATGTAATATATATCTAGATGTATATTATGTGTGGGTGTAAGAATAGGTTTATTCAACCTCCCCCTTCTAGACCTCTTTGTTTCCATATTCTCATGCAACAAATGTAAGTATAGAGTGAAACCTAAGAGAGAGGGGGGATAAATTAGGTTTTACAAAATTGGGGTTTCCAGAATAAAGTGATAAACTAATGAATGACAGTGCAGAAAAATAAAAGTGAGCAAATGTAAAAGCGACTTAGTGATTATACTAGTTCTCCTTATCAACTAGTGGTACGTCTAGTCCCTCCATATCCCGTGAAAGATTTCAAGTATTTTAGATCTTTTTATACCCTCACACAAAACTCTCTTACGATCTTCTAACATAAACCAACACAAAACATCAACACCACATTATTTTACAACAAACACCAAAGCTATGGTTGACTTTAAATATCCTAGAATCAAATAACCTTTTACAACAATCACCAACAGCTTGTGATGATCACACCAAAGCACAATGGTGAAAAACCTATACAACCTTGTATAGAATTTTGAGTAATATTTAACTTGGTTTGAATTCCATGATAATAAATTTGATCTTCTCTTTTTCTTGATCACAATACAATCATACATATACTTAAGTGCTCAAAATAATATAATAAAACTTTTTTTCAATGACATGAAAGTCATGTATAGAGTTTCATTTTAATGGATATATGAACACTTGAAAAAACTTGCTTGAATTATATGAAAAATGATGTATGAAAGAGGTAATTAATAAACTAATGTATTTTAACTTAATTACATCTCATTATGCCTATTGATTTCATGCTATGTTTTGGAAAATTTTTATGATCATTGGCAATGCTTTGGAATCACAATAGTTCATGCTATTCAAAATAGTATGCTGTTTAACAAAAACCTTACAAATTACGGTGGTTTCAAACCGCCACTGTTTACGAACCATGGTGATGTTTTAAAAAACATATCAATTATGGCGGTTTCAAACTAACACAATCTATGAGTCAGTGTGTTGTTTCCAATAACTGTAAAATTGCAATGGTTTCAAATCACCATAATTTACAAAAATCAGTTTTTCAAACAGAGAGCACATTAATCCATTGATGTAAAGGGTAAATCATTTGGCTCCCTTAAAAATTTTAAATGTTGTCTTTTAAAAGTTGTACTTAAGATAACAATCATGAATGAACGTCTAAGAAACATAAAATGGTTTAGATGAAAAGATTTCGATACTACTACAAAAAGTATATATTATCACGGTTGGGCGAAGTATTCCTCTATGAGAGAGGAACCATTGTGATAGTAAGTGCACTACTTTCCATCACTAACTAAGGTGCATGGTGAAAAACAGGATAACACGCTACATTTCATCACTGTTAGAAATTTCAACTGGGGTGAAATGTAGTCAGCCCACTTTTCACCATGGTTGGAACTTTCAACAGCGATGAAATGTTAGTCAGCCTATTTTTCACCAAGGTTGGAAGTTCCAACCGTGCAAATTTTTATTTTTGCCACATACTTTGGCTTACTACATTGAGATCTTCCACTATAATATAGAACTACAAATATTTCTAACACAACAACAACAACAACAAGAAAACTAACAAGAACAAGAACAACAAGAACAAAAAATTAACAAGAACAACAACAACAACAACAACAACAATAACAAAATCAATAAAATTATTAAACATTAAATCACAACAACAGCAAACACAATTATTAACTCTTAAATCTGAACAACAACAATAAAATCAAGAACTAGAAAAACAAAATCAATAAAATTGTTAAACATTAAATCTAAAAAATAACATTAAACATTTTACCTAATATATACACACTACAACAAATAACGCTTTTCATGACGAAACTTTCACGTAATAAAAAAAAACCAAGTTTTTATTCTAAGGTGCGCCATATATATATATATATATATATATATATATATATATATATATAGGGGACGACTCAAGTGAGAACACTTGGTTATTATGAGAAATGAGAACAATGAATCACGACCATTAAATTTGATTTTAATGGACTGGATTGGTTTCTCTTTCTAAGATCAGTCCATTAAATATTAAGGATCTTAGAAAGAGAAATCAATCTAGTCCATTAAAATCAAATTTAATGGTCGTGATTCATTGTTCTCATTTCTCATAATAACCAAGTGTTCTCACTTGAGTCGTCCCCATATATATATATATATATATATATATATATATATATATATATATATATATATATATATATATATGAGGAGGGATCAAATTACACCCGAAGAGTTACACCATGAGTTACACTCGTTCAATAACTACATCTCGAATTAATATTTTTTAAATTCAACCGTTGGATTGAAACATAATATCATATAGATCATGCCTATAAAGTTTGAGCTTAATCTATAATGATTTACTAAATGTCCTGAATGGTATATAGCGCACCTTATATGTCCTGAATGGTATATCACCTCGGTGTTTATAAAAACCGAGGTAACATGTTGTTATATATATATAAGAAAAATACTCTAACCCTTCGGTTTTGGTTTAAAACCGAGGGGTTAGAAAATAATATTTTTTCTTCAAAAATGGTTACATTGTTTGCCTAGAATATTAAAAATACATTCTATTTAACAAATATTGTATGCGACCTGCTCATGCTATAATTTTAATATTATGAGTAAACAATTTGATATTCTGCGAAGATTTGTTTCATACAATGTATTTTTAATATTCTGGGTAAACAATGTAACCATTTTCGGAAGAAAAATTTATTTTACTCTAACCCCTCGGTTTTACTGAAAAATGAGATGATAGTTAAGTGTTTCTTTCACTATTTTCATTCAACGGTCTTAAACAAATCTTTGTTGTCCATATAAAGGTTATCAATGCTTAAAAATCAACCATTAGTGATCCGCGTGAAACCTAATGGACGTCCATTATATAAGTTCTCTTACGAGATTGAAAATCTAAATGAAACATATGAAGCGATTGAAACATAAGGAAACTTTGAAAAGTTCTCTTCGATGGATTGCAATAGCATAAAATCAACTAGAGAATATATTTGATTATTGATATTAATTATCTTACCAAAAATATTTTTGATTATTGTTCTATTAAATTTTTATATATACCAAAAATATTTTTGATTATTGATATTAATTATCTTACCAATTTTTTCTACCAGAAACAAATTCATGCAAGATCTGTAGAGAATATATATCCTTTAACAAACTCTTTTTTTTTTTTTTGAGAAAAGAGGTTCCGAGTATTTGATCGTACCCAGAATATAAAGGAGTAAAAGATCCAACAGATGATTGTTCAATTTAGAGAATAAATGATGGAGTTCCGAAACTTATTAATGAAAGAAATAATATTTTTTTCACGGTAGATAAAAAGTTGCTTAAAATAAATAAATAAAAAGTCAAAACTATTGGTACTAAGATTTGAACCCATAATCAGACACAATTTTTCACCATAATTATAATTCTAACGGTGATAAAAAGTGGCTTAAAAATAAATATAAAAGATAGGCGCAACTTTTCACCACGATTAGAATTCTAACCACGACCTTAAAGCTAACAAAACGGGGTGTCCGTGTTGAGCTCGGCCCTTTACGGATTACAGTTATTCGGATCAGCGTGAATTATATTTAATATTTATTTTTTTACTTAGGAAATTGATTTTTAAAATAATTAATAGATAATAATCTAAAAACTAAATGAATATTTAGTAATAAAATGATGATTAACTCATTGTTATCACCAAGTAATTACTCTCCATCAAGGTTTTAAAAAATGGTCCGCAACCGCGCAAACAGCCGCGACAAAACGGTTTTTGCAAGTGCCGATACCGATACGTTATCACCGTTTTTATATTAAAGAACAAATTATGGTTAGCTCACACCGCGACGACCGCAATCACAATTGTACCGACCGAAATTGCAAAAAAATTTACGCGACCGCGACGCGACTATTACCGTTTTTTAAAACCCTGCTCTCCGTGATCCAAGTTAACTCGTAGCAGAGGTACTTTCCAATCATAGAAGCTAACAGGGAGGGGCTGTCACTAGTCCGCAAAAGATATTAGACAAAATCAACTTTGATGTTTTCCAAAGTTAAATGTAACACAAACCAAAATACAAAGAGGGGATTAAACAATATATGATCTTTCATTTATTTAAATCATTATATAAATAGGAACATGCAAACATAATATCATGTGCACACACACTGGCACAATTTATTCAACACATTACGTATTTCTTTGAATTATTTGTTTAATTAATTGAAACTTATTTGATACTTAGGTGATTTGTCAGGGTTAAAGAGACCAAAATGTTGCTCAGTTGATGCACCATTCTTCAGATTTTCATCAAACATGGCAAACAAGTAAGTCTCAATAGCTGTACCAGGCTTCAACGGAGTCCCATTCCCACTCTTTACGTGATTAATCAAATTTTTATAATATGTAGAAGCATTGTCGACAGTTGTGGCTCCATCTCCACCAGCAGACGGCCATCCACTCTCAGACACAACTATCTGCAAACTGGATCCTCCAACTTGCCCAAGTGCAGCATATACTGAATCTAACTGCGCATCAAAGAGATTTTGGTAACCAGCGTCATTGTTTCCTTGCTGATTAAAAAGAGCATAGTCAAGATGAATGTCTTGTTCATTTCCAATATAAGCAAAGTACGGATACACATTTGCAAGAAGTGGTGATCCATTGCTCACTAGAAAGTTGATGATTGGTTGTATATATGACTTTGCTTGGTCAGTAAAAACACCATCCTTGGGAGGATAGGAATTACCGATCAAAGTCATGTCTATTGCTATTGAGACCTTGATTTGGCCTTGTAAATTGGCTGATGAAATTGCTTTTTGAATGTTTTGTAAAGCAGTGAGAACGTATTGGGCCTCATTGTAATCAGGGTGAAAAAATAATATGGTAAGCCTTATAATTACCAGACATGCTTGTTGACCAACTACAACTATTGCACCTTTTGCTATTGTTCTTGAGGATCTTACTAAAACGATTCTTCTTGATAACTTCAAGCAATGCCATTGATACACTTGTAGTTGCGGCAGTACAATCCCAAACATCACCGTTATCTTTTGACAATAGTTTGGATACTTTTGAACTGTTATATTGATCCAGAGAAATATAAATTAAAAAAACATATCTATAATATGTTAATCAAGAAATAGAATCCATAACATACATAAAAAAAGCATCAACATAAAACAAAAACAAATCACCAACACAAGACTCCAACTCCAACGGAGTATGCGTCATACTGTCATGAAAAAATGCAGTGATATAGATGCGAGCATATAGGCACGAGCAACTTCAGGAGAATGTCTACTACTCAATTTTCTGCATGATGAATAATGAGAAAGGCTACCAAAAATTTTGAAATGATAAATTGCGGTAGACACGATCATTGCCAAATATATGGTCAATATTTGAGAAAAATAATTTTAAGGAAATCAAATACTTGTATACAACCACAAGCCATGGTACCGGTGAATATGGCGAAATCACCTTAAAACAGAATCAATAACAACTATGAAGAACGAAACATGTTTGGAATCACAATGAATATGGAGAAATGACGCAAAATCATATCTAAACCAAACATTTTGCAATCATCGTCCATTTCATCTTACTTACCTGCTGCAACAAAAGTCTCAGCTGTATAGAATCCTATAATTGAATAAGATATTTTAGTATGCAATAATATCATTTTAGCCATCATTATACAATGAGCATCGGGCAGAGGTTACTGTGCTTAATCGCTGGCCCATTCTGCTGATTTTTGGCCAACAAAGCCAGTAGTTCTTTCCCATGTAAATGCTGCTTTGCCTGCATACGTCGATGTCCAGAACCTACAAAGCAACACTCACAATTACGACAACCTGCAAAAACTTACATTGTTTAACAATCAACTATGTAGTACAAAATGTTACATAGTATTTATACGACACTAACACCCCTAGGCAAACCAGCATTGCTATAGCGCGGTTATGATAATATTCAAAGTGTAAATTAAACATGTTCGCGTTTTATGTATGTAGGATTATCGAAATAAAATAAAATCCAACTGTATCAACTTCAAACGATAACCATAATAAAATAAAATTCAAATCATAATAGGATTATCCAAATGACCAGTGAGAACAATCAATGTCATAAAATACCAAACCTCTAAAATAAAGCGTAATAGTCAGACCATGGAACGCAGCAACGACGACCATTGTGCCATTCATGCTTTTCATCAAACACGTGGAGGGAAAACTCAGATATGCCTTAAATCAGCATGTGGAAACACGAAAGCTATAGTCAGCTAAGATAGATCACTGTGATTGCAACAGTGTGGCCATAGATTATGCATAGATCATTATAACACGCACCAACTGTCTTACACGTTTGAGCTCTTGCTCCAGCTGTATCAACTTCAAACAACATGCTCCACCCCGTAGGACATGCTCTCTTTATCGACATTAACATATTAATCATCAATGTCCTGCATATAAAAATCTCTAATTAATCATCAACGACATTCTCCCCTTGTTTCCGTTGATGCGTGTGCGTGTATGATGCTCCGAGTTGCTTGGGCTGTCAAAAGATATTAGGTAAAATTACAAGAAGGTAAGTTTATAACAAATTACAATTATAAAGCTGGTAAGTTTCCACATTCACAACCAAACTCTGCTAATGAACCTGTTGAAGAATCTATTATAACCTAGAAGATCAATAGAAATATCAAACATAATAACATGTGGATATGGTCAATGCAATTAAATAGCTGCATTACTAACCACGCTTCATTACTAACCCGTTGTCGAACCACTTCAGAATCCTAATTTCTACATAAATACAATTAATTCTGAAACCTTTTTCCACATTTTGTACATAAATATTCTTGCACATTGTTTTTGCTCTCCAATTCATCTTTGGCCTCAACAACTCTATCTCTGTCATTGAAATAAAAAAAATAGGGATTAGGGTTTATCAATTTCAGCTATATAAATTAAAAGGGAAAAAATTAAAACCATACATAAACAATCTCCTTCTCTGTCTACCCTTTTCTAACAACGCTAAAGCCACAAATAGAAAGTCATTTTTTTCACCATAGAAATTTCAATCCGATTCAGTTTTCCAACATTTTCCCCCTTCCGAGTGAGCCAAGACAACCAAACTTGAAACAAAAAAACACTAAATCAGAAGAAATAAAAAAAAAAATAGATGAAACCCTAAAATCACAATCCAACTTATTCGTACGCCGTAAACCGATTCACACACCATTGTTGTTTCGGTGTATTACGAATATACCAAAAGTGGGAGAAAATGATGGTGATGATGTTGTTACAAAATGAAGGTTGAGAAAGAGGAAAAAGAGGATGAGGGAGAAGGTTGAGGGAGAGGAATAAGAATAGGACCTTCTGTAAGCACGCTTGGGAGAGAGAGCGAGAGAGAGAGAGAGAGAGAGAGAGAGAGAGAGAGAGAGAGAGAGAGAGAGAGAGAGAGAAAGAGAAGTGAGAAAGTGAATAGGAAGAGAGAGAAAGATTGAGAAAAAATTAAGGGTATTATGTGATATAGTAGTAATGGAAAGAGTTGTTTAATAGTATAATATGTCAATTCAGTGTACAAAGACCCAAAAACCAACAAATTTAATAGGTATAAAAATAATAGAGATGGATAGAATGGTGATTTTCATATGTATAGATTTTTTTATATGGTAGATATTTATAACACTATATAATCACTAAAAGATATTATAATTAAATATTTTATAAATTATTAAATAATAATATAATTTATAATTTTTGGCTTAATTGCACTTTTGGTCCCCTAATTTGAGTTTTTTAAAGTTTTAGTCCCCCTATTTAAAAAGCCAACTTTTTTGCCCCTAAGCTTGACCTCACTTGAGATTTTGTTAGTCCCCCTCCAATTTTGCTTACGTGGCATGGATGACTAGGATAAAAAATTTATTTTTAATTTGGATAAAAAATTACACGTGTCAATCATAACGGGGATAATTTATTAATTAATCTTTTTTACTTAATAAATAATTGTTTTTATATTTATTTATTTATTTTATTGAAATTTATTTAGAAATATTTTAAGAAATTATTTAAGACAAATTTTAAAAAATCACTTGTCTCCTATAGGTTTAGACCCATTCAAGTAGATCAATCATTAAATCGCACAAATAGATAGTGGTTTTACCTAATGTGTGCTATATAAACATTTAAAATTACTTCAACCCAGGCAATGTGGGACTGTTTCCTCAATCTTGAAGCCTGCACCATCATCTTTCTCAATTTCTTTTCCTTTCTGCACCATCATCTTGAACATTGTTGTACCATCATCTTCCTCAATCTCTTTTGATACTCTG
Source organism: Vicia villosa (assembly GCF_029867415.1). Taxonomy (NCBI): domain Eukaryota; kingdom Viridiplantae; phylum Streptophyta; class Magnoliopsida; order Fabales; family Fabaceae; genus Vicia; species Vicia villosa. The sequence goes on along the minus strand of NC_081184.1, from coordinate 121,267,507 downwards.
ATTAGTTTCCAACTTGTTTGGCGTACGAAATTGTCTTTAGGAAAGCTAAATGATTAAACATTTTGTTAATTGATGTTAATCCTCAATCTCTAGCTAATAAAAATGGCTGAGTTTTTTTTTTGCTTTTTTGACAATGGTCTTATACCCAAATCTTCCTCATTAGTTTGATCCAACTTGGAGTTGTTTTTTATCTCCTTGAATTTTTTTGTAAATAAGCTTAAACTCTCAACTCTCATTTTCAACTCTTTACTTCTAAACAAGTTTCAATTCTGAGTACATTTCTAAACAAGCTTCAATTGTCAGTTCATTTTTAAACAACCTTCAACTTTCAGTATGCTGTCATTCTCCAGATGCATTAATTGGAAGAGACTGATATGAAATTTACAACACTTGTGGAGCCATCAATTCATTTGGAAAGGAATCAAGGTGATCATATAGTCTCACCCAATTCACCACCACCTAGTATAGATTGTTCTTTTCTTGATCCCAATTAAAAATTCTTAATGTGGACAATGAGTTCTTCTTTTGATCACAAGTAAGTATCATTACTTAAGTTAAATGTATATATTTAGTATAGACATACCATAGACAACCTTAATGTTGGTATTCTAATTCAAAAGGTAGGAACTTTGGCTCATGTGATGTTGATGCAGTATCTAAAACTTTTTCTTTGTCCCACATCGATAGTTTAGCTAATATTGTAGGTTTTTATAAGACTTTTACTACATAGCAGATTACCAATTGGGCGTGAGCTGGTGCTTCAGTGAAATTTACTTAGGCCCAAAATAATAAGTTCTAATTTTTATTTAATTAAATTAAAAAAACTCAATTAAGAATATAAAATATTAATTCTTTAAAAAGAGCATATTAATTAATAATTATTTCCACCTAATTAAAAATAATTTTTTATCCTAATCATCCATGCCTCGTAAGCAAAATTGAAAGGGGACCAACAAAATCTCGAGTGAGGTAAAGTTTAGGGGCAAAAAAGTTGACTTTTAAAATGGGAGGACTAAAACTTAAAAAAACTCAAATTAGGGGATCAAAAGTGCATTTAAGCCATAATTTTTTTTATAATAATATACTTTTTAAAGATAAACTAGTGAAATGTTTGAATCTACAACCTTACCTATGATATCCCTTGCACCTCATGGTAGATTTAAATTATATAACATATATATCCAATTCCATAGAGATTAGATTTTATTTATTTTTAATTTTATAAAATGGATTCGAATAAATAAAAAATAAGTAATTTGATTTGGTTTGATTTATGTTAGCAATATATATATATATATATATATATATATATATATATATATATATATATATATATATATATATATATATATATATATATATATATCAATTAAAACTAAATAGATGAAAAAATTTGATTTTAGTTGATTTAATAGGATTGATATTTTATAAAATTTAAGAAATATATAGTAAAAAATCGGCTTTGACTAATATGCATAAGGATTTACTTATGCACCATGCATAAGCCTACATAAGTCATTGGATCATATTTTTAATACAGTATTGAGTATTGAGTGGTGAGTATTGAGTATTGAGTGGTGAATATTGAGTATTGATTAATAACAATTGATGTCTAGAATTTGATCAAAGAGTCCATAATAATCTATGCATATTGCATAGATATTTATCTATGCACGGTAACTGCACCCTAAAAAATCTAAATAAATATTCCAGAAACAATACATATAACATAAAAGTATCACAAGAGTTAGGATAAAAATATATATAATCACTAAAAGATATTATAGTTAAATATTTGTTCAAATTACAGGAATTAAAAGTAATAATAAAATATATAAAATTTTCATGGTATAACATATTTATCCAATACGATAGAGATTGGATTTATTCATTCATATATAATTTTTTATAGTCTAGATTTTTTTTTTAATAAAATGACATCTAATTTATTTAGGTTTATTTGATTGATTTAGTTAGATTTAGTCCGAAAATAAATGATAGTTAAAAAAAACTGTTTTATGAGTTTGATTTGATTTAACAAAAAAAACAACTTTTTCTATCATTACGCGGTTCTAAGTTCTAACCTCTTATATATATATAAACTAAACCTAAACCTATGTCAAGAGAACTCATAATGGCTTCTACCACCTCCAAGTTGAGAATGAGACTTCTCATTGACACAAAAACAGAGAAAGTGATCTTTGCTGTTGCTTCAAAACAAGTTGTAGATTTTCTTTTCTATATCCTATGTTTGCCTATAGGTAGTGTAATAAAGCTTCTAGGCAACAACGGCATGGCCGGTAGTATTGAAAATGTGCATCAAAGTGCTCAAGAGCTCAATGAGGTTTACATGCATTCTAAACAATCTAAAAGTTTTCTATTAAATCCAATTGCATCTATCTCTTCATATGATTTCTGTAATCTTCTTCCTACAAATGATGAGGATGACATGCCTTCGTCTTATTCATCCGGGCTATCTGACTTTCTTCCTGAGGACAAGTCAAACGAGGATGATGAAGAAGATAAAGACTCTGACAAAGAAAAGAACAATGATAATGAAGAAGAGGAGAGTGAGGTTCACGACTATTACTACGAAGATGGTGATGACTATTACTATTATTATCACAAGGAACAGGCTAAAGACAATGAAGATGGTAACGATGGTGTCTACTATGACGAGGAAGAAGGATATGGCTACGAAGATGGTGAAAACGGTGATGAATATGATTCTGAAGAACAGGCCTATTACAATGAAGATGGTGACAATGACATCTATTATGACGAGGAAGAAGCCTATGGTTACGAAGATGGTGAAAACGGTGATGAATATGACTATGGAGAACAGTCCAACGAAGATGGTGATGATGGTGTCTATTACGACGAAGAAGAAGGATATGGCTACGAAGATGGTGAAAAGGATGATGAATATGACTATGAAGAACAAACCTATCACAATGAAGATTGTGACGACGGTGTCTATTTCGATGAGGAAGAAGGCTATGATTACGAAGATGGTGAAAACGGTGAAGATCAAGCCAATTACAATGAAGATTGTGACGATGGTGTGTATTTTGACAAGGAAGAAGGCTATGGCTCTGAAGAGAATATTTCAATTAATAATGGATTTGTGAAAGAGAAAGTAACTTTCATGGTTATGGATGATTTAGTTATTCAACCTTTTACTTTTACTTCAATGATTGAAGTTGTTAACAAGTTTAATATTAAAGAGATTAGAGAGATGATTGTTGAGTTGGGAATGAATGAGGTAAGTTTACCTAATCACTTAATATCTTGTGTTTCACAATTTTTTATCTAAACTTTAATTATAAAATTCTAACTACTGTTTAATTTGATTTTTCTAATAGGGTATCAAATTGCTTAAAGCTTCCTTGGAGTCGAAGATGGTTTTGACCAGTATTTTTGTCAACAAGGAATATTGATATGGGATCATTTGCTGTATTTTTTTATAGATTAAAAGTTTTGATGTGTTTGACATTTGTTTTGTTCAAGATGATTTGTGTTCTATTTTTAATGAATAGTTTTGATGAATTATGTTTAGTATATCATACACTTTGGGTTTACTGTGATTTTCAAATGGGATGTCACTGACCTTAGAATTTGGTAAATTATTTGTTGAATTCTTAATGGAAAGTTTTGTTTTTATTTTTTAACTTCTATCTCAATGTTTTGACTCCATTATATTGTCCCTATATTTTAGTAACGATTTAGCATTCCACTTAATTATTCAAAAATTTAAAATCGTCATTTTCCTCTCATATAGAGAAAGTTTGTTAGAAATTATTGACGTTCTTCCATTGTTAACTAATATTCCTTTAATCACTCCATAACTATCATTTCCTAGATAATTTTTTATTTAGGAGATAATTTTTTTAAAATGATTCTTAAATATGGACAAGAATGATAGTAGCATTCCATGCTAACTGTTGTGTACTCTCATTAAAAAAAAACTCAGTTTTGCGAGGTGAAAGACTTATTAAAAAATAAGAAAATTTCTCGCAATACTAAATTTTTCAAGGGGCTGCAACACTTTTATTTACCGGTATTTTCAATAAACAATGATAAATTTTAATTCATTTGCAGGATCAAACTTAAAAATATTTAAACTTAAAAATATTTAAAGGACACTTTGTAAAAAATATTTGAAAAAAATATATTAATGCTAGAAAGGTTTTATCTTTGATTTCAGAGCAATTGGATAAAAGTTTAAAGAAAGTAAATGCAGAAATACTTAGAGGTGTAAAGTAAATAAAGAACAATGGTAAAGCAATTGGATAAAAATGCTTGAATTAAAAGTGAGACACAAGTTCATACATTTCTCACAAATTTTATATTTTTGTGACTCAGATGTGTGAATTCTAAAGAAAACATAATGAAAATATGAATTCTCATTACAGAAACGAAATCTACTTATATATATATATATATATATATATATATATATATATATATATATATATATATATATATATATATATATATATATATTAGATGCATCAATAACTATCAACAATAGTTAACTTTCCGGACTTCGACACGTATCTTGCGACGTGGGTCTTTGTCTTCTGATGTGTTTTCACGGGTCTTTGGTTTTTAAACAACTTCAAATTGTTCCTGCTATGAAATGCGTCTTCAAGTTGACTAATCATATTTATCAAAAAAATATATTTGTCGAATTTATGAAAATTCACCTTGTTGTCAAAATCAAGACTTAACTATATGCACTTAGCATTTATATGTATCTCATATCTCATATTCATGTCGAAACGCCGAGCAAAAACCTCAAGTTAACAAATGCCCTCAAAAATACCATTTTTTATCATATTGGCAATATGGTAGAGAAATGACGTATTTTAGTAACTCTCTCAGCACTATTCATACCATTTTGCATATGTCATCATCATCATGACTACCTCTACCTAGCAGTCACATCTGTAATCGTGCAAGTGTCTGCCATCATGGCTTCTATTTTCAAGGTCATTGAGGACCACAGAAATTAATTATATTAAATAAAAGATAAATGATTAATTAGTAATGATTTAAATCAAAAAATCAAAATGCCGATGTTTTAATTTCAGAGGGAAAATCGAAGATCCTCTCATTTTAACAGCTATATAACTTCTTCTCTTCTTCATTCCCTTTCACAACGTCACTTTTCTATGAATCCTAAATTTTTCATTTTCTGTAACATCAGTCTCCACCTTTTATTCTCTTAAGTTCTAGAAAAACGCCTTCCTCTTGCGTTTCAGAACCATTAGTGAAGAAAAAAATCCATCATTTTGAACTTCCTAGGTATTGATTCTGTTCTCTATTACTGGTATGACTCAGGGATTTCTAGGTCCTTTACCCAAATCATCTATGAAGACTAATAAATGATAAGAATTTTTCCATTGTTTAACCATTCGTAAACTTCACGCATTTGAGGACAAAAGCTTTGAGTTGAAGTTCATGAAACAACCCTGCGCATACAAAAAATACTTAGGCCAACTTATGAGCCTGAAATTTGAGATTGGAGCTATGGCAAGGAAACTGATGTATGCCATAAATCCAGGTTGGCCTAAGCATCATCCCTACTTAGAGGTGGCATGCTAGCCGGAGTAATCTCTCGAATCCCACTCCAGAGCCTTGTTCTTCCTAGTCTACTTGATGATTACAACAACATGAAGAGACTTTTAGGACTGTTATGCAAGGAGTTATGCTTCATAAAAGCAACGACGAGGGTTATGATTTCCACCATTAATAGGGGTTTCCATGGGTCGCTTCTTGATGAGGTTAGGTAACTAGCACAGAGGTATAAGTAACAGATCCTACCTGAGGGGTAAGCAAAACATTCATTCTTGAGTTCACGCATACCACTATCGTGCAACTCAAATCCATTGAGCAATCCATATACCCACTCAGATTTTACATGGCAGTTGACACCTTACTAGATTAACTTCCCGATCCAAATCGAAAGGTAGTGGCTTAGAGGAAACGAAAAAGCGGAGGGGAGAAGGAAGAAGCCATTATGGAGGAGGTTGGAAAACTATTTAGCACATGGTTCATCCAAGAGATAAAATACCCCACTTGGTTGTCCAACATCAAGAAGAAAACGGGGAAATGAATTATGCGCGTGGATTTCATGGATCTTAACAAAGTATTGTCCTAAAGACTATTATCATTTACCACACATTGATAGACTCATCAACAGCTCGTCGGGATTCTGGTTACTCAACTTCATGGATGCATACTCAAGGTATAACAAGATACGTATGAGCCCTTTGGAAGCTCCCAAGACGGCCTTCATGAATGAGAGCTCTTAGAGGTCAAGTTTTTTCAATAGTTAGTTTTATTCAATTGATTTAAAATGTTGTGAGTTTTGTCAGTTGTATTTCCTCTTATTTTAGTGGTCTTTGATCTGGCGCTGGTGATACAGAAGGCTTGAAATCTAATTTGATTATTATTTGAGTGGAGCTCTTAGAGGCCAGTTTTTTATTCTAACCTTGTAAAACTTGTTTCATTTTGGCTCGGTAGCTTTTCCTTTATCCGTTTAACTTTTCTTAGTTTTTCTGTTGTAACTTTTAGAACATATTGTGCCAATAGCGTTTGTGAATTTATTGTCACTATGATGGTTTTAAATTGCGGACCACATCAGGTGATGCAGCCGCAATATTGCGGTTGCGGTATTGTCCACATCTGCATAACGCCGTAATTGCGGTGTGATTAAAATTAACAATAAAAATTGCATCATGACGCCTCAACGGTCACCTCATAAGACCGCAACAGGCGCACCATGTAACACCCTTCTAAAACCCCGTGGATTAATCAAATAAAGATCAGAGTAAAACATAAAAGAAAGGTATTACAACTTCCGAAATACTTAAAACCATAACAATGTCATGCATTAGGGAACATCAACACATATTATTCAGTAATTATGTTAACACAGCGGAAATTATCTCAAACAACATCGGAATTCGCATCCAAATTCACCGATTCAAACCAACCAAAACATTATTCCAACATAAGAAAAATCCATAAAATCAAGAACGAAAATAAACGTTCCCCCAGTGTTACAAGACTAGAGCATGACACCGACACAACCGAACTAACGAAGTAACTCTACGAGTTATCCTCACCCAGGACAAGCCGCTAATCCTTAATCTGAAAATTAATCAACAGTAAGGGTGAGTCTCATTCGCAATTAAACAATGTTATCAGTTCATAAACGATAAAACATCAACAGTATAATATTCACCTAACATCGACATATATTCAGGCTATACACACCTACATCAAACACACAACATTATAACATTTGACAACTTCCATTCATGTTACAATGAATCAAACACCTAATGCAATGTAACTACATGCATGTGGTACAAATCATGGGTTTAACCCATCTCATCGATCCACCACCATCAAGGATACGGCTACTTCTCTCACTAATTCCACACAATGGGAATTAGCTACCACTGATCCCTCTCCATCTGGATACAGTCAACATATGAATCAAACAAATGCACGTGTCATTTATTACATGCAAATCATCAATTTAATCATATGCACAACATTGTCATAACTCAACTCATCGCACAACATAATGACAATCACACAATCCACAATCGAGTACCAAGTACAACAACCAACACAACAACAACAAGGAGTTACGTCATCACCATATCACGTAAGCACACATCCACCACAATTCACCATCTCCACAAAATATACCGGGTTTTTAAAAATAAAATGAGTTACTGCTTTTTAAGTTATTTCAATAGATAGAAAATGAAATTATCGACTCAACGCCGAAAACGGCACCCAAAACGGATTTACGATTCAAAAGATATGAATTTTTTGAAGATAATTATTTTTCACAAAAGCTACAACGTAACGGGTTACAGAAAAAGCGTAACGGGTTACGAAAAACAATTTTTCAAAAACAGCTTCAGCCGTAACCGGTTACAAGGAAACCGCAACTGGTTACGCTTGACGTAACTCTATTCGCTATTATTTTTGCTTGACCGTAACCGGTTACGAACTCGTAACCAGCCCAAAAACCCCATTTTTCACAGCCGTAACCGGTTACAAGCCCGACCGTAACCGGTTACATCACCTGTAACAGCAAAAAAAGTACTTTTGACATCAACTTATTTCCATCCAACACAAACCAAATCGAATCATTTCGACCATACACAAAAAACAGAATCTAATTCACAATTATCCCATGTTATTTCATGCTTCAACAACACCTCCAAACATAATCAAACATCACAAACATGCATTTACAGATAATTTATCAAATTGAATCTAATGTCAAAACCCCAACCTAGAACATACTTCTCTATTGAATCAATACCATACAAATCTTAATCCTATCATCTACAACCCGATAATAGAGGTTAATCGGAAGAGTCACCCCTTACATCGAAGGTTGATTTGAGATTCTTCCTCCTTTCCTTGCTCTTCGCACTTTCACGTACTCTTCTTTCTCCCAAAATGTTCTTCCTTTTTTTCAGAATTCCTTATTTTATGAAAATGCCACATAACTTTAGTAACAAGGCCTTAGCTCTTGCACCGTCCCTCTTACTAACTACAACACTGGCCCATTACTACATATTCCAATTTTATTATTTTAATCATCGCATAATTACATAAATCCAATTAATTAAATTAAAATTCAATTAAATTAATTTACGAAATTACGGGTGTTACACCATTCACATCATAACACCGCAACAACTACATCAGCCTGCAAGAGATTATGCGATGCTCTTAAAAATTATTTGGTCTCCCTTCCTTTCTATTTATATTATAGATTTAAGGTATTTTTTTAAAGGAATTAGTGATATTCAAAATGATGGTGATTTGTTAACGATATATATATATATATATATATATATATATATATATATATATATATATATATATATATATGAAAATTTAGAGTGGAAAACGAAGAGACGTTTGAAATCTAAAATAAATAATAAAATATAAGAATTTATGTTCATAACAATTTGCTTTGCAACAACTACAAGTGCATCCGCAATTTAAAACCACGGTAACCATAAAGACAAAATTGTGCCTTAGGTGGATGTGTGTTTTTTATTTTGCAATCAAATTATGGCAAAAAAAAAAAACAAAAAGAGATGGAAAAAATAACAAATAATTGTATCACTAAATCATTTCTTGAAAGCAAGGTCGTCGTTTAGAGGCCTAAGGTAAAATTAAAATGATCTTATATATATATATATATATATATATATATATATATATATATATATATATATATATATATATATATATATATATATATATATATATATATATATATATATATATATATATATATATATATATATATTGATAAAACTTGTATTTTTTTCTTAAAATTATAATTTTTTCAATCAAACTTTTAAATAATATAAAATTAATTAATAAAGGGTTCACCTTACTCCAAGAGTAATTTTTTTTAACTTTCTCTAAATCATAGCCTTTAAAATAGATTTAATCGAATGGTTAATATTTTTTTTATAGAAAGATATATTATAGGTAGTACAAAGGGTACTCCAAACCGATTACAAAAACGTACGAGAAAAACGCACAAAACAAAAGAGAAATTACAAAACCAAATGTGTTCTATGAGAAATAAAACATAGGTCTTTTGTTGAACTCATAAAAGTTGCATTTGGGAGACGTAATTCCGCCGATAAAAGACCAACTCCACACCGTCATATCTTCCCCACAATATCCAAAATGTTCCAACCTAAGATAATACTGTTCCTTAACAACCACATATTCCATCAAACCTGCCAACCAAGTACAACCTTGTTTCCCGACCTTGACGTTCTTAAACATGCAGAATCGATACCAAAGAAGAAAATGGCTCTTGAAACAATCTCCCTTGTGATCCTTTAAACCGATCTATTCTGCAATCTCCTTTCAAGCTAAACCAGAAATGTGACCAAATAAGATGGAATGAGCTAAATTGTCAGGGTGAAGCACACAGGAAACATAACCTGCATTAGCAGGCTGCGCCATTATGCCTTTAATACGAAGTTGCTCTTTTGTCGGAACTCTATTCAAGAAGCATCTCCACCCGAACGCTTTTACTTTGAGAGGGACATTAACTTTCCACACAATACCAAAATATATATCAGACCAAAATAAAGGACCCCACATCAAATTTCCAGCAACCACAACCTCGTAAGAAGATCAAACGGTAAAGTTTCTGCTGCTGATACCACCCTTCCAAGAAATTGTTGCTTGAATAAAAAATGAAGAAGGAAAATTCTGCAGGGAACATCGGAGCTACTGCAGCTCTTCGGCCAGTAATGCTGAAGCAACAACACTGAGACCAAAATCTCCCACACCCAAGTGTTATCCCTCAATCCGCCCATGCACACAATGACAATCTTCAACGCAGAAGTAGAAAAAGCATTGAGAAACATGCTTTAAGCACCCTGTTTCCGCTCCAATTAATGTGCCAGAATGCTACCGAAAAACCAGTCCCGACGTTAAACCTACAATTTTCAATAAAAGGATCCAACTGAAACTTGTTGCACTAACATAGAAGATCAGCCCACAAAAATGATATTGATTCCTTGCAGCTCAATAAATACTTCGAAGTTGACATCTTCATTTGAATATCCTCGTATATCGCCTTAAGAACACGATACCAAAGAGCCTCTGATCCTTCGACAATTCTCCATCTCCACTTTAGAAGTAGCGCCGTATTAAAAACATCAAGATTTTTAAAACCCAACTTTCCTCTACCAAACAGAGAACACAACTCCCTCCAATCCACCCAATGAACTTTCCTGCGACTCTCCGAATCTCCCCACAGAAAACCACTCTGTAACTCGATTATTTCACTATGAATTTTCACCGGAACTTTGTAGAACGATAGCATGAAAATAGATAAGCTATAAAGGACGTATATGACAAGAGTAATCCTCCCTCAGAAGCTAAGAAAACGGCCTGTCTAATTTCTAAGTTGTTTCCTAAGTTTTGTCAGTAAAGGGAACCCAAAAGGAATCCTTCTCGAGTTAGAACCGATCTGGATGCCTAAAAGAGTGAACAATTTATCTTCCATCCTACAAATAAATTAGCAGTCTCCTCCAATCGAAAAGAACTAACGTTAATATCGATGAGCTTACTCTTATGAAAGTTGATATCGAGACCCGACACAATCTCGAGCCCTCACAACACCGATTTTACAGCCCAAATGTGCCTCCAACTAGCATTGCCCACCAAAATAGTATACTCCGTGAATTGAAGAATATCAATGCCGCAATTTTTTGTTAATGTTGATCCCTACAAAATCTCTAAACTCCATAGACCTCTTAACAAGAATAGGCAATGCTTCCGCCATAATAATGAAAAGAAAAGGAGATAACATATCTCCTTGTCTCAACCCTTTCTCAACCAAAAACTCCTTGGTAGGACTACCGTTTACCAAAATCGACATGTTGTTCCACTTCATCCATAAATCCCCGAAATCAAATTTGTGAAGCATGATTCTTAACAAATTCCAACTAAAATTGTCATAAGCCTTCTCAAAATCCACCTTAAAGAGTAAACATTCCTTCTTTTCCTTAGTTGTGAAATCCACAAGTTCTTTGGCAACTAAAACATCATCTAGAAATTGTCTACCCGACACAAACGCGCTTTAGCAAGGAGACACAATGGCGTCCAACACGACCTTCAACCTAGAAGTAAGTAATTTAGACAATGCCTTGTAAAGACACCTAACAATACAAATATGCCTATAATCCTCCAAGCCAAAAGGATTGGAAAATTTTGGGATGAGTGACAAAAATGATGAAGTGATAAATTTCGAAAGTAAAGCCCCTCCATGAAAGTCTCTAAAAAAACGCTTGAAATCTTCCTTAAGAAATGACCAAAATTTCTCAATGAACATAAAGTAGAAGCCATTCGGACCTGGACTTTTCGTACCTTCACATCCCCAAACTGCCTCCTTAATATCCGTATCCGAAAAGGGATCCTCAAGAAAATCTCTATCTAAATGAGATAGCCTACCACCAAAATTTCCTTCTAAAATAGGTCTTTACGAATCTGATTCTCTAAACTTAGATTCAAAGTGATTAAAAACCTCCTTTTTCACTTCTGCCACTGAATCCAAAATGCCCTTATTAGAATTAATCGACCCTATAAAATTACGTCTCCTTCTATCCTTCATGACAATGTGAAAAAACCCACGATTCGTATCCCCATCGTTCAGCCATTACAACCTCGATTTTTGAATAAGCATGTTCTCCTTGATTCTAAAATTCAACCAAAATCTAGCAGTATCCTCCCTTCTCTTATCCATAATACCCTCACTATCCAACAACAAATCATTCTCTAACAAAGTGTCCTCTTCGATTAAATCTAATTTAAAGGCTATAATTTGAAGTAAGTTAAAAAAACTTACTGTTGAAGTAGGTTGATCCCACTCATTATTAAAATATATTAATTATATTAATTTAATCCTTAATTAAAATTAAATTTACTAATTTTATGTACTTCTTTACTTATTATATTTGTATAATTTAAAAACTATATTAAAAAATGAGTATTATTTTAGAAATTTAATTTAAAATTATTTATTCAAAATATTTATTTTTATTCATGTATCAACAATAATAAAAAATTTATGACCAAACAAAAATAGGTAAGATATTAAAAATCTAAATTACATATAATTTTCTCAAATAAAAATATATAAAGTTAAGTCATACTTAAATTTTAAAAATATTTTAAAATTTTTATTAATTATTCTATTTTTATTAGATGATAATATAAAATTATTTTACACTATCGAACTTCCAACCTTTGGGATATTGGGACATTGCATTGACGCTAGACTAGCAAACATCATACAATCAAATTTTTCTTTTGCTGAAATATATATGTTCACCAATTTATTTTGAGGCCTGGTTTATGGAAAAAAAAAAAAGTGAGACTCAACGCAATAGCCTTGCTTGCTTTGCTCTTGGGTGTTGTGTGCTTGAAAGTTAATATGAATTACTCCTTTTTTTTTTTTATAAGTGACTTTGTATTAAATAGCACAAAGGGTGTTAATCCAATAAAAAATTTTTGATTACAAACGGTTACACCCCACTAAATCCAACGGCTTCGTAAACCAAACGTCTATGTCAACGTCTAATGACTTACAAATAAATATTAGGTCATGAGAAATGTTAAAAAACCTATTACAATATCACAATCTAATGACTAATATAGTTAAAAAACAAATAAAGAGAAACAAAAAGAGAGTATTACTCCTTTGCTCCACCTACTAAAAGAGGAACTTCCAGAAGTAGAAGGATCAATATCAGACTTAAGTAATTCACTAATTTGATACTTAATTTGTTTATCAGGACTAAACAAACCAAAATGTCTTTCAGTTGCAGCTGGCCCTTTCTGATTTTCATCAAACATGGCAAATAAATAAGTCTCTAATGGTTGATTAGGTCTAGCAGGATTCCCTTTAGACACATGCTTAATCAAATTCTCATAATAGGTTTGTGCATTCTCAACTGATGCAGCAACACCACCATCTGAAGGCCATCCACTTTCTGATACCACTACTTCCAAATTAGCACCACCAACTTTCTTAAGTGCTGCATAAATTGCCCCTAATGTTGCATCGAATAGATTTTGATACTCAATACTTCCATCTCTTAGAACAGTTTGAGAAGTGAATAAAGCGTATGATATGTCGATACTAGTTGGATCGCTTATGTAGCTGAAATAAGTGTACACATTTGCAAGAAGTGGTGCTTTGGTATCCACAAGAAATTTAACTATAGGAGTTATATAAGGAGTTGCAGATTTATCAAATGCTCCTGAAGATGGAGGATAGGAACTTCCCAGCAAGTTCAATTGTATCGCGGTTGAAACCTTGATTTTATTCTGTAGGTTTGAAGATGTGAGTGCTGTAAAAATATTCTGCATTGCAAGAAGAACGTAATTTGATGTCTCGTCGTTAATAGGATCTATCTCGTTCCCGACCACAATGTATCTGAATTTGACATCTTGAGAGTACTTTAGTATATTGATTTGAATCCATTCAGTAGCGACGGAAACGCTCTTGGCGATCGATTTAATGTCTTCGTTACGGGTACCAATGACAAGTTCTATGTTGGAGGCTCTTAGGGCTTGCAAAGTTGCATGATCAGGATCATATATTCTCATTCTTCCAATACCACTTGATTGGAAAAGATCTATTACTTCATCTGCAGGTGGTAAATTGTTAGCCACTCTTCCATAACATACTCCAATTGAATGTGCTGCCATTGATAATTAAAAATAATAACATTAGTTCATGTTTACAATTTTTAAGTCATAAAGTATTATTAAACAAGAGTTGATGGAAAACTTAATAGAAATCAAGAAGCATATACCTGTTGCGGTTGTCTCCAAACCAATAAGCATGAGAAACACAAACCAGAAAACCATGGTAAGTGTAGCCTTAAAAAGATGAAAGAAACATAATCAGGAAAAAAATACGTATTTAACCTAATAAAAATAGGACATTGTACCATCAAATTCAAAATAAAATAATAGAACCATCAAATTCAAAATAAAATAATAGAATGGAGTTTGAGTTTGAGATGAAAAAAATTGACTAGATGATATGAACAATATTTTGAGATGTATTAAGAAGAACATACCTCAATTCACTTAAAAGAAATAATATGATTTTCACCAAATTTCTCTTTCTTTTTCTAGGTTAAAAGCAATCTATTTATATATTCCAAAAAATATAGAATATTGATTACTCATTAAAAGCAATCTATTTATATATTCCAAAAAATATAGAATATATTACTCATTAAAAATATATCCAAAAAATAGAATATTGATTACTCATTCATTGGATTAATTAGATTTTAGAGTGCACTGTTTCCTTTCAACTTCTTTTCTGTTTTTGTTTTTTCAGTTTTTAAATTGAAAAAATAAACAAGCTTTTATGTTTTGAAGATGGTGGGACGAATGGTACTCAATTCTTTCTATTATTTATTTGCATTTTGGTTCTTTTTTTGTTGGGCTATAAATGTTTTTTGATACTAGTACTAGTGTCTTACCCGTGCGTTTGCACGGGTACCTGTCGTTTTCGCGCATTGTGATTGAGGAAAATAAAAAATAATAGAGAAAGTGTTATTTTGTTTAATATAGATATTATTGTAGAAGTAAATATCCTAAAAACAAATATGTAAAATATATAAATTTCTTTTCAATAGGTTGGGCCAAAGTTTGGGATATATTGATTAATAAACATTATTTTCCCCTTAATATTCAATATTTCGATCAGTAACTTCGTGTTCCCGTTAATATTTAATATATTGATCAGTAACTCACGTTCTCGTTAATATTGAATATTTTATTCAGTAACTTCATGTTCCCGTTAATAGTCAATATTTTGATCAGTAACTTAATGTTCCCGCTAATATTCATTATTTTGATCAGTAACTCCGTATTCCCGTTAATATTCCAAATTTGTTCCCGTTAATATTTAATATTTTGATCAGTAACTTCATGTTCCCGTTAATATTCATTATTTTAATCAGTAAGTCCGTGTTCCCGTTAATATTAATTATTTTGATCAATAATTTCGTGTTCCCGTTAATATTTCAAATTTATTCCCGTTAATATTCAAAAAATTTATCAGTAAAATGTATCAGTAAAAGATTAAATTTGGGTTAAAATTGAAAAAGTTATAAAAATACTAATATTAAAAAATTGAATATTGAAAATAAAAAGTAATTAAGAAAAATAAAGTTTATATGTTGTTTTATTAGTATGCAATAAAAATTGGAAAGATCAATTTTTCGACTTAAATTATTAATGTTTTACCAATAGTAGAACAAAATGTGACCTGCATAAAGAACAGACAACACAATGTCGATTGTCCAATGCAATAAACTTATTCACATTTACTTTTAACTTACTAATATTGGTTCCCATTAATATTGAATATTTTAATTAATAACTTCATGTTTCCGTTAATATTGAATATTTTAATTAATAACTCCATGTTCCCGTTAATATTCAATAGTTTGATCAATATCTTCATGTTCTGGTTAATATACAATATTTTGATCAGTAACTTCATGTTCCCGTTAATGTTGAATATTTTGATCAATAAACATCATTTTCCCGTTAATAATCAATATTTCGATAAGTAACTTTATGTTCCCGTTAATATTCAATATTTTGATCACTAATTCAGATTATCGTTAATATTCAATATTTTATTCAATAACTTCATGTTCTCCTTAATATTCAATATTTTGATCAGTAAGTTCATGTTCCCGCTAATATTCATTTGATCAGTAACTTTGTATTCCCGTTAATATTCCAAATTTGTTCTTGTTAATATTCAATATTTTGATTAGTAACTTCATGTTCCTGTTAATATTTATTAGTTTGATCAGTAACTCCGTGTTCCCGTTAATATTCATTCCTACTAATTCTCCCTTAACAACTCTTAATATGTCCATATACTTAATGACATCTTGCCACTTAGTAGCCGTTAGATCTTATTACTTATTCTCATGCTTAGAGAAATATGGATGTTACATGAATCAACAGTATAATTATTCCTATATATAAATATTTTTGTTTTGGAATTATTTATAATTTTTTTAAATCAATAGTAAACTTATTCGCATTATTATTCAATATTTAATTAAACGTTAATATCATTACCATATGCGCGTACCATATCAGTACTCGTGTGTTCGCACAAGTGATAATTTTTGTTTTGGAATTGTTTATAATAATATTTAAATCAATAGTAAACTTGTTCTAGTTATTAATTAATATTTAAATCAATAGCTTAATATTAGTATTATATCCGCGTACTATATCAATACCAGTGTATTCGCATGGGTACTGGTATGGTATGTTAAGTTCTCGTGAATTATTTACAAATTTGAAAAAATAAGGCATTATGATGAAATAAAGAAAAATTAAATAATATATTAATTATTCATAATCAAAATAGTTTATTATTTTTAAAAGAGATAATATTTGAATCAATAAAAAATTTGTTTCCATTTACAAAAAGAAAGAAAGTAAGATTCTCGTATTTGGATCACTCTTATTTTTTCACACAGATATTTATTCAATTATTATTGTAGTTGTATACATAAAATTCAATGATTAGCCTATATTTTTTTTTTTGTATTTAGCTTAAATTTTAATATTTCAATTATTTTATTTATATATAGATAAATATGTATTAATCATTGATGAGGTTGTTCCTGTTAAAATTTTAAATTTTATAAATGACAAAAAAATTGTATGATTAATAAAAAATATCATACAATTTTGATACTATTTATTCATACATTACTTATGTTTCATTCAATTAGTATTTATATTGAAGTTCATTTCATTCATTTAGATTATATGCTTATTTTGTACCCAAAAAATATGCGATTTTACTATCAACTTATAGACTGAAAACTCTGTACACTATTTTATGTATAGTAATAAACTATCTTGTTCCCGTTCATAAATATATAATTATTTGTTATGCGATTCTCATATTTAATATTTCATTGTCCTTCCATTGTGAAAATATCTTTCTTCTTGATTTAAACCAAGTCATAATCTCATATAAAATTAAAATAAAATTATAGGCTATATTAAAACTGGAAACTAATATATTTGATTAAGATTTATTGAATTATTTAAAATTATTTAAAAAAAATTATTCTATATTTATATTTTTAAATAAAAGGATATATTGTTGAAGTAATTGATTCAACTAATGACATGTATATTTTTCTGTTTTTTGTTTTTTCACAGTATCAGTAAAATGTTTTCACCCATAATATCGTAATTTTTTTTATTAATTTATAAGTCACATAAAATATTATCGTATTTAAATTGATGACTGACACACACACACACACACACACACACACATATATATATATATATATATATATATATATATATATATATATATATATATATATAAATTTTCATTAATATACATTATGACGGTATATTTTAATTTATTTGCATTAGTTATACAAAATATAGATGTTATTGCAATTAATGGTATATTTTTACAATCATTGATTTAGTTATTTGTACGACTAATATATAGTGTAGAAACTAACCTAAAGAGCATTATTTGTTAACATAATTGTAACGTAACACTAATTTTTGAAATTTAATTAAAAACTTCAAATAGAAAAATTGAATTGTTTATATTTATTTGGCTTATTCTATTTAATACTTAATTACATATAGACAATAAGAGTTATGTGATGCATGTTAAAAATAAAAAGTTACTTAACTTTATAATAAATAAATTATTAATTTTAGTATTTTTTACAAATAAAACTATTATTTTAAAATAAATATTATTTTAAATGCATCACTTATTTTTTTTTACATAATTTAAAAAAGTAAGTATCAATAAATTTATTATATTTATGTTATTTATTGATATTTTAAAATATAATTAGTTTATTAAAAATTTTATATTTTAAGAATAAATTAATAGTATTAAAAATCTAAAGTTGAGGATTTATTTATACTATTATGTCATTAAATAACATAAATTACATTTAAATTAATTTTTTAATCAATATTCATAAAGTATAAGATTTGAGTGTACTCTTCAGTCATAAATTAGCATAAATTATATTAAAAACTCTAATTAATATTAAATTTACCAAACAATATAGGTACTTCTAAAGATAAAAGAGCCAAAAGGCCACAAAAAGGAAAATGTTTTCTGTGCTTTTACTTGAGTTACAGATTAATATTAAATTTAACAAACAATATATGCATTTCTAAAGATAAAAGAGCCAAAAGGCCACAAAAAGAAAAATGATTTCTGTTTCTTCCACTGCTTCTACTTGAGTTACAATTACCATAAAGAAGAGTTAGTCTTGAAACACTTCCACTGCTTCTACTTGAGTTACAATTACCATAAAGAAGAGTTACTCCTGAAACATACACAAAGAAAAGTTTAGTAAAAACTTATCTAGTTGTTCTGCGATCAATGTATGAAACTTTAACTAATATACTAATAAGACAAAACATCAACACTGATAAAGCTATACTGATAAAAATAATTCAATTCCATTCAAACCATTCCATTCAACACAAAAAAAATTCAATCCAAACCATTTAATTCACAATAATCGAAACTTGAAAAGATGATTAAATCCTATAAGACTATCAACCTTGCACCATCTTTTGAAGGACTTCCACCTAAGAGTTTGGTCACACGTTGGGTGTGAGGATTATCAAACAAAATCGCGGCACCTATTGATGGAAAATAAACCACAACGCAACAGTAAAAGAAAAAAAAACAAACAATAACATTAAAAAAAGAAGAGATAAATCGAATGTGTCTAAAGAACAAACTTTCTTCATTTTCGAGAAACATGATGTGTCGGTGTCGTGTTTTTGGTGTCCTTAGTATGTAATTTTAAAATTGAAAATGCTACTAACCTGAAATAGCTCTGAAGCAGCATTAACATTCCCTTCTTTGAGCTTAGCCATTGCCAAATCATGATAACCATTCCTTTTCCTAAAACAACCAAATTCACACAAACATCAAAAAAATTGATTCAAATCCTAAAACTTGAAATGAAAAATTTAAAAAAACTGAAATAAAACAAATACTTGTTCCTCTCTTTCTCAGTTGCTGATTTGCAAGGAACATTACCACCATCAAAAACAACAATCGATGTTACTTTATAGTACCGAAGTAGATTCACTCTATGCATAAAGTATTCAATGTAACGCAATTCTTTTCACTTTCAGAATCAAAACAAAGTTCCATAAGGCATAAATAAGCTAAAACCAAAACAAAAACAAATAAAAAAATCAATACAATGAATGAGTGAATTTCAAAACTGGATAAAAAACATATTTTTACTCACCTCCTTTATGAAGCAATGAATATGCATCAATACCCAACTGCAGATTTTGCAATGTGAATGAGAATAAGCTATGAGAATGAAAAATTGAACACAGCCCAGATAAAATTTTGAGGAAAAATCAAAACTTTGTCAAAAAAATATTAAATCTAACAAACCATTAACCATGAAGCAGTAAAACATTTCATTCAGAGCACGGTCATCGTCGGATCGCCGGTAAAACACAACAACCATTTCGAATTCGACATCCACCACACTCATCGCTAGAAATCTGTTGTCGTTGCCACAGATCTACCACCGCAATAAAAAAAATCCAATAAAAAACAAACATCAGAACACCAAATCAATTAAAAGAGAAAACTTTCAAATTTCATAGTATGAGTTATACCATTCAACAACTATATAACATCACATATTTTGAGTAGTTTAGCAAATTTAAAAAATCAATTCAAATTAAAAGAAAATTTAAAACAGACAGTAAATCTGCTGCGGAATTATATGAATGGTTGTTACCTTTGTTTCTAGATTTCACTGGTGAAACGGCGACGGAGCATCATCAACCTTCAAACACAACAAAAAAATAATAAGCGATTCGAATTAGAAAAAATGATTCAGGAATTGGTTCAGATAAAAATTCACTGTTTTAATTGTTGGTTTGTGGTTCTTGAATCAATGGTTCTGTAATGTAATCGATTGATTTTGTTTCTGTACCCATTGTTATGGGTTTGGGGTGAATTGAGATTCTCAATGGGAAGTTAGGGATTTGGATGCATCCCTTTTAGGCACATGGTGAAATTCCAATCAGGTCATATATATATATTTTTTTTGATAAAATTTGATTTTTTTTAGAGGTGCATCTACGGAAGCATTTTAAATCAGTGAACGTTGGAAAAATTCAAATTAATTCAGTTCAGGAATTTTTTCGTAGGTACATCTACGGAACAGTTTGGTGCCAGAATATTCCGTAGATGTACTTAACCTTGGATGTTCACATGTTTTGGTAGGACTGCAACTAACCTTGGTTTTGGTGTGGTAATAGGAAGATCGAATAATGGATCGGAAAAAAGGAACGCTTTCGTAACAATATTGTGCGAAAGAAGCGGGAAATACCATACTCCTCTAAGGAAGTTTAAAAGAGACGACATGAATACTAGCAAATACAAGTGTCCATTTAAAATCCGTGGTTATATGTTGGCTAGCAAGAAGTGGAAATTCAGTGTTATTTGTGATTTGCATAAGCATGATTTATGCTCAAAGTTACAAGGTCATCCTAGTGTATGCCGTCTCAAACTGGAAGAGAAGACATGTATTAGTGACATATCCTTGAATCTTGTCCAATCGAAAAATATACTTACCACATTAAAACGGAAGGAACCCGACAACGTATCAAATATAAGTCAAGTGTATAACATTTGATACCACAATAATAAGGCGATTAGGAGAGATAGAAGTGAGATGAAACAACTGTTGAACTTGTTGGATGATTACAAATACGTGTCACGGTACAGAACTTGCGACATTGGAGTTACAACATGAGATATTTTTTGGACTCATCCTGATTCGATAAAGTTTTTCAACACGTTTCAATAGTGCTTATTCTCTATTCTTCCTACAAGACCAACAAGTATAGAATTATGTTATTTGAGATGGTCAGCGTTACATCCACCGAGAAGACATGCGCGGTTGGTTTTGCTTTTTGGGAGTGCGAAAAAGAGGATAATTTTACATGGGCATTAGATGTGTGTCAGCCACTTTTGAAGAAACAAGTTGAGATGTCTAAGGCAATTGTTACGGACCGCGATACTGCGTTGATGAATGCGGTGGCAAAGGTATTTCCTTCTTCCAATGCATTACTTTGCTGATATCACATAACATATAATGTGAGAAGTAAGGTTAAACCCGCCGTAGGGACGAAACAAGAAGAAGCCGAAGGTGGAAAATCAGTGAAGCCCGGTGTGATTGTTGAACAAATAATGGATGCATGGATTTGTATTATAAATTCTTCGACAAAAGAATTATACGCCGATTCCGTCATTTAATTTGGGAAAGTATGTGAAAAGTATCCAAATTTAGTGAAATATGTTGAAAGCACCATTCTTGATAAGGTGAAGGAGAAGTTTGTCTGTGCGTGAACTGATATTGTCTGACACCTTGGGAATACAACCACCAAAAGAGTTGAGTCGGCACATGCTAGTTTAAAAAATTGGTTGGCTAATAGCAAGGGTGACTTACACACCAGTGTTAAAATGGATGAGATTCCCGGAAATAGGACATCTTATTGCATGCGCATATGATATGGTGTGCATTGACTTGATGTGATACGGGTTTTTGGAAACCTTTTTCCCACTCTGCACCTACTATAAATCCAAATGATTGCATCATGTGTATTAGATGGCTTGCAAAATCGAATCGCTTTGTGCAAGTTTACTTGAAACCGGGATGCCCCATACCACATACGTCGCCAGAATGGAGATGCCGAGACGTGGCCAGATCTTTTTGTTGATAGGATGCACGAATTCAGAAGATTGAACACCATCGAAAAGGAAAAGTCAAAATTGGAACCAACAATAGATTTAGCCGACGACAGTTCTTTTGATGTGTTTTGTATTTTGGAAGTGTAATATATGCACTCTTTAACATTGCAATATAACTATTTTTTGTCAATTATAAATTCTAATATGGAAGGTTAAGTATGTGTTTATGTGTTTATAAATTCTCGAAATAGCACGATGCGAGAAGTGAAGTGCTCAGGGACGGACAACTGGAGGTGAACTACGGAAGATGATATCATTTTAGAAAGCGTGAATAATGAAATTAGGGGTGAAGAGTCGAATAAGAGGAAAGAGGATTCATCGGAATCATCTAATCAAACACATATATTGAAGGATTTGAATGAGATAGATGATAAATGTAAGCATCAAATTAAAGAACCCAGGCAAGGGGAATTGGAAAAGTTATAGTTCGACAATATCGGTGGCAATCAGATCCCTTCCAATGGCATAACAAGCGAATTTTCAGCACCAGCTGTGGTGGACGGGGAAATAGAAATAGAAATTCATATGAAAATGTGTTAACCAAAATGAAATATTGGGAATCTATTTTGATTATGTATGTGTTAGGGGTGATCTCACTATGAATGCAGTGAAGCAATATATGGTGAAATTCTGGACATTCATTGAGCTCCCTGATTTGTACTACAACAGTGATGGATGCTTCAACTAGCGGTTCAAATCTTTCCAAGATAGTGATATTGCGTTGAAGAAAGGTCCATGTACAATATAACATGACGATGTTTCTGCATATATGGAGACCTGATTTCTCTCTGAAACATGATATGATGAGAAAAGTGCCTATTTGGGAAAAGCTTCTAAAATTGTCGTTACATCTATGAGGAGCCAAAAGTTTAGGTAAAATTGACAGTGCTCTTAGAATGCCTCTCTTTACTGATGAATGTAATACTAATAAGTTGCCTGTATCATATGCTCGAATTCTAGTCGAGATAGACATCACTCAAAAGCTACCAGACTTTGTGAACATTAAAGATGTTGAGGAGAAAAGGCTCAAACAACCAGTGGAATATGAATGGAAACCCCTATTTTGTGAAAACTGTAAGGTGAATGGGCTTCAATGTAAGGCGAAACTAATCATAGGTCCTAAATGTTTCCGATAGGCACTTATGTGTATCAGTACCAAATTACACTATATGTAATATATATCTAGATGTATATTATGTGTGGGTGTAAGAATAGGTTTATTCAACCTTCCCCCTTCTAGACCTCTTTGTTTCCATATTCTCATGCACAAATGTAAGTATAGAGTGAAACCTAAGAGAGAGGGGGGATAAATTAGGTTTTACAAAATTGGGGTTTCCAGAATAAAGTGATAAACTAATGAATGACAGTGCATAAAAATAAAAGTGAAGAAATGTAAAAGCAACTTAGTGATTATACTAGTTCTCCTTATGAACTAGTGGTACGTCTAGTCCCTCCATATCCCGTGAAAGATTTCCACTATTTTAGATCTTTTCATATCCTCACACAAAAATCTCTTACGATCTTCTAACATAAACCAACACAAGACATCAATACCACTTTCTTTTACAACAAACACCAAAACTATGGTTGACTTTAAATATCCTAGAATCAAATAACCTTTTACAACAATCACCAACAGCTTGTGATGATCACACCAAAGCACAATGGTGAAAAACCAACACAATCTTGTATAGAATTTTGAGTAATAGTTAACTTGGTTTGAATTCCACGATAATCAATTTGATCTTTTCTTTTTCTTGATCACAATACAATCATACATATACTTAAGTGCTCAAAATAATATAATAAAACTCTTTTTCAATGACATGAAAGTCATGTACAAAGTTTCATTTTAATGGATATATGAACACTTGAAAAAACTTGCTTGAATTATATGAAAAATGATGTATGAAAAAGGTAATTAATAAACTGATGTATTTTAACTTAATTACATCTCATTATGCCTATTGATTTCATGCTATGTTTTGGAAAAGTTTTATTATCATTGGCAATGCTTTGGAATCACAATAGTTCATGTTATTCAAAATAGTATGCTGTTTCACAAAAACCTTACAAATTACGGTGGTTTCAAACTGCCACTGTTTACGAACCATGGTGATGTTTTAAGAAACATATCAATTATGGTTGTTTCAAACAACCACAATTTATGTGTCAGTGTGTTGTTTCCAATAACTGTAAAATTGCAATGGTTTCAAATCACCATAATTTACAAAAATCAGTTTTTCAAACAGAGAGCACATTAATCGATTGATGTAAAGGGTAAATCATTTGACTCCCTTAAAATTTTAAATTTTGTCTTTTAAAAGTTGTACTTAAGATAACAATCATGCATGAACGTCTAAGAAACATAAAATGGTTTAGATGAAAAGATTTCGACACTACTACAAAAAGTATATATTATCACGGTTGGGCGAAGTATTCCACCATGGATGATGAACCATAGTGATAGTAAGTGCGCTACTTTCCATCACTCAATAAAATTATTAAACATTAAATCACAACAACAACAAACACAATTACTAACTCTTGAATCTGAACAACAACAATAAAATCAACAACTAGAAAAACAAAATCAATAAAATTTGTAAACATTATATCTAAAAAATAACATTAAACATTTTACCTAATACATACTACAACAAATAACGCTTTTCATGACGAAGCTTTCACGTAATAAAAAAAACCAAATTTTTATTCTAAGGTGCGCCATATATATATATATATATATATATATATATATATATATATATATATATATATATATATATATATATATATATATATATATATATATATATATATATATATATATATATATATATATATATATATATATATATATATATATATATATATTTGGTTTCTTTGGATTACGTGAAAGCTTCGTCATGAGAAATATATATATATATATATATATATATATATATATATATATATATATATATATATATATATATATATATATATATATATATATATGCTTCGAATCCAACTAATGCACTTTATGTTTTTATTTGTTAACAACTATAAAGTAAATGAGTTATACATCCCGATCATATTATTTGATAAACTGAGGGATAAAATGATCATATTTTACTATAAAAGACTCGCTGAACAGATTTTACCCTAATACTATCTTATTTGTAGTCGCCCCACTTTCGAATACATCATTTTTTAGGATGAATTGCAAAACTGAAAAAAAAAATGTTCTTCTAGCTTGAACAAAATATTTTTCATCTTTTGCAATCCATCTCAAACAATTATCTTTATGTTGTTGTCGTTGTTGTTTAAGATTTTGAACAACTATTATTTATTCCTAAAAATATTTACTGGTGGATTGTAAGTGCTGAAAAATATTTTCCTTTTTAGGATGCACACACTTGATTAGAAGTTAGATGCATTCCAAGCATGCATCAACAATCTTGGTGAAGGCAAGTCTGACATTCAAGACGAATTTCTATCACCTTGTATGGGACCTGGACATGCTGCACTTTTCATATTCTAGATAAACAATCTTGATATTCTGCAAAGATTTGTTGCATACAATATATTTTTGATATTCTGGTTAAATAATATAACCATTTTAAAAAAAATACTCTAACCCTTCGGTTTTGGTTTAAAACCGAGGGGTTAGAAAATAATATTTTTTCTCAAAAAATGGTTACATTGCTTACCTAGAATATTGAAAATACATTCTATTTAATAAATATTGTGTGCGACCTGCTCATGCTATAATTTTAATATTATGAGTAAATAATTTGATATTTTGCGAAGATTTGTTTCATACAATGTATTTTTAATATTCTGAGTAAACAATGTAATCTTTTTTGGAAGAAAAATTTATTCTACTCTAACCCCTCGGTTTTACTGAAAACTGAGATGATAGTTAAGTGTTTCTTTCACTATTTTCATTCAACGGCCTTAAACAAATCTTTGTTGTCCATATAAAGGTTATCAATGCTCAAGAATCAACCCTTAGTGATCTGCGTGAAACCTAATGGACGTCCATTATATAAGTTCTCTTACGAGATTGAAAATCTAAATGAAACGATTGAAACATAAGGAAACTTTGAAAAGTTCTCTTCGGTGGATTGCAAGAGCATAAAATCAACTAGGTTCAAGGTTTGTTCTATTAAACTTTTATTTATACCGAAAATATTTTTGATTATTGATATTAATTATCTTACCCATTTTTCTACCAGAAACAAATTCATGCAAGATCTGTACATAATATATATCCTTTAACAAACTCTTTTGTTTTTTTTTTTTGAGAAAAGAGGTTCCGAGTATTTGATCATGCCCAGAATATAAAGGAATAAAAGATCCAACAGACGATCTTCATGGAAAATTAATATAATATTCTCTGTAAACACTATAACGAGTTATATTTAAAAAAAAACTAATGACCTCTCGGTTTTTATGATAAACGAGATAAAAAAGACGCTAATTTTTGTAAATAATAAAAGTGTAGAAACTGGGGTTCGAAATCATGCCATGATAAACTTTTACCTTAAGAGTTTTTAAAATCAAGGTGTTAAGTCATTCATTTTCATTCTGCCCGTTGTTACCTCGATTCTTTTGCCAAGATAAAATGCATTTCGTATATGACATTAGAAGCGCTCTTTATAGCAACGACAACAATAAGAATTAACATTGCTAACTCAAATTCATGTTTTCCTTGCCTTGTTCAATTTAGAGAGTAAATGATGGAGTTCCGAAACTTGTTAATGAATGAAATAATATTTTTTTTCACGGTAGATAAAAAGTTGCTTAAAATAAATAAATAAAAAGTCAAAACTATTGGTACTAAAATTTGAACCCATAATCAGACGCAATTTTTCACCATAGTTATAATTCTAACTGTGATAAAAAGTGGCTTAAAAATAAATATAAAAGGTAGGCGCAACTTTTCACCACGGTTAGAATTCTAACCATGACCTTAAAGCTAACAAAACGGGTTGTCCGTGTTGAGCTCGGGTCTTTAGTGGGCTGGGCTAAAAAGTCTGGAAATTAAACAGGCTACAATTTAGTTTGTTCAAGGCCGGCCTTTTACGGATTACAATTATTCGAGTCAATGTGAATTATATTTAATATTTATTTTTTTCACTTAGGAAATTGATTTTAAAAATAATTAATAGATAATAATCTAAAAACTAAATGAATATTTAGTAATAAAATGATAATTAACTCACTGTTATCACCAAGTAAATAACTCTCCATCAGGGTTTTAAAAAACGGTCCGCAACCGCAAAAATAGCCGCGACAAAACGGTTTTGGAAGTGCCGATACCGATACGTTATCACCGTTTTTTAAATTAAAGAACAAATTATGGTTAGCTCATACCGCGACGACCGCAATCACACCTATACCGACTGAAATTGCAAAAATCTTTACGCAACCGCGACGCGACTGTTATCGTTTTTTAAAACCCTGCTCTCCATGATCCAAGTTAACTCGTAGCAGAGGTACTTTCCAATCATAGAAGCTAAAAGGGAGGGGCTGTCACTAGTCCGCAAATGATATTAGACAAAATCAATTTTGATGTTTTCCAAAGTTAAATGTAACACAAACCAAAATACAAAGAGGGGATTAAACAATATATGATCTTTCATTTATTTAAATCATTATATAAATAGGAACATGCAAACATAATATCATGTGCACACACACTGGCATAATTTATTCAACACATTACGTATTTCTTTGAATTATTTGTTTAATTAATTGAAACTTATTTGATACTTAGGTGATTTGTCAGGGTTAAAGAGACCAAAATGTTGCTCAGTTGATGCACCATTCTTCAGATTTTCATCAAACATGGCAAACAAGTAAGTCTCAATAGCTGTACCAGGCTTCAACGGAGTCCCATTCCCACTCTTTACGTGATTAATCAAATTTTTATAATATGTAGAAGCATTGTCGACAGTTGTGGCTCCATCTCCACCAGCAGACGGCCATCCACTCTCAGACACAACTATCTGCAAACTGGATCCTCCAACTTGCCCAAGTGCAACATATACTGAATCTAACTGCGCATCAAAGAGATTTTGGTAACCAGCGTCATTGTTTCCTTGTTGGTTAAAAAGAGCATAGTCAAGATGAATGTTTTGTTCATTTCCGATATAAGCAAAGTACGGATACACATTTGCAAGAAGTGGTGATCCATTGCTCACTAGGAAGTTGATGATTGGTTGTATATATGACTTTGCTTGGTCAGTAAAAACACCATCCTTGGGAGGATAGGAATTACCGATCAAAGTCATGTCTATTGCTATTGAGACCTTGATTTGGCCTTGTAAATTGGCTGATGAAATTGCTTTTTGAATGTTTTGTAAAGCAGTGAGAACGTATTGGGCCTCATTGTAATCAGGGTGAAAAAATAATATGGTAAGCCTTATAATTACCAGACATGCTTGTTGACCAACTACAACTATTGCACCTTTTGCTATTGTTCTTGAGGATCTTACTAAAACGATTCTTCTTGATAACTTCAAGCAATGCCATCGATACACTTGTAGTTGCGGCAGTACAATCCCAAACATCACCGTTATCTTTTGACAATAGTTTGGATACTTTTGAACTGTTATATTGATCCAGAGAAATATAAATTAAAAAAACATATCTATAATATGTTAATCAAGAAATAGAATCCATAACATACATAAAAAAAGCATCAACATAAAACAAAAACAAATCACCAACACAAGACTCCAACTCCAACGGAGTATGCGTCATAATGTCATGAAAAAATGCAGTGATATAGATGCGAGCATACAGGCACGAGCAACTTCAGGAGAATGTCTACTACTCAATTTTCTGCATGATGAATAATGAGGAAGGCTAAGATCCAAAAATTTTGAAATGATAAATTGCGGTAGACACGATCATTGCCAAATATATGGTTAATATTTGAGAAAAATAATTTTAAGGAAATCAAATACTTGTATACAACCATAAGCCATGGTACCGGTGAATATGGCGAAATCACCTTAAAACAGAATCAATAACAACTATGAAGAACGAAATATGTTTGGAATCACAATGAATATGGAGAAATGACGCAAAATCATATCTAAACCAAACATTTTGCAATCATCGTCCATTTCATCTTACTTACCTACTGCAACAAAAGTCTCAGCTGTATAGAATCCTATAATTGAATAAGATATTTTAGTATGCAATAATATCATTTTAGCCATCATTATACAATGAGCATCGGGCAGAGGTTACTGTGCTTAATCGCTGGCCCATTCTGCTGATTTTTGGCCAACAAAGCCAGTAGTTCTTTCCCATGTAAATGCTGCTTTGCCTGCATACGTCGATGTCCAGAACCTCCAAAGCAACACTCACAATTACGACAACCTGCAAAAACTTACATTGTTTAACAATCAACTATATAGTACAAAATGTTACATAGTATTTATACGACACTAACACCCCTAGGCAAACCAGCATTGCTATAGCGCGGTTATGATAATATTCAAAGTGTAAATTAAACATGTTCGCGTTTTATGTATGTAGGATTATCGAAATAAAATAAAATCCAACTGTATCAACTTCAAACGATAACCATAATAAAATAAAATTCAAATCATAATAGGATTATCCAAATGACCAGTGAGAACAATCAATGTCATAAAATACCAAACCTCTAAAATAAAGCGAAATAGTCAGACCATGGAACGCAGCAACGACGACCATTGTGCCATTCATGCTTTTCATCAAACACGTGGAGGGAAAACTCAGATATGCCTTAAATCAGTATGTGGAAACACGAAAGTTATAGTCAGCTAAGATAGATCACTGTGATTGCAACAGTGTGGCCATAGATTATGCATAGATCATTATAACACGCACCAACTGTCTTACACGTTTGAGCTCTTGCTCCAGCTGTATCAACTTCAAACAACATGCTCCACCCCGTAGGACATGCTCTCTTTATCGACATTAACAGATTAATCATCAATGTCCTGCATATAAAAATCTCTAATTAATCATCAACGACATTCTCCCCTTGTTTCCGTTGATGCGTGTGCGTTTATGATGCTCCGAGTTGCTTGGGCTGTCAAAAGATATTAGGTAAAATTACAAGAAGGTAAGTTTATAACAAATTACAATTATAAAGCTGGTAAGTTTCCACATTCACAACCAAACTCTGCTAATGAACCTGTTGAAGAATCTATTATAACCTAGAAGATCAATAGAAATATCAAACATAATAACATATGGATATGGTCAATGCAATTAAATAGCTGCATTACTAACCACGCTTCATTACTAACCCGTTGTCGAACCACTTCAGAATCCTAATTTCTACATAAATACAATTAATTCTGAAACCTTTTTCCACATTTTGTACATAAATATTCTTGCACATTGTTTTTGCTCTCCAATTCATCTTTGGCCTCAACAACTCTATCTCTGTCATTGAAATAAAAAAATAGGGATTAGGGTTTATCAATTTCAGCTATATAAATTAAAAGGGAAAAAATTAAAACCATACATAAACAATCTCCTTCTCTGTCTACCCTTTTCATACAACGCTAAAGCCACAAATAGAAAGTCATTTTTTTCACCATAGAAATTTCAATCCGATTCAGTTTTCCAACATTTTCCCCCTTTCGAGTGAGCCAAGACAACCAAACTTGAAACAAAAAAACACTAAATCAGAAGAAATAAAAAAAAAATAGATGAAATCCTTAAATCACAATCCAACTTATTCGTACGCCGTAAACCGATTCACACAGCATTGTTGTTTCGGTGTATTACGAATATACCAAAAGAGGGAGAAAATGATGGTGATGATGTTGTTACAAAATGAAGGTTGAGAAAGAGGAAAAAGAAGATGAGGGAGAAGGTTGAGGGAGAGGAATAAGAATAGGACCTTCTGTAAGCACGCTTGGGAGAGAGAGAGAGAGAGAGAGAGAGAGAGAGAGAGAGAGAGAGAGAGAGAGAGAAGTGAGAAAGTGAATAGGAAGAGAGAGAAAGATTGAGAAAAAATTAAGGGTATTATGTGATATAGTAGTAATGGAAAGAGTTGTTTAATAGTATAATATGTCAATTCAGTGTACAAAGACTCAAAAACCAACAAATTTAATAGGTATAAAAATAATAGAGATGGATAGAATGGTGATTTTCATATGTATAGATTTTTTTTATATGGTAGATATTTATAACACTATATAATCACTAAAAGATATTATAATTAAATATTTTATAAATTATTAAATAATAATATAATTTATAATTTTTGGCTTAATTGCACTTTTGGTCCCCTAATTTGAGTTTTTTAAAGTTTTAGTCCCCCTATTTAAAAAGCCAACTTTTTTGCCCCTAAACTTGACCTCACTTGAGATTTTGTTAGTCCCCCTCCAATTTTGCTTACGTGGCATGGATGACTAGGATAAAAAATTTATTTTTAATTAGGTGGAAATGATGACTTAGGATAATTTATTTTTAATTTGGATAAAAAATTACACGTGTCAATCATAACGGGGATAATTTATTAATTAATCTTTTTTACTTAATAAATAATTGTTTTTATATTTATTTATTTATTTTAATTGAAATTTATTTAGAAATATTTTAAGAAATTATTTAAGACAAATTTTAAAAAATCACTTGTCTCCTATAGGTTTAGACCCATTTAAGTAGATCAATCATTAAATCGCACAAATAGATAGTGGTTTTACCTAATGTGTGCTATATAAACATTTAAAATTACTTCAACCCAGGCAATGTGGGACTGTTTCCTCAATCTTGAAGCCTGCACTATCATCTTTCTCAATTTCTTTTCCTTTTTGCACCATCATCTTGAACATTGTTGTACCATCATCTTCCTCAATCTCTTTTGATACTCTGATTAGTTTCCAACTTGTTTGGCGTACGAAATTGTCTTTAGGAAAGCTAAATGATTAAACATTTTGTTAATTGATGTTAATCCTCAATCTCTAATAAAAATGGCTGATTTTTTTTTTTTTTTGCTTTTTTGACAATGGTCTTATACCCAAATCTTCCTCATTAGTTTGAGGAAATTTCTTTGGCCACCTCCCAACCTTCTAGCTCACCTCTGGTGAAAAACCCAGAATACCCCTGACTTCAGAAATGAACTTCCGAAATGGTGGAAAAAGGTGTTTTCGGAGATGCATCTCCGAAAGCGCCTTTTTTTTTAAAAAAATTGACTTATTTCGGAAATGCACTTCCGAAAACACCATTTCGGAAGTTCATTTCCGAAATACTGCGCGTTTTGCAGATTAAGCAAAACAGCCCCCTCCCCCTAATCATTTACCCTAATCTTCTTCCAAACTCACACCCCAAGAGATTTTTGTGCAAACCAGTTCCAAGCTACCTCAAAGGCTCCAACTACTTGCTCTATTACATTCAAAAGTCCTCAAATCCATTCAATCGGTAAGCATTTTGATTTTAAGATCTATGATTAAAATGTATATTAGGGTGTTTACAAATAGCAAAAAATGTATTAGGTTAGGTTTATACTGATATTTAGGATGTTTAGAATGTGATGACATAGGTTTGATGTTTGGTTTTGGGGTCTGCCATGGGAGTTGCAGAAAACTCCATCGCAGGGGTGTTTCGGAAGTTCATTTCCGAAAACACCTCCATCCCAGTTTTCGGAAATGAACTTCCGAACTGTATCAGAATTTCAATTATTTTTGTTTCTTCTTTTGTCTCGCATATTAATCGATTTCAATTGTTTACAGGAACATGTCAGGCAACCAACCAGCACGCATCAGACAGGGGAGAGAGTCTCAAACTGCGTCGGCTAGAAGCGAGCGGGCGGCGGCGCAGCAGGCGTCGACCCAGAGACGGGGGCAGGGCCGGGGACGCCGTGTGCGAGTTCCCGTGGACGTGGGAGAGGGTACATCTGCTTCAGGATCTAGGAGTCGGCTGGCTCGGGTATCTTCTTCCCGCCAGCGAGAGGAGGACGAGGAGGAGGAGGAGGTGCCAGTGCCATACTACGAGCCGGAGGGTGTACCGGATGTTGACCCTCCAGCCGGGGAGGAGGATGAGCAGGAGGATGGCTATCCGGGAGGGCCCTTTGACACTTCCGTGCTGATTCACTACCACGATCACGTCGCTCGGCGGATCTGGGAGGGAGAGGTATTTTTTTAATTTAACCGTTTATTTGTCACCATTTTTTATAATCTAACCGTTTATTTGTCGCTTATTTAATATATGTCCGCTTATTTAATATATGTCGCTTATTTGTTTTTTTTGTAACAGGAGAGAGAGCCGCTGAAAATGGTTAACCACGCCCGCAAGATTTTCGGTCTGTTTAAACCAGCAGCTGAGTGGTTTAACGACCATGTGCGAGGTTCAGGGCTCAGCGGGCTCTGCATGACGGGGTACACCACGATCAGCACCGGCATGCAGGGGGCATTTGTGGAGCGCTGGCACAAGGAGACGTCCTCTTTCCACTTGCCGGTTAGGGAGATGACGATCACCTTGCACGACGTGCAGTGTCTTCTCCACTTGCCGATTAGGGGGCCGCTGTTGACCCACTCCAAGATCCAGAGGGTGGAGGCCATTGAGTGGATGATGCTCTACTTGGGCATGGAGCACGAGGTTGCTCACTATGAGTGCGCCACGACTTCTGGGCCTCATGTCCGGTTCACCACACTGAGCACTTATTTTGAGCATCATCTGGACGCGGCTGCCGAGGCTGAGGGCGCGGGTAACGAGCTGTTCACAGAGTATCACCGCGGCTGCGCTCTCCGGTGCTGGTACATGCATGTGGTAGGCGTTGCATGCTTTGTGGACAAGAGTGCCAGGTACGTCGATGTGACCTACCTCCGCTACTTCATGGACCTGGATACCGTTCACCAGTGGAACTGGGGGGCAGCTACTCTGGCATACCTCTACCAGAAGCTGAATGAGGCCTCCAACTGGAGGACGAGGCAGTTGGTCGGATCCTGCACACTGATTACGGTACGTTTTATTTTAATACATTATCGTATTTATTTATTTATTTATGTTTCGTATTTATTTTTAATACATTATCGTGTTTCTGTTTCAGAGCTGGATCATCTCCTACTTCTCCCGCATCCACGGCTTTCACATCGATCCTGTGTACGTGGACGCCATGCCCAGGGCCACCAGATACGCTCTCCAGAGGGGGAACGATGCGGTGGGACCATACCGTCTGTACTTGGACCGCACGATGCACGACGACGTCACCTGGAGGCCGTTCGTCGGCTACGCTCAGATTGTCCCCTTTAACGGCATTGCTCTATATTCAGGCTGGTTGGCATGCGGGACCGACATCATGGTCCGGTATCTCCCAGAGCGGTGCATGCGTCAGTTTGGATTCGTGCAGCGGATACCCAGGTCACCGTTTGAGGCTGCTCCCGACACAGTGACCCGAGTGCAGCTCACTGCCATATGGGCGGAGTGGCAGCAGCATGTGGTACCGCAAGAGTACCGTTTCACTCGGGTCACACAGGACTGGCACAGTGAGGAGGGGTACGTCACATGGTTCTACCGGGTGTCCCATCCTCTACTGAGACCCGACGTTCCCGACGCTCCTAGGCCAGCACATGAGGAGATCCTGGAGAACCAGCAGGCCGAGGATGACCACGCCATTGATCTCCTGCCGATCTGCCAGCGGATAGAGATGCTTGGGCGGGACGCCTTAGATCGGGGTGTCGTTCTTCAGGGCGGTCCAGACGCAGTCGCCGTGATGGAGGCGATCGTCACTGATGCGGGCCGTGCGGCGGGGTACAGGCGGCAGAGGAGGGCTCAGGGTGAGAGGGTTAGGCACACCCAGTAGTGGTCGGGTTTATTTTTTTTTGTTTTCGGATTGTATATTGCGCACACTATTACTATTTGGTTCGGCTTGTATATATTATTTGGATTTTATTTATCGTATTAGTATTTTCAGTTTATCTGTTGCTAATTTTATTTGGCGTTTGCGTTTAATTAAAATGCGAGACTGTTTAAGAAAAAACATAAAAAAAAACACACAGTTTCTGCATAATTCGGAAATAAACTTCCGAATTCACCCATGAGGTGTTTTCGGAAGTTCATCTCCGAAGACACCCCCCATGAGGTGTTTTCGGAGATGAACTTCCGAATTATGAATTTTTTTTTTTAAAAAAAAGCGCTTCGGAAGTTCATTTCCGAAGCAGGGGTATTTTGAGATTTTCGCTGGGGGTGACCTCCATAGGGAGGTGGCTAAAGAAATTTTCTTAGTTTGATCCAACTTGGAGTTGTTTTTTATCTCCTTGAATTTTTTGTAAATAAGCTTAAACTCTCAACTCTCATTTTCAACTCTTTACTTCTAAACAAGTTTCAATTCTGAGTACATTTCTAAACAAGCTTCAATTGTCAGTTCATTTTTAAACAACCTTCAACTTTCAGTATGCTGTCATTCTCCAGATGCATTAATTGGAAGAGACTGATATGAAATTTACAACACTTGTGGAGCCATCAATTCATTTGGAAAGGAATCAAGGTGATCATATAGTCTCACCCAATTCACCACCACCTAGTATAGATTGTTCTTTTCTTGATCCCAATTAAAAATTCTTAATGTGGACAATGAGTTCTTCTTTTGATCACAAGTAAGTATCAT
Organism: Vicia villosa; assembly: GCF_029867415.1. Taxonomy (NCBI): domain Eukaryota; kingdom Viridiplantae; phylum Streptophyta; class Magnoliopsida; order Fabales; family Fabaceae; genus Vicia; species Vicia villosa. The sequence continues at coordinate 121,231,436 of NC_081184.1, read as the reverse complement.
TACTTAAGTTAAATGTATATATTTAGTATAGACATACCATAGACAACCTTAATGTTGGTATTCTAATTCAAAAGGTAGGAACTTTGGCTCATGTGATGTTGATGCAGTATCTAAAACTTTTTCTTTGTCCCACATCGATAGTTTAGCTAATATTGTAGGTTTTTATAAGACTTTTACTACATAGCAGATTACCAATTGGGCGTGAGCTGGTGCTTCAGTGAAATTTACTTAGGCCCAAAATAATAAGTTCTAATTTTTATTTAATTAAATTAAAAAAACTCAATTAAGAATATAAAATATTAATTCTTTAAAAAGAGCATATTAATTAATAATTATTTCCACCTAATTAAAAATAATTTTTTATCCTAATCATCCATGCCTCGTAAGCAAAATTGAAAGGGGACCAACAAAATCTCGAGTGAGGTAAAGTTTAGGGGCAAAAAAGTTGACTTTTAAAATGGGAGGACTAAAACTTAAAAAAACTCAAATTAGGGGATCAAAAGTGCATTTAAGCCATAATTTTTTTTATAATAATATACTTTTTAAAGATAAACTAGTGAAATGTTTGAATCTACAACCTTACCTATGATATCCCTTGCACCTCATGGTAGATTTAAATTATATAACATATATATCCAATTCCATAGAGATTAGATTTTATTTATTTTTAATTTTATAAAATGGATTCGAATAAATAAAAAATAAGTAATTTGATTTGGTTTGATTTATGTTAGCAATATATATATATATATATATATATATATATATATATATATATATATATATATATATATATATATATATCAATTAAAACTAAATAGATGAAAAAATTTGATTTTAGTTGATTTAATAGGATTGATATTTTATAAAATTTAAGAAATATATAGTAAAAAATCGGCTTTGACTAATATGCATAAGGATTTACTTATGCACCATGCATAAGCCTACATAAGTCATTGGATCATATTTTTAATACAGTATTGAGTATTGAGTGGTGAGTATTGAGTATTGAGTGGTGAATATTGAGTATTGATTAATAACAATTGATGTCTAGAATTTGATCAAAGAGTCCATAATAATCTATGCATGTTGCATAGATATTTATCTATGCACGGTAACTGCACCCTAAAAAATCTAAATAAATATTCCAGAAACAATACATATAACATAAAAGTATCACAAGAGTTAGGATAAAAATATATATAATCACTAAAAGATATTATAGTTAAATATTTGTTCAAATTACAGGAATTAAAAGTAATAATAAAATATATAAAATTTTCATGGTATAACATATTTATCCAATACGATAGAGATTGGATTTATTCATTCATATATAATTTTTTATAATCTAGATTTTTTTTTTTAATAAAATGACATCTAATTTATTTAGGTTTATTTGATTGATTTAGTTAGATTTAGTCCGAAAATAAATGATAGTTAAAAAAAACTGTTTTATGAGTTTGATTTGATTTAACAAAAAAAACAACTTTTTCTATCATTACGCGGTTCTAAGTTCTAACCTCTTATATATATATAAACTAAACCTAAACCTATGTCAAGAGAACTCATAATGGCTTCTACCACCTCCAAGTTGAGAATGAGACTTCTCATTGACACAAAAACAGAGAAAGTGATCTTTGCTGTTGCTTCAAAACAAGTTGTAGATTTTCTTTTCTATATCCTATGTTTGCCTATAGGTAGTGTAATAAAGCTTCTAGGCAACAACGGCATGGCCGGTAGTATTGAAAATGTGCATCAAAGTGCTCAAGAGCTCAATGAGGTTTACATGCATTCTAAACAATCTAAAAGTTTTCTATTAAATCCAATTGCATCTATCTCTTCATATGATTTCTGTAATCTTCTTCCTACAAATGATGAGGATGACATGCCTTCGTCTTATTCATCCGGGCTATCTGACTTTCTTCCTGAGGACAAGTCAAACGAGGATGATGAAGAAGATAAAGACTCTGACAAAGAAAAGAACAATGATAATGAAGAAGAGGAGAGTGAGGTTCACGACTATTACTACGAAGATGGTGATGACTATTACTATTATTATCACAAGGAACAGGCTAAAGACAATGAAGATGGTAACGATGGTGTCTACTATGACGAGGAAGAAGGATATGGCTACGAAGATGGTGAAAACGGTGATGAATATGATTCTGAAGAACAGGCCTATTACAATGAAGATGGTGACAATGACATCTATTATGACGAGGAAGAAGCCTATGGTTACGAAGATGGTGAAAACGGTGATGAATATGACTATGGAGAACAGTCCAACGAAGATGGTGATGATGGTGTCTATTACGACGAAGAAGAAGGATATGGCTACGAAGATGGTGAAAAGGATGATGAATATGACTATGAAGAACAAACCTATCACAATGAAGATTGTGACGACGGTGTCTATTTCGATGAGGAAGAAGGCTATGATTACGAAGATGGTGAAAACGGTGAAGATCAAGCCAATTACAATGAAGATTGTGACGATGGTGTGTATTTTGACAAGGAAGAAGGCTATGGCTCTGAAGAGAATATTTCAATTAATAATGGATTTGTGAAAGAGAAAGTAACTTTCATGGTTATGGATGATTTAGTTATTCAACCTTTTACTTTTACTTCAATGATTGAAGTTGTTAACAAGTTTAATATTAAAGAGATTAGAGAGATGATTGTTGAGTTGGGAATGAATGAGGTAAGTTTACCTAATCACTTAATATCTTGTGTTTCACAATTTTTTATCTAAACTTTAATTATAAAATTCTAACTACTGTTTAATTTGATTTTTCTAATAGGGTATCAAATTGCTTAAAGCTTCCTTGGAGTCGAAGATGGTTTTGACCAGTATTTTTGTCAACAAGGAATATTGATATGGGATCATTTGCTGTATTTTTTTATAGATTAAAAGTTTTGATGTGTTTGACATTTGTTTTGTTCAAGATGATTTGTGTTCTATTTTTAATGAATAGTTTTGATGAATTATGTTTAGTATATCATACACTTTGGGTTTACTGTGATTTTTTTTTTTTTTTAAATAAGCAAATTGGAATTAATGGAGCAAAAGGGATGCTCCTACCCAAAACAAAGCGGAAAGCTCCTACCTCTCAAAACAATCAAGAGGTCGAATATTCCAAAAGTAAAAGTTACAAAGATTAACCGGCTTATGATAAATCGAAGTCCACCTCCAAGAAAAAAGAACTATTTCCGACATACACTCGGTAAAGCTGAACGACTCCTCCTTGAAAATCACCGCATTGCGCTTAGACCAAATTGACCAAACCGTGGCTAGCCAAATTATCCCCACCAAACTTCTCTTCTTTAAACAGGAAACTTTTTCACAATTGTAGAAGAAATCCCCAAACTCTTCGATAGACAAAACATCGGATATTTCAATCCACATATACACCCTTCTCCAAATTCGGATAATAGGATCACAAGAGGAAAAAAGATGAGACTTACTCTCCTCCACCACCCCACAAAAAGAGCATAAAGAGTCCACACCTTCCGATAAAATTCTCCTTTTCACCAAATTATCCCTCGTAGCCAAACGATTGAGAATAAATCTCCAACCAAAAACAAGAATTTTTGAAGGAACTTTACACTTCCAAAGGAAGTTCAAAGCCTTGATGTTGCTGCTGTCCAAAGAATTGCCAGAGAGAGAAGCCATAAAGAATTCATAACAAGACTTTACGGAAAAACAACCATTAGAATTCAAAGCCCACGAGAATTTATCCTCATTATTCTCCTTCAACGGTATACGATTGAGATCATCAGATAACAGCCGCATAAAAGCTGCTAGATGCTGCCCGGACAGCGTGGCATCGCTGGAGTCAGAAGCAGACCCAGCCGGAGCTGCGCTCTCGCTGCCAGCAGCAATAGAAAGCTGGCTGATGCGCTGCACACCAGTAGAGCCAAAGGAATCAGCAACTCTGGCTGCCGCTGACCCTTCCACGTACCAGTCAGCAAAATTCCATCTCCAAACACCTTCTACAAAAGATCCTGCATTATAAATGGAATCCAGATAATTTACAGACAAGGAAAAAAGTTCGGGATGAGATTCCATCAAAGATTTTTGCCCCGTCCAACTCGCATACCACAAGGAGGTGTTAGCTCCGTTACCAACATGACACCTAATTGCGCTCGTGAAGTGGTTGAAAAGGAGTCTCTCATAATTATCCGATAACATTAAATCTCTCCACCAATGAGAATCCTTTTTATTCAAGATCGAAACATCTCCTATCAACACTTTTAATTTCGTATTACCATATCTAGCTTCTAACAAATCGTGCCACACCGCCTCCTTATCCGAAAGAATTCGCCACTTCCACTTGCTTAATAATGCTACATTCAAAACCTCCACATTTTTCACTCCCAATCCACCTTCCTTTCTTGCTTTGCAAACCATATCCCATCCAACCCAATGAACGGTCTTGTTGCTATCAACTCCACCCCAAATGAACTTGCTTTGGATGGTTCTAATTTCTTGCAATACCTTCTTAGGAGCTTTGTAAAAGGATAAAGAGTAAATAGGCATAGCATTTAGAACCGAATTGACCAACTCCACCCTCCCCGCCATATTAAGGAATCTACCTCTCCACGCATTCAAACGCTTCCTAAGAGCCTCTAAGAGGTCCTTCCACATCGAGAGTTTTCTCGGACTATCTCCAACTCTAACTCCAAGGAATTTGAAAGGAAGACAACCAACCTTACAAGAAAGAAAAGACGAGGCCGCTTCCAAATACCAATCACCGACGTTAACACCAAAAATATTGCTCTTGTGGAAATTTATCCTCAACCCCGACATCAATTCAAAACCTCTTAGAATTACTTTCAAACTCCATAGATTCGCGGTATCCCCTTCGGCTAAAACTATGGTATCATCCGCAAATTGAAGCAAATCCACCTCTTTATCCTCTTTATAATTAAAACCCCGAAAATCCCCTAATTCCTTGGATTTCTTCATTAGAGCCGTGAGGACCTCCATGACCAAAACGAACACAAACGGAGACAATGGATCACCTTGCCTAAGGCCTTTCTCCACTCTAAAGTCTTTGGTCGCGCTCCCATTGACAAGAACCGACAAAGAATTTGTAAATATACAACACTCCATCCATCTCATCCATCTCACACCAAACCCCATTCTTTTGAAAATATAGCGAACAAAATCCCAACTAACCCTATCGTAGGCCTTCTCAAAATCAACTTTCAACACCATGCAACTTCTCTTTTCTCTTTTAGCCAAATCCAACAACTCATTCACAACAAGAATACCATCCGCTATATTTCTTCCTTCAATGAACGCCGATTGATTATTAGACACAAGTTTCCCAATGACTTTCTTGAGCCTATTAGCTAACAATTTCGCCAATATCTTATATAAGCTACCTACTAAACAAATAGGACGGTATTCATGCAAAGCTTGAGGATTGTTGACTTTAGGAACTAGCGTTATGAAAGAAGAAGTACAAGCTTTTGTTAGCTTAGCCTTCTCGTAAAAGTCCCTCACAAATAAGAAAACATCCTCCTTTAATAACTCCCAATTCTTTTTAAAAAAATCAAGAGTAAAGCCATCCGGTCCGGGACTTTTATTCCCATCACACGACCAAACCGCTTCTTTAATTTCTTCTTCCGTAAACCTTCTTTCCAACCAAGACACCTCCTCTTCCTCAAGGGTGTTGAAAACAAGACCTTCCGGAATTGGTCTCTCCCTATCATCCTCCTTGTAAAAGTCACAAAAATATCTTCTAATCTCCTCCTTAATGTTTTCTACACCATCCACATACCCACTTGAAACTTTCAAAGAGGTAATCGCTTTTCGTCTATTTCTCTCCTTCAAAGAGTTGTGAAAGAATTTTGTATTCTTATCCCCATCCCTCAACCAAAGGTTTCGAGATTTTAAACGGAGCATACTTTCTTTAAGATTCAAATGGGACCAAAATTCTTCAATAGCCTTCCTTCTATCCTCAACCTCCTCCTCTAAACCATCCCCCATATTCTCCTCGATCTCCTTATCTAGATCATTAATCCTTGCCACCGCATCATCCACTCTCAAGTCTATCCAACCAAACACCTCCCTATTCCACTCCCGGAGACGCTCCTTTAATTGTTTTAACTTCTCATAAAGCACAAAATCCCCTCTTCCTCTAAACACCAACTTCTTCCACTCCTCCGCAACAAAAGTATTAAAATTCTCATGCTTGAACCAAGAATTATTAAAGCAAAAGGGCTTTGGACCCCAATCTAGCTTTCCCACGTATAAACGAATAGGGGCATGGTCCGATATATCTCTTTTCTCGATTCTTTGATCAACCACCTCCCACTTCTCTATCAGATTTTTTGAAAGTAAGAACCTATCTAATCTGCTCATCGATTTCCCATTATCTTTGAACCAAGTAAACTTCCCTCCTACACAATTAATATCAATCAAATCCATCTCTTCAACAAAACAACGGAAGTCCTCCATACCCCCCCAATTTCGGTAAACTCCCTCCCCTATCCGCTCCTCTTTTCTCAAGACTTCGTTAAAATCACCCGCCGCACACCATTCCTCGTTAGACCTACTGTTTTTTAGTCTAATCAAGGATTCCCAGGTATCCTGCCTCACTGCTCTACTGCAAGATGCATAAACATTAACCAGATTATACACATTTCCTTTCCATGTCACATTGATGCCCACATAACCCTTGTCAACAAAACTATGATTAACCACCATACAACCTTTTCTCCATAATATTACTAACCCACCCGACGCTCCTAATGAATGGCTAGCAGTCCATTCTACGTTAGAGTTCCCCCAAAAAGAAACAGCCATAGCTTCATTAAAAGACTCAAGTTTAGTCTCCTGGACAAAACAAACATCAGTATTGTTGGACTGAATTAAGAAACTCACTCTTTTCCTTTTAGAAATAGAACCACCCCCCCTTATATTATAAGACAACAGATTCATCAGACCCCTTTCTTCAACTCCCTCATACTTCTCAATCCCTCCTTGTCTCTCATCTCCATGGCAGTAATTAGCCCCTCATTCACAGTATCCTTCCTCTCACTCTCAACACCCAAGTTAATGATGGACTTCCACACCTGCATTCCCACTTCCGATTTCTCACTGATTCGCTTATTACATCTAATAATGTCAGAATCAGCAATGGAGGAAACAGAGTAGGACTCACCGTTAGAAATGGAATCAGAAGAAGAGGCGGTGCAATGACTCTTTCCTTCATTGACGTCGCAACCCTTACTGCTCTTTCTACTAACGCCTTCGATCCCAACCGTGACCGATCTGGGGGCGATGCAAGCATAATAAGAATTTGCTATAGGAACTTTGCTCCCCAGGTCCACGACGGCATTCTTCTTCCTGGGCTTTTTAATTTTCTTATTCACCGAGACACAAAGAGGCTTCGTAGCCGGTTCCCCTTGGATCACTTGTCTACACGCCTCATCAAAGGATAATGGGCCATCCATGCTGTCCATACTGTCCTTATGAGTAACAGGCCCAAGTATTTGGTTCAACTCAAGAACCGGCCCAAAAGAGTATTTGCCTTTTCTAACTGATGCTGAGTCAGCACTTTCTGCAGCATCCGTTAGCCCTTTTGTTTCACCCACCCAACTCTTGGAACAGTCTCCCACACGTGCATTTAATGCTCCCTTCTCTTTTGCCTCGATTTGCTCCTTCTCCCTAGAAGTAGAAACGTCAAGAAACACCTTTCCATCATTACTCTGACTTTTCTCATCTTTATGTGTTATTTGCAGCCTATTCATATTAGACTCCTCCTTAGCCGCACTCCTATCATCCGTCCCATCACCCTCCTTCTGACCCGAGACTACCTCCTCCATGAGCTTCCCTTCTTCTCCTCCCTCTTCAACATTCCGGCCAAACTCCGATGATGATGAGTCTCTGGAATCAGAATCATCCCAATCGCAACTCGATTTTGGTAAAAAGGAAAACCCATCAGTGCACTCAACCATCCTTATAACATATATATGGCCTTCTAAGGATAAATTCACAGAAATATCTATCCACTCCTTTGCCCTAGAAATAATACATATTCTTGCCTCATCCATCTTAAGTTTCAGCGAAGTGCACTCATCACTTCTAACAAACAAACCTTTCTCTTTAGCTAATAAGGTGAAGAAATTCTCTCCCCAAGCATGGCATGGTACTCCCGTAACCCTTAACCAGACGTATCTTTCAGCATCTACATCCTGAGGTTTCCATGGGTTTCCATGGTTTTATCAAATTGCTTAAAGCTTCCTTGGAGTCGAAGATGGTTTTGACCAGTATTTTTGTCAACAAGGAATATTGATATGGGATCATTTGCTGTATTTTTTTATAGATTAAAAGTTTTGATGTGTTTGACATTTGTTTTGTTCAAGATGATTTGTGTTCTATTTTTAATGAATAGTTTTGATGAATTATGTTTAGTATATCATACACTTTGGGTTTACTGTGATTTTCAAATGGGATGTCACTGACCTTAGAATTTGGTAAATTATTTGTTGAATTCTTAATGGAAAGTTTTGTTTTTATTTTTTAACTTCTATCTCAATGTTTTGACTCCATTATATTGTCCCTATATTTTAGTAACGATTTAGCATTCCACTTAATTATTCAAAAATTTAAAATCGTCATTTTCCTCTCATATAGAGAAAGTTTGTTAGAAATTATTGACGTTCTTCCATTGTTAACTAATATTCCTTTAATCACTCCATAACTATCATTTCCTAGATAATTTTTTATTTAGGAGATAATTTTTTTAAAATGATTCTTAAATATGGACAAGAATGATAGTAGCATTCCATGCTAACTGTTGTGTACTCTCATTAAAAAAAAACTCAGTTTTGCGAGGTGAAAGACTTATTAAAAAATAAGAAAATTTCTCGCAATACTAAATTTTTCAAGGGGCTGCAACACTTTTATTTACCGGTATTTTCAATAAACAATGATAAATTTTAATTCATTTGCAGGATCAAACTTAAAAATATTTAAAGGACACTTTGTAAAAAATATTTGAAAAAAATATATTAATGCTAGAAAGGTTTTATCTTTGATTTCAGAGCAATTGGATAAAAGTTTAAAGAAAGTAAATGCAGAAATACTTAGAGGTGTAAAGTAAATAAAGAACAATGGTAAAGCAATTGGATAAAAATGCTTGAATTAAAAGTGAGACACAAGTTCATACATTTCTCACAAATTTTATATTTTTGTGACTCAGATGTGTGAATTCTAAAGAAAACATAATGAAAATATGAATTCTCATTACAAAAACGAAATCTACTTATATATATATATATATATATATATATATATATATATATATATATATATCAATAACTATCAACAATAGTTAACTTTCCGGACTTCGACACGTATCTTGCGACGTGGGTCTTTGTCTTCTGATGTGTTTTCACGGGTCTTTGGTTTTTAAACAACTTCAAATTGTTCCTGCTATGAAATGCGTCTTCAAGTTGACTAATCATATTTATCAAAAAAATATATTTGTCGAATTTATGAAAATTCACCTTGTTGTCGAAATCAAGACTTAACTATATGGACTTAGCATTTATATGTATCTCATATCTCATATTCATGTCGAAACGCCGAGCAAAAACCTCAAGTTAACAAATGCCCTCAAAAATACCATTTTTTATCATATTGGCAATATGGTAGAGAAATGACGTATTTTAGTAACTCTCTCAGCACTATTCATACCATTTTGCATATGTCATCATCATCATGACTACCTCTACCTAGCAGTCACATCTGTAATCGTGCAAGTGTCTGCCATCATGGCTTCTATTTTCAAGGTCATTGAGGACCACAGAAATTAATTATATTAAATAAAAGATAAATGATTAATTAGTAATGATTTAAATCAAAAAATCAAAATGCCGATGTTTTAATTTCAGAGGGAAAATCGAAGATTCTCTCATTTTAACAGCTATATAACTTCTTCTCTTCTTCATTCCCTTTCACAACGTCACTTTTCTATGAATCCTAAATTTTTCATTTTCTGCAACATCAGTCTCCACCTTTTATTCTCTTAAGTTCTAGAAAAACGCCTTCCTCTTGCGTTTCAGAACCATTAGTGAAGAAAAAAATCCATCATTTTGAACTTCCTAGGTATTGATTCTGTTCTCTATTACTGGTATGACTCAGGGATTTCTAGGTCCTTTACCCAAATCATCTATGAAGACTAATAAATGATAAGAATTTTTCCATTGTTTAACCATTCGTAAACTTCACGCATTTGAGGACAAAAGCTTTGAGTTGAAGTTCATGAAACAACCCTGCGCATACAAAAAATACTTAGGCCAACTTATGAGCCTGAAATTTGAGATTGGAGCTATGGCAAGGAAACTGATGTATGCCATAAATCCAGGTTGGCCTAAGCATCATCCCTACTCAGAGGTGGCATGCTAGCCGGAGTAATCTCTCGAGTCCCACTCCAGAGCCTTGTTCTTCCTAGTCTGCTTGATGATTACAACAACATGAAGAGACTTTTAGGACTGTTATGCAAGGAGTTATGCTTCATAAAAGCAACGACGAGGGTTATGATTTCCACCATTAATAGGGGTTTCCATGGGTCGCTTCTTGATGAGGTTAGGTAACTAGCACAGAGGTATAAGTAACAGATCCTACCTGAGGGGTAAGCAAAACATTCATTCTTGAGTTCACGCATACCACTATCGTGCAACTCAAATCCATTGAGCAATCCATATACCCACTCAGATTTTACATGGCAGTTGACACCTTACTAGATTAACTTCCCGATCTAAATCGAAAGGTAGTGGCTTAGAGGAAACGAAAAAGCGGAGGGGAGAAGGAAGAAGCCATTATGGAGGAGGTTGGAAAACTATTTAGCACATGGTTCATCCAAGAGATAAAATACCCCACTTGGTTGTCCAACATCAAGAAGAAAACGGGGAAATGAATTATGCGCGTGGATTTCATGGATCTTAACAAAGTATTGTCCTAAAGACTATTATCATTTACCACACATTGATAGACTCATCAACAGCTCGTCGGGATTCTGGTTACTCAACTTCATGGATGCATACTCAAGGTATAACAAGATACGTATGAGCCCTTTGGAAGCTCCCAAGACGGCCTTCATGAATGAGAGCTCTTAGAGGTCAAGTTTTTTCAATAGTTAGTTTTATTCAATTGATTTAAAATGTTGTGAGTTTTGTCAGTTGTATTTCCTCTTATTTTAGTGGTCTTTGATCTGGCGCTGGTGATACAAAAGGCTTGAAATCTAATTTGATTATTATTTGAGTGGAGCTCTTAGAGGCCAGTTTTTTATTCTAACCTTGTAAAACTTGTTTCATTTTGGCTCGGTAGCTTTTCCTTTATCCGTTTAACTTTTCTTAGTTTTTCTGTTGTAACTTTTAGAACATATTGTGCCAATAGCGTTTGTGAATTTATTGTCACTATGATGGTTTTAAATTGCGGACCACATCAGGTGATGCAGCCGCAATATTGCGGTTGCGGTATTGTCCACATCTGCATAACGCCGTAATTGCGGTGTGATTAAAATTAACAATAAAAATTGCATCATGACGCCTCAACGGTCACCTCATAAGACCGCAACAGGCGCACCATGTAACACCCTTCTAAAACCCCGTGGATTAATCAAATAAAGATCAGAGTAAAACATAAAAGAAAGGTATTACAACTTCCGAAATACTTAAAACCATAACAATGTCATGCATTAGGGAACATCAACACATATTATTCAGTAATTATGTTAACACAGCGGAAATTATCTCAAACAACATCGGAATTCGCATCCAAATTCACCGATTCAAACCAACCAAAACATTATTCCAACATAAGAAAAATCCATAAAATCAAGAACGAAAATAAACGTTCCCCCAGTGTTACAAGACTAGAGCATGACACCGACACAACCGAACTAACGAAGTAACTCTACGAGTTATCCTCACCCAGGACAAGCCGCTAATCCTTAATCTGAAAATTAATCAACAGTAAGGGTGAGTCTCATTCGCAATTAAACAATGTTATCAGTTCATAAACGATAAAACATCAACAGTATAATATTCACCTAACATCGACATATATTCAGGCTATACACACCTACATCAAACACACAACATTATAACATTTGACAACTTCCATTCATGTTACAATGAATCAAACACCTAATGCAATGTAACTACATGCATGTGGTACAAATCATGGGTTTAACCCATCTCATCGATCCACCACCATCAAGGATACGGCTACTTCTCTCACTAATTCCACACAATGGGAATTAGCTACCACTGATCCCTCTCCATCTGGATACAGTCAACATATGAATCAAACAAATGCACGTGTCATTTATTACATGCAAATCATCAATTTAATCATATGCACAACATTGTCATAACTCAACTCATCGCACAACATAATGACAATCACACAATCCACAGTCGAGTACCAAGTACAACAACCAACACAACAACAACAAGGAGTTACGTCATCACCATATCACGTAAGCACACATCCACCACAATTCACCATCTCCACAAAATATACCGGGTTTTTAAAAATAAAATGAGTTACTGCTTTTTAAGTTATTTCAATAGATAGAAAATGAAATTATCGACTCAACGCCGAAAACGGCACCCAAAACGGATTTACGATTCAAAAGATATGAATTTTTTGAAGATAATTATTTTTCACAAAAGCTACAGCGTAACGGGTTACAGAAAAAGCGTAACGGGTTACGAAAAACAATTTTTCAAAAACAGCTTCAGCCGTAACTGGTTACAAGGAAACCGTAACTGGTTACGCTTGACTTAACTCTATTCGCTATTATTTTTGCTTGACCGTAACCGGTTACGAACAACACTGTAATCGGTTACGAACTCGTAACCAGCCCAAAAACCCCATTTTTCACAGCCGTAACCGGTTACAAGCCCGACCGTAACCGGTTACATCACCTGTAACAGCAAAAAAAGTACTTTTGACATCAACTTATTTCCATCCAACACAAACCAAATCGAATCATTTCGACCATACACAAAAAACAGAATCTAATTCACAATTATCCCATGTTATTTCATGCTTCAACAACACCTCCAAACATAATCAAACATCACAAACATGCATTTACACATAATTTATCAAATTGAACCTAATGTCAAAACCCCAACCTAGAACATACTTCTCTGTTGAATCAATACCATACAAATCTTAATCCTATCATCTACAACCCGATAATAGAGGTTAATCGGAAGAGTCACCCCTTACATCGAAGGTTGATTTGAGATTCTTCCTCCTTTCCTTGCTCTTCGCACTTTCACGTACTCTTCTTTCTCCCAAAATGTTCTTCCTTTTTTTCAGAATTCCTTATTTTATGAAAATGCCACATAACTTTAGTAACAAGGCCTTAGCTCTTGCACCGTCCCTCTTACTAACTACAACACTGGCCCATTACTACATATTCCAATTTTATTATTTTAATCATCGCATAATTACATAAATCCAATTAATTAAATTAAAGTTCAATTAAATTAATTTACGAAATTACGGGTGTTACACCATTCACATCATAACTCGCAACAACTGCATTAGCCTGCAAGAGATTATGCGATGCTCTTAAAAATTATTTGGTCTCCCTTCCTTTCTATTTATATTATAGATTTAAGGTTTTTTTTTAAAGGAATTAGTGATATTCAAAATGATGGCGATTTGTTAACGATATATATATATATATATATATATATATATATATATATATATATATATATATATATATATATATATATATATATATATATATGTGAAAATTTAGAGTGGAAAACGAAGAGACGTTTGAAATCTAAAATAAATAATAAAATATAAGAATTTATGTTCATAACAATTTGCTTTGCAACAACTGCAAGTGCATCCGCAATTTAAAATCACGGTAACCATAAAGACAAAATTGTGCCTTAGGTGGATGTGTGTTTTTTATTTTGCAATCAAATTATGGCAAAAAAAAAACAAAAAGAGATGGAAAAAATAACAAATAATTGCATCACTAAATCATTTCTTGAAAGCAAGGTCGTCGTTTAGAGGCCTAAGATAAAATTAAAATGATCTTAAATATATATATATATATATATATATATATATATATATATATATATATATATATATATATATTGATAAAACTTGTATTTTTTTCTTAAAATTATAATTTTTTCAATCAAACTTTTAAATAATATAAAATTAATTAATAAAGGGTTCACCTTACTCCAAGAGTAATTTTTTTTAACTTTCTCTAAATCATAGCCTTTAAAATAGATTTAATCGAATGGTTAATATTTTTTGATAGAAAGATATATTATAGGTAGTACAAAGGGTACTCCAAACCGATTACAAAAACGTACAAGAAAAACGCACAAAACAAAAGAGAAATTACAAAACCAAATGTGTTCTATGAGAAATAAAACATAGGTCTTTTGTTGAACTCATAAAAGTTGCATTTGGGAGACGTAATTCCGCCGATAAAAGACCAACTCCACACCGTCATATCTTCCCCACAATATCCAAAATGTTCCAACCTAAGATAATACTGTTCCTTAACAACCACATATTCCATCAAACCGCCAACCAAGTACAACCTTGTTTCCCGACCTTGACGTTCTTAAACATGCAGAATCGATACCAAAGAAGAAAATGGCTCTTGAAACAATCTCCCTTGTGATCCTTTAAACCGATCTATTCTGCAATCTCCTTTCAAGCTAAACAAGAAATGTGACCAAATAAGATGGAATGAGCTAAATTGTCAGGGTGAAGCACCCAGGAAACATAACCTGCATTAGCAGGCTGCGCCATTATGCCTTTAATACGAAGTTGCTCTTTTGTCGGAACTCTATTCAAGAAGCATCTCCACCCGAACGCTTTTACTTTGAGAGGGACATTAACTTTCCACACAATACCAAAATATATATCAGACCAAAATAAAGGACCCCACATCAAATTTCCAGCAGCCACAACCTCGTAAGAAGATCAAACGGTAAAGGTTCTGCTGCTGATACCACCCTTCCAAGAAATTGTTGCTTGAATAAAAAATGAAGAAGGAAAATTCTGCAGGGAACATCGGAGTTGCTGCAGCTCTTCTGCCAGTAATGCTGAAGCAACAACACTGAGACCAAAATCTCCCACACCCAAGTGTTATCCCTCAATCCGCCCATGCACACAATGACAATCTTCAACGCAGAAGTAGAAAAAGCATTGAGAAACATGCTTTAAGCACCCTGTTTCCGCTCCAATTAATGTGCCAGAATGCTACCGAAAAACCAGTCCCGACGTTAAACCTACAATTTTCAATAAAAGGATCCAACTGAAACTTGTTGCACTAACATAGAAGATCAGCCCACAAAAATGATATTGATTCCTTGCAGCTCAATAAATACTTCGAAGTTGACATCTTCATTTGAATATCCTCGTATATCGCCTTAAGAACACGATACCAAAGAGCCTCTGATCCTTCGACAATTCTCCATCTCCACTTTAGAAGTAGCGCCGTATTAAAAACATCAAGATTTTTAAAACCCAACTTTCCTCTACCAAACAGAGAACACAACTCCCTCCAATCCACCCAATGAACTTTCCTGCGACTCTCCGAATCTCCCCACAGAAAACCACTCTGTAACTCGATTATTTCACTATGAATATTCACCGGAACTTTGTAGAACGATAGCATGAAAATAGATAAGCTATAAAGGACGTATATGACAAGAGTAATCCTCCCTCAGAAGCTAAGAAAACGGCCTGTCTAATTTCTAAGTTGTTTCCTAAGTTTTGTCAGTAAAGGGAACCCAAAAGGAATCCTTCTCGAGTTAGAACCGATCTGGATGCCTAAAAGAGTGAACAATTTATCTTCCATCCTACAAGACAATAAGTTAGCAGTCTCCTCCAATCGAAAAGAACTAACGTTAATATCGATGAGCTTACTCTTATGAAAGTTGATATCGAGACCCGACACAATCTCGAGCCCTCACAACACCGATTTTACAGCCCAAATGTGCCTCCAACTAGCATTGCCCACCAAAATAGTATACTCCGTGAATTGAAGAATATCAATGCCGCAATTTTTTGTTAATGTTGATCCCTACAAAATCTCCAAACTCCATAGACCTCTTAACAAAAATAGGCAATGCTTCCGCCATAATAATGAAAAGAAAAGGAGATAACATATCTCCTTGTCTCAACCCTTTCTCAACCAAAAACTCCTTGGTAGGACTACCGTTTACCAAAATCGACATGTTGCTCCACTTCATCCATAAATCCCCGAAATCAAATTTGTGAAGCATGATTCTTAACAAATTCCAACTAAAATTGTCATAAGCCTTCTCAAAATCCACCTTAAAGAGTAAACATTCCTTCTTTTCCTTAGTTGTGAAATCCACAAGTTCTTTGGCAACTAAAACATCATCTAGAAATTGTCTACCCGTCACAAACGCGCTTTAGCAAGGAGACACAGTGGCGTCCAACACGACCTTCAACCTAGAAGTAAGTAATTTAGACAATGCCTTGTAAAGACACCTAACAATACAAATATGCCTATAATCCTCCAAGCCAAAAGGATTGGAAAATTTTGGGATGAGTGACAAAAATGATGAAGTGATAAATTTCGAAAGTAAAGCCCCTCCATGAAAGTTTCTAAGAAAACGCCTGAAATCTTCCTTAAGAAATGACCAAAATTTCTCAATGAACATAAAGTAGAAGCCATTCGGACCTGGACTTTTCGTACCTTCACATCCCCAAACTGCCTCCTTAATATCCGTATCCGAAAAGGGATCCTCAAGAAAATCTCTATCTAAATGAGATAGCCTACCACCAAAATTTCCTTCTAAAATAGGTCTTTACGAATCTGATTCTCTAAACTTAGATTCAAAGTGATTAAAAACCTCCTTTTTCACTTCTGCCACTGAATCCAAAATGCCCTTATTAGAATTAATCGACCCTATAAAATTACGTCTCCTTCTATCCTTCATGACAATGTGAAAAAACCCACGATTCGTATCCCCATCGTTCAGCCATTACAACCTCGATTTTTGAATAAGCATGTTCTCCTTGATTCTAAAATTCAACCAAAATCTAGCAGTATCCTCCCTTCTCTTATCCATAATACCCTCACTATCCAACAACAAATCATTCTCTAACAAAGTGTCCTCTTCGATTAAATCTAATTTAAAGGCTATAATTTGAAGTAAGTTAAAAAAACTTACTGTTGAAGTAGGTTGATCCCACTCATTATTAAAATATATTAATTATATTAATTTAATCCTTAATTAAAATTAAATTTACTAATTTTATGTACTTCTTTACTTATTATATTTGTATAATTTAAAAACTATATTAAAAAATGAGTATTATTTTAGAAATTTAATTTAAAATTATTTATTCAAAATATTTATTTTTATTCATGTATAAACAATAATAAAAAATTTATGACCAAACAAAAATAGATAAGATATTAAAAATCTAAATTACATATAATTTTCTCAAATAAAAATATATAAAGTTAAGTCATACTTAAATTTTAAAAATATTTTAAAATTTTTATTAATTACTCTATTTTTATTAGATGATAATAGAAAATTATTTTACACTATCGAACTTCCAACCTTTGGGATATTGGGACATTGCATTGACGCTAGACTAGCAAACATCATACAATCAAACTTTTCTTTTGCTGAAATATATATGTTCACCAATTTATTTTGAGGCCTGGTTTATGGAAAAAAAAAAAAAGTGAGACTCAACGCAATAGCCTTGCTTGCTTTGCTCTTGGGTGTTGTGTGCTTGAAAGTTAATATGAATTACTCTTTTTTTTTTTTTTATAAGTGACTTTGTATTAAATAGCACAAAGGGTGTTAATCCAATAAAAAAATTTTGATTAGAAGAACCGATCAACAACCAACAAACGGTTACACCCCACTAAATCCAACGGCTTCGTAAACCAAACGTCTATGTCAACGTCTAATGACTTACAAATAAATATTAGGTCATGAGAAATGTTAAAAAAACCTATTACAATATCACAATCTAATGACTAATATAGTTAAAAAACAAATAAAGAGAAACAAAAAGAGAGTATTACTCCTTTGCTCCACCTACTAAAAGAGGAACTTCCAGAAGTAGAAGGATCAATATCAGACTTAAGTAATTCACTAATTTGATACTTAATTTGTTTATCAGGACTAAACAAACCAAAATGTCTTTCCGTTGCAGCTGGCCCTTTCTGATTTTCATCAAACATGGCAAACAAATAAGTCTCTAATGGTTGATTAGGTCTAGCAGGATTCCCTTTAGACACATGCTTAATCAAATTCTCATAATAGGTTTGTGCATTCTCAACTGATGCAGCAACACCACCATCTGAAGGCCATCCACTTTCTGATACCACTACTTCCAAATTAGCACCACCAACTTTCTTAAGTGCTGCATAAATTGCCCCTAATGTTGCATCGAATAGATTTTGATACTCAATACTTCCATCTCTTAGAACAGTTTGAGAAGTGAATAAAGCGTATGATATGTCGATACTAGTTGGATCGCTTATGTAGCTGAAATAAGTGTACACATTTGCAAGAAGTGGTGCTTTGGTATCCACAAGAAATTTAACTATAGGAGTTATATAAGGAGTTGCAGATTTATCAAATGCTCCTGAAGATGGAGGATAGGAACTTCCCAGCAAGTTCAATTGTATCGCGGTTGAAACCTTGATTTTATTCTGTAGGTTTGAAGATGTGAGTGCTGTAAAAATATTCTGCATTGCAAGAAGAACGTAATTCGATGTCTCGTCGTTAATAGGATCTATCTCGTTCCCGACCACAATGTATCTGAATTTGACATCTTGAGAGTACTTTAGTATATTGATTTGAATCCATTCAGTAGCGACGGAAACGCTCTTGGCGATCGATTTAATGTCTTCGTTACGGGTCTCGATGACAAGTTCTATGTTGGAGCCTCTTAGGGTTTGCAAAGTTGCATGATCAGGATCATATATTCTCATTCTTCCAATACCACTTGATTGGAAAAGGTCTATTACTTCATCCGCAGGTGGTAAATTGTCAGCCACTCTTCCATAACATACTCCAATTGAATGTGCTGCTATTGATAAAAATAATAACATTAGTTCATGCTTACAATTTTTAAGTCATAAGCTGTTAAATCAAGAAGCATACCTGTTGCGGTTGTCTCCAACCCAATAAGCATGAGAAACACAAACCAGAAAACCATGGTAAGTGTAGCCTTTAAAAGATGAAAGAAACAGTCAGGAAAAAAATAGGTATTTAGAACCTAATAATGAAAAAAATTGATGATATGAATAATATTTGAGATGTATTAAGAAGAACTTACCTCCAAGGGTTCGCTAGCGGTGGAACTTTGTTCTGACTTTAAACGGGCCTTCGCTAGGGGACGGTGAAATTGATCCCTCTTAAATTAATCGGTCACAATATCGGATACAAAAAAACTTTACCTCAATTCCTATGAAAGAAATAATATGATTTTCACCAAATTTCTCTTTCTTGTTCAAGGTTATAAGCAATCTATTTATATTTTCCAAAAAATATAGAATATTGATTACTCATTAAAAGCAATCTATTTATATATTCCAAAAAATATAGAATATTGATTACTCGTTAATTGGATTAATTAGATTTTAGACTGCACTATCTCCTTTCAACTTCTTTTCTGTTTTTGTTTTTTCAGTTTTTAAATTGAAAAAATAAACAACCTTTTATGTTTTGAAGATGGTGGGACGAATATGGTACTCAGATCTTTCTATTATTTATTTGAGTTTTGGTTTTTTTGGCTATAAATGTTTTTAAATGTTGGGTTTGATATTTGAGGTTGTCTTTTTTTTTTTTTATTGGGAATAAAATTGAATAAAAGTATTTCATTTGATTATAATTTTTTTGTAGAACTAAAACCTAGTACAATAAAAATGAGTCCATATAATATTATTCAGTAACAATATCCTCATCAAAATAAAATAAAAGGTTTAAAAAACTCTCCAAATAAAATAAAATATTGAAAAATAGAGTACATTATTCATTCATTAATAATACAATCAAAGGGTTAAAAAACTCTCCAAAAATCCTCATCAAAATTTGCTTACCTGATAGCAGCAGTAGAGCTTTTCTAACGAATCATTTATTAAAATTACCTATTTTAAATGTTTAAATAAACAATATAAAAATTCAAATAATCAATTAAGATCTATATAATATACCCTTGCGAGGTACGGCTTAAAATTTATTTAAATAAATAAAATATTTTATTATAATTATTTATAATTTATAAATAAAATTATAATAACAACTTGAGAGGGTTGACCCAGCGGAAGAGAGTTCGGGTTGCAAGGTTTGCTCCCCTTGAGGTCTCGAGAAACAGCCCTTTATGTGGATTAGTCGATCTGACTGGTTGGATATCATATATATTAAAAAAAAACAAATTTATATAACTTATTTTTTATGGTTTCGAAGGAGAAGAACTTGGATTTGGTCTAAAATGAACACGATGGTGAATGAACAGTTTGTGTTATTTTATGTAGAAGAGCATTATGGACATTCCAAGAGGCCATAAACACATGTGGCATATTTTCTGAATTAAAAATAATTAAAAAAATGCCACATCATCATTTTAAATGATGTGGTTTGACTAAGGGTCAAAGACAAATATTTTTCGAAATGACAATAGAAAATTAATCCATCACTTTAGGACTCGATAAAAACAATGATTATAGTTATATTTTAAGAAGAAAAATATTTCATTTTGTTTCTTTCAAAAATAATAATAATCATCGAACCAAATTAATTTTATAGATATTTTTTTATTTAGTAATTCATAAATATTTATGTATTATCGTACTAAAAAAATTAAATATTAATTCAAAAAAATCACTGTTAGAGGGGAACTACAAAAGATGATATCATTTTAGAAAGCGTGAATAATGAAATTAGGGGTGAAGAATCGAATAAGCGGAAAGAGGATTCATCAGAATCATCTAATCGAACACATATATTGAAGGATTTGAACGAGATAGATGATAAAGGTGAGCATCAAATTAAAGAACCTAAGCAAGGGGAATTGGAAAATTTATGGTTCAAGAGTATCGGTGGCAATCAGATCCCTTCTAATGGCATGACAATCGAATTTTTAGCCCCGACTGTGGTGGACGGAGAAATAGAAAAGAAATTGATGATGAAGATGCGTTAACCAAGATGAAATATTGAGAATGTGCTTTGATTATGTATGTGTTGGGGGGTAATCTCACTATGAATATAGTGAAACAATATATGGTGAAATTTTGGACATTCATTAAGTTACCTGAATTATACTACAACAACGATGGATGCTTCATCCAACAGTTCAAATCTTTCCAAGATAGTGCTATTGCATTGAAGAAAGGTCCATGTACGACATATAACATGATGATGTTTCTGCTTATATGGAAACACCACTACACCAAAATTGATTCTAAACAGTGTAACACCCCTCATTTTCCATTATTTAATTTAATTAGAATTTAAATTAAATTATTTGGATTATTCGGCTTTTTATTGGATTAATTGGAGAAATTGTGAAATAATGGTATTGGGCTGATGTAGTGATTAGTAGAGGGGAGGCGTTAATTGTTAAGTCTTTTACTAAAGTTGGGGGTTCTATTCTCATAAAACAAGAAAATAAGGAAAAAGAGGAAATTAGAAGCAAAAGAGGAAAAGAGGAGAAGAGCAAAGAACGTGAAAGGGCAAAGGGAAGAAGAGAAGAACATTCAAGGGCATTTGGCTAAGGTAAGGAGTGACAATTCTTTTAGCCTATATTATCAGATTAGATATGATAGGATTGATTATGTGTATTGTTTATTGCAATTAAATATATGTTAGGTTTTGAAGTTTTGGGGTTTTGGAACCTATAGGGTAAATTGGATGTGTTTATGATGACATAAAGGATGTATGATTTTCTATACAATTGATAGAAATGATGTGTGTATTTGAATAATTACATAATGCTGGTATTGAACTTGAAGAATTAGGACTTGTGATGATTTTCGGGTGTGTAAAAGATGGGTTTTTGAGGTTTGAAGGAAAAAATCTCGTAGCAGAAGAAAAATACAGATTTTGACACTTCTTCAGTGATGTAACCGGTTACATGGTTGAGGTAACCGGTTACCTGTGTGAAAAATGATGAAAAACACAACTTTTTGGAAAATTTTGGGTGATGTAACCGGTTATATTGAAGAAAAATGGGGTATTTTCTCTATTGGATCTGATGTAACCGGTTACATGAATGATGTAACTCGTTACATCACTGTGTTGGCAGATTTTTCCAAAACTTTGAAAATTTATATCTTTTGACCCGTAAGTCCGATTGACGTGCCGTTTGGACTGTTGGAAAGCTAAAAATATTATCTTTAACATGATCATAATTTTGGGTTTTTAAATTAATAGTTTTATGCTGTTAATTTATATTTCGCATGTCAGTGTTGTGTATAATGCGATGATTTTAGTCATAATTGATGAGGATGTTGTCAGGATGATGATCCTATAAATTTTAGACTATATTACAATGATGTTATTGTTATTGTTGACCTGAAATGACAGGAATTATTGTGAGGGCTTATGCCTTGTTGTTTTATTATGATGTCAATTGTGACTGATACATGTTATGTGAATGTTATTGATGAGTGTGACAATGTGGTGATGTTGTGATAACATGATTGTAATGTTGATGTGATATTGGGTGTGATTATGTATAATTTGATTGTTAAATGCTGCTCAAACATGTACATACTTTATTGGTGATGATAATGGTGAGTTATGATGAGACAATGTAGTGCATCAAATTGGTGATGTTGTAAGTATGTTATATGTGTGCATTCATTCATAAATCATTTGGTGGCTGAATCTAGGTGATGTGTTGGATCAGTGGAGGGCATAATTTCCATTGTGTGGAATTTGTGCCGACAGGGCCGTATCTTGGTGATGTTTGGATCGATCAGATGGGTTAATCCCATGTTGGTACCACATGCATAATGTTAGTACATTACATTTGCATATGTGTTGTTATAACATGATTGGAATATTTCCAGTGTTATTTCATGGTGATGTGATTGATTGTATTTTTTGTTGTTGGAGAATATTTTATGAAAATCTAAATATATTACACTTGGGTGAATAATATGCTTATGATGTTTTGTCGTTATGAACTTATAATATAGTTTAATTGTGATAAGTCTCACCCTTACTGTTGACCATTTTCAGATTAAGAAGTAGCGGCGTTACGCTTGGTGAGGATAGTGTAACTCGGTTTTTCGCGAACTGACTCCTTGCTCTTTTTTGTTTTTGATATTTTTTTTCTGCAAGAGTCGCCACCGACTTTTATTTTATCCAAATAGGAAAGGCATAAAAGAACAGGAAAGGCCTTTTGACAGATTTTGGGTTCGGGGGGTTGGTTATACAAAGGGAAGGTTTTAAGCACCCTTTGTATCCATGGTTATCCATGGGCTCTTAATTTTGCTTAGATCACTTTTTGCTTAAATGCTTTATTGATTTGAAAATAGAAGAAGTGAAAATGGACAATAGGTCACATATGTCTCTGAAGAGTTTCACCGGGAATAATGCCCTTCAAATACCAGATGAAAGTTTTTGGAAATAGATGAGAAGTTTTGAAAACACGTTGTTTGTAAATGAAAGGTGTTTGAGCAAGCAATTAGGAGTTACCTACTCTCAATTTATAAGATCTTTCCTATGCATTTAATACTTTTCTTAAATGATGGTATGATTAAAAAAAAAGTAATAAGAGGGAAAACCATAGAGGTGCAAGTGTGCAAAGTATTTTTTTTTTTAAAGTTTTATCTTGATTATTAATGTTTTAGCTCAAAGGTAAAAATATGGTCCAAGTGGACAAAAGGAAGATGACGGAAACATAAACAATGCGTCCAAATGGACAAAGAAAAAATAGCGGAAGCATAAATAATATGTCCAAATGGACAAAGAGAAAATAGCGGAAACATAAATAATATGTCCAAATGGACAAAGAAAAAATAGCGGAAACATAAATAATATATCCAAATGGACAAAGAGAAAATGACATAAACATAAATAATACGTCCAAATGGACAAAGAGAAAATAACAGAAACATAAATAATACGTCCAAATGGACAAAAAGAAAATAACAGAAACATAAATAATACGTCCAAATGGACAAAGAGAAAATAACAGAAACATAAATAATACGTCCAAATGGACAAAGAGAAAATAACATAAACATAAATAATACGAATAATAAAATAAAGCATAAAACAAGAAATATAAAGAACAATATAATAAAATGCGGAAATTAAAGTCAATTGTTAGTATGTTAGCACGCGAATCATCTTGAAGCTAGTCAAGTATATCCACGATGTTAGTGAAGATCGATGGTGAGTGAATGATGATCTCAGATTTAAAGTTAATGAAAATTTATCAAAAGCTTGATAGAATCATAGCGACTACACGATAAATTTCTTAAAGTCTTAAATCAACTGCATACAATCTCTGCCATATTTGATCTTTTATTCCAATTCGGGACAAAGAAAAAGATAAGAAATAATATCAAATAATATACAAAAATAAACCTGAAATTGTGAAAAATTACACAATAATAAGAGAGATATTTTGAAAGTATAATTAGGTTAAGAGAAAATAAAATGACAAAATCTTAAATCTAAAACAAATTAAACCTAATTCATTTTTTTTTTGTTTTTTTTTTATGTTTTTAAGTTAATTAAAAGCTAATTAAACAAATAATTATACAAATAATTAAACTTAACAAGAAAAATGAATCTAGTTATGTATAAAATTAGTATATAATATATAAACCTAATTTAACAAAATAAAATATTTTTTTTTTTGAATTTTTTTATAGGTTAGAAATAATTAAAAAAAAAGCAAATATATACATAATTACTAATTAATTAAGCAAAATAAATTAACTATGAATAAAAATAAAATATTTTTATGTCAAATATTAGATTATAAAAATATAAACCTAAATCTAAAAGGAAAATACTTTTGGAGTTTTTTGATTGGTTGAAAATAATTAAAAAAGCAATATTTACATAATTACTAATTAATTAAGCAAAATAAATTAATTATGAAAAGAAATAAAATATTTTTATGTTAAAAATTAAATAAACATTTTATCAACTTAAAACTAAAATTAAAATATTATTTTTGAGAAATTGAAAATATGCATAAATATGGAGTTTTTAATTCATGAACTCCTAACACTACTACATATTAAAAATTACATTGTACTTACTCTATGATGTCCCAAGAGTGGAATAGAGTGATTGAAATTGATTGAAGGTGGCTATTTGAATGAGCCTTGATTTTTGAAAAATATAAAATGCTTAAACTATGGCTTTGGTGTTTGTTGTTGTTCTTTCCCTTTGGCTCCTCCTTTTTTTTCTCCCCTGAATGAAGAAAATGAAGCTCTATTTATAGGCAAATGATTTAATATGGAACCCTTGCAAGTGGAAATTGTCATGATTGATTTTGTGGAAAAAGAATGAAATATTCTTTTATGCTAGGTTAAAAACTTAACCATGGTTTAATTACTCAAGTATTATTCTCTCCAATCTTGCAATATTATCTTTAAGCATCTTGAATGGTCATTGCTTGCATCACATGAAGCTTCCTTGCATTATCCTTGAATTATCTTTGAATTATCTCACTTTAATTGAATTTTAAATAAATAAAATTCAATAAAGAATGAAATAAAAATGTCATGAATCATGGATATATTTTGAATTCCCTTAGCCATATTATAATCAAGATTGAATCACAAAAGAATTGGCCTTTTTGAAAAAAAAAATCAAGTTTTGGTCATTACTTGTTTCATGCATTTTTCCAAAAAAGGTGAACTTCATCAAGGCATATCTCCCTCAATTTTGATCCTATGAAAGTGTTCTTGTACTTTTTGGAAAGCCCGAGATGTCCTCTACAAGCCACTTTGGAAGCTTTTTTGCATTTGGAGAAGTTATCTTAATGATATGGGCTTTGACAAAAAACAGCTTTTTGTTGACTTTCAAAATGACCTGTAATGTTTTGGCTTATATCTCTTATGCGGAAGTATTTCATGACCTCGGGCCCAACATCAAAGTTGTAGAGAATTTAATTTCCTTGAGAATGAGCTTTGGTTGGAATTTTTCTGATAAATTATGAGAGAGTTATGGTCGGTCAAAGTTTAGTTGACTTTTAGGTAAAAAACTCTAATTTTGCAATTTTGAGTTTTGTTGATTTCTGAACTTTTCTTGATGAATTATAATCAACCATTGGTCACATGATGAATCTTTTGACAAAATATGGATGTTGAAAAAAAATTGCATTTTTGACTGTCTGTTGACTTTTTGGTCAAACTGGTCGTCTGTTGACTGTTTGAGCTGTTGACTGTGCGTCCGAGCGAATCGAAGTTTGAAAATTTGTCTGGTGGTACTTTGAGACATATGGAGATCCATGAAATCCATTTGGGATCTCAAAAACTCGTTCTCCTGAAAAAAAACAAAAACCCTAGTTAGGGACTGTTTGTGTAGGAGACAGTTAGGCGTACTTGATTTTTGTGCAGTGTTGAGTCTCTGTTGATCACGTGATTATCAGAAGACTTCTAGAACAAAAATCTTGGAAATTTGAAGTGCGAAAGATTGATTTGACTGATGGTACAAACACGGAGAATTGCGCTGATAGCGGGTTTGACTGGTAACTGGCTGTCCGGGTATTAACGTAACAGTTAAAGTGAAAACTTAACAGTTAAAGTTAATTTTTCTCTTTGTTTTTGTTGTGTTAATGGTGAAAAATTATTTACATGGTTTGTTAGAAAAACAAAAACATAAAAATATATACTGTACGCGAATGAAATTATCGATAATAACATTGAAAAGGATTTAATGCATAGAAATAAAAATTTAACTAGCAATAAACACGCATAATATCATCTCAATAATTAAACGACGGCACAACAGATAATACAATATTTAATACTGACAGTACAAATATTACATAACAAAAAATATAACAAACAGTACGACAAATATTATGAACGGTACATTATTTGACAGCGACAGATACGACAAACTTTAAGATATGACGATTAAAGATCCATGCTATAAACAACAGTATATAGATGTACGGGAGTGTAAACATCCCAGGTCCGTATTTTTCAGGACTATGCAGACAGAAAAAGGACATGATCACCACAAAAACAGTGATGACCACAAGAAGAAACGTATCCACCCACTTTGCCATTTTTTGCCGGGGAAGAAGAGAAAATGATTAGGAGATAGTATGATAGAAATTTGGGAGATGAGCGAAATTTGATGTGAGCAATTATGAAAAAAATGAGGAGTATCTATAGAGTGAAAAGAGAGAGATAGAGACGTTAGTGAATGGAGTGGTACCGTAAAAAGGGAAAATTTGAATAGTAGTAGGATTTTAAAAAAAGTATGGTAGGTTTTGAAAAGAAAGGGGTATAGAATAAAGCTAGGATTTGATTTGAAAGAAAGAGATTTGAAAAGAAAGGAAGATATTTGAAAAGAAAGAAAGAGATTTTGAAAAAATAATATAGTATAAAAATAAAAATTAATGGGAAATAAAACCAATAATAATTTAATTGTTACCAGTATAATCTGAAACCCGGACTCCGCACCTGCAAATTTTAATTCTGTACCAACTGCGTCAGCATTATTTATCTGAAAATAAATCTCAAATAAACAGTGTATGAAGTGATAAACAGTATTTGGCGTTTATGTAAGAATAAATTTAACAGCGAACCAAAATACTGTATAAAAAATTCTAAAAATTGAGTATTCATGAAATAAGGATATTTATGAAATAAAAATCCAAGATTGTATAAAACTCCAAATTTTTAGACAGAAGTCTGTTGACTTCTCTTTAAAAAAAAAAGGACGCGGGCAAATTTTGGGGTATAACAATAATGATCATAACACTTAGGAAATGATGGGATCTCAGAGGTCAAAAATTGGGGTGCAACAGATAGCTCGTAAAGCTAATCCGTTTAGTTTTTAGTCGTGTCGGTGTCATGCTCTGATTTGTAACACTGGGGAACGCTAGACTTAGAGTTTAATTATTGTATTTTATTTGTTGGTTTCTTTTGGATTATGTTTAATTGGTTTACGCATTGGTGATGTTTATGCTATTTCGTTCGAATAAAATTCTGTTGTGTTGGACATGAGTTTTGTTCTTGGTGAATCGTTCCTAATAAAGCATGACAGATGACTTATAATTTGGTTTTATTTTAAATTGTGGCACCCTTGTTTCATGTTTACTATGATTATTATAATAATTGTCGCGGGGTTTAGAAGGGTGTTACAGATAGCACTACATAGGCATCGCTTTTTTCCCAAAATGGTGCTATAAGTTCTTAAAAAAATATTAAAACTTAAGAAAAAGCGCTGGTAAAAGCTTACTTTAGAACGCGCTGCTATAAGTTCAAAAAAAAATAATTTTTTTATAGAAAAAGCGTTGCTAAAGGAATTATTTAGAAAGCACTGCTAAAGGAAATTATTTAGAAAGCGCTGCTAAAGGCAAAAATGATGCCTTAGGTAATTAAGTTCTTAAAACTTACAAAATTCCTAAAATAAATAGAAAGCACGCATACGAACAAATTTCCTTCCGTCCAAATCCCTAAACTTTCAATTCTTCTTCTCAAACTCTTAAACCCTAAAGGCTAAATCGTCCACTCTCGTCTCCCAAACAAACTTCCGCTGCCCCTCCATCCATTTATTTCATCTTCTCAATCTCAAAAATCGAAGAAAATCCCTAAAATCCCAAATCGAGCTTCTTCGACTTTAGACGTTACCTGCTCGTGCTGATATCATCATTTCCTGCTCGTGCTGCCATTATCATCTTTAGAAGTTACTGCCTCTCTGTCATCCTCCGCGCAATTTCGTCTCCCTCCGTGCTACTGCTACTCCGTCATCTCCTGCTCGTACTACTGCCTCCACAGGTCACTTCGCTTGCAGAGGAAACTAAGCCATTTGTAAGTTTTATCTTCTTCGTCTTCTTCCTATAATAGTGTTCTACTGGTTTGTATTGGAAATGCGTGTAACCGGTGTTTGTTAAAATGCCTGAATGAAATTTAGGTTTTCTCATTTCTCGATTAGACCAATGTTTGCAAAACTTCCAGAGTCTATAAACAGTGGCTAGTTGCTAGTACTCGTGAATTTTATTGGAAGAATTTGAATTTTGAAAATGTGAACATATCTAAACAACATTGTGAGCTTGATTGTACGTTGTATTATTTATGAAATCAATGCTTGCTGATGGATTTACTAGTTTAAAAATATGTTCAAATGGGTACATGTTCAAATGCACATCATTTTCATTCATAGTTTAACAATATGTCGAAAATATATAAGGGATATGGATACACACTTTCTTATTCAGTCCTAAAGGCATGACCCATCATATTTAAGAGAAATGGTTTCTTAGAGTAGTAGAGCATTGTGTGTTTTGATTTCAAGTTGTTTCTCTGGTATTTTTTATGTCATTGCTATTTTGAAATTATAATAGTTCCATCCATACAATGTCCATTTGAACTACTCTCTGGGCTGTTTATTTCTATTTGGAATCGTATCAAATGCAAATAAAGATTTAGGACACATGAAATGTTTTGGTAAAAAAAGTGTGGCAAGGTACTGCTAATTTCTATTAGGACATAAGAATTTACATTATAGATTTAGGGAGTTGTAAATATGATACAGTTATGACAAACTAAACTTTAAAATATTGGGCAATACATGTTGAATTGGAATGAATTGAATAAAAGGATAGTGTTTCATGTGTATGGACCATTTGGAAAGCTAGAAATGAAAAGTTGTTCCCAAACAAAGAAATAAATCTAGGAAAATTGGTGGAATAGGTGAAGATGTTTTCTTGGAAATGGTTACACATCAAGTCCGGATCGATTGAAAATAATATGGCGCAATGGTCCTCGCATCCAAAATAGTGTTTGGGGTTCACGGTGGATTGAGAGTTTAAATCTGGTGTGGGTGGTTGTTTCTAGTTAATTGTAGCAATGTTGTCGTGTGTTCCCGTGGCCTTGTAGGTGGTCCATTGCAGCTTTTGGTGGGTTCTATTAGCGCGATTTTACAAGTAAAGGAGTTGTGTGGCTGGTGCAGACGGGCGTTCTCTCTGAAACAGGAAATGATGAGAAAATGCCTATTTGAGTGAAGCTTCCAAAATTGTTGTTACATCTATGAGGAGCCAGGAGTTTAGATAAAATTGGCAGTGCTCTGAGAAAGCCTCTCTTTACTGATGAATGTAATAGTAATAAGCTGCCTGTATCATATGCTCGAATTCTAATCGAGATAGACATCAATCAAAAGGTACCAGACTTTGTGAACATTAAAGATGTTGATGAGAAAAGGCTCAAACAACCAGTGAAATATGAATGGAAACCCCTATTTTGTGATAACTGTAAGGTGAATGAGCATCAATGTAAGGAGAAAGTAATCACATGTCCTAAACTAGTTCCGAGAGGCACTAATGTGTATCAATACTAAATTACACTATATGTAATATATTTCTAGATGTATATTATGTGTGGGTGTACGAATAGGTCTATTTAATCTTCCCCCTTTTAGACCTCTTTGTGTCCATATTCTCATGCAACAAATGTAAGTATAGAGTAAAACCTAAGAGAGAGGGGAGGGGGTAAATTAGGTTTACGATTTTTTCTCATTATTTTGCAGATGTTCTTATTCTTTTATTTTCCATAATAAAGTGATAAAATTATGAATGACAGTGTAGAAAAAATAAAAGTGAAGAAATGTAAAAGCGACTTAGTGAATATAATAGTTCTCCTTATTAATTAGGGGTACGCCTAGTCCCTTTATATCCTGTGAAAGATTTCTAGTATTTTAGATCTTTTTACATCCTCACACAAAACTCTCATACAATCTTCTAACATAAACCAACACAAGAAAACAACACCACTTTCTTTTAAAACAAACACCAAAACTATGATGGACTTTAAATCTCCTAGAATCAAATAACCTTTTACAACAATCTCCAAAAACTTGTAATGATCACACCAAAGCACAATGGTGAAAAACTAATACAACCTTGTATAGAATTTTGAGTAATATTTGACTTGACTTGAATTCCATGATAATGAATTTGATCTTCTCTTTTTTTATCACAATGCAATCATATATTTACTTAGTGCTCAAAATAATATAATAAAACTCTTTTTCAATGACATGAAAGTTATATACAAAGTTTCATTATAATTAATAAACTGGTGTATTTTGACTTAAATACATCTCATTATGACTCTTTGATTTGATGATATGTTTTGGAAAAGTTTCATGATCATTGACAATGCTTTCGAATCACAATGGTTCATGTTATTCAAAATAGTATGATGTTTCAAAAAAACCTTATAAATTACGATGGTTTCAAACTGCAATTGTTTAGGAACCATGGTGATGTTTAAAAAACATATCAATTATGGCGGTTTCAAACTGCCACAATTTATGAGTCAGAGTGTTGTTTCCAAAAACTATAAAATTGCAACGGTTTCAAATTACCATAATTTACGAAAATCATTTTTTCAAACAGAGAGCACGTTTATCGATTGATGTAAAGGGTAAATCATTTGACTCATTTAAAAAAGTTAAATGATGTCTTTTAAAAATTGTACTTATGATGATAATCATGCATGAATGTTTAAGAAACATATAATGGTTTTGATGAAAAGATGTTGACACTACTACAAAAGGTATATATCAACACGTTTGGGAGAAGTTTTTCACCACGGGTGATGAACCGTTGTGGTAGTAAGTGCATTACTTTCCATCACGGACTAAGGTGCTTTCACCATGGTTGAAACTTCCAACCGCGGTAAAATGTTAGTCAGCCTATTTTTTTGCCACGGTTGGAAGTTCCAACCGTAGTGAAAAGTAAGTTAGTCCAAATTTTTATTTTTGCCGCATGCTTTGGCTGACTACATTAAAAATTTCCATTATAATATAGAACTACAAATATTTCTAACACAACAACAACAACAACAAAAACAAGAATAAGAACAAGAACAAGAACAAGAAAACTAACAAGAAGAACAAGACAACAACAAAACAAAATCAGTAGAATCATTAAACATTAAATCTCAACAACAACAACAACAAAAAACACAATCGTTAACTCTTAAATCTCAACAGCAAAAACAACAACAATAATAAAATCAACAACAAGAAATATAAAATCAATAAAATTGTTAAATATTGAATCTAAAGAAACGACAACATTAAACATTTTACCTAACACAACAATAACCACTAATATTGCTAACTCGAATTCATGTTTTCCTTGTCTCGTCCAAGTTAGAGAATAGATGATGGAGTTCCGAAACTTGCTATTGAAAAAAATGATGTTTTTTTTTATCTTCCTTTATGGAAGAAATTGTATTTTCGATAGTTTGGTTTAGTGGAAAAATAGAGTTTCGTAAATGAAATATGAAGTTTGGAGGTTGAAGATGAAGTTTGTCTAGCTAAAAGTGATTGAACATGGAGTATTATATATTTTGGAAATGTAATTTATTTTTAATTAAAAAAAGGAAAACTTCATTTTTCATCACGGTTGAAATTCCAACTGTGGTGAAAAGTGACTTTAAAATAAATAAAAAAGAAAAGAAAATTTCTTTAGCCACCTCCCTATGGGGGTCACCCCCAGCGAAAAACCCAAATTACCCCTGCTTCGGAAATGAACTTCCGAAGCTTTGATTTTTTTAAAAAAATTTCCACAATTCGGAAGTGCATCTCCGAAAACACCTCATGGGGGGTGTCTTCGGAGATGTACTTCCGAAAACACCTCATGGGGGGTGTCTTCGGAGATGAACTTCCGAAAACACCTTTGTTCAGATTTTGGGGGGTTTCGGAAATGCACTTCCGAATTATGCAGAAACAGAGATTTTTTTTTATGTTTTTCTTAACAGTTTCGTATTTTTAATTAAAGGAAACCGGGAAATAAAATAAGCGACATATAAAGGTGAAAATACTAATATGATAAAAAAAAAGTAATATATACAACCGATCTGAATCCAAATAATAATAATAATGTGCTAAAGATACAATCCGAAAACAAAAAATAAATAAACCCGACCACTACTGGGTGTGCCTAACCCTCTCTCCCTGGGACCTCCTCTGCCGCCTGTATACCGCCGCACGGCCCGCATCAGTGACGATCATCTCCATCATGGCCACTGCCTCTGGACCGCCCTGCTGAACGACACCTCGATCCAACGCGTCCCGCCCAAGCATCTCTATCCGCTGGCAGATCGGCATGAGATCATTGGCGTGGTCATCCTCGGCCTGCTGGTTCTCCAGGATCTCCTTGTGTGCTGGCCTAGGAGCGCCGGGAACGTCGGGTCTCAGCAGAGGATGTGACACCCGATAGAACCATGTGACGTATCCCTCCTCACTGTGCCAGTCCTATGTGACCCGAGTGAGACGGTACTCCTACGGTACCACATGATGCTGCCAGTCCTCCCATATGGCAGTGAGCTGCACTCGGGTCACTGTGTCGGGAGCAGCCTCAAAGGGTGACCTGGGTATCCGCTGCACGAATCCGAACTGACGCATGCACCGCTCAGGGAGATACCGGACCATGATGGTAGTCCCGCATGCCAGCCAGCCAGAATATAGAGCAATGCCGTCAAAGGGGACAATCTGAGCGTAGTCGCTGAACGGCCTCCAGGTGACGTTGTCGTGCATCGTGCGGTCCAGGTATCCACGGTATGGTCCCATCGCATCGTTCCCCCTCTTGAGAACGTATCTGGCGGCCCTGGGCATGGCGTCCACGTACGCAGGATCAATGTGAAAGCCGTGGATGCGGGAGAAGTAGGAGATGATCCAGCTCTGAAACAGAAACACGATAATGTATTAAAAATAAATACGACACATAAATAAATAAATAAATACGATAATGTATTAAAATAAAACGTACCGTAAGTAGTGTGCAGGATCCGACCAACTGCCTCGTCCTCCAGTTGGAGGCCTCATTCAGCTTCTGGTAGAGGTATGCTAGAGTAGCTGCCCCCCAGTTCCACTAGTGAACGGTATCCAAGTCCATGAAGTAGCGGAGGTAGGTCACGTCGACGTACCTTGCACTCTTGTCCACAAAGCATGCAGCGCCTACCACATGCATGTACCAACACCGGAGAGTGCAGCCGCGGTGATAGTGTGTGAATAGCTCGTCACCCGCCTCCTCAGCCTCGGCCGCCGCGTCCAGGTGGTGCTCAAAATAGCAGCTCAGTGTGGTGAACCGGACATGAGGCCCAGATGTCGTGACGCACTCAAAGTAAGCAACCTCGTGCTCCATGCCCAAATAGAGCGTCATCCACTCAATGGCCTCGACCCTCTGGATCAGGGAGTGGTGCAACAGTGGCCCCCTAATCGGCAGGTGGAGAAGACACTGCACGTCATGCAAGGTGATCGTCATCTCCCCAACCGGCAAGTGGAAAGAGGACGTCTCCTTGTGCCAGCGCTCCACAAATGCCCCCTGCATGCCCGTGCTGATGGTGGTGTACCCCGTCATGCAGAGCCCGCTAAGCCCTTAACCTCGCACATGGTCGTTAAACCACTCAGCTGCTGGTTTAAACAGACTGAAGATCTTCCGGGTGTGGTTCACCATTTTCAACGGCTCTCTCTCCTGTTACAAAAAAAACAAATAAGCGACATATATTAAATAAGCGACAAATAAACGGTTAAATTATAAAAAATGGTGACAAATAAACGGTTAAATTATAAAAAATACCTCTCCCTCCCAGATACGCCGAGCGACGTGATCATGGTAGTGAATCAACACGGAAGTGTCAAAGGGCCCTCCCGGATAGCTGTCCTCCTGCTCATCCTCCTCCCCGGCTGGAGGGTCAACATCCGGTACCCCCTCTGGCTCGTGGTAGGGAACTTCCGCCACCTCCTCCTCATCCTCCTCCTCCTCCTCTCGCTGGCGGGAAGAAGATACCCGAGCCAGCCGACTCCTAGATTCTGAAGCAGATGTACCCTCTCCCTCGCCCACGGGAACTCGCACAAGTCGTCCCCGGCCCTGCCCCCGTCCCTGTGTCGACGCCAGCTTCGCCGCCGCCCGCTCGCGTCTAGCCGACGCAGTCTGGGTCTCCCTACCCTGTCTGATGCGTGCTGGTTGGTTGCCTGACATGTTCCTGTAAACAATTGAAATCGATTAATATGCGAGACAAAAGAAAAAACTAAAAAAATTGAACTTCTGACACAATTCGGAAGTTCATTTCCGAAACTGGGATGGAGGTGTTTTCGGAAATGAACTTCCGAAACACCCCTACGAGGAATTTTTCTGCAACTTCCATGGCAGACCCCTAATCCAAACATCAAACCTATGTCTACACATTCTAAACATCCTAAATATCAGTATAAACCTAACCTAATACATTTTTTGCTATTTGTAAACACCCTAATATACATTTTAATCATAGATCTTAAAATCAAAATGCTTACCGATTGAATAGATTGGAGGACTTTTGAATGTAATAGAGCAAGTAGATGGAGCCTTTGAGGTAGCTTGGAACTGGTTTGCACAAAAATCTCTTGGGGTTGAGTTTGGAAGAAGATTAGGGTAAATGATTAGGGGGAGGGGGCTGTTTTGCTTAATCTACAAAACGCGCAGTATTTCGGAAATGAACTTCCGAAATGCTGTTTTCGGAAATGAACTTCCGAAATAAGACAATTTTTTCAAAAAAAAAGGCGCTTTCGGAGATGCATCTCCGAAAACACCTTTTTCTTGCATTTCGGAAATGCATTTCCGAAGTTAGGGGTAGTTTGGGTTTTTCACCAGAGGTGACCAAGAAGACATGGGGGTTGATAAAGAAATTTTCAAAAGAAAATTATTGGTACTAAGATTTGAACTCATAGCCGAGGGCCACTTTTTATCACAATTGATAAAAAAATTCTTAAAATAAATAAAAAAGTCAAAATTGCTGGATCAGGATTCAAACCCTTGACCAGACGCCACTTTTCATTATAGTTAGAATTTTAACTGTGGTAATTAAAAAGTGGCTTAAAAATAAAAATAAAAGGTAGGCGCAATTTCTCATCATGGTTAGAATTCTAACCATGACCTTAGAGTTGACAAAACGGGCTGCTCGGTCCGTGACGAGCTCGGATCTTTAGTGGGCCGGGTCAAAAATTAAAGCTCGGAAATTAAACGAGCTACAATTTAGTTGTTTAAGCCCAGCCGTTACAATTTATTTTTTAATTAGGAAATTGATTTTAAAAATAATTAATAGATAATAATCTAAAAACTAAATGAATATTAAGTAGTAATAAAATGATGATTAATTCATTGTTGTCAAGAAGTAATTACTCTCCATGATCCAATCATAGAAGCTAACAGGGAGGGGCTGTCACTAGTCCGCAAAAGATATTAGACAAAATCAATTTTGATGTTTTCCAAAGTTAAATGTAACACAAACCAAAATACAAAGAGGAGATGATTAAACAATATATGATCTTTCATTTATTTAACTCATTATATAAATAGGAACATGCAAACACAACATGCACAATTATTTGTATATTCAGTTACATATATCTTTGAATTATTTGTTTAATTAATTGAAACTTATTTGATACTTAGGTGATTTGTCAGGGTTAAAGAGACCAAAATGTTGCTCCGTTGATGCACCATTCTTCAGATTTTCATCAAACATGGCAAACAAGTAAGTCTCAATAGCTGTACCAGGCTTCAACGGAGTCCCATTCCCACTCTTTACGTGATTAATCAAATTATTATAATATGTGGAAGCATTATCGACAGTTGTGGCTCCATCTCCACCAGCAGATGGCCAACCACTCTCAGACACAACTATCTGCAAATTCGATCCCCCAACTTGCCCAAGAGCAGCATATACTGAATCTAACTGCGCGTCAAAGAGATTTTGGTAACCAGCGTCATTGTTTCCTTGCTGATTAAAAAGAGCATAGTCAAGATGAATGTTTTGTTCATTTCCGATATAAGCAAAATACGGATACACATTTGCAAGAAGTGGCGATCCATTGCTCACTAGGAAATTGATTATTGGTTGTATATATGACTTGGCTTGGTCAGTAAAAACACCATCCTTGGGAGGATAGGAATTACCGATCAAAGTCATGTCTATTGCTATTGAGACCTTGATTTGGCCTTGTAAATTGGCTGATGAAATTGCTTTTTGAATGTTTTGTAACGCAGTGAGAACGTATTGGGCCTCATTGTAATCAGGGTGGATTTCATTTCCAACAGTGATGTACTTAATTTTAACATCCTGTGAGTAGGGTGTCACATATTTGGTTACCCAATTTGTGGCTTCATTGGCATCTGTTAGAGAAGAAAGAGTATCCCTAGGCACATCAAGGATCAACTCAATGTTGGAACCTCTAAGGGCTTGTAGGGCTTCTTCATCAGGACTGTATATACGCATCCCACCAATGCCTTTTGATTTGTATAAATCTATAACTTCCTGCCTTGATGGTAGATTATTGCCATTCGTGCCATAGCAAACTCCTATGGATTGTACACCTGCATTATGATAAACTAATTGTAAAGAATGCAATATATAAAAAATAAACTAGACTATATAATATATCATAGGGGGAGGTATAGACCTGTAAATTCTAGTCCAATGGACAGTATAGCAACAAGCAGAAAAATGATAGACATGGTGGTTATAGTTATAAATCAATATGCAGCTCTGATATATCTTCTTACAGAAGCTAGTCCATATTTATAGCGTGATAATAGTAAGAAGAAGCCAATGCAATATGTTACTATTAATGCAGACTTTTAGCCCCGTCAATCACTCTACAGAAATTAATGCTAAATGTTTTCGAATTCAAACCATTTATTTTGTTTTGGTGAAAACGCATATATTGTTGAGTGATGGCTTAATGCTTACAAGACTAATGTTAAATAGCCGCCACTGATTAATCTGCATACTAGTCATCTGGTTTAGCTACGTGAAGGAAACGTTCTTAGTTAGAACTTATACGGTACGTCCAAAATTTGAGGTTTTTTTGTTATTTTGTGGCAAATATTAAGTATCACGCTGGAATGGGACTTTTTTTACGGCCCTTCCAATTCATTTAACTTTCTTCATAAATTGCTTAGTTTGTCCCGTAATAATAATTCATTTGATAGTCGTAATAGAGTTCATATATGAACATAAAACACATTAATTATGTTATTTGTTTTTGTAACATAACAAAGTTTTTAGAATATATTGTTTTTCAATAACATCAAGTGTGAGTTGAGTGTCAGGGTTCGTTTTTTTAATAGAACAACATTTTTGAATCTTCACATTGTAAGAACTTTATTATGTTATTAAATCACAAAAAGCTTTTTTTTTTTTACCAATGCAAAACTAACTTCTTTCGTTCCATAAAATAGTCTCAATACAAGGAGGTATAACATTAACATAACTATGTCGAGACCAAAAATTGGCAGCCTTTGTTAAACAATGAGGCAACCATATTCGCTTAACGCTTGACAAACTCTACCTCAAAGTTTGGAAAATCAAGTAACAACAACTTAATAGATTGAATAATAAAATTAAATTCGGAACTTCCGGTAACATTGGATTGGATGGCTTGCACCACCTTTTGTGAATCACTCACAAACACTACATGATCAAGATGAAGGTCTAAAGTACCTTGGATAGCTTCTTGCAAAGTCAACGCCTCTGCTTCTAGAACAGATAAAATACCAATATCCCAAGCAACACCCACTTTAACAAAGTGACCCATATTATTCCGGATACACCAAACTCTATTAGTAGTTCCTTGGTTGCGATTAAAACTCGCGTCAATATTACACATGAACCATCCCACAGGGGGAAACCATTGTTGATTATTTGGGGGAGTAACCTCTCTATCCTGAGGATGTTGTGCCAACAACCATTCCTGCCACTTATGAGAAGCTAACCAACCAAGTCTTGATGCTTCCTCTTTCTCATTATTCCAAATAAAATTATTTCTATTCTGCCATAACATTTCGAGTATGATCGCAAAGCGTCCAGCCACCTTCCTATCCTCCTTACTACACACTTTCAAGATAAGCGATTTAATATCATTAAAATGAGTAATATAATGTGCGACGGTGTCGTGTAAACCTGCTGTCCTCCAACACGAATTAGTTTCCGGACATCCAAAAAAAATGTGCCAATCATCCTCCTCTGAAACTTCACAAAACTGACAGGTAGTAGGACACGGGACATGGTGCTGTTTAAGCCGAACTCGGGATGGCAAACACCCTATGCAAACTCGCCAAAGAAGATGTTTCACGCGGGGGGGAGCAAGAACAGACCACAAGCCGTTCCAATTCTCCGCATTACTTTCCGGAGTATTGAATTTCTTTCTACTCTTCCAAACTCTATATCCTGACCGAACACTATATTGACCATCTTTCTCTTCCTTCCAAATCAATCTATCTTCGGTAATAAATGATCTCTTCCGTTCCTACACAATCAAATAAATCTCGAATGACCCTTATATTCCATTGTTTAACATTAGGTAAGATCAAATATTTAACTACCATATTATAGATACCTTGATTTTTCGGCCCTTTCACACAACCTTCAGCTTTTCCCCGAATCCAAGGTTCATTAATTACTTTTATACTGCTACCATCACCTATACTCCACCTACAACCAATAGTTAGAATCTCTCTAGCAATCCAAATACTCCTCCAAACAAAACTAGGATTACAACCAAGATTAACATCAAAGAAGGATGTTTTAGGAAAATACCTTGCTTTAAAGAATCTGGACACCAAAGCTTGTGGGTTATTCATGAGGAACCAACCCTGTTTTGCAACCATAGCTATATTGAAAGCTCTAAAGTCTTTGAATCCAAGGCCCCCTTCCTTCTTAGGACAAGCTAACTTCTCCCAAGCTATCCACCGGATACCCTTACTATTAGCACCTCCACACCACTAGAAAGCATTCAACATCTTCTCAATATCATTAATCATGGCATCGGAGATGATGTAGATGCTCATCACATAGGCCAGGATTGCTTGGAGAACCGATTTGATCATGACTTCTTTCCCGGCTTTAGACAAGGACCGACCTTTCCAAGAGTTAATTCTTTTCCAAATACGATCTTTGATGAAAGCGAAAGTAGCCTTTTTACTCCTCCCGATTATAGAGGGCAATCCAAAATACTTCCCCGTTCCTAAGACATGACGAACTCCCATAATTTTTGCTAGGTCCTCCTATGCTGACTGACTCAGATTACAACTAAATAAAGCCTCAGATTTATTTAAATTAATCACTTGCCCGGATGCTTTGGCATAAACATCGAGGATTTCCATAAGACGCGCTGCTTCCTCCATGTTGGCCTTGCAAAATAGAAAACAGTCGTCAGCAAAAAGTAGATGCAACACACTAGGTGCCCCTCTGCATATTTGTACCCCGTGGATATTCCCATTTGCCACATAAGTCAGCCACGCAATTAAAATAATAATAAATTAAAAAAAAGTTGCCACATCAGATTTTTTGATGATGTGGCTGGCTAAAGGTCCAAGTTGAAACTTTTAAAATTTGTTAAGGTAATAATTGCAACTTTTTTTTTGGCAGGAGGTTTTTCAAATACACCCCATATGGCAGGGGTGAAAATAGGTATTAACCCTATTTTATAAATCTCAAATTAAACCAAATAAATAAAAAAATTAGTATTTTTTACTTAATAGGTATTTGAAAAAATTTAATAAATATATAGTAAAATATCTAAGTAAATACAACTTTTTATAAACAACTAGTGGGAAACCCGTGCGTCTGCACGAGTTCTGGTGTTAATGCAGATATGTCACGAGTTTATCATGAGAATTCAAAAAAATTCAAAAAAATAAAAAAATTATTAGAAAAAATATAGACTGCAAGATAATTGTATAAGTTTTTAAAAACTTCTATTGTAAAGAAAAACTATTAAACACATACTCCCTCCATTCTCTTTTATAAGTAAATTTAAACTTTTAAAGTTTATTGAATAAATGATGTATTTAGATTATATATATGTTAGATATATTAATTATTCAATGAATCTAAAAAGTTAAAATTTACTTATAAATAGGAATGAAGGGAGTACTTTATAAAAAAATTGTGTAAAAGCCTTTTTTTTAGGATTAATAGAGCTGTAATAATAAAAAGATCTATACAGTTTAATAAATGAAACAAATAAATAACATAAATTAAAATTAGTTGAAAATTATTAGAAACGAAATTTTAATTAAAAGTCAATAAAGAAAATGATATAAAAGAATTAAGTTTAATGTTGTATTTATTAAAATTTATACTACAATTTAAAATATAAAAAAAAAGAAAAATTCAATAATATAACTCATAAGTTTTACTTTTATTTTCTTTAATTGTACAAAAAGAATTAAAACTTGTGCGTTCGCACGAATATTGGTATAATTACTCGCATGTTCACACGGTACATGTGTGTTATCTATGTGTTCATATGGTATTGGTGTGTTACCCGTGCGTTCACACAGGAACTGGTGTGGATCGTGGAATTGTCACCAATTTGTCATGAGTACGGGTGTTAGTGTGGGTTTGGAAGTTTAGTTCCATTAGATAGTGACATGATGATAAATTCATCTTTTAAGTTATTTTGAATAAGCAAAGAGTGCATTGTTGTGTTGTGGGTTGGTTCTTCTACATATTTATAATCTCAAAGAGTCATTAAAGTTTACATTTGGCATAACTACTTTAGTATATAAAATTTTTGTTTACTTGAATTAAAAGAGAAAATATACCAAGTAGCTTATGATTGGGCCTTCTTTAGGCGTGAAATGTGCCATTCTGATATGATTTTCACAACATACCCTTTATATATGTTTCATATCACAATTCTTAGTATGGCTTTAACCATGTTTCAATGTTTTAAATATTGGCTCAAGTTCAATGCATTCCTCTATATATAACAGATGGTGTAGACCAAGGTTTTATTCTCTAATACTTGCCTGTTTTGCTTGATAAGCCACTCTTTCATCCTCCTTCAAATGTCACAAAGATTGAGGGAACATATAGGCTTCCTTTACGTTATAAGATGGACACTTCTTACTACTGTATCTAGATTATAATAGATATTTTTATAAACATTGTAATATACACTATGGAATGGCTCATTGGAATTTATGTAATTCACTATAGTATCGGCTTAAGCTCACTTACAGTTTAAATTAGAT
Source organism: Vicia villosa (assembly GCF_029867415.1). Lineage (NCBI taxonomy): Eukaryota > Viridiplantae > Streptophyta > Magnoliopsida > Fabales > Fabaceae > Vicia > Vicia villosa. The sequence continues at coordinate 121,189,156 of NC_081184.1, read as the reverse complement.
GAAGCAGATGAATCTCATGCTAATTTCAATTGCATTGTATAATTGTAAATTGCTCTCGGATTCTAAAACTCGAACTCTAAGCTTTAAATCAATTATGTGAGTTTAGTTCAAACAGAAGGTGATATGTATCAAATTAGTCTCACCTGTCATTGGACTGACGACCTGTCAAAAGTTCTAACGTATCAACTCCCAAACTGTAGGTGTCGCTTTGGTAGGTGTAATTTCATGACTTAAATTCTGGAACCCCATAGCCATAAGCTGCTAGCGATTGTCCTGATAGCTGAATATAAAACCTGGATGTTATTATACTGCTATATTGCAAATTAAACCGACAATTACTCCCTTTATTACAAATTATTTCTCATTTTAGGTCTTTTCCAAGACTTAAGAAACTCAATAATTATACTTTTTCAAGAAAGTAAATGTTCAGTTAACTATATAACCATTTTCATCAATTAGAACTCTCTTACAGACTTATTATAGATCATTGAAATACCATATGGAGAAGTGAAGTTAAGAAATCTTGTTATATTCAGTTCGAAACAAATTGTACAGTTTCCAAATATTGTTTTGTAAAAATCCAATTCTCTCTTACCTGACATACAACACCTTTAATTGGCATACAACACCTTTAATTATTAATGAAGCCAAACATCATTAAACAACAAACATACGAATCGAATCTATACCACAAATAGTAGTATCAAAGAACAGGAAGCGTTTTATTATGCAAAACCCAACAAAACATGAAATAAACTATAAACCATAAGCAATTACAAATCCAATGAGATCAGAGCCATCATAAAAACCACACCTTTAATATGGATAAAATTTGTAACATCCCAATTTTATTAGCTATTTATTTATTTAGCCTTATTTTGTGTTTTAGTAATTGTTTGTTTTAATTAATTATTATTTGTTATGATAATTATTTAATTGAGTGTTATTATGCTAATTGGGTTATTTGAATAATTATTAGAATTATAAGATAATATATTGTGGGCCTAATTAAATTAGAAAGAGTAGTTGGGTGGGTTAAGCCCAATATCACAATTAGAGTAGTAGAGAATTGTGAGAGAAACTTAATTACAAGAAAAGAGAGAAAGATAGAAAGAAGAGAAAAGAGGCAAGAGAGAAAGAACATAGAAGAAAAGAGGAGAGCATTGTAGATTCTTAAAGAGGGTGGATTAAAATCAATAGGTTAGGGTTAGAATCTAAAATACTATAGGTTTATGTGATTGGGTAATGTTGTGTGTATGCTTTGTGTATGATCTCTTATTTTCTCAATTTCATAGATTTGGAAAATGTTAGGGTTTATGTTGAATTCATGGGATTTGTGCTATTAATCATTTTTGATGATGTTTGTATGTGAACCCATGATTAGAAACATGTTTAGGAACCTTTTATGTGTGTTAAATTGTGGTTTTGACAAAAGTGGATTTTGGTTAATGTTGAAAGTGCTGAAAATGCACAAAATTTTGTTGCTCTGGTGTCTTCCGTCGGGCGAGCATGCGCCGGGAGAGCATCGGGCGAGTGAGGTTTTTTGTGGTCACGCTACTGACTTGGAGCGTCGGGCGAAGGATTTCTTCCGCCAGGCGAAAATGCCATGTTTTGTAAAAATTAAAATGTTCATAACTTTTGATCCGTAACTCCGTTTTATGCGTCGTTCAAAGAGTTAGGAAACTAATGTAATTATCTATATGATAGGATAGAATTGATTGGCACTTGATTGATTAATTATGATTTTTTTGTGGGAAATATTATGTAATTGTCTTTATGTGCGTTATGTTTTAGTATGCGGTGAATAACAATTGTTGGCATGATATGTGGTAAGATATTCATGATATTTGTGATTGAATATATGATAGTTATTGTGCTTTGATGTAATTGTTACTTGGTATGTGAATCTTGTAATATTGGTGAATAATTCGATGTATGAATTATTGTGGTACGCGGTATGTTAAGATTTGTTTGGATAATCTTAATTGCATATGTGTTGAGATAATTGTACATGCATTCATGGTTGACTTTGAAATATAGGCGGTGAAACTTTGGGTTCACGATTGGTTGGCTTTGAAAAATAGGTGGTGAAACTTTGGGTTCACATTTGTTGGCTTTGAAACATAGGCGATGAAACTTTGGATTCACAATCGTGGCTTTGGTCTTGTCCGTATCGGAAGCGTCGCTTGGATTCTAGATATTGAATCGGAAAGCAGTGAAACATTGGTTCCCATGGTACCACATGCATTGAGTCACATTTATTACATTCAAATCACATTGTATGCTATGTGATTGTTGTTGTATCAATGAGATTGTTTTGTGTGATAATTGATATATGCGGTATGAATGTATGTTTTGAGAAGAGTGATGAATTGTGGAATGTATTCTTGTTGTGTTTTACATTTCCCATTATTATGTTTATCTATCATAATTTCAATTCTCACCCTTCTGTTTGAATGATGTTCATCGTGACATCGTGCAGGTTCTGACGAGTAGTAGCTTGTCCGAATATTTAGCCGAGGAGCTCCTGAGTTTGTTGTTTGATTAGGTAGCGAATCATATACTCTGATCATGTAACACTTGGGGGGGTTTTCTTTATTGACTTATGCTTATGTTTGGATATTTCTATCTTTTATGTATTTGATCGATACTTTGGATATGTTATTAATGACTATGTTGCCTAGATTTGATTTTGGTTTTATATGGCATAATTGAATATGTTATTTGAGTTAGTAGATGAATATAATATGGGATATATTCATTGAAACTGTTTGATAGCAATTCTATTTTTCGCGTGCGATGTGCATAAATTGATGAATGCATGAGGTATTCAATTGTGTTACGAGATGATTAGTGCGTGTGTTGTATGTTTGTTTTGGGTTTTCAATTGTAGTGAAAACAACATGTGACACCTCCTTTAATTTATGCATGCTAATACTCTGTGATTAATATGTTATTTTTTAGTTTAGAAAATGGTGAAGGATAGAAAAACACTTAGAAAGGGGGGGTTTGAATAAGTGTAACTTTAAAACTTGACAGATAAAAATAAATTGCACAGTTATTTTTATCCTGGTTCGTTGTTAACTAAACTACTCCAGTCCACCCCCGCAGAGATGATTTACCTCAACTGAGGATTTAATCCACTAATCGCACGGATTACAATGGTTTTCCACTTAGTCCGCAACTAAGTCTTCTAGAGTATCCTGATCACAACCTGATCACTCCAGGAACAACTGCTTAGACACAAGCTAAGACTTTCTTAGAGTATCCTGACCACCACGTGATCACTCTAATTACAACTGCTTAGACACAAGCTAAGACTTCCTAGAGTATTCTGATCAACACGATCACTCTAGTTACTTACAACTTAATGTAATCTTTCTAAGAGTATTACAATGCTTCTTAAAAGCTATAATCACAAACTGTGATATTTCTCTTAACGTTTAAGCTTAATCTCACTAATATATTACAACAGCAATGTAGTGAGCTTTGATGAAGATGAAGATTCTGAGTTTTGATTTGAACAGAGTTTCAGCAAGTTAATATGAGTTGTTTTGTTCCAGAATCGTTAACCTTGCTTCTCATCAGAACTTCATATACATATAGGCGTTTGAGAAGATGACCGTTGAGTGCATTTAATGCTTTGCGTGTTCCGTACAGCATCGCATTTAATGTTATACGCTTTTGTCAACTACCTCGAGCCTTGTTCACGCTGTGTCTACTGACGTAGCCTTTAGTAGCTTTTAACGTTCCTTTTGTCAGTCAGCGTAGCCTGCCACTTGTACTTTCTTCTGATCTGATGTTTGTGAATACAACGTTTGAATATCATCAGAGTCAAACAGCTTGGTGCATAGCATCTTCTGATCTTCCGACCTTGAAGTGCTTCTGAGCGTGATACCATCAGAACTTCAGTGCTTCTGATCTCATGTTCTTCTGATGCTTCCATAGACCCATGTTCTGATTCTGCTTCGACCATCTTCTGATGTCTTGCCAGACCATGTTCTGATGTTGCATGCTGAACCTTCTGAGTCAAAGCTTCTGAGCGCTGAATTATGCATACTCTTTATATATTTCCTGAAAAGGAAATTGCATTGGATTAGAGTACCATATTATCTTAAGCAAAATTCATATTATTGTTATCATCAAAACTAAGATAATTGATCAGAACAAATCTTGTTCTAACAATCTCCCCCTTTTTGATGATGACAAAAACATATATAAATGATATGAATTTGCGATCAGAAAGAGCAGACGGCAAAAGACAAATTACACAGCTATAGCATAAGCATGTGAATATGTCTCCCCCTGAGATTAACAATCTCCCCCTGAGATAAATAATCTCCCCCTGAAATAAATACTCGAAGAACTTTAATAAAAGACTTCCCTGATTATTTCGGTAGAGACGATCACATAAGCTTCTGTCTTCAGAGAATTCATAGCTTCTGACTTCTGCTTCCATTGGACAGCTTCAGAACTTGAATTTCTTTAGATCCCTAGAACACTCACAGCTTCTGATTCCTGCTTCCATTCAGGACAGCTTCAGAACTTGAATTTCTTTGATCTTCAGAACATTCACAGCTTCTGATTCCTGCTTCCATCTAGGACAGCTTCAGAACTTGAATTTCTTTGATCTTCAGAACATTCACAGCTTCTGATTTCTGCTTCCATTTAGGACAGCTTCAGAACTTGAGTTTTTTGGATCTTTAGAACATTCACAGCTTCTGATTTCTGCTTCCCTCGGATAGCTTCAGAGCTTTGAATTTCTTCCAACATCACTTCATGCTAGATTTGTATCAGAACATTGTTGAATGTACCAGAGCATCATCAGAGCATCTCTACATCCTGAAATGTTACAGAACAAAAACTAAACGACAAAAGTCAGCATGAACGAGTCAGAACATAAAATGTATCAGAGCAAATAGAATTTTGTCAAAGCAAATAGACAAATTTTGGATCAAATTCTATTCTCAGTGCTTCTGATTCTGAAGCTTGACAGCACTCAGCTTGCTTCAGTTTCCATAAGCTTATTCTTTTTACAGAATAACGCTTCTTATGGTTTTGCTTCTTGTGTTTGCTTTGAAGATTTTCTTCACTTCTTTATACCTGCAACACACTTAAACCATATAGAACTTGCAGTTCTTGTTAGTAAAAGCAACTGATTAAATCAAATCATTTATCACATATTTCTCCCCCTTTTTGTCATGTCATCAAAAAACAGAAAAGATTCAGAGACAAACAAAAAGAAACACACAGAGGAAAAGGATGATTTCATTTAAGTGCAAACAGCAGGTACAGAAGTACACACAGAGAAGAAAGACAAGATGCACAAAAACAGATGCAGCAAAAAGAAAGAAACAACACAGACTCAATCTATGACCCTAGCTTTGACAGGATCTTGGCCAGCATCTCTTGAATTTCATTGTTGTGTCCATCTTGCCTCACCATGAAAGTTCTAAACTCAGCATTGAGTGAGCTTTGCTCATCCTGTCTCTTCTGAATTTCTTCCAGAGTCCTTGCAAGACGAGAAGATTGATCAAAAGAAGTTTCACCACTTTCAACCACAGGAATAGCAACTTGATCTGTAGCTTCCATGGATAGATCATTTGCAGGATTTTCCTCAACGGGATCTGATTCAGCAACATGATCTTCAGCATCTGCTTCTTGCATAGAAGCATCTCCATATTCTGCAGCAGGAATTTCTGAATCTCCATTCTCAAGTGCCTGAAGAATGGCAGCTAGATTCCTGGGAGCAGAAGGACCTTCAACTTCTGGTGGGTCAATAACTTCCGGAATGACCACGCTTGGGCCTTTCTTAGAAGGATTTTCCCTCAGATAGTTAAAGAGTGTCTTGATGTCTCCGAGCAGAACAGGATGATCAGGAATAAAGATAACCATATCCCTGCATGGATTTGCTTCCATTACAGCAGCCAGTCTTAACTGTTCCATCTCATCCAAGAAGGGCTTCTCTTCCAACAGATGTCTTCCTTTGAGACTAGCAAACCAGAAGTCTTCATAATTCCTCAGAATTCCACGAGGCCGTGGGGCAGCAGCTACACAGGCTTCCTGAAGTTCTAAAAACAAAGCATCTGATTCTCTGCGAAAGATCCTCCAGAAGTTCCGCATAGCAACATCATTCAATCCAGAGCTTTCAGCAATTCTGAGAGTATCAAAGGTACTTCTGAGATTCCTCTTTATTGTTTCAAAAACTACACCAATAGGGTATTCAGGGCGGAAGTTTATTTGGGTTTTTGAACAAACAGGGTTGGAAGTGAAGTACGGATGAGGTTCTCTATCCAACCTATAAGAAGATTCTGCTTCAGTATCAGAATCTAACACTACCATTTCAGCTTCAGGACGAGGCTTGGGAGTGTAGTTGCAATCACGGAGCAGCTGCTCATGTGATGCAGAGGTTGGAAGAGGAGTAACCTCTCTATCCTGAGGATGTTGTGCCAACAACCATTCCTGCCACTTATGAGAAGCTAACCAACCAAGTCTTGATGCTTCCTCTTTCTCATTATTCCAAATAAAATTATTTCTATTCTGCCATAACATTTCGAGTATGATCGCAAAGCGTCCAGCCACCTTCCTATCCTCCTTACTACACACTTTCAAGATAAGCGATTTAATATCATTAAAATGAGTAATATAATGTGCGACGGTGTCGTGTAAACCTGCTGTCCTCCAACACGAATTAGTTTCCGGACATCCAAAAAAAATGTGCCAATCATCCTCCTCTGAAACTTCACAAAACTGACAGGTAGTAGGACACGGGACATGGTGCTGTTTAAGCCGAACTCGGGATGGCAAACACCCTATGCAAACTCGCCAAAGAAGATGTTTCACGCGGGGGGGAGCAAGAACAGACCACAAGCCGTTCCAATTCTCCGCATTACTTTCCGGAGTATTGAATTTCTTTCTACTCTTCCAAACTCTATATCCTGACCGAACACTATATTGACCATCTTTCTCTTCCTTCCAAATCAATCTATCTTCGGTAATAAATGATCTCTTCCGTTCCTACACAATCAAATAAATCTCGAATGACCCTTATATTCCATTGTTTAACATTAGGTAAGATCAAATATTTAACTACCATATTATAGATACCTTGATTTTTCGGCCCTTTCACACAACCTTCAGCTTTTCCCCGAATCCAAGGTTCATTAATTACTTTTATACTGCTACCATCACCTATACTCCACCTACAACCAATAGTTAGAATCTCTCTAGCAATCCAAATACTCCTCCAAACAAAACTAGGATTACAACCAAGATTAACATCAAAGAAGGATGTTTTAGGAAAATACCTTGCTTTAAAGAATCTGGACACCAAAGCTTGTGGGTTATTCATGAGGAACCAACCCTGTTTTGCAACCATAGCTATATTGAAAGCTCTAAAGTCTTTGAATCCAAGGCCCCCTTCCTTCTTAGGACAAGCTAACTTCTCCCAAGCTATCCACCGGATACCCTTACTATTAGCACCTCCACACCACTAGAAAGCATTCAACATCTTCTCAATATCATTAATCATGGCATCGGAGATGATGTAGATGCTCATCACATAGGCCAGGATTGCTTGGAGAACCGATTTGATCATGACTTCTTTCCCGGCTTTAGACAAGGACCGACCTTTCCAAGAGTTAATTCTTTTCCAAATACGATCTTTGATGAAAGCGAAAGTAGCCTTTTTACTCCTCCCGATTATAGAGGGCAATCCAAAATACTTCCCCGTTCCTAAGACATGACGAACTCCCATAATTTTTGCTAGGTCCTCCTATGCTGACTGACTCAGATTACAACTAAATAAAGCCTCAGATTTATTTAAATTAATCACTTGCCCGGATGCTTTGGCATAAACATCGAGGATTTCCATAAGACGCGCTGCTTCCTCCATGTTGGCCTTGCAAAATAGAAAACAGTCGTCAGCAAAAAGTAGATGCAACACACTAGGTGCCCCTCTGCATATTTGTACCCCGTGGATATTCCCATTTGCCACATAAGTCAGCCACGCAATTAAAATAATAATAAATTAAAAAAAAGTTGCCACATCAGATTTTTTGATGATGTGGCTGGCTAAAGGTCCAAGTTGAAACTTTTAAAATTTGTTAAGGTAATAATTGCAACTTTTTTTTTTGGCAGGAGGTTTTTCAAATACACCCCATATGGCAGGGGTGAAAATAGGTATTAACCCTATTTTATAAATCTCAAATTAAACCAAATAAATAAAAAAATTAGTATTTTTTACTTAATAGGTATTTGAAAAAATTTAATAAATATATAGTAAAATATCTAAGTAAATACAACTTTTTATAAACAACTAGTGGGAAACCCGTGCGTCTGCACGAGTTCTGGTGTTAATGCAGATATGTCACGAGTTTATCATGAGAATTCAAAAAAATTAAAAAAAATAAAAAAATTATTAGAAAAAATATAGACTGCAAGATAATTGTATAAGTTTTTAAAAACTTCTATCGTAAAGAAAAACTATTAAACACATACTCCCTCCATTCTCTTTTATAAGTAAATTTAAACTTTTAAAGTTTATTGAATAAATGATGTATTTAGATTATATATATGTTAGATATATTAATTATTCAATGAATCTAAAAAGTTAAAATTTACTTATAAATAGGAATGAAGGGAGTACTTTATAAAAAAATTGTGTAAAAGCCTTTTTTTTAGGATTAATAGAGCTGTAATAATAAAAAGATCTATACAGTTTAATAAATGAAACAAATAAATAACATAAATTAAAATTAGTTGAAAATTATTAGAAACGAAATTTTAATTAAAAGTCAATAAAGAAAATGATATAAAAGAATTAAGTTTAATGTTGTATTTATTAAAATTTATACTACAATTTAAAATATAAAAAAAAAGAAAAATTCAATAATATAACTCATAAGTTTTACTTTTATTTTCTTTAATTGTACAAAAAGAATTAAAACTTGTGCGTTCGCACGAATATTGGTATAATTACTCGCACGTTCACACGGTACATGTGTGTTATCTATGTGTTCATATGGTATTGGTGTGTTACCCGTGCATTCACACAGGAACTGGTGTGGATCGTGGAATTGTCACCAATTTGTCATGAGTACGGGTGTTAGTGTGGGTTTGGAAGTTTAGTTCCATTAGATAGTGACATGATGATAAATTCATCTTTTAAGTTATTTTGAATAAGCAAAGAGTGCATTGTGTTGTGGGTTGGTTCTTCTACATATTTATAATCTCAAAGAGTCATTAAAGTTTACATTTGGCATAACTACTTTAGTATATAAAATTTTTGTTTACTTGAATTAAAAGAGAAAATATACCAAGTAGCTTATGATTGGGCCTTCTTTAGGCGTGAAATGTGCCATTCTGATATGATTTTCACAACATACCCTTTATATATGTTTCATATCACAATTCTTAGTATGGCTTTAACCATGTTTCAATGTTTTAAATATTGGCTCAAGTTCAATGCATTCCTCTATATATAACAGATGGTGTAGACCAAGGTTTTATTCTCTAATACTTGCCTGTTTTGCTTGATAAGCCACTCTTTCATCCTCCTTCAAATGTCACAAAGATTGAGGGAACATATAGGCTTCCTTTACGTTATAAGATGGACACTTCTTACTACTGTATCTAGATTATAATAGATATTTTTATAAACATTGTAATATACACTATGGAATGGCTCATTGGAATTTATGTAATTCACTATAGTATCGGCTTAAGCTCACTTACAGTTTAAATTAGATGAAGCAGATGAATCTCATGCTAATTTCAATTGCATTGTATAATTGTAAATTGCTCTCGGATTCTAAAACTCGAACTCTAAGCTTTAAATCAATTATGTGAGTTTAGTTCAAACAGAAGGTGATATGTATCAAATTAGTCTCACCTGTCATTGGACTGACGACCTGTCAAAAGTTCTAACGTATCAACTCCCAAACTGTAGGTGTCGCTTTGGTAGGTGTAATTTCATGACTTAAATTCTGGAACCCCATAGCCATAAGCTGCTAGCGATTGTCCTGATAGCTGAATATAAAACCTGGATGTTATTATACTGCTATATTGCAAATTAAACCGACAATTACTCCCTTTATTACAAATTATTTCTCATTTTAGGTCTTTTCCAAGACTTAAGAAACTCAATAATTATACTTTTTCAAGAAAGTAAATGTTCAGTTAACTATATAACCATTTTCATCAATTAGAACTCTCTTACAGACTTATTATAGATCATTGAAATACCATATGGAGAAGTGAAGTTAAGAAATCTTGTTATATTCAGTTCGAAACAAATTGTACAGTTTCCAAATATTGTTTTGTAAAAATCCAATTCTCTCTTACCTGACATACAACACCTTTAATTGGCATACAACACCTTTAATTATTAATGAAGCCAAACATCATTAAACAACAAACATACGAATCGAATCTATACCACAAATAGTAGTATCAAAGAACAGGAAGCGTTTTATTATCCAAAACCCAACAAAACATGAAATAAACTATAAACCATAAGCAATTACAAATCCAATGAGATCAGAGCCATCATAAAAACCACACCTTTAATATGGATAAAATTTGTAACATCCCAATTTTATTAGCTATTTATTTATTTAGCCTTATTTTGTGTTTTAGTAATTGTTTGTTTTAATTAATTATTATTTGTTATGATAATTATTTAATTGAGTGTTATTATGCTAATTGGGTTATTTGAATAATTATTAGAATTATAAGATAATATATTGTGGGCCTAATTAAATTAGAAAGAGTAGTTGGGTGGGTTAAGCCCAATATCACAATTAGAGTAGTAGAGAATTGTGAGAGAAACTTAATTACAAGAAAAGAGAGAAAGATAGAAAGAAGAGAAAAGAGGCAAGAGAGAAAGAACATAGAAGAAAAGAGGAGAGCATTGTAGATTCTTAAAGAGGGTGGATTAAAATCAATAGGTTAGGGTTAGAATCTAAAATACTATAGGTTTATGTGATTGGGTAATGTTGTGTGTATGCTTTGTGTATGATCTCTTATTTTCTCAATTTCATAGATTTGGAAAATGTTAGGGTTTATGTTGAATTCATGGGATTTGTGCTATTAATCATTTTTGATGATGTTTGTATGTGAACCCATGATTAGAAACATGTTTAGGAACCTTTTATGTGTGTTAAATTGTGGTTTTGACAAAAGTGGATTTTGGTTAATGTTGAAAGTGCTGAAAATGCACAAAATTTTGTTGCTCTGGTGTCTTCCGTCGGGCGAGCATGCGCCGGGAGAGCATCGGGCGAGTGAGGTTTTTTGTGGTCACGCTACTGACTTGGAGCGTCGGGCGAAGGATTTCTTCCGCCAGGCGAAAATGCCATGTTTTGTAAAAATTAAAATGTTCATAACTTTTGATCCGTAACTCCGTTTTATGCGTCGTTCAAAGAGTTAGGAAACTAATGTAATTATCTATATGATAGGATAGAATTGATTGGCACTTGATTGATTAATTATGATTTTTTTGTGGGAAATATTATGTAATTGTCTTTATGTGCGTTATGTTTTAGTATGCGGTGAATAACAATTGTTGGCATGATATGTGGTAAGATATTCATGATATTTGTGATTGAATATATGATAGTTATTGTGCTTTGATGTAATTGTTACTTGGTATGTGAATCTTGTAATATTGGTGAATAATTCGATGTATGAATTATTGTGGTACGCGGTATGTTAAGATTTGTTTGGATAATCTTAATTGCATATGTGTTGAGATAATTGTACATGCATTCATGGTTGACTTTGAAATATAGGCGGTGAAACTTTGGGTTCACGATTGGTTGGCTTTGAAAAATAGGTGGTGAAACTTTGGGTTCACATTTGTTGGCTTTGAAACATAGGCGATGAAACTTTGGATTCACAATCGTGGCTTTGGTCTTGTCCGTATCGGAAGCGTCGCTTGGATTCTAGATATTGAATCGGAAAGCAGTGAAACATTGGTTCCCATGGTACCACATGCATTGAGTCACATTTATTACATTCAAATCACATTGTATGCTATGTGATTGTTGTTGTATCAATGAGATTGTTTTGTGTGATAATTGATATATGCGGTATGAATGTATGTTTTGAGAAGAGTGATGAATTGTGGAATGTATTCTTGTTGTGTTTTACATTTCCCATTATTATGTTTATCTATCATAATTTCAATTCTCACCCTTCTGTTTGAATGATGTTCATCGTGACATCGTGCAGGTTCTGACGAGTAGTAGCTTGTCCGAATATTTAGCCGAGGAGCTCCTGAGTTTGTTGTTTGATTAGGTAGCGAATCATATACTCTGATCATGTAACACTTGGGGGGGTTTTCTTTATTGACTTATGCTTATGTTTGGATATTTCTATCTTTTATGTATTTGATCGATACTTTGGATATGTTATTAATGACTATGTTGCCTAGATTTGATTTTGGTTTTATATGGCATAATTGAATATGTTATTTGAGTTAGTAGATGAATATAATATGGGATATATTCATTGAAACTGTTTGATAGCAATTCTATTTTTCGCGTGCGATGTGCATAAATTGATGAATGCATGAGGTATTCAATTGTGTTACGAGATGATTAGTGCGTGTGTTGTATGTTTGTTTTGGGTTTTCAATTGTAGTGAAAACAACATGTGACACCTCCTTTAATTTATGCATGCTAATACTCTGTGATTAATATGTTATTTTTTAGTTTAGAAAATGGTGAAGGATAGAAAAACACTTAGAAAGGGGGGGTTTGAATAAGTGTAACTTTAAAACTTGACAGATAAAAATAAATTGCACAGTTATTTTTATCCTGGTTCGTTGTTAACTAAACTACTCCAGTCCACCCCCGCAGAGATGATTTACCTCAACTGAGGATTTAATCCACTAATCGCACGGATTACAATGGTTTTCCACTTAGTCCGCAACTAAGTCTTCTAGAGTATCCTGATCACAACCTGATCACTCCAGGAACAACTGCTTAGACACAAGCTAAGACTTTCTTAGAGTATCCTGACCACCACGTGATCACTCTAATTACAACTGCTTAGACACAAGCTAAGACTTCCTAGAGTATTCTGATCAACACGATCACTCTAGTTACTTACAACTTAATGTAATCTTTCTAAGAGTATTACAATGCTTCTTAAAAGCTATAATCACAAACTGTGATATTTCTCTTAACGTTTAAGCTTAATCTCACTAATATATTACAACAGCAATGTAGTGAGCTTTGATGAAGATGAAGATTCTGAGTTTTGATTTGAACAGAGTTTCAGCAAGTTAATATGAGTTGTTTTGTTCCAGAATCGTTAACCTTGCTTCTCATCAGAACTTCATATACATATAGGCGTTTGAGAAGATGACCGTTGAGTGCATTTAATGCTTTGCGTGTTCCGTACAGCATCGCATTTAATGTTATACGCTTTTGTCAACTACCTCGAGCCTTGTTCACGCTGTGTCTACTGACGTAGCCTTTAGTAGCTTTTAACGTTCCTTTTGTCAGTCAGCGTAGCCTGCCACTTGTACTTTCTTCTGATCTGATGTTTGTGAATACAACGTTTGAATATCATCAGAGTCAAACAGCTTGGTGCATAGCATCTTCTGATCTTCCGACCTTGAAGTGCTTCTGAGCGTGATACCATCAGAACTTCAGTGCTTCTGATCTCATGTTCTTCTGATGCTTCCATAGACCCATGTTCTGATTCTGCTTCGACCATCTTCTGATGTCTTGCCAGACCATGTTCTGATGTTGCATGCTGAACCTTCTGAGTCAAAGCTTCTGAGCGCTGAATTATGCATACTCTTTATATATTTCCTGAAAAGGAAATTGCATTGGATTAGAGTACCATATTATCTTAAGCAAAATTCATATTATTGTTATCATCAAAACTAAGATAATTGATCAGAACAAATCTTGTTCTAACAATCTCCCCCTTTTTGATGATGACAAAAACATATATAAATGATATGAATTTGCGATCAGAAAGAGCAGACGGCAAAAGACAAATTACACAGCTATAGCATAAGCATGTGAATATGTCTCCCCCTGAGATTAACAATCTCCCCCTGAGATAAATAATCTCCCCCTGAAATAAATACTCGAAGAACTTTAATAAAAGACTTCCCTGATTATTTCGGTAGAGACGATCACATAAGCTTCTGTCTTCAGAGAATTCATAGCTTCTGACTTCTGCTTCCATTGGACAGCTTCAGAACTTGAATTTCTTTAGATCCCTAGAACACTCACAGCTTCTGATTCCTGCTTCCATTCAGGACAGCTTCAGAACTTGAATTTCTTTGATCTTCAGAACATTCACAGCTTCTGATTCCTGCTTCCATCTAGGACAGCTTCAGAACTTGAATTTCTTTGATCTTCAGAACATTCACAGCTTCTGATTTCTGCTTCCATTTAGGACAGCTTCAGAACTTGAGTTTTTTGGATCTTTAGAACATTCACAGCTTCTGATTTCTGCTTCCCTCGGATAGCTTCAGAGCTTTGAATTTCTTCCAACATCACTTCATGCTAGATTTGTATCAGAACATTGTTGAATGTACCAGAGCATCATCAGAGCATCTCTACATCCTGAAATGTTACAGAACAAAAACTAAACGACAAAAGTCAGCATGAACGAGTCAGAACATAAAATGTATCAGAGCAAATAGAATTTTGTCAAAGCAAATAGACAAATTTTGGATCAAATTCTATTCTCAGTGCTTCTGATTCTGAAGCTTGACAGCACTCAGCTTGCTTCAGTTTCCATAAGCTTATTCTTTTTACAGAATAACGCTTCTTATGGTTTTGCTTCTTGTGTTTGCTTTGAAGATTTTCTTCACTTCTTTATACCTGCAACACACTTAAACCATATAGAACTTGCAGTTCTTGTTAGTAAAAGCAACTGATTAAATCAAATCATTTATCACATATTTCTCCCCCTTTTTGTCATGTCATCAAAAAACAGAAAAGATTCAGAGACAAACAAAAAGAAACACACAGAGGAAAAGGATGATTTCATTTAAGTGCAAACAGCAGGTACAGAAGTACACACAGAGAAGAAAGACAAGATGCACAAAAACAGATGCAGCAAAAAGAAAGAAACAACACAGACTCAATCTATGACCCTAGCTTTGACAGGATCTTGGCCAGCATCTCTTGAATTTCATTGTTGTGTCCATCTTGCCTCACCATGAAAGTTCTAAACTCAGCATTGAGTGAGCTTTGCTCATCCTGTCTCTTCTGAATTTCTTCCAGAGTCCTTGCAAGACGAGAAGATTGATCAAAAGAAGTTTCACCACTTTCAACCACAGGAATAGCAACTTGATCTGTAGCTTCCATGGATAGATCATTTGCAGGATTTTCCTCAACGAGATCTGATTCAGCAACATGATCTTCAGCATCTGCTTCTTGCATAGAAGCATCTCCATATTCTGCAGCAGGAATTTCTGAATCTCCATTCTCAAGTGCCTGAAGAATGGCAGCTAGATTCCTGGGAGCAGAAGGACCTTCAACTTCTGGTGGGTCAATAACTTCCGGAATGACCACGCTTGGGCCTTTCTTAGAAGGATTTTCCCTCAGATAGTTAAAGAGTGTCTTGATGTCTCCGAGCAGAACAGGATGATCAGGAATAAAGATAACCATATCCCTGCATGGATTTGCTTCCATTACAGCAGCCAGTCTTAACTGTTCCATCTCATCCAAGAAGGGCTTCTCTTCCAACAGATGTCTTCCTTTGAGACTAGCAAACCAGAAGTCTTCATAATTCCTCAGAATTCCACGAGGCCGTGGGGCAGCAGCTACACAGGCTTCCTGAAGTTCTAAAAACAGAGCATCTGATTCTCTGCGAAAGATCCTCCAGAAGTTCCGCATAGCAACATCATTCAATCCAGAGCTTTCAGCAATTCTGAGAGTATCAAAGGTACTTCTGAGATTCCTCTTTATTGTTTCAAAAACTACACCAATAGGGTATTCAGGGCGGAAGTTTATTTGGGTTTTTGAACAAACAGGGTTGGAAGTGAAGTACGGATGAGGTTCTCTATCCAACCTATAAGAAGATTCTGCTTCAGTATCGGAATCTAACACTACCATTTCAGCTTCAGGACGAGGCTTGGGAGTGTAGTTGCAATCACGGAGCAGCTGCTCATGTGATGCAGAGGTTGGAAGAGGAGAATCACAAGGGTTGTTTTGAGAGGTGGAGGGAGTATGTTCAAATGTGGCATTGGGAAAAGATTGAGATGGAAAGAGAGTTTGAAGGGGTGGTATATCCAGAACAGGATTGGTGGTAGGTGGAGAGGAAGGAATGGTTATAGGAGAAGATGGAGGTGTAAGAACATGAACAAAAACAGGTGATTTTGATGTGGCTTTTTCTGGTTCAGGTGTAGGGACAACCTCTATTGGTGCAGCTTCTGAACGAACAGCAGGAGCAGAAACAGGTTCAGAAATGCATATACCTTTGGAACCTCTCAGAAAAGCTTTGGCCACATCCTCAGTCTTCTTTTGCTTCTTACTCTTCGGCTCTTCAATGATCTTTGCTTTGCCGCTAGAGATTTCTTTCCTTCTGACATATGCCAGAACTTCTGATTGATTCTTAACCTCTTGAGAGACATTTTCTTCATCCGATTCTTGAAGAATCATCTTCCTTTTTCTGGTTTTCTTCTTCTCAACAACTTCAACAATCTCAGCATTGTTATTTGACTTCTTCTTCTTTTTCTCAGCTTCCTTCTTTTTCTTTACAAAGTCATCAGAAACAGCCTTAACAACTTTTGCAATGACTTCTTCTGGGACCACTTCTTTCTTGGTGGTAGCAGCAGGATGATCAAGCTTTCTTTTGGTCCTTTCTTCCTTCTTGCGATGCACTATAATTGGAGCACCTTTCTCTTGATCTTTAAGACTCTTGTCCTCTTTTTGAGACTTCAGATACCTAGTTCTGACTTTTGGTACCTCACTATTGAAGAAGGTTTTAAATTCAGCTAGAACTGGTTCTCTTCTGATTCTTGTTGCAGCAAGAGGTTGAGGAGTCTTAGTGATAGCCTTAATCACTTTCATCTTCTTTAAAGTGAAGGCATTCAGACAGGCCCCAGTTGTGACAGCAAGATCTTTGATAATACCTTCAGATTCCAGGTTCTCAACAATCTTGGAATGAACCAAAAGATTTGAAATAATCCTTCCAAAAGGAATGATTGTTCCACCTTTTTCTCTGAAAGCATTTCTGGACTCCTTCACAGCCTTCCACATATGGTTGAAGATGATGTAGATAGCATCAACCTTCTTCTTAGTGGCAATGCAGTACAGAATGTATTTTTGCTCATTGTTGATGAAGTCAGAAGCATGTGTCCCTTTCCTGTGATAGAAACACCCAAGGAGAATTTTGGTCCAGATTTTGTAGAGATCTTTCAAATCCTTGACATTCTTTGTTTCATTTATGTCTGGGTAGAGAGTAGATAAAACATCTTCCCAATTTTCCCTTTTGTCGATTTCAAAAGCTCCTTCAGCGTTTCTCAAATCAAACATCACCCTTAAGATGTTCTCAGTTACTACCACAAACTTTCCATGGACGAAAGACAATATGGATTTTGGAGCGACAACTGCATGTACCCAGAATTCTTTGACAAGATCTGGGTAGACTGGTCCACAGAACTCAGCAAACAAAGAAGTCCATCCTTGAAAAATTATATCTTCTTTGAGATGAAAACCATGTTCTTCAATGTTATCAAAATCAACCATAAGTTCGCATAAAACATCTAATTTTTCCTTAGGAATGGAGCACGCAACAACTGGAGTGAGTTCCTGATTAACTTCATCTTGAATATGGAGAAGGGTAGATGAATCAACATTTTGAGATGAAGAGGCAGCCATTGAAATAGAATGGACAGCTAGGAAGAACAAAATTCTGGGTTTTCGGTTAGGGTTTTAGAAGCGACTAAGAACTTTTCAAATGAGAGAATGCAAGAAGAAAGAGAAACAAGAGAGCGAAAAAAGATATATGATATAATTTGAAAAGAAAATAAGGAGACGATATAGAAAAGAATAAATAGACAGAATGAATAGTTTCAAAATCAAAAGAAATCATTTTCATTTAATGACGAGTGACGTGAGGAGAGAGATCGTGGTAAATGAAATGATTTAAAGCAGTTACCTAGGTCGGCGTCTTTTCAACTGCACGCTTTGTACTAACCGCACAGACACGTGTTCATCATCAGATAATGGATGTCAGTTGTAGAATATGAATAGACTTTACGCCTTTTTGATTCTGATCACTGCTTCTGATTGATCAAGTTTCTCTTCTGGAAACGCTCCTTCTGAAGTGTGCTAATGTAAATCTGAATGATCTTCTGATCCATTCCTTCTGATATACATAGCTTCTGGAGATTTGCTTCTTGGTTCTGCAGCTTCTGATAAGACAAAACTGTATCTGCAGAAATTCTTAAGCTGCTTTGTTTCATTAGAAACACGTTTATCATCAAACCAGATATTTATTGATTCATCTACATTCAATGTTTCAATATTGTATATTCTGTAGCATTTAGAGCATTCAGAATAGCCAAGAACGAAACACCATTGCTTTAGAAACAAACTTAAACAGATGGTTCCAGATCTAATAAACTTGCTCTTCTGATCTCCTTCACACTTAACTTCTCTAGCAGATTTAAGTATTAGGACTTGGAAAACAGTCCTTCTTCCCTTCAAGTGTTGAGAACATCTTGAATCCAGGTGACATGACATGTTGAATGTTATCTTCTTTGTCACCAAGAGAATCTGCAATAGGAATAGACTTTTTCTTTGGTACCCACATCTTCTTGGGTCCTTTCTTGTTAGTTCTCTTCAAGTTCTGGTGGAACTTGGGTTTAGCAAAATGTTTAACAGGAGGAACAGAATGATACTTCTTATTCTGAGTTTCATGATATCTCCTAGGTTGTGTCACATGCTTTTTGGTGTGTGTAATGTGAAAGCTTTGTGCATGTGATGTGTGCCTAATATCATGGGAGTGGCCAAATTTAAATTGGTTATACAGAGGCTTGTATGATATTTTCATATCATCCACAGATTCAAGCTTGTATGGGATTTCACCCTCAAAACCAATGCCGACTCTTTTGTTTCCAGACACAGCATATATCATAGAAGCAAGTTGACTTCTGCCTATGCTTCTAGATAAAAAATTTCTGAAGCTCAAGTCATATTCTTTCAGAATATGATTCATGCTAGGAATGGCTTTTTCTGTTTCAGAAGGAGATCCACTGTTTTTGGATAAATTTAAAACTTTTTCCTTTAGTTCAGAATTTTCCAATTCCAGCTTCTTAGTTTCAAATTCAAATTGCTTTTTCAGCTTTTTGTATTTGAGACTAATCTGAGACTTGAGTTCCAGAAGTTCAGTTAGACCGGAAACTAACTCATCTCTAGTAAGTTCAGAAAATACCTTTTCAGAATCTGATTCTGATGTAGATTCTGATCCGTCATCTTCTGTCGCCATCAGCGCACAGTTAGCCTGCTCATCTTCAGAGTCTGAATCATCTTCTGACTCATCCCAGGTTGCCATAAGACCTTTCTTCTTATGAAACTTCTTCTTGGGATTTTCCTTCTGAAGTTTTGGACATTCATTCTTGAAGTGTCCAGGCTCATTGCATTCATAGCACATGACCTTCTTCTTGTCAAATCTTCTGTCATCAGAAGATTCTCCACGTTCAAATTTCTTTGAACTTCTGAAGCCTCTGAACTTCCTTTGCTTGGTCTTCCAGAGTTGATTTAGCCTTCTGGAGATCAAGGACAGTTCATCTTCTTCTTCAGATTCTGATTCTTCAGGATCTTCTTCTCTAGCCTGAAAAGCGTTAGTGCATTTCTTGATATTAGATTTTAATGCAATAGACTTACCTTTCTTTTGAGGCTAATTTGCGTCCAGCTCTATTTCATGACTTCTCAAGGCACTGATGAGCTCTTCCAGAGAAACTTCATTCAGATTCTTTGCAATCTTGAATGCAGTCACCATAGGACCCCATCTTCTGGGCAAGCTTCTGATAATCTTCTTTACATGATCAGCCTTGATGTATCCCTTGTCAAGAACTCTCAATCCAGCAGTAAGAGTTTGAAATCTTGAAAACATCTTTTCAATGTCTTCATCATCCTCCATCTTGAAGGCTTCATACTTCTGGATTAAAGCTAGAGCTTTAGTCTCCTTGACTTGAGCATTTCCTTCATGAGTCATTTTCAAGGACTCATATATGTCATAGGCCGTTTCCCTGTTAGATATCTTCTCATACTCAGCATGAGAGATAGCATTCAGCAAAACAGTTCTGCATTTATGATGATTCCTGAAAAGCTTTTTCTGATCATCATTCATTTCTTGCCTTGTCAGCTTTACGCCTCTGGCATTTATTGGATGTTTGTAACCATCCATCAGAAGATCCCATAGATCACCATCTAAACCAAGAAAGTAACTTTCCAGTTTATCTTTCCAGTATTCAAAGTTTTCACCATCAAATACTGGTGGTCTAGTATAACCATTGTTACCGTTGTATTGCTCAGCAGAGCCAGATGTAGATGGAGTTGGATTTGCTTGAGATTCACCAGCCATCTTTTAACTGAAGCGTTTTTCTCTTCCTGAATCTTTTCTAAACACGGTTAAGTGCTTGCACCTTAGAACCGGCGCTCTGATGCCAATTGAAGGATAGAAAAACACTTAGAAATGGGGGGGTTTGAATAAGTGTAGCTTTAAAACTTGACAGATAAAAATAAATTGCACAGTTATTTTTATCCTGGTTCGTTGTTAACTAAACTACTCCAGTCCACCCCCGCAGAGATGATTTACCTCAACTGAGGATTTAATCCACTAATCGCACGGATTACAATGGTTTTCCACTTAGTCCGCAACTAAGTCTTCTAGAGTATCCTGATCACAACCTGATCACTCCAGGAACAACTGCTTAGACACAAGCTAAGACTTTCTTAGAGTATCCTGACCACCACGTGATCACTCTAATTACAACTGCTTAGACACAAGCTAAGACTTCCTAGAGTATTCTGATCAACACGATCACTCTAGTTACTTACAACTTAATGTAATCTTTCTAAGAGTATTACAATGCTTCTTAAAAGCTATAATCACAAACTGTGATATTTCTCTTAACGTTTAAGCTTAATCTCACTAATATATTACAACAGCAATGTAGTGAGCTTTGATGAAGATGAAGATTCTGAGTTTTGATTTGAACAGAGTTTCAGCAAGTTAATATGAGTTGTTTTGTTCCAGAATCGTTAACCTTGCTTCTCATCAGAACTTCATATATATAGGCGTTTGAGAAGATGACCGTTGAGTGCATTTAATGCTTTGCGTGTTCCGTACAGCATCGCATTTAATGTTATACGCTTTTGTCAACTACCTCGAGCCTTGTTCACGCTGTGTCTACTGACGTAGCCTTTAGTAGCTTTTAACGTTCCTTTTGTCAGTCAGCGTAGCCTGCCACTTGTACTTTCTTCTGATCTGATGTTTGTGAATACAACGTTTGAATATCATCAGAGTCAAATAGCTTGGTGCATAGCATCTTCTGATCTTCCGACCTTGAAGTGCTTCTGAGCGTGATACCATCAGAACTTCAGTGCTTCTGATCTCATGTTCTTCTGATGCTTCCATAGACCCATGTTCTGATTCTGCTTCGACCATCTTCTGATGTCTTGCCAGACCATGTTCTGATGTTGCATGCTGAACCTTCTGAGTCAAAGCTTCTGAGCGCTGAATTATGCATACTCTTTATATATTTCCTGAAAAGGAAATTGCATTGGATTAGAGTACCATATTATCTTAAGCAAAATTCATATTATTGTTATCATCAAAACTAAGATAATTGATCAGAACAAATCTTGTTCTAACAAATGGGTGTTACAGAACTCGCCGTGACAACAAAAGTTATAACGACATAGAAAACTTGAGAAAAACACAAACCCGGTGAGATCTAAACATTCAGAAAAACCAAAACTTTGAGATGGATATATCGTCGCAGTGACCATACAACAAAAATTAAAGCAACATACAAAACTCTACAAAAACAAAAACCCAGTGAGGTTTGAACTTCAAAAACCAAAAGAACAAAACAACGTTGAATATGTGAAATTAAGAGACCAACACCATAATCTCAGCGCACACAAAAATTAGTTTTGTTTAGCTGAGTGTGACCGAAGTTGTCGGTTTCTTAAAAAGATCATACAAAAACATGATTTCCTCATTAATTTTGTCCCAAATGAATTAATTTAACTATTAGGAATGAACTAACGGAACAGATAACGTGAGAGATTGCATAAAATCCCATTTGAGCAAACTGCCACCATTAGAGGATCCTTGCATGCTCCGATAAACTACAAAATAACAATCAAATTCTAATTAATGAGATAGCTATCCCCAATAAACGTTTGTGGTTCATCAAGTTCATAATCAAACTCATTGTTTATGTTATCAATACATATCCTAAGACACAAGTGAATTATGAGGTCAATTGTCAACCTTAAACAAAGTAGTTATGTTTATCCAAAACGATAATTCAAAGCATATATTTTATGCTTTTACTACTTAAAGATGAAAAAAGATTATGGTAAGCCTTATAATTACCAAACATGCTTGTTGACCAACTACAACTATTGCACATTTTACTATTGTTCTTGAGGATCTTATTAAAACCATTCTTCTTGATAACTTCAAACAATGCCTTTGATACACCTGTAGTTGCGGTAGTACAATCCCAAACATCACTGTTATCTCTTAACAATAGTTTGGATACTTTTGAACTGTTATATTGATCCAGCGAAATATAAGAAAAAAACATATATATAAAATATTAATCAAGAAATAGACTCCATAACATACATAAACAAAGCAACAACATAAAACAAAAACAAATCACCAACACGAGACTCCAACGGAATATGCGTCATACTGTCATGAAAAAATGCAGTAATATAGATGCGAGCATATAGACGCGAGCAACTTCAAGAGAATGTCTACCACTCAATTTGCTGCAAGATGAATAATGAGAAAGGCTAAGGTCCAAAATTTTCGAAATGATAAATTGCGGTAGAAACGATCATTGCCAAATATATCATCAATATTTGAGAAAAATAATTTTAAGGAAATAAAATACTTGTATACAACCATAAGCTATGGTACTGGTGAATATGGAAAAATCACGTTAAAACAGAATCAATACAACTATGAAGAATGAAACATGTTTGGGATCACGGTGAATATGGCGAAATGACGCAAAATCACCTCTAAACCAAACATTTTACAATCAGCATCCATTTCATCTTACTTACGTGCGTCAACAAAAGTCTCAGTTGTATAGAATCCTATAATTGAATAAGATATTTTAGTATGCAATAATATCATTTTATCCATCATTATACAGTGAGCATCAAGCGAAGGTTACTCCGCTTAATCGCTGGCCCAATCTGCTGATTTTTGGCCAACAAAGCCAATAGTCATCAATGTCCGCTTAATCATTAATGTCCTGCATATAAAAATCTCTAATTAATCATCAACGACATTCTCCCCTTGTTTCCGTTGATGCGTGTGCGTGTGATGCTCCGAGTTGCTTGGGCTGTCAAAAGATATTAGGTAAAATTACAAGAAGGTAAGTTTATAACAAATTACAATTATAAAGCTGGTAAGTTTCCATATTCACAACCAAACTCTGCTAATGAACATGTTGAAGAATCTATTATAACCTAGAAGATCAATAGACAAATCAAACACAATAACATATGGATATGGTCAATGCAATTAAATAGCTGCATTACTAACCAGGCTTTATTACTGACTCGTTGTCGAACCAGTTCAGAATCCTAATTTCTACATAAATACAATTAATTCTGAAACCTTTTTTCCACATTTTGTACATAAATATTCCTACACATTGTTTCTGCTCTCCAATTCATCTTTGGCCTCAACAACTCTATCTCTGTCATTGAAGTCAAAAAAATAAATTAGGGATTAGGGTTTATCAATTTCAGCTATATAAATTAAAAGGGAAAAAATTAAATCCATACATAAACAACCTCCTTCTCTGTCTACCCTTTTGTAACTACACCGAAACCACAAATAGACAGTCATTTTTTTCACCAAAAAAATTTCGATCCGATTCTGTTTTCTAGCATTTCCCCTTTCCGAGTGAGCCAAGACAACCAAACCTGAAACAAAAAAACACTAAATCATAAAAAATCATAAAAAATAGATGAAACTCTAAAATCACAATCCAACTTATTCGTACGCCGTAAACCGATTCGTACACCATTGTTGTTTCGGTGTGATACGAATATACCAAAAGAGGGAGAAAAGGATAGTGATGATGTTGTTATAGAATGAAGGTTGAGAAAGAGGAAGAAGAAGATGAATGAGAATGTTGAGGGAGAGGAAGAAGAATAAGACCTTCTGTAAGCACGAGAGAGAGAGAGAGAGAGAGAGAGAGAGAGAGAGAGAGAGAGAGAGAGAGAGAGAGAGAGAGAGAGAGAGAGAGAGAGAGAGAGAGAGAGAGAGAGAGAGAGAGAGAGAGAGAGAGAGAGAGAGAGAGAGAGAGAGAAGAGGAAGAGAGAGAAAGATAGAGAAAAAAATGAAGGGTATTATGAGATATAGTAATAATGGAAAGAGTTGTTTAATAATATAATATGTAAATTCAGTGTATAAAGACTCAAAAACCAACAAAGTAGGCGTAAAAATAATAGAGATTGGTGGAATGGTGATTTCCATATGTATAGATTTTCTTATATGGTAGATATTTATAACACTATATAATCACTAGAAGATATTATAATTAAATATTTTTTAAATTATTAAATAGTAATATAATATATAATTTTTTTATAATAATATATTTTTTAAAGATGAACTAGTGAAATGTCGCATCTACAACCTTACATATAATGTCCCTTGCACCTCATGGTATATTTAAAATATAGAACATATATATCCAATTCGATAGATATTAGATTTTATTTATTTATTTTTAATTTTATAAAATGGATTCAAATAAATAAAAAGTAAAAAAAAAGTAAATAATTTGATTTGGTTTGATTTATGTTGGTAATCTTATATATATATATATATATATATATATATATATATATATATATATATATATATATATATATATATATATATATATATATATATATATATATATATATATATATATATATATATATATATATATATATATATATATATAAACTAAATTGATGAAAAAATTGATTTTAGTTGATTTTGATTTTTTTTTAATAGGGCATCAAATTGCTTAAAGCTTCCTTGGAGTCGAAGATGGTTTTGACCAGTGTTTTTGTCAACAAGGAATACTGATGTGTGATCAATAATTTGGTGTATTTTTTTCTAGATTAAAAGTTTCTAAAATTCTAACTAGTGTTGAATTTGATTTTTTTTAATAGGACATTTGTTTTGTTCAAGATGATTTGTGTTCTATTTTTAATTAATAGTTTTGATGAATTATGTTTAGTATATCATACACTTTGGGTTTACTGTGATTTTCAAATGGGATTTCACTGGCCTTAGAATTTGGTAACTTTTTATTGAATTTTTAATGGAAAAATTTGTTTTTAACTTCTTTCTCGATGTTTTGACTCCATTGTCCCTTTATTTTAGCAACGATTTAGCATTTCACTTAATTATTCAAAAATTTAAAATCGTCATTTTCCGCTCTATAGAGAAAATTTGTTAGAAATTATTGACGTTCTTCCATTGTTAACTAATATTCCTTTAATCCATTGTTAACTAATATTCCTTTAATCACTCCATAACTATCATTTACTTAGGAGATTCTTAAATGTTGACAAGAATGGTAGTAGTATTGTGTAGTCAATTTTGCAACGTGAAAAACTTATTAAAAAGCAAGAAAATTCCTCGCCATACTAATTTTTTTGGAGGGGCTGCAACACTTTTGTCTATTAGTGTTTTTAGTAAACAATCATAAATTTTAATTCATTTGCAGGATCAAATTTAAAATTTTTTAAAGGATACTGTGTAAAAATTTGAAAAAATATATATTAGTGCCAGAAATAAGGGCTTGTTTGAATCAATTTTGGTTTTTAGTTTTTAAAAAGTGTTTTGTAAATTTGTATTAAAAACTCTTTTTGAAAAAATAATTTTAAAAAATTGTGTTTGGCAAATAAAAAATGAGAAAATCTATCTGGCAATCTAATTTTTAAAACTGTTTTTGGGATGAGAAAATTTTAAAAAAAAAATTTGATATTCTGATTTTTTTTAAATTTATTATATTATATTATATTAAATAATTAAAAACAAAAGAAATTATGGTATATTTTTTGGAAATAGAGTGAAGATCCATTTTGGTCCCTCACAAATATTACACGAGTCAAATTAGTCCTTCACAATAAATTAGACCCAATTTAATCCCTTATAAAATTTAACCGGATCATATAAGTCCTTCTGTTAATATTTTTTTCGTTTTTTTTAGTTTTAAACCGTGACTAGACAGCCACGTTGGATTTTATTTATTTTTCATCTTTTAAATACTAAATTGATTTTTATTTTTGAATTCATTTTTAAACAATTATAAAATAATAATATAAAAAAGTCAAAATTATTTCTTATAAGGAGTTGAACTCAGGCTCATGTGGTTATTCTTAAACAATTATAAATTTATTTTAAATAAAAAATACAAAATTTGTATCAATATGGTCTCGAACCTAAGTCTCTTCAGATTAAATGACAGTCAATTTAATAAAATAGAAATTAATTTGTCTATTTCTAAATGATAGTCACTTTACTAACAATAGAAATTGATTTGTCTAGTTGCTATTGATAGTCACTTTACTAACCGTAGAAATTGATTTGTCTAGTTGTAAATGATAATCACTTTATTAACAATAGAAATTGATTTATCTAGTTGTAAATGATAGTCACTTTACTAACAATAGAAATTGATCTGTCTTGTTGTAAATAATAGTCACTTTACTAACAATAGAAATTGATTTTTCTAGTTATAAATGATAGTCACTTTACTAACAATAGATATTGATTTTTCTAGTTGTAAATTGAAAATCATTTAACTTGAAGGGACTTGGATTTGAGGCCTCATAGGTAAAAATTTATGTATAGAATTTGTTAATATTAGAAGAAATCACGGAAATTACTTGTTTAAAAATTACTTTATAAGAAATAATTTTGGCTTTTTTGATATTATTTATTGATAACTGTTTAAAAATAAAATTAAAAATAAAAATTAATTTAGTATTTAAAAAACAATCCAACGTGTCAGTCCAGTCACGGTTTAAAAGTATGAAAAGAACCGGTTTAGAAGTAGGAAAAAACCAATTTGAGAAAAATATTAGCAGAAGGACTAATATGATTCGGTTAAATTTTGTAAGGGATTAAGTTGGGTCAATTTTTTTGTGAGGGCTAATTTGACTCGTGTAATATTTGTGAGGGACCAAAATGGGTCTTCACTCTTGGAAATATAGAAAATTATGTGTCAGTATAGGTAAAAATTAGTAATAATATAGTTACAATATAAATTTAGATATTAATAAATATCTTTTATAACTTAATTAAACCATAACTTATGTGTCAGTATAAGTAAAAATTAGTAATAATATAGTTACAATATAAATTTAAATATTAATAAATATCTTTTATGAAAGTAATAATCATCAAACCATAACTTCAATATTTTAATTAAACATGAAATAATATACTTTTACTTAATTACACTATTGCCACTAATAAAATTTGACCACTTTTTCATATTTTTTATCATGTGAAGAGAAAAAACTTGAAATTAGAATCACAAAAAAAAAAATTTGAAAATAGAAATTCAAAACACTCTTTGGATGTTTTGATTTTTTTAGTTTTAAAAATAACAAAAATAAAACAGTTTTGAAAAAAAAAATTTAAAAGAAGATAATCAAACAAATTTTGTAATTTTTAAATTTTCAAAAACAAAAAACAGTTTTACAAAAGCTAATCAAACAGGCCTAAATGTTTGATTTCAGAGTAATTGGATAAAAGTTTAAAGAAAGTAAATGCTGAAATACTTAAAGGTATAAAGTAAATAAAGAACAATGGTAAATCAATTGGATAAAAAATGCTTGAATTAAAAGTGTGACACAAGTTCATACATTTCTCACAAGTTTTATATTTTTGTGACTCGGATTTGTGAATTCTAAAGAAACATAATTAAAATATGAATTCTCAACAATAGTATACATTTCTCATTAAAATACGAAATCTACTTATACATTAGATACATCAATAACTATCAACAATAGTTAACTTTTTAGAATTCGACACGTATCTTGCGACGTGAGTCTTTGTCTTCTGATGTGTTTCTAGGTGTCTTTGGTTTTTGTACTGCTTCAAATTGTTTCTGCTATCAAAAGCGTCTTCAAGTTGCCAATATTTGTCAAAAAATCTATTTGTCGAATTTGTGAAAATTCCTCTTGATGCCGAAATCAAGACTTAACTATATGCACTCAACATTCATATGTATCTCATATATCATATTCATGTCGAAGCGCTGAAAAAAAACCTCAAGATTAACTGATTCCCCCAAAAATGCCATTTTTGATCATATTGGCAATATGGTAGAGAAATGACATTTTCTAGTAACTCTCTCAGCACTATTCAAACCATTTTGCATATGTCATCATCATCACGACTACCTCTACCTAGCCGTCACATCTGCAATCGTGCAAGTGTCAACCATCATGGCTTCGATTTCCAAGGTCATTGAGGACCAAATTTTTTTTATTATATTAAATAAAAGAAAAATCATTAATTAGTAATGATTTAAATCAAAAAATCAAAACTATGATGTTTTAATTTCAGAGGGAAAACCAAAGAGTCTCATTTTAACAGCTATATAACTTCTTTTCTTCTTCCTTCCCTTTCACAACATCACTTTTCCCTGAACCCTAAATTTTTCATTTTCTGCAACATCAGTCTTCACCTTTTTTTCTCCTTAAGTTCTAGAAAAATGCCTTCCTCTTCGAGCATAGAAAAGTAATTTCCAATCCTTTCTACTGCTGCTATTCAAGGTCCTATCTATTTTAATGATCGTACTTGCGTTTTAGAACCATTAATGAAGAAAAAATCCCCCATTTGAACTTCCCAAGTATTGATTCCCTTCTCTATTGCAGGTATGACTCAGGGATTTCTAGTTCCTTTATCCAAATCATCTATGAAGCCTAATAAACGATAAGAATATTTCCATTGTTTAACCATTCGTAAACCTCGCGTATTTCAAGACAAAAGCTTTGAGTTGAAGTTCATGACACAACTCTGTACATATCAAAAATACATAGGCCAACTTATGATCCAAGAATCTAAGATTGAAGATATAGCAAGGAAGTCGATGTATGCCATGAATTCGGGTTGGCCTAAGCATCATCCCTTCTCAGAGGCAGCATGCAAGCCGTAGTAATCTCTCGAGTACCACGTTAGAGCCTTGTTCATCCTAGTCGGCTTGCCGGTTACGAAAACATGAAGAGACTTTCAGGACCGTTATGCAAGGAGTTATGCTTCACAAAAGCGACGGAGGGGGTTATGATTTCCACCATTATTAGCGATATCCATGGGTCACTTATTGATGAGGTCAGGTGACCAGCACAAAGGTATAAACATGGGCTCCCACCTGAGGGATAAGCAAGACATTCATTCTTGAGTTCATGGACACCACCATCGTGCAACTCAAATCCCTTGAGAAATCCATATACCCACTCGGATCTTACATAGCAGTTGCAACCTTATTGGATTATCTTCCGGGAGGTGATCCAGCGTATTTTAGAGGAACATTTTGAAATTCTGGTATCAGATATATGATGTTGAATGAGATGTCACGACACAAATATGTGTTGATGAAACCAATAGAACAAACGGCAACAGTAATGAAAATAATAACAGTGCAGAAATATAAAGAACACACGGAATTGTTTACTTAGTTCAGAACAACCTTCCTACTCTGGGGGCTACCAAGCCAAGGATGAAACCAATATACGATAGTATCAATTCGAAGCTAAACTTCCCCATTTACAACTTCTCACTTAATCACTTCCCTTCCTATGACTTCTACCTAAGACTCACTTATGTATGAGGCCCTCCTCAAATCCCCTCCATCACAAACCCGTGACAAATAACACAAACTATAAAACATAAGACACTCTTCTAAGGCACATAATTCTCAATACTTAAAAGCTTATGAGAACGACACTACTCTCCTTGATTAACAGCTTCGTAGATCAAATCAGCATTCAGCACCTACAGATTTGTGAATGCACACATATGGAACTTACAACACAACTAACAAAATAAGGATTCCTATAACCCTAAAAACAAAAATATCAGTTCCACTTAAAACTAGGTTACAACCCTTCTATTTATAAGATTAATATCGACTAGACTAGGCTTCAAAATGCAGCAAAGAGGCTTCCAAAACTCTACTACTAGTTCTCCAATAAAATAGGTCTTTAATCCAAACTTTTCTATATTATCTCCATTTATAGAAAGTGTGGAAATCTCTTGATTGAATAAATATTGGATAACACATCAGCTAATTGATTATTCCCGAATGTTCTGTACCTGAAACACGATATTCCTGTAGCAATAAAAATGTCTGATTCACTTGACAGATTAGCTTCTGCAGTCAGGATGTCAAACCAGACATGTTGTGACATCTTGTTTGACATGTTAGATTCTTAACGCTAGGATATCTTGCATTTATTTCAACATAATCTTGCTAAGTATATATGTTTTACCAAAATGCATGCCAACCTCATAGAAATTACACATTTGGCGCCCACCGTAGTGCCTAGGTAATTCCCAGGCCACACTAAAATATATCCCCAATCATTCTCAAAACATGTTTGGGGCGTCACCCACGAGTGAGGATCCTCCACCGGACATGGCCTAGATACTAGCCATGGGGGATGCCTTAAGACAGAAGAACGAGAATCTCCATGACAACGTCCAAATTCTACAGACTCAAACAGTGCCGAACGAAGTCCTTGAGTATGAGCCTTTTAATCTCCAGTCATTGGCAGAGGAAGTTTGGGAGAACATGGTGCCGAAGTGTTAGAACAAGATTTGTTCTGATCAATATTCTTAGTTTTGATGATAACAAGGATATGAATTTTGTATGAGATAATGTGGTACTCTAATAATATGCAATTTCCATTTCAGGAATTATACAAAGAGTATGCACAAAATCAGCGCAAGAAGCAACTGACTCAGAAGGTTCAGCATGCAACATTAGAACATGGTCTGACAAGACATCAGAAGATGGTCAAGCAGAATCGGAACATGGGTCTATGGAAGCATCAGAAGAACTTGAGATCAGAAGCAGAAGCACTGAATTTCTCATGGTATCACGCTCAGAAGCTCTTAAAGGTCAGAAGACAAGAAGATGCTCTGCACCAAACTGTTTAACTCTGATGACATTCAAACGTTGTTTACACAAACATCAGATCAGAAGCAAGTACTAGACTGGCAGGCTACGCTGACTGACAAAAGGAACGTTAGAAGCTATTAAAGGCAACGTCAGTAGACACAGTGGAAACAAGGCTTGAGGTAGTTGACAAAAGAGTGAAACATTAAATGCAATGTTGTACGGATTACGCAAAGCATTAAATGCCCCCAACGGTCATCTTCTCAAGTGCCTATAAATATGAAGTTCTGATGAGAAGCTATGGGAACGAATTCTATATACAAC
This sequence comes from Vicia villosa, assembly GCF_029867415.1. Classification (NCBI taxonomy): domain Eukaryota; kingdom Viridiplantae; phylum Streptophyta; class Magnoliopsida; order Fabales; family Fabaceae; genus Vicia; species Vicia villosa. The sequence goes on along the minus strand of NC_081184.1, from coordinate 121,157,442 downwards.
ACTTGCGCATTAAACTGAAACGCTGTCAAATTCAAAAGCTCTCAAACTTCATCAAGCTCACTACATTGCTGTTGTAATATCTTAGTGAGATTTAAGCTTAAACTTTAAGAGAAATATCACAGTTGTGATTATAGCTTTTCAGAAGCATTGTAATACTCTTAGAATTTGTTTACATTAAGTTGTAAGAACTAGAGTGATCAGGTAGATCAGAATACTCTAGAAAAGTCTTAGAGGTTGTCTAAGCAGTTTGTTCCTAGAGTGATCAGGTTGTGATCATGATACTCTAGAAGACTTAGCAGTTGGCTAAGTGGAAAACTATTGTAATCAAGTGTGATCAGTGGATTAAATCCTTAGGTGAGGTAAATCACTCCAAGGGGGTGGACTGGAGTAGTTTAGTTAACAACGAACCAGGATAAAAATCATTGTGCAAATTGTTTTTATCTTACATGTTTTTAAAGCTACACTTATTCAAACCCCCCCCCCCCCTTTCTAAGTGTTTTTCTATCCTTCACGAAGAACTTCAAACCGCCTCTATTGGAATCCTTTGATGGCAAGAGCGGCCCACACAAGCACATCATTTCCATCAATAGTTAGATGGCCATAGTCGGAGCTTCCGACTCGTTGAAATGTAAGTTGATGGAAGGGACGTTAAAAAATGTCACCCTACTGTGGTGTATAAGTCTGCCGTGCCCCGCAAAATGGTCCATCATTTTGTGGCTAGCAAACACAGAAAGGTGTCCACCACCAATTTGTTTAATGTATGTCAGGGTCTTTTTGAATCCCTACGTGAGTACATGGAGAGGTTCAATGAGGAGACCATAAAATTTTCCCATGCAAATCAAGAAATATTCATAGGGGCCTTCTAGAATTGTCTGAGAGCAGGCCACTTCAAAGAGTCCCTGGTTCAAAAACCAGCCTCCAACATAGAGGAGGTAATGAACGAAGCTGAATGCTACATTAAGGGGGGGAAAGTAATATGGAGAAATGACACTGGGATGCTAAGGAAAGGCCGCAGACCAGGTCGAGATGAGGTACGTCCAAAAAAGAAAATAAAGGCACCCGGCCCAAGACAAGAGTATAACATGCCCGAACCAGAGGCCATTCGATAGAAACCCGGAGTCTTTTACGACACTTAACACAAGAAGAGCAAACATATTATGTGAATTTGATCACTTGGGACAGATAGTCAGACCGCCCTGGGCTCATGTAGTCAGTCCGGTGACGGGAAGGAAGGACAATATGTGGTGCTCTTTTTCATCACATGAAGGGTCACCATACAAAAGATTACCAGGAGCTCGTCGTACACAAACTCGTTTACCTGAAGTACTTACCGGATACCGCATGTGTCCATGAGTACAACTGGGGAGTGGCTACACTAGCGTAAAGCTATCTTAGACTCGTAGAGGCGTGCTTGTGGAAGGCAAGGACTGTGGCTGGAAGTTGTACCCTATTAGTGGTAACAATCTTATATCATTCTAATTTTTCTCAAAGGTTATTATATATTTGTGATAATATATTTAATCCCCGTTCTTTTTTTTCATGGTTGGATATTACAGCACTTCCCTAACATTATTGGCTGGGGAGAGATGCCAGAATACACTGAGGCCATGCCGTGTGTTAGAGCCTTCATCCCCCTCAGAGGGAACCAGTAGAAGGCGTGGTCGACGCAGAGGCGGAGGCGGGGCCAGAGGCGGAGGATAGGTCCAGGATGATGTCCGACACACACAGTAATGTTGCCTGTGATTTTTTTTTCTTTTCATTAAGCAATTATATTAAGAAATCGCACTAGGGGTGCAAACCTTACAACAAGACTACAAGGATTTAAAGCGTCCCAACGGTAACACATACCAATCAAAAAAGCTAGAGGAAGAAGAAAACGGTTCCTTGCTAGCCAACCAACTCCCAGAAAAGAACATGACATTATAAGACACGACATCAAAACTATAAGGGACTTGCTCTAAAATGATAACATTACGCATAAGCCATAGACTCCAAGTTGTTGCAATTCAAATAGTATTAATCTTCATCCTTTCATTATGTGACTTCACCTTGTTTTGCATAGTTCAAAAATCCATAAACTCCTCCAACGAGAAAGAAATTTCATCCTCCAACCACAAGAAAATCCTACTCCACGTCATCTTGGATACATGACAGAGAAAAAACAAATGAAACAATGTCTCCGGATGATTCCCACAAAACTCACAAAGCGGATTAGAGGAGATATTAACTATTCCTCTTGATAAAAATAGGTCTTTTGATGGAAGTCTAGCAGTGAATAACCTCTAAGAGAAAATCTGAATCTTTGGTGGAATCGACAATTTCCACATAACATTCAGCAACCCTACCGTTGGAGGCTGCCACGTTACTTTGATTATGTATTCGACGATTTATGTATTCGACATTATGGCCGACGATTTATACGATGTATTTTTTTTGTGTATTATTTACTATTGCCTTTAAATTGCATTACTTTAATTTACTATAATTTAATTTTCCGTAGATGTTATAAAAATTAAATTTTGGAGTAAAATGCATATGATTTGAAAATATAGCAAAATGTTTTGTACGGAACACTTTGTTTTTAACACGTTCTGTAAATGTTCCTACGAATTAATGAACTGAAATAATTTGAATTTTTCTAACATTTACTAAGATTTTAACGCCTTCGTAGATATACCTAAAAGAAAAATTTAAAATTTTTTACAAAAAACCTACATTAGACAAACATGTGACCGGCCTCCTCATGGTCCGAGTATCAAAGCTAAAATGTTATTTAGGTTAAAATAATGAATTTTGCTTACGTATCTATTTTATTTATGGATAGTACATAGAATGTCAATTGTATTTACTTTTATGGGTTAATGAACTTTTTCGTCCCTTTAAATATTTCAAATTTCGTTTTTAGTCCCTTCAAAAATTTTCTTCAAGAAATCGTCCCTTCAAAATTTTTCTTCCGAACTATTAGTCCCTAACGTCAAATTTTGTAGCTAATCAGTGGCTAAAGTCGTAGCTAATCTCTAGCAAATTTGACGTTATGGACCAATAGTTTAGACGAAAAATTTTGAATGGACGATTTCTTAAAGAAAAATTTTGGAAGGACTAAAAACGAAATCTGTAATATTTAGAGGGACCAAAAAATTCATTAACCCTACTTTTATCAATATCGTGGTTGAGATGGAAGTGTTAGACAAAATCAATTTTGATGTTTTCCAAAGTTAAATGTAACACAAACCAAAATAGAAAGACGGAATTAAACAATATATATATGATCTTTCATTTATTCAACTCATTATATAAATAGGAACATGCAAACACAATATCATGTGCACACACTGGCACAATTATTTGTATATTCAGTTACATATTTCTTTGAATTATCTATTTAATTAATTGAAACTTATTTGATACTTAGGTGATTTGTCAGGGTTAAATAGACCAAAATGTTGTTCAGTTGATGCACCAGTCTTTAAATTTTCATCAAACATGGCAAACAAGTAAGTCTCAATAGCTGTACCAGGCTTCAACGGAGTCCCATTCCCACTCTTTACGTGATTAATCAAATTATTATAATATGTGGAAGCATTGTCGACAGTTGTGGCTCCATCTCCACCAGCAGACGGCCATCCACTCTCAGACACAACTATCTGCAAACTGGATCCTCCAACTTGCCCAAGTGCAGCATATACTGAATCTAACTGCGCGTCAAAGAGATTTTGGTAACCAGCGTCATTGTTTCCTTGCTGATTAAAAAGAGCATAGTCAAGATGAATGTTTTGTTCATTTCCGATATAAGCAAAGTACGGATACACATTTGCAAGAAGTGGTGATCCATTGCTCACTAGGAAGTTGATGATTGGTTGTATATATGACTTTGCTTGGTCAGTAAAAACACCATCCTTGGGAGGATAGGAATTACCGATCAAAGTCATGTCTATTGCTATTGAGACCTTGATTTGGCCTTGTAAATTGGCTGATGAAATTGCTTTTTGAATGTTTTGTAAAGCAGTGAGAACGTATTGGGCCTCATTGTAATCAGGGTGAAAAAATAATATGGTAAGCCTTATAATTACCAGACATGCTTGTTGACCAACTACAACTATTGCACCTTTTGCTATTGTTCTTGAGGATCTTACTAAAACGATTCTTCTTGATAACTTCAAGCAATGCCATCGATACACTTGTAGTTGCGGCAGTACAATCCCAAACATCACCGTTATCTTTTGACAATAGTTTGGATACTTTTGAACTGTTATATTGATCCAGAGAAATATAAATTAAAAAAACATATCTATAATATGTTAATCAAGAAATAGAATCCATAACATACATAAAAAAAGCATCAACATAAAACAAAAACAAATCACCAACACAAGACTCCAACTCCAACGGAGTATGCGTCATACTGTCATGAAAAAATGCAGTGATATAGATGCGAGCATACAGGCACGAGCAACTTCAGGAGAATATCTACTACTCAATTTTCTGCATGATGAATAATGAGGAAGGCTAAGGTCCAAAAATTTTGAAATGATAAATTGCGGTAGACACGATCATTGCCAAATATATGGTCAATATTTGAGAAAAATAATTTTAAGGAAATCAAATACTTGTATACAACCATAAGCCATGGTACCGGTGAATATGGCGAAATCACCTTAAAACAGAATCAATAACAACTATGAAGAACGAAATATGTTTGGAATCACAATGAATATGGAGAAATGACGCAAAATCATATCTAAACCAAACATTTTGCAATCATCGTCCATTTCATCTTACTTACCTACTGCAACAAAAGTCTCAGCTGTATAGAATCCTATAATTGAATAAGATATTTTAGTATGCAATAATATCATTTTAGCCATCATTATACAATGAGCATCGGGCAGAGGTTACTGTACTTAATCGCTGGCCCATTCTGCTGATTTTTGGCCAACAAAGCCAGTAGTTCTTTCCCATGTAAATGCTGCTTTGCCTGCATACGTCGATGTCCAGAACCTCCAAAGCAACACTCACAATTACGACAACCTGCAAAAACTTACATTGTTTAACAATCAACTATGTAGTACAAAATGTTACATAGTATTTATACGACACTAACACCCCTAGGCAAACCAACATTGCTATAGCGCGGTTATGATAATATTCAAAGTGTAAATTAAACATGTTCGCGTTTTATGTACGTAGGATTATCGAAATAAAATAAAATCCAACTGTATCAACTTCAAACGATAACCATAATAAAATAAAATTCAAATCATAATAGGATTATCCAAATGACCAGTGAGAACAATCAATGTCATAAAATACCAAACCTCTAAAATAAAGCGTAATAGTCAGACCATGGAACGCAGCAACGACGACCATTGTGCCATTCATGCTTTTCATCAAACACGTGGAGGGAAAACTCAGATATGCCTTAAATCAGTATGTGGAAACACGAAAGTTATAGTCAGCTAAGATAGATCACTGTGATTGCAACAGTGTGGCCATAGATTATGCATAGATCATTATAACACGCACCAACTGTCTTACACGTTTGAGCTCTTGCTCCAGCTGTATCAACTTCAAACAACATGCTCCACCCCGTAGGACATGCTCTCTTTATCGACATTAACAGATTAATCATCAATGTCCTGCATATAAAAATCTCTAATTAATCATCAACGACATTCTCCCCTTGTTTCCGTTGATGCGTGTGCGTGTATGATGCTCCGAGTTGCTTGGGCTGTCAAAAGATATTAGGTAAAATTAAAAGAAGGTAAGTTTATAACAAATTACAATTATAAAGCTGGTAAGTTTCCACATTCACAACCAAACTCTGCTAATGAACCTGTTGCAGAATCTATTATAACCTAGAAGATCAATAGAAATATCAAACATAATAACATATGGATATGGTCAATGCAATTAAATAGCTGCATTACTAACCACGCTTCATTACTAACCCGTTATCGAACCACTTCAGAATCCTAATTTCTACATAAATACAATTAATTCTGAAACCTTTTTCCACATTTTGTACATAAATATTCTTGCACATTGTTTTTGCTCTCCAATTCATCTTTGGCCTCAACAACTCTATCTCTGTCATTGAAATAAAAAAATAGGGATTAGGGTTTATCAATTTCAGCTATATAAATTAAAAGGGAAAAAATTAAAACCATACATAAACAATCTCCTTCTCTGTCTACCCTTTTCATACAACGTAAAGCCACAAATAGAAAGTCATTTTTTTCACCATAGAAATTTCAATCCGATTCAGTTTTCCAACATTTTCCCCCTTTCGAGTGAGCCAAGACAACCAAACTTGAAACAAAAAAACACTAAATCAGAAGAAATCAAAAAAAATAGATGAAACCCTAAAATCACAATCCAACTTATTCGTACGCCGTAAACCGATTCACACACCATTGTTGTTTCGGTGTATTACGAATATACCAAAAGAGGGAGAAAATGATGGTGATGATGTTGTTACAAAATGAAGGTTGAGAAAGAGGAAAAAGAAGATGAGGGAGAAGGTTGAGGGAGAGGAATAAGAATAGGACCTTCTGTAAGCACGCTTGGGAGAGAGAGAGAGAGAGAGAGAGAGAGAGAGAGAGAGAGAGAGAGAGAGAGAGAGAGAGAGAGAGAGAGAGAGAGAGAGAGAGAGAGAGAGAGAGAGAGAGAGAGAGAGAGAGAGAGAGAGAGAGAGAGAGAGAGAGAGAAGTGAGAAAGTGAATAGGAAGAGAGAGAAAGATTGAGAAAAAATTAAGGGTATTATGTGATATAGTAGTAATGGAAAGAGTTGTTTAATAGTATAATATGTCAATTCAGTGTACAAAGACCTAAAAACCAACAAATTTAATAGGTATAAAAATAATAGAGATGGATAGAATGGTGATTTTCATATGTATAGATTTTTTTTATATGGTAGATATTTATAACACTATATAATCACTAAAAGATATTATAATTAAATATTTTATAAATTATTAAGTAATAATATAATTTATAATTTTTGGCTTAATTGCACTTTTGGTCCCCTAATTTGAGTTTTTTAAAGTTTTAGTCCCCCTATTTAAAAAGCCAACTTTTTTGCCCCTAAACTTGACCTCACTTGAGATTTTGTTAGTCCCCCTCCAATTTTGCTTACGTGGCATGGATGACTAGGATAAAAAATTTATTTTTAATTAGGTGGAAATGATGACTTAGGATAATTTATTTTTAATTTGGATAAAAAATTACACGTGTCAATCATAACGGGGATAATTTATTAATTAATCTTTTTTACTTAATAAATAATTGTTTTTATATTTATTTATTTATTTTATTGAAATTTATTTAGAAATATTTTAAGAAATTATTTAAGACAAATTTTAAAAAATCACTTGTCTCCTATAGGTTTAGACTCATTTAAGTAGATCAATCATTAAATCGCACAAATAGATAGTGGTTTTACCTAATGTGTGCTATATAAACATTTAAAATTACTTCAACCCAGGCAATGTGGGACTGTTTCCTCAATCTTGAAGCCTGCACTATCATCTTTCTCAATTTCTTTTCCTTTTTGCACCATCATCTTGAACATTGTTGTACCATCATCTTCCTCAATCTCTTTTGATACTCTGATTAGTTTCCAACTTGTTTGGCGTACGAAATTGTCTTTAGGAAAGCTAAATGTTTAAACATTTTGTTAATTGATGTTAATCCTCAATCTCTAATAAAAATGGCTGATTTTTTTTTGGGTTAAATATGTTTTTGGTCCCTGTAAATATTGCAATTATCAAGTTTAGTCCCTCTAAACATTTCCTTTAATGTTGCATCCTCCTAATATTTTCCATCCACAACAATAGTCCCCAACGTCAAGTGGAGTTAACGGACTCCTACGTGGCAGGATAGGTGTCTTTTAATTATGTTTTGATTTTTTTTTCGTTGACCTACGTGGATTAATTTCTTATAACAGCCTGATGACAAATTAGTTTAACCTAATTCCTTTCTTCATCTATTAGCTCTCTCTTCGTCCATTGTTGTTGCTTCGTTCCTTTCTTCCTTCGCGTACCCATTCTTCATCTTCCATTTATTATTTCTCCGTTTCTTTCTTCCATGGAGAAGGCAAGCTCCGATTGGTCGTTTTCATCCGCTTAGTTGAAGACCCGAACTGGTCGGCTTTGTGGATGTAACAGACCGATGGTGTCTTACCTTTGCAAGAAGGGAGCAAACAAAGGGAGATTATTCTGGAGATGTCCTTTCTGGAATACTGTCGGTACTTGTGATTTGTTTATATGGGCAGATGAGATGGGAGATGTTGGAGTTGATCAAGTGCCAAAGTTGAAGTATGAGTTTGAAGAAGTGGATGCTAAGGTTTATTTGAAAGATCTGCACGAAAATCTGAAGAAGAAGAACAAGATGCTAAAGAAGAAACTCAAGGAAGAAGAAAATTTAGGAAAAATGCTTAAGACTTGTCTTGTAGTTTCCATTATGTTAAATTTGTATTTGGCAATGAAATATATGTATTGATGAGAGTTATTGTCCAGTATTGATCAGAGGTATTGAAATGCTTATGATATGTTTAGTTGTTCAATTGTAGGGTGGTTCTAATGTGTTGACAAGGTGTTTCTTTTGTGTACTGTGGTTCTACTATAATTTTAATTGAAACAACATGTGTATTATGGTTCAATGGTTGTTATCTATTGTTAATGATGTTATGTTTTAACTGTAATTGATGGTGTTAAATTGACAGTACATAAGTTGAGAGCATAAGGCCATGGAAGAAAAAAGATGTGTGTAAATCTCATGTTAATTGTAAACACATAACAGAAATAACATGACACAGGTTTCAAAATGTGCATAAGTTGAAAGTATATTAATTGACAGTGGAGAAATAACATGACATAAGTTTAAAATGTGCATAAAGCACTACTTCAAAACATGTTATATTAATTCCAAAAGAGTGCATAAAGCACTAGTTCACTACATGTTACAGAGATTCCAAAAAGAGTGCATAAAGCACTAGTTCACATACATGTTACAGAGATTCCAAAAAGAGTGCATAAAGCACTAGTTCATATAAAGCATACAATATCACCACATAACAATATTACAAAAGTGTGCATACATATCATCACTTCAAAACAACAAAAGTTTGCATATATTATAGATCACTGAGTCATATTCTTCTTGATATTCTTCCAAGAGGTCTTTCCAACACCATTGTCAACTTCAAAGTCTTCATCTTGGATGACAAGTGGATCATCAAAATCCTTTCCAGGGCCAGTTATAGCACGAGTTTTCAAAGTCATTAAGCGGTCGCTTTTCCTTGTAGGTGTCCCACCATGTGTTGCTCTCTTTTTCTTGCTTATCATAGCCTTCACCTGAAATGATAGAATTATTACACATCCTAAATCACAAGTTTCACAACATGAGTATTGAAATGAAGTATATTAAGTAATTACAGGATCACTCATAGTTTGCTTTGGAGACTCATGTTGAATTGGAGACTTTGGTATTGGAGACTTTGGCTTTTTAGCATTTGGAGACATAGCTTTTGTAGACTTGCTTATCTTTGGACGTGGACCAAAAAACATCCTGGGCTTAGTTCTCTTAATAGGTGAGGCATCATGGTTCATATCAGCATCTTGATTAATGTTATCAGTTTGGGTCCCAGGTGCACTAAAGTTCTGATCAGCATTAGGTGGTGCACTAGAGTCAACACTTAGTGGTTGAATATCAAGTATGTCATCCTGCCCATCCAACAAAGCTTCCAAATCCTCAGGAGAAAGACCACAATACATTCTCAGTGCTTCTCTTGAAGTTGTAGAAGCCTGAGTTGGAATTGCACCATCAGGTTGCGCATTGTCAGCTTGCCCACCATCATTTTGCACACTTGCAGCCTGCCCATTTTCAGCTTGCACACCACTTCCATCTTGCACATTTTCATGTGAATTACCAGCCTTGTTAGAGTTAACTGTCTTTTTACTAGGGCCAACTTTGTTAACTGATCCCTTAGGCCTACCCTGTTTACAACATGAAACAAGTTACAAGAATTATTACATCAGTATTGGTACAAGAATTGGTACATAATTAGTATATAAGTTGCAGTTAATTACCCTTTTCTTTGGTCCTGATACCACAGGTTCAGATTGACTAGCTTCAGTGGTTCTTTCAACAGTTCTTGCTCCTTCACCAGGTACAACCACAACTTGCTTGCCCTTCTTACATGTTCTTGCATTATGCCCATATACATGACATATTTTGCATCTGTGAGTTGTGTTTGTCCTTTGCCATCTGCCTTGGGTTGACTCATCTACCTCCCTCCTCCTAAGTTTTTTGGGCCTGCCTGGACCCCTTTTGTATAGTGGTGGTAATATTTCTGGAGCATCAGTCTTGGGCCATTTATTTTGCCCATTTATGGGTGTGACAACTTCATTATAACAGGACAAATAAGTGGACCTAAAGTAGCACTCACTAACATATTTGATAGGGTCATCTACCTTTTTATGAATGGCAGCCACAACATGTCTGCAAGGGATACCCACCAAATCCCAGAAGTTGCATGAACAAGATTTTTTACCTAAATCTACAACAAAACTATCTGTAAACTGGACATGTGTCACCTGGAACTTCAACTGTCCAGCATATGTTGGTAACCAACTAGCACTCTTTTCAATCTCTCTATCTAACCTCCTAAGTGGTTTTGACATCATCTCAAATTTGTAATTCTCTACTTTCTCCCTAAGTGCTGCAAACCTACCCATTAGGTAGTTCCTAATCCATTCAAACATAGTTATAATGGGCTTGTCTCTTTGCATTAGAATGGTAGCATTAAACGACTCACTAAGGTTATTCATTAAAACATCACATTTGGAGTACAATGGAAAAGCATGCTTACACCATTTATGTTTTGGAATTGCATTCACCTACTCAAATGCTTCAGGACTGGCCTCCTTAATCTCCATCATTTTTGCATCATGTGCTTCAAAATATGTAGCCTTGGCAGCAGCCATCATGAGATCTCTGAATAGAGTTCCACCACCAAACTTCTTTTTAAAGTTGGCGTACAAATGCCTTAAGCAGAACCTATGTTCATAAGCAGGGTATTCCTCTTCAAAAACTTGAACAAGTCCCTGACAGAAAATGAAGAACATAAATGACATAAACCATGACAGAACAAGTCAAATGAATAGTATATAGTGCAAAATTGAATTACTCAAATGACTAGCATATAGCATATAGAACATGTACAAGTCAACATGACAGAAACAAGTGCAATTACTTAGTGTGCAAAAAGTTACATATATACCTTTTGTTGGTCTGACATAAAACACCACCTCTTGTCACCAATATCTTCAATGAGAAGCTTCATGAACCAACTCCATGTTTCTTTTGACTCAGTCTCTACAACACCAAATGCAAGGGGTAGATACTGATCATTTGGGTCCCTCCCAACTGCAACCAATAAAATTCCACCATACTTGTTCTTAAGATGACAACCATCTAAACCTATGAAGGGTCTACATGATTGTGTAACTGCCTTTTTGGTCCCATCCAAACACATGTAACATTTATCAAATCTTGGTTGCAACCCTGGCCCAGGAGTGTGAATGTTCAGTTTGAATGTATTTCCTATAGAAGCTCTCTTTAACTCAGCACCATATGACCATAGCATACTATATTGTTTGCTTGCATCACCCTCTACAACTTGTCTTGCCAACTGTCTAGCCTTAAATGCTCTGCTACCAGTTATCTCAGTAGAAAACCTAGTTCTAACATCTGCAACAACCTCAGTCAACCTCATCTTAGAATTGTGCCTCAGCCTGTCCACTATCACCTTTGCAACCCATTCAGCCTTTGCATTTTTATTGAAGAACTGCCTGCCACACTTATGCTTAGGAAAGAAAGTTTTGATTTTGAATGTGGTTGACCTAAGGACTCTACTACACAAAACAGTATAGTCACAAAGTTTCTTTTCTTTACAAACAACCCTACACCTATTAGCATCATTCTTTGCAAATGCTACCTCCCTACCAATCAAAACATTATGCTCCATAACAGCTTTCTTAAATTGCTTCAAAGATGAGAACTCCATACCTAGCTTGAACTTGAAATCTTTAGTAATTGCATCCTCTTCATTGAACCTGATCACAGGTGGCCTCTCATCACAACTATCATCAGCACCACTATCAAGTTCATCTGTCATGTACTCCTCTTCAATAACATGCTCCTTATCCATCCCACTTGTGATAAATCCAGTCCTGTGTGATTCAGTTTGTGGATGTTTATTCCTAGCAACACCATGCCTATTGATGCCTTCATCAAGTTCTATATCTGAGTCAAACATTCTCTCTTCTTCACTGTCATTGAAGTGAATATCATCAACTGAATTCTCACTGGGTTCATAATCTTCATCACTTTCCTCAGTATCACTTTCGTGCCCCTTTTGTCTTTCTATGAGCCTCTCCATGTAACTCAATTCACTTGGATTAGGTTTGGACTCTGTGTAAATTTCAACATCACACTTCTTGTAGATAGCACAAGTTGCCAATGCAGATGCATCTCCATCGTTAGAAAATGGTTGAAGATCCTTCTCAAACGTCCCATTTTCATGCTTCCACCACATTTTCACTTCAGCCTCGTTGAAAGTATTGCCAATCCCTTTAATTAGGTCACGAGCTTCAAAATAAGACCAGTAGTCTGGGTCTTGACCGTCAAAAGCAAAGACGTTCCCACCTTCGTACCTAATACTCTGGTCTTTTACAAAAGACCCCTTCGTAAAAACGACAACTTTGAATTTCTCCATCCTGCAAAGAGGGTAACATAGACATTAACAAAGTGGTCCACTGTTTGCAATAAAGAAGGTATTGTCGGACAAGTGGGTTACAAACATTACAAAAATCAAAAATCATTAAACAATAGAAACTCACCTTTTGGGACCACTGAAGACGAAAACGTTGACGAAAGAGACTTGAAGATGACAACAACGTTTGACTGTAGCGATTTCTCCTTTAACGGGATGAAGAAGATGATATTTAGGGTTTTCAATTAAAATGTCAAAGGCTCTACAGTAATGAATTTAGGGTTTTCAATTTGATGTTATAGTTGGAATGAAGCTTCTCATTTACACGTATGCTGGTGTTAATCCACGTAGGTCAACGAAAAAAAATCAAAACATAATTAAATGACACCTGTCCTGCCACGTAGGAGTCCATTAACTTCACTTGACGTTGGGGACTATTGTTGTGGATGGAAAATATTAGGAGGATGCAACATTAAAGAAATGTTTAGAGGGACTAAACTTGATAATTGCAATATTTACAGGGACCAAAAACATATTTAACCCTTTTTTTTTTGCTTTTTTGACAATGGTCTTATACCCAAATCTTCCTCATTAGTTTGAGGAAATTTCTTTGGCCACCTCCCAACCTTCTAGCTCACCTCTGGTGAAAAACCCAGAATACCCTTGACTTCGGAAATGAACTTCCGAAATGGTGGAAAAAGGTGTTTTCGGAGATGCATCTCCGAAAGCGCCTTTTTTTTTAAAAAAATTTGACTTATTTCGGAAATGCACTTCCGAAAACACCATTTCGGAAGTTCATTTCCGAAATACTGCGCGTTTTGCAGATTAAGCAAAACAGCCCACTCCCCCTAATCATTTACCCTAATCTTCTTCCAAACTCACACCCCAAGAGATTTTTGTGCAAACCAGTTCCAAGCTACCTCAAAGGCTCCAACTACTTGCTCTATTACATTCAAAAGTCCTCAAATCCATTCAATCGGTAAGCATTTTGATTTTAAGATCTATGATTAAAATGTATATTAGGGTGTTTACAAATAGCAAAAAATGTATTAGGTTAGGTTTATACTGATATTTAGGATGTTTAGAATGTGATGACATAGGTTTGATGTTTGGTTTTGGGGTCTGCCATGGGAGTTGCAGAAAACTCCATCGCAGGGGTGTTTCGGAAGTTCATTTCCGAAAACACCTCCATCCCAGTTTTCGACCCAGGGACGGGGGCAGGGCCGGGGACGCCGTGTGCGAGTTCCCGTGGACGTGGGAGAGGGTACATCTGCTTCAGGATCTAGGAGTCGGCTGGCTCGGGTATCTTCTTCCCGCCAGCGAGAGGAGGAGGAGGAGGAGGAGGAGGTGCCAGTGCCATACTACAAGCCGGAGGGTGTACCGGATGTTGACCCTCCAGCCGGGGAGGAGGATGAGCAGGAGGATGGCTATCCGGGAGGGCCCTTTGACACTTCCGTGCTGATTCACTACCACGATCACGTCGCTCGGCGGATCTGGGAGGGAGAGGTATTTTTTTAATTTAACCGTTTATTTGTCACCATTTTTTATAATCTAACCGTTTATTTGTCGCTTATTTAATATATGTCCGCTTATTTAATATATGTCGCCTATTTGTTTTTTATGTAACAGGAGAGAGAGCCGCTGAAAATGGTTAACCACGCCCGCAAGATTTTCGGTCTATTTAAACCAGCAGCTGAGTGGTTTAACGACCATGTGCGAGGTTCAGGGCTCAGCGGGCTCTGCATGACGGGGTACACCACGATCAGCACCGGCATGCAGGGGGCATTTGTGGAGCGCTGGCACAAGGAGACGTCCTCTTTCCACTTGCCGGTTGGGGAGATGACGATCACCTTGCACGACGTGCAGTGTCTTCTCCACTTGCCGATTAGGGGGCCGCTGTTGACCCACTCCAAGATCCAGAGGGTGGAGGCCATTGAGTGGATGATGCTCTACTTGGGCATGGAGCACGAGGTTGCTCACTATGAGTGCGCCACGACTTCTGGGCCTCATGTCCGGTTCACCACACTGAGCACTTATTTTGAGCATCATCTGGACGCGGCTGCCGAGGCTGAGGGCGCGGGTAACGAGCTGTTCACAGAGTATCACCGCGGCTGCGCTCTCCGGTGTTGGTACATGCATGTGGTAGGCGCTGCATGCTTTGTGGACAAGAGTGCCAGGTACGTCGATGTGACCTACCTCCGCTACTTCATGGACCTGGATACCGTTCACCAGTGGAATTGGGGGGCAGCTACTCTGGCATACCTCTACCAGAAGCTGAATGAGGCCTCCAACTGGAGGACGAGGCAGTTGGTCGGATCCTGCACACTGCTTACGGTACGTTTTATTTTAATACATTATCGTATTTATTTATTTATTTATTTATGTTTCGTATTTATTTTTAATACATTATCGTGTTTCTGTTTCAGGGCTGGATCATCTCCTACTTCTCCCACATCCACGACTTTCACATCGATCCTGTGTACGTGGACGCCATGCCCAGGGCCACCAGATACGCTCTCCAGAGGGGGAACGATGCGGTGGGAACATACTGTCTGTACTTGGACCGCACGATGCACGACGACGTCACCTGGAGGCCGTTCGTCGGCTACGCTCAGATTGTCCCCTTTGACGGCATTGCTCTATATTCAGGCTGGTTGGCATGCGGGACCGACATCATGGTCCGGTATCTCCCAGAGCGGTGCATGCGTCAGTTTGGATTCGTGCAGTGGATACCCAGGTCACCGTTTGAGGCTGCTCCCGACACAGTGACCCGAGTGCAGCTCACTGCCATATGGGCGGAGTGGCAGCAGCATGTGGTACCGCAAGAGTACCGTTTCACTCGGGTCACACAGGACTGGCACAGTGAGGAGGGGTACGTCACATGGTTCTACCGGGTGTCCCATCCTCTACTGAGACCCGACGTTCCCGGCGCTCCTAGGCCAGCACATGAGGAGATCCTAGAGAACCAGCAGGCCGAGGATGACCACGCCATTGATCTCCTGCCGATCTGCCAGCGGATAGAGATGCTTGGGCGGGACGCCTTAGATCGGGGTGTCGTTCTTCAGGGCGGTCCAGACGCAGTCGCCGTGATGGAGGCGATCGTCACTGATGCGGGCCGTGCGGCGGGGTACAGGCGGCAGAGGAGGGCTCAGGGTGAGAGGGTTAGGCACACCCAGTAGTGGTCGGGTTTATTTTTTTTTTGTTTTCGGATTGTATATTGCGCACACTATTACTATTTGGTTCGGCTTGTATATATTATTTGGATTTTATTTATCGTATTAGTATTTTCAGTTTATCTGTTGCTTATTTTATTTGGCGTTTGCGTTTAATTAAAATGCGAGACTGTTTAAGAAAAAACATTAAAAAAAACACACAGTTTCTGCATAATTCGGAAATAAACTTCCGAATTCACCCATGAGGTGTTTTCGGAAGTTCATCTCCGAAGACACCCCCCATGAGGTGTTTTCGGAGATGAACTTCCGAATTATGAAAATTTTTTTAAAAAAAAAAGCGCTTCGGAAGTTCATTTCCGAAGCAGGGGTATTTTGGGATTTTCGCTGGGGGTGACCTCCATAGGGAGGTGGCTAAAGAAATTTTCTTAGTTTGATCCAACTTGGAGTTGTTTTTTATCTCCTTGAATTTTTTGTAAATAAGCTTAAACTCTCAACTCTCATTTTCAACTCTTTACTTCTAAACAAGTTTCAATTCTGAGTACATTTCTAAACAAGCTTCAATTGTCAGTTCATTTTTAAACAACCTTCAACTTTCAGTATGCTGTCATTCTCCAGATGCATTAATTGGAAGAGACTGATATGAAATTTACAACACTTGTGGAGCCATCAATTCATTTGGAAAGGAATCAAGGTGATCATATAGTCTCACCCAATTCACCACCACCTAGTATAGATTGTTCTTTTCTTGATCCCAATTAAGAATTCTTAATGTGGACAATGAGTTCTTCTTTTGATCACAAGTAAGTATCATTACTTAAGTTAAATGTATATATTTAGTATAGACATACCATAGACAACCTTAATGTTGGTATTCTAATTCAAAAGGTAGGAACTTTGGCACATGTGATGTTGATGCAGTATCTAAAACTTTTGCTTTGTCCCACATCGATAGTTTAGCTAATATTGTAGGTTTTCATAAGACTTTTACTACATAGAATATTACCAATTGGGCGTGAGCTGGTGCTTCAGTGAAATTTACTTAGGCCCAAAATAATAGGTTCAAATTTTTATTTAATTAAATTAAAAAAACTCAATTAAGAATATAAAATATTAATTCTTTAAAAAGAGCATATTAATTAATAATTATCCTAGTCATCATTTTCACCTAATTAAAAATAATTTTTTATCCTAATCATCCATGCCTCGTAAGCAAAATTGAAAGGGAACCAACAAAATCTCGAGTGAGGTAAAGTTTAGGGGCAAAAAAGTTGGCTTTTAAAACGGGAGGACTAAAACTTAAAAAAACTCAAATTAGAGGAATCAAAAGTGCATTTAAGCCATAATTTTTTTTATAATAATATACTTTTTAAAGATAAACTAGTGAAATGTTTGAATCTACAACCTTTTACCTATGATATCCCTTGCACCTCATGGTAGATTTAAATTATATAACATATATATCCAATTCCATAGAGATTAGATTTTATTTATTTTTAATTTTATAAAATGGATTCGAATAAATAAAAAATAAGTAATTTGATTTGGTTTGATTTATGATATATATATATATATATATATATATATATATATATATATATATATATATATATATATATATATATATATATATATCAATTAAAACTAAATAGATGAAAAAATTTGATTTTAGTTGATTTAATAGGATTGATATTTTATAAAATTTAAGAAATATATAGTAAAAAATCGGCTTTGACTAATATGCATAAGGATTTACTTATGCACCATGCATAAGCCTACATAAGTCATTGGATCAACCCTTTGTTTTTGTAAGGGTTGCACCCCTAGTGCGATATCTTATAAATTGCGTATTGAAAAAAATATTTTTAATACAGTATTGAGTATTGAGTGGTGAGTATTGAGTATTGAGTGGTGAATATTGAGTATTGATTAATAACAATTGATGTCTAGAATTTGATCCAAGAGTCCATAATAATCTATGCATGTTGCATAGATATTTATCTATGCACGGTAACTGCACCATAAAAAATCTAAATAAATATTCCAGAAACAATACATATAACATAAAAGTATCACAAGAGTTAGGATAAAAATATATATAATCACTAAAAGATATTATAGTTAAATATTTGTTCAAATTACAGGAAATAAAAGTAATAATAAAATATATAAAATTTTCATGGCATAACATTTATCCAATACGATAGAGATTGGATTTATTCGATCATTTATAAAGCTTCCTTGGAGTCGAAGATGGTTTTGACCAGTATTTTTGTCAACAAGGAATATTGATATGTGATCATTCGCTGTATTTTTTTATAGATTAAAAGTTTTGATGTGTTTGACATTTGTTTTGTTCAAGATGATTTGTGTTCTATTTTTAATGAATAGTTTTGATGAATTATGTTTAGTATATCATACACTTTGGGTTTACTGTGATTTTCAAATGGGATGTCACTGACCTTAGAATTTGGTAAATTATTTGTTGAATTTTTAATGGAAAGTTTTGTTTTTATTTTTTAACTTCTATCTCAATGTTTTGACTCCATTATATTGTCCCTATATTTTAGTAACGATTTAGCATTCCACTTAATTATTCAAAAATTTAAAATCGTCATTTTCCTCTCATATAGAGAAAGTTTGTTAGAAATTATTGACGTTCTTCCATTGTTAACTAATATTCCTTTAATCACTCCATAACTATCATTTACTAGATAATTTTTTATTTAGGAGATAATTTTTTTTAAAATGATTCTTAAATATGGACAAGAATGATAGTAGCATTCCATGCTAACTGTTGTGTACTCTCATTAAAAAAAACTCAGTTTTGCGAGGTGAAAGACTTATTAAAAAATAAGAAAATTTCTCGCAATACTAAATTTTTCAAGGGGCTGCAACACTTTTATTTACCGGTATTTTCAATAAACAATGATAAATTTTAATTCATTTGCAGGATCAAACTTAAAAATATTTAAAGGACACTTTGTAAAAAATATTTGAAAAAAATATATTAATGCTAGAAAGGTTTTATCTTTGATTTCAGAGCAATTGGATAAAAGTTTAAAGAAAGTAAATGCAGAAATACTTAGAGGTGTAAAGTAAATAAAGAACAATGGTAAAGCAATTGGATAAAAATGCTTGAATTAAAAGTGAGACACAAGTTCATACATTTCTCACAAATTTTATATTTTTGTGACTCAGATGTGTGAATTCTAAAGAAAACATAATGAAAATATGAATTCTCATTACAAAAACGAAATCTACTTTCCGGACTTCGACACGTATCTTGCGACGTGGGTCTTTGTCTTCTGATGTGTTTTCACGGGTCTTTGGTTTTTAAACAACTTCAAATTGTTCCTGCTATGAAATGCGTCTTCAAGTTGACTAATCATATTTATCAAAAAAATATATTTGTCGAATTTATGAAAATTCACCTTGTTGTCGAAATCAAGACTTAACTATATGGACTTAGCATTTATATGTATCTCATATCTCATATTCATGTCGAAACGCCGAGCAAAAACCTCAAGTTAACAAATGCCCTCAAAAATACAATTTTTTATCATATTGGCAATATGGTAGAGAAATGACGTATTTTAGTAACTCTCTCAGCACTATTCATACCATTTTGCATATGTCATCATCATCATGACTACCTCTACCTAGCAGTCACATCTGTAATCGTGCAAGTGTCTGCCATCATGGCTTCTATTTTCAAGGTCATTGAGGACCACAGAAATTAATTATATTAAATAAAAGATAAATGATTAATTAGTAATGATTTAAATCAAAAAATCAAAATGCCGATGTTTTAATTTCAGAGGGAAAATCGAAGATCCTCTCATTTTAACAGCTATATAACTTCTTCTCTTCTTCATTCCCTTTCACAACGTCACTTTTCTATGAATCCTAAATTTTTCATTTTCTGCAACATCAGTCTCCACCTTTTATTCTCTTAAGTTCTAGAAAAACGCCTTCCTCTTGCGTTTCAGAACCATTAGTGAAGAAAAAAATCCATCATTTTAAACTTCCTAGGTATTGATTTTGTTCTCTATTACTGGTATGACTCAGGGATTTCTAGGTCCTTTACCCAAATCATCTATGAAGACTAATAAATGGTAAGAATTTTTCCATTGTTTAACCATTCGTAAACTTCACGCATTTGAGGACAAAAGCTTTGAGTTGAAGTTCATGAAACAACCCTTCGCATACAAAAAAATACTTAGGCCAACTTATGAGCCTGAAATTTGAGATTGGAGCTATGGCAAGGAAACTGATGTATGCCATAAATCCAGGTTGGCCTAAGCATCATCCCTACTCAGAGGTGGCATGCTAGCCGGAGTAATCTCTCGAGTCCCACTCCAGAGCCTTGTTCTTCCTAGTCTGCTTGATGATTACAACAACATGAAGAGACTTTTAGGACTGTTATGCAAGGAGTTATGCTTCATAAAAGCAATGACGAGGGTTATGATTTCCACCATTAATAGGGGTTTCCATGGGTCGCTTCTTGATGAGGTTAGGTAACTAGCACAGAGGTATAAGTAACAGATCCTACCTGAGGGATAAGCAAAACATTCATTCTTGAGTTCACGCATACCACTATCGTGCAACTCAAATCCATTGAGCAATCCATATACCCACTCAGATTTTACATGGCAGTTGACACCTTACTAGATTAACTTCCCGATCCAAATCGAAAGGTAGTGGCTTAGAGGAAACGAAAAAAGCGGAGGGGAGAAGGAAGAAGCCATTATGGAGGAGGTTGGAAAACTATTTAGCACATGGTTCATCCAAGAGATAAAATACCCCACTTGGTTGTCCAACATCAAGAAGAAAACGGGGAAATGAATTATGCGCGTGGATTTCATGGATCTTAACAAAGTATTGTCCTAAAGACTATTATCATTTACCACACATTGATAGACTCATCAACAGCTCGTCGGGATTCTGGTTACTCAACTTCATGGATGCATACTCAAGGTATAACAAGATACGTATGAGCCCTTTGGAAGCTCCCAAGACGGCCTTCATGAATGAGAGCTCTTAGAGGTCAAGTTTTTTCAATAGTTAGTTTTATTCAATTGATTTAAAATGTTGTGAGTTTTGTCAGTTGTATTTCCTCTTATTTTAGTGGTCTTTGATCTGGCGCTGGTGATACAGAAGGCTTGAAATCTAATTTGATTATTATTTGAGTGGAGCTCTTAGAGGCCAATTTTTTATTCTAACCTTGTAAAACTTGTTTCATTTTGGCTCGGTAGCTTTTCCTTTATCCGTTTAACTTTTCTTAGTTTTTCTGTTGTAACTTTTAGAACATATTGTGCCAATAGCGTTTGTGAATTTATTGTCACTATGATGGTTTTAAATTGCGGACCACATCAGGTGATGCAGCCGCAATATTGCGGTTGCGGTATTGTCCACATCTGCATAATGCCGTAATTGCGGTGTGATTAAAATTAACAATAAAAATTGCATCATGACGCCTCAACGGTCACCTCATAACACCGCAACAGGCGCACCATGTAACACCCTTCTAAAACCCCGTGGATTAATCAAATAAAGATCAGAGTAAAACATAAAAGAAAGGTATTACAACTTCCGAAATACTTAAAACCATAACAATGTCATGCATTAGGGAACATCAACACATATTATTCAATAATTATGTTAACACAGCGGAAATTATCTCAAACAACATCGGAATTCGCATCCAAATTCACCGATTCAAACCAACCAAAACATTATTCCAACATAAGAAAAATCCATAAAATCAAGAACGAAAATAAACGTTCCCCCAGTGTTACAAGACTAGAGCATAACACTGACACAGCCAAACTAACGAAGTAACTCTACGAGTTATCCTCACCCAGCACAAGCCGCTAATCCTTAATCTGAAAATTAATCAACAGTAAGGGTAAGTCTCATTCGCAATTAAACAATGTTATCAGTTCATAAACGATAAAACATCAACAGTATAATATTCACCTAACATCGACATATATTCAGGCTATACACACCTACATCAAACACACAACATTATAACATTTGACAACTTCCATTCATGTTACAATGAATCAAACACCTAATGCAATGTAACTACATGCATGTGGTACCAATCATGGGTTTATCCCATCTCATCGATCCACCACCATCAAGGATACGGCTACTTCTCTCACTAATTCCACACAATGGGAATTAGCTACCACTGATCCTCTCCATCTGGATACAGTCAACATATGAATCAAACAAATGCATGTGTCATTTATTACATGCAAATCATCAATTTAATCATATGCACAACATTGTCATAACTCAACTCATCACACAACATAATGACAATCACACAATCCACAGTCGAGTACCAAGTACAACAACCAACACAACAACAACAAGGAGTTACGTCATCACCATATCACGTAAGCACACATCCACCACAATTCACCATCTCCACAAAATATACCGGGTTTTTAAAAATAAAATGTTACTGCTTTTTAAGTTATTTCAATAGATAGAAAATGAAATTATCGACTCAACGCCGAAAACGGCACCCAAAACGGATTTACGATTCAAAAGATATGAATTTTTTGAAGATAATTATTTTTCACAAAAGCTACAGCGTAACGGGTTACAGAAAAAGCGTAACGGGTTACGAAAAACAATTTTTCAAAAACAGCTTCAGCCGTAACTGGTTACAAGGAAACCGTAACTGGTTACGCTTGACTTAACTCTATTCGCTATTATTTTTGCTTGACCGTAACCGGTTACGAACAACACCGTAACCGGTTACGAACTCGTAACCAGCCCAAAAACCCCATTTTTCACAGCCGTAACCGGTTACAAGCCCGACCGTAACCGGTTACATCACCTGTAACAGCAAAAAAAGTACTTTTGACATCAACTTATTTCCATCCAACACAAACCAAATCGAATCATTTCGACCATACACAAAAAACAGAATCTAATTCACAATTATCCCATGTTATTTCAAGCTTCAACAACACCTCCAAACATAATCAAACATCACAAACATGCATTTACACATAACTTATCAAATTGAACCTAATGTCAAAACCCCAACCTAGAACATACTTCTCTATTGAATCAATACCATACAAATCTTAATCCTATCATCTACAACCCGATAATAGAGGTTAATCGGAAGAGTCACCCCTTACATCGAAGGTTGATTTGAGATTCTTCCTCCTTTCCTTGCTCTTCGCACTTTCACGTACTCTTCTTTCTCCCAAAATGTTCTTCCTTTTTTTCAGAATTCCTTATTTTATGAAAATGCCACATAACTTTAGTAACAAGGCCTTAGCTCTTGCACCGTCCCTCTTACTAACTACAACACTGGCCCATTAATACATATTCCAATTTTATTATTTTAATCATCGCATAATTACATAAATCCAATTAATTAAATTAAAGTTCAATTAAATTAATTTACGAAATTACGGGTGTTACACCATTCACATCATAACACCGCAACAACTGCATTAGCCTGCAAGAGATTATGCGATGCTCTTAAAAATTATTTGGTCTCCCTTCCTTTCTATTTATATTATAGATTTAAGGTTTTTTTTTAAAGGAATTAGTGATATTCAAAATGATGGCGATTTGTTAACGATATATATATATATATATATATATATATATATATATATATATATATATATATATATATATATATATATATATATATATATGTGAAAATTTAGAGTGGAAAACGAAGAGACGTTTGAAATCTAAAATAAATAATAAAATATAAGAATTTATGTTCATAACAATTTGCTTTGCAACAACTGCAAGTGCATCCGCAATTTAAAATCACGGTAACCATAAAGACAAAATTGTGCCTTAGGTGGATGTGTGTTTTTTATTTTGCAATCAAATTATGGCAAAAAAAAAAACAAAAAGAGATGGAAAAAATAACAAATAATTGCATCACTAAATCATTTCTTGAAAGCAAGGTCGTCGTTTAGAGGCCTAAGATAAAATTAAAATGATCTTATATATATATATATATATATATATATATATATATATATATATATATATATATATATATATATTGATAAAACTTGTATTTTTTTCTTAAAATTATAATTTTTTCAATCAAACTTTTAAATAATATAAAATTAATTAATAAAGGGTTCACCTTACTCCAAGAGTAATTTTTTTTTAACTTTCTCTAAATCATAGCCTTTAAAATAGATTTAATCGAATGGTTAATATTTTTTGATAGAAAGATATATTATAGGTAGTACAAAGGGTACTCCAAACCGATTACAAAAACGTACAAGAAAAACGCACAAAACAAAAGAGAAATTACAAAACCAAATGTGTTCTATGAGAAATAAAACATATGTCTTTTGTTGAACTCATAAAAGTTGCATTTGGGAGACGTAATTCCGCCGATAAAAGACCAACTCCACACCGTCATATCTTCCCCACAATATCCAAAATGTTCCAACCTAAGATAATACTGTTCCTTAACAACCACATATTCCATCAAACCGCCAACCAAGTACAACCTTGTTTCCCGACCTTGACGTTCTTAAACATGCAGAATCGATACCAAAGAAGAAAATGGCTCTTGAAACAATCTCCCTTGTGATCCTTTAAACCGATCTATTCTGCAATCTCCTTTCAAGCTAAACAAGAAATGTGACCAAATAAGATGGAATGAGCTAAATTGTCAGGGTGAAGCACACAGGAAACATAACCTGCATTAGCAGGCTGCGCCATTATGCCTTTAATACGAAGTTGCTCTTTTGCCGGAACTCTATTCAAGAAGCATCTCCACCCGAACGCTTTTACTTTGAGAGGGACATTAACTTCCCACACAATACCAAAATATATATCAGACCAAAATAAAGGACCCCACATCAAATTTCCAGCAGCCACAACCTCGTAAGAAGATCAAACGGTAAAGGTTCTGCTGCTGATACCACCCTTCCAAGAAATTGTTGCTTGAATAAAAAATGAAGAAGGAAAATTCTGCAGGGAACATCGGAGCTGCTGCAGCTCTTCTGCCAGTAATGCTGAAGCAACAACACTGAGACCAAAATCTCCCACACCCAAGTGTTATCCCTCAATCCGCCCATGCACACAATGACAATCTTCAACGCAGAAGTAGAAAAAGCATTGAGAAACATGCTTTAAGCACCCTGTTTCCGCTCCAATTAATGTGCCAGAATGCTACCGAAAAACCAGTCCCGACGTTAAACCTACAATTTTCAATAAAAGGATCCAACTGAAACTTGTTGCACTAACATAGAAGATCAGCCCACAAAAATGATATTAATTCCTTGCAGCTCAATAAATACTTCGAAGTTGACATCTTCATTTGAATATCCTCGTATATCGCCTTAAGAACACGATACCAAAGAGCCTCTGATCCTTCGACAATTCTCCATCTCCACTTTAGAAGTAGCGCCGTATTAAAAACATCAAGATTTTTAAAACCCAACTTTCCTCTACCAAACAGAGAACACAACTCCCTCCAATCCACCTAATGAACTTTCCTGCGACTCTCCGAATCTCCCCACAGAAAACCACTCTGTAACTCGATTATTTCACTATGAATATTCACCGGAACTTTGTAGAACGATAGCATGAAAATAGATAAGCTATAAAGGACGTATATGACAAGAGTAATCCTCCCTCAGAAGCTAAGAAAACGGCCTGTCTAATTTCTAAGTTGTTTCCTAAGTTTTGTCAGTAAAGGGAACCCAAAAGGAATCCTTCTCGAGTTAGAACCGATCTGGATGCCTAAAAGAGTGAACAATTTATCTTCCATCCTACAAGACAATAAGTTAGCAGTCTCCTCCAATCGAAAAGAACTAACGTTAATATCGATGAGCTTACTGTTATGAAAGTTGATATCGAGACCCGACACAATCTCGAGCCCTCACAACACCGATTTTACAGCCCAAATGTGCCTCCAACTAGCATTGCCCACCAAAATAGTATACTCCGTGAATTGAAGAATATCAATGCCGCAATTTTTTGTTAATGTTGATCCCTACAAAATCTCCAAACTCCATAGACCTCTTAACAAAAATAGGCAATGCTTCCGCCATAATAATGAAAAGAAAAGGAGATAACATATCTCCTTGTCTCAACCCTTTCTCAACCAAAAACTCCTTGGTAGGACTACCGTTTACCAAAATCGACATGTTGCTCCACTTCATCCATAAATCCCCGAAATCAAATTTGTGAAGCATGATTCTTAACAAATTCCAACTAAAATTGTCATAAGCCTTCTCAAAATCCACCTTAAAGAGTAAACATTCCTTCTTTTCCTTAGTTATGAAATCCACAAGTTCTTTGGCAACTAAAACATCATCTAGAAATTGTCTACCCGGCACAAACGCGCTTTAGCAAGGAGACACAGTGGCGTCCAACACGACCTTCAACCTAGAAGTAAGTAATTTAGACAATGCCTTGTAAAGACACCTAACAATACAAATATGCCTATAATCCTCCAAGCCAAAAGGATTGGAAAATTTTGGGATGAGTGACAAAAATGATGAAGTGATAAATTTCGAAAGTAAAGCCCCTCCATGAAAGTTTCTAAGAAAACGCCTGAAATCTTCCTTAAGAAATGACCAAAATTTCTCAATGAACATAAAGTAGAAGCCATTCGGACCTGGACTTTTCGTACCTTCACATCCCCAAACTGCCTCCTTAATATCCGTATCCGAAAAGGGATCCTCAAGAAAATCTCTATCTAAATGAGATAGCCTACCACCAAAATTTCCTTCTAAAATAGGTCTTTACGAATCTGATTCTCTAAACTTAGATTCAAAGTGATTAAAAACCTCCTTTTTCACTTCTGCCACTGAATCCAAAATGCCCTTATTAGAATTAATCGACCCTATAAAATTACGTCTCCTTCTATCCTTCATGACAATGTGAAAAAACCCACGATTCGTATCCCCATCGTTCAGCCATTACAACCTCGATTTTTGAATAAGCATGTTCTCCTTGATTCTAAAATTCAACCAAAATCTAGCAGTATCCTCCCTTCTCTTATCCATAATACCCTCACTATCCAACAACAAATCATTCTCTAACAAAGTGTCCTCTTCGATTAAATCTAATTTAAAGGCTATAATTTGAAGTAAGTTAAAAAAACTTACTGTTGAAGTAGGTTGATCCCACTCATTATTAAAATATATTAATTATATTAATTTAATCCTTAATTAAAATTAAATTTACTAATTTTATGTACTTCTTTACTTATTATATTTGTATAATTTAAAAACTATATTAAAAAATGAGTATTATTTTAGAAATTTAATTTAAAATTATTTATTCAAAATATTTATTTTTATTCATGTATAAACAATAATAAAAAATTTATGACCAAACAAAAATAGATAAGATATTAAAAATCTAAATTACATATAATTTTCTCAAATAAAAATATATAAAGTTAAGTCATACTTAAATTTTAAAAATATTTTAAAATTTTTATTAATTACTCTATTTTTATTAGATGATAATAGAAAATTATTTTACACTATCGAACTTCCAACCTTTGGGATATTGGGACATTGCATTGACGCTAGACTAGCAAACATCATACAATCAAACTTTTCTTTTGCTGAAATATATATGTTCACCAATTTATTTTGAGGCCTGGTTTATGGAAAAAAAAAAAAAGTGAGACTCAACGCAATAGCCTTGCTTGCTTTGCTCTTGGGTGTTGTGTGCTTGAAAGTTAATATGAATTACTCTTTTTTTTTTTTTTATAAGTGACTTTGTATTAAATAGCACAAAGGGTGTTAATCCAATAAAAAAATTTTGATTAGAAGAACCGATCAACAACCAACAAACGGTTACACCCCACTAAATCCAACGGCTTCGTAAACCAAACGTCTATGTCAACGTCTAATGACTTACAAATAAATATTAGGTCATGAGAAATGTTAAAAAAACCTATTACAATATCACAATCTAATGACTAATATAGTTAAAAAACAAATAAAGAGAAACAAAAAGAGAGTATTACTCCTTTGCTCCACCTACTAAAAGAGGAACTTCCAGAAGTAGAAGGATCAATATCAGACTTAAGTAATTCACTAATTTGATACTTAATTTGTTTATCAGGACTAAACAAACCAAAATGTCTTTCCGTTGCAGCTGGCCCTTTCTGATTTTCATCAAACATGGCAAACAAATAAGTCTCTAATGGTTGATTAGGTCTAGCAGGATTCCCTTTAGACACATGCTTAATCAAATTCTCATAATAGGTTTGTGCATTCTCAACTGATGCAGCAACACCACCATCTGAAGGCCATCCACTTTCTGATACCACTACTTCCAAATTAGCACCACCAACTTTCTTAAGTGCTGCATAAATTGCCCCTAATGTTGCATCGAATAGATTTTGATACTCAATACTTCCATCTCTTAGAACAGTTTGAGAAGTGAATAAAGCGTATGATATGTCGATACTAGTTGGATCGCTTATGTAGCTGAAATAAGTGTACACATTTGCAAGAAGTGGTGCTTTGGTATCCACAAGAAATTTAACTATAGGAGTTATATAAGGAGTTGCAGATTTATCAAATGCTCCTGAAGATGGAGGATAGGAACTTCCCAGCAAGTTCAATTGTATCGCGGTTGAAACCTTGATTTTATTCTGTAGGTTTGAAGATGTGAGTGCTGTAAAAATATTCTGCATTGCAAGAAGAACGTAATTCGATGTCTCGTCGTTAATAGGATCTATCTCGTTCCCGACCACAATGTATCTGAATTTGACATCTTGAGAGTACTTTAGTATATTGATTTGAATCCATTCAGTAGCGACGGAAACGCTCTTGGCGATCGATTTAATGTCTTCGTTACGGGTCTCGATGACAAGTTCTATGTTGGAGCCTCTTAGGGTTTGCAAAGTTGCATGATCAGGATCATATATTCTCATTCTTCCAATACCACTTGATTGGAAAAGGTCTATTACTTCATCCGCAGGTGGTAAATTGTCAGCCACTCTTCCATAACATACTCCAATTGAATGTGCTGCTATTGATAAAAATAATAACATTAGTTCATGCTTACAATTTTTAAGTCATAAGCTGTTAAATCAAGAAGCATACCTGTTGCGGTTGTCTCCAACCCAATAAGCATGAGAAACACAAACCAGAAAACCATGGTAAGTGTAGCCTTTAAAAGATGAAAGAAACAGTCAGGAAAAAAATAGGTATTTAGAACCTAATAATGAAAAAAATTGATGATATGAATAATATTTGAGATGTATTAAGAAGAACTTACCTCCAAGGGTTCGCTAGCGGTGGAACTTTGTTCTGACTTTAAACGGGCCTTCGCTAGGGGACGGTGAAATTGATCCCTCTTAAATTAATCGGTCACAATATCGGATACAAAAAAACTTTACCTCAATTCCTATGAAAGAAATAATATGATTTTCACCAAATTTCTCTTTCTTGTTCAAGGTTATAAGCAATCTATTTATATTTTCCAAAAAATATAGAATATTGATTACTCATTAAAAGCAATCTATTTATATATTCCAAAAAATATAGAATATTGATTACTCGTTAATTGGATTAATTAGATTTTAGACTGCACTATCTCCTTTCAACTTCTTTTCTGTTTTTGTTTTTTCAGTTTTTAAATTGAAAAAATAAACAACCTTTTATGTTTTGAAGATGGTGGGACGAATATGGTACTCAGATCTTTCTATTATTTATTTGAGTTTTGGTTTTTTTGGCTATAAATGTTTTTAAATGTTGGGTTTGATATTTGAGGTTGTCTTTTTTTTTTTTTATTGGGAATAAAATTGAATAAAAGTATTTCATTTGATTATAATTTTTTTGTAGAACTAAAACCTAGTACAATAAAAATGAGTCCATATAATATTATTCAGTAACAATATCCTCATCAAAATAAAATAAAAGGTTTAAAAAACTCTCCAAATAAAATAAAATATTGAAAAATAGAGTACATTATTCATTCATTAATAATACAATCAAAGGGTTAAAAAACTCTCCAAAAATCCTCATCAAAATTTGCTTACCTGATAGCAGCAGTAGAGCTTTTCTAACGAATCATTTATTAAAATTACCTATTTTAAATGTTTAAATAAACAATATAAAAATTCAAATAATCAATTAAGATCTATATAATATACCCTTGCGAGGTACGGCTTAAAATTTATTTAAATAAATAAAATATTTTATTATAATTATTTATAATTTATAAATAAAATTATAATAACAACTTGAGAGGGTTGACCCAGCGGAAGAGAGTTCGGGTTGCAAGGTTTGCTCCCCTTGAGGTCTCGAGAAACAGCCCTTTATGTGGATTAGTCGATCTGACTGGTTGGATATCATATATATTAAAAAAAAACAAATTTATATAACTTATTTTTTATGGTTTCGAAGGAGAAGAACTTGGATTTGGTCTAAAATGAACACGATGGTGAATGAACAGTTTGTGTTATTTTATGTAGAAGAGCATTATGGACATTCCAAGAGGCCATAAACACATGTGGCATATTTTCTGAATTAAAAATAATTAAAAAAATGCCACATCATCATTTTAAATGATGTGGTTTGACTAAGGGTCAAAGACAAATATTTTTCGAAATGACAATAGAAAATTAATCCATCACTTTAGGACTCGATAAAAACAATGATTATAGTTATATTTTAAGAAGAAAAATATTTCATTTTGTTTCTTTCAAAAATAATAATAATCATCGAACCAAATTAATTTTATAGATATTTTTTTATTTAGTAATTCATAAATATTTATGTATTATCGTACTAAAAAAATTAAATATTAATTCAAAAAAATCACTGTTAGAGGGGAACTACAAAAGATGATATCATTTTAGAAAGCGTGAATAATGAAATTAGGGGTGAAGAATCGAATAAGCGGAAAGAGGATTCATCAGAATCATCTAATCGAACACATATATTGAAGGATTTGAACGAGATAGATGATAAAGGTGAGCATCAAATTAAAGAACCTAAGCAAGGGGAATTGGAAAATTTATGGTTCAAGAGTATCGGTGGCAATCAGATCCCTTCTAATGGCATGACAATCGAATTTTTAGCCCCGACTGTGGTGGACGGAGAAATAGAAAAGAAATTGATGATGAAGATGCGTTAACCAAGATGAAATATTGAGAATGTGCTTTGATTATGTATGTGTTGGGGGGTAATCTCACTATGAATATAGTGAAACAATATATGGTGAAATTTTGGACATTCATTAAGTTACCTGAATTATACTACAACAACGATGGATGCTTCATCCAACAGTTCAAATCTTTCCAAGATAGTGCTATTGCATTGAAGAAAGGTCCATGTACGACATATAACATGATGATGTTTCTGCTTATATGGAAACACCACTACACCAAAATTGATTCTAAACAGTGTAACACCCCTCATTTTCCATTATTTAATTTAATTAGAATTTAAATTAAATTATTTGGATTATTCGGCTTTTTATTGGATTAATTGGAGAAATTGTGAAATAATGGTATTGGGCTGATGTAGTGATTAGTAGAGGGGAGGCGTTAATTGTTAAGTCTTTTACTAAAGTTGGGGGTTCTATTCTCATAAAACAAGAAAATAAGGAAAAAGAGGAAATTAGAAGCAAAAGAGGAAAAGAGGAGAAGAGCAAAGAACGTGAAAGGGCAAAGGGAAGAAGAGAAGAACATTCAAGGGCATTTGGCTAAGGTAAGGAGTGACAATTCTTTTAGCCTATATTATCAGATTAGATATGATAGGATTGATTATGTGTATTGTTTATTGCAATTAAATATATGTTAGGTTTTGAAGTTTTGGGGTTTTGGAACCTATAGGGTAAATTGGATGTGTTTATGATGACATAAAGGATGTATGATTTTCTATACAATTGATAGAAATGATGTGTGTATTTGAATAATTACATAATGCTGGTATTGAACTTGAAGAATTAGGACTTGTGATGATTTTCGGGTGTGTAAAAGATGGGTTTTTGAGGTTTGAAGGAAAAAATCTCGTAGCAGAAGAAAAATACAGATTTTGACACTTCTTCAGTGATGTAACCGGTTACATGGTTGAGGTAACCGGTTACCTGTGTGAAAAATGATGAAAAACACAACTTTTTGGAAAATTTTGGGTGATGTAACCGGTTATATTGAAGAAAAATGGGGTATTTTCTCTATTGGATCTGATGTAACCGGTTACATGAATGATGTAACTCGTTACATCACTGTGTTGGCAGATTTTTCCAAAACTTTGAAAATTTATATCTTTTGACCCGTAAGTCCGATTGACGTGCCGTTTGGACTGTTGGAAAGCTAAAAATATTATCTTTAACATGATCATAATTTTGGGTTTTTAAATTAATAGTTTTATGCTGTTAATTTATATTTCGCATGTCAGTGTTGTGTATAATGCGATGATTTTAGTCATAATTGATGAGGATGTTGTCAGGATGATGATCCTATAAATTTTAGACTATATTACAATGATGTTATTGTTATTGTTGACCTGAAATGACAGGAATTATTGTGAGGGCTTATGCCTTGTTGTTTTATTATGATGTCAATTGTGACTGATACATGTTATGTGAATGTTATTGATGAGTGTGACAATGTGGTGATGTTGTGATAACATGATTGTAATGTTGATGTGATATTGGGTGTGATTATGTATAATTTGATTGTTAAATGCTGCTCAAACATGTACATACTTATTGGTGATGATAATGGTGAGTTATGATGAGACAATGTAGTGCATCAAATTGGTGATGTTGTAAGTATGTTATATGTGTGCATTCATTCATAAATCATTTGGTGGCTGAATCTAGGTGATGTGTTGGATCAGTGGAGGGCATAATTTCCATTGTGTGGAATTTGTGCCGACAGGGCCGTATCTTGGTGATGTTTGGATCGATCAGATGGGTTAATCCCATGTTGGTACCACATGCATAATGTTAGTACATTACATTTGCATATGTGTTGTTATAACATGATTGGAATATTTCCAGTGTTATTTCATGGTGATGTGATTGATTGTATTTTTTGTTGTTGGAGAATATTTTATGAAAATCTAAATATATTACACTTGGGTGAATAATATGCTTATGATGTTTTGTCGTTATGAACTTATAATATAGTTTAATTGTGATAAGTCTCACCCTTACTGTTGACCATTTTCAGATTAAGAAGTAGCGGCGTTACGCTTGGTGAGGATAGTGTAACTCGGTTTTTCGCGAACTGACTCCTTGCTCTTTTTTGTTTTTGATATTTTTTTTCTGCAAGAGTCGCCACCGACTTTTATTTTATCCAAATAGGAAAGGCATAAAAGAACAGGAAAGGCCTTTTGACAGATTTTGGGTTCGGGGGGTTGGTTATACAAAGGGAAGGTTTTAAGCACCCTTTGTATCCATGGTTATCCATGGGCTCTTAATTTTGCTTAGATCACTTTTTGCTTAAATGCTTTATTGATTTGAAAATAGAAGAAGTGAAAATGGACAATAGGTCACATATGTCTCTGAAGAGTTTCACCGGGAATAATGCCCTTCAAATACCAGATGAAAGTTTTTGGAAATAGATGAGAAGTTTTGAAAACACGTTGTTTGTAAATGAAAGGTGTTTGAGCAAGCAATTAGGAGTTACCTACTCTCAATTTATAAGATCTTTCCTATGCATTTAATACTTTTCTTAAATGATGGTATGATTAAAAAAAAAGTAATAAGAGGGAAAACCATAGAGGTGCAAGTGTGCAAAGTATTTTTTTTTTTAAAGTTTTATCTTGATTATTAATGTTTTAGCTCAAAGGTAAAAATATGGTCCAAGTGGACAAAAGGAAGATGACGGAAACATAAACAATGCGTCCAAATGGACAAAGAAAAAATAGCGGAAGCATAAATAATATGTCCAAATGGACAAAGAGAAAATAGCGGAAACATAAATAATATGTCCAAATGGACAAAGAAAAAATAGCGGAAACATAAATAATATATCCAAATGGACAAAGAGAAAATGACATAAACATAAATAATACGTCCAAATGGACAAAGAGAAAATAACAGAAACATAAATAATACGTCCAAATGGACAAAAAGAAAATAACAGAAACATAAATAATACGTCCAAATGGACAAAGAGAAAATAACAGAAACATAAATAATACGTCCAAATGGACAAAGAGAAAATAACATAAACATAAATAATACGAATAATAAAATAAAGCATAAAACAAGAAATATAAAGAACAATATAATAAAATGCGGAAATTAAAGTCAATTGTTAGTATGTTAGCACGCGAATCATCTTGAAGCTAGTCAAGTATATCCACGATGTTAGTGAAGATCGATGGTGAGTGAATGATGATCTCAGATTTAAAGTTAATGAAAATTTATCAAAAGCTTGATAGAATCATAGCGACTACACGATAAATTTCTTAAAGTCTTAAATCAACTGCATACAATCTCTGCCATATTTGATCTTTTATTCCAATTCGGGACAAAGAAAAAGATAAGAAATAATATCAAATAATATACAAAAATAAACCTGAAATTGTGAAAAATTACACAATAATAAGAGAGATATTTTGAAAGTATAATTAGGTTAAGAGAAAATAAAATGACAAAATCTTAAATCTAAAACAAATTAAACCTAATTCATTTTTTTTTTGTTTTTTTTTTATGTTTTTAAGTTAATTAAAAGCTAATTAAACAAATAATTATACAAATAATTAAACTTAACAAGAAAAATGAATCTAGTTATGTATAAAATTAGTATATAATATATAAACCTAATTTAACAAAATAAAATATTTTTTTTTTTGAATTTTTTTATAGGTTAGAAATAATTAAAAAAAAAGCAAATATATACATAATTACTAATTAATTAAGCAAAATAAATTAACTATGAATAAAAATAAAATATTTTTATGTCAAATATTAGATTATAAAAATATAAACCTAAATCTAAAAGGAAAATACTTTTGGAGTTTTTTGATTGGTTGAAAATAATTAAAAAAGCAATATTTACATAATTACTAATTAATTAAGCAAAATAAATTAATTATGAAAAGAAATAAAATATTTTTATGTTAAAAATTAAATAAACATTTTATCAACTTAAAACTAAAATTAAAATATTTTTTTTGAGAAATTGAAAATATGCATAAATATGGAGTTTTTAATTCATGAACTCCTAACACTACTACATATTAAAAATTACATTGTACTTACTCTATGATGTCCCAAGAGTGGAATAGAGTGATTGAAATTGATTGAAGGTGGCTATTTGAATGAGCCTTGATTTTTGAAAAATATAAAATGCTTAAACTATGGCTTTGGTGTTTGTTGTTGTTCTTTCCCTTTGGCTCCTCCTTTTTTTTCTCCCCTGAATGAAGAAAATGAAGCTCTATTTATAGGCAAATGATTTAATATGGAACCCTTGCAAGTGGAAATTGTCATGATTGATTTTGTGGAAAAAGAATGAAATATTCTTTTATGCTAGGTTAAAAACTTAACCATGGTTTAATTACTCAAGTATTATTCTCTCCAATCTTGCAATATTATCTTTAAGCATCTTGAATGGTCATTGCTTGCATCACATGAAGCTTCCTTGCATTATCCTTGAATTATCTTTGAATTATCTCACTTTAATTGAATTTTAAATAAATAAAATTCAATAAAGAATGAAATAAAAATGTCATGAATCATGGATATATTTTGAATTCCCTTAGCCATATTATAATCAAGATTGAATCACAAAAGAATTGGCCTTTTTGAAAAAAAAAATCAAGTTTTGGTCATTACTTGTTTCATGCATTTTTCCAAAAAAGGTGAACTTCATCAAGGCATATCTCCCTCAATTTTGATCCTATGAAAGTGTTCTTGTACTTTTTGGAAAGCCCGAGATGTCCTCTACAAGCCACTTTGGAAGCTTTTTTGCATTTGGAGAAGTTATCTTAATGATATGGGCTTTGACAAAAAACAGCTTTTTGTTGACTTTCAAAATGACCTGTAATGTTTTGGCTTATATCTCTTATGCGGAAGCATTTCATGACCTCGGGCCCAACATCAAAGTTGTAGAGAATTTAATTTCCTTGAGAATGAGCTTTGGTTGGAATTTTTCTGATAAATTATGAGAGAGTTATGGTCGGTCAAAGTTTAGTTGACTTTTAGGTAAAAAACTCTAATTTTGCAATTTTGAGTTTTGTTGATTTCTGAACTTTTCTTGATGAATTATAATCAACCATTGGTCACATGATGAATCTTTTGACAAAATATGGATGTTGAAAAAAAATTGCATTTTTGACTGTCTATTGACTTTTTGGTCAAACTGGTCGTCTGTTGACTGTTTGAGCTGTTGACTGTGCGTCCGAGCGAATCGAAGTTTGAAAATTTGTCTGGTGGTACTTTGAGACATATGGAGATCCATGAAATCCATTTGGGATCTCAAAAACTCGTTCTCCTGAAAAAAAACAAAAACCCTAGTTAGGGACTGTTTGTGTAGGAGACAGTTAGGCGTACTTGATTTTTGTGCAGTGTTGAGTCTCTGTTGATCACGTGATTATCAGAAGACTTCTAGAACAAAAATCTTGGAAATTTGAAGTGCGAAAGATTGATTTGACTGATGGTACAAACACGGAGAATTGCGCTGATAGCGGGTTTGACTGGTAACTGGCTGTCCGGGTATTAACGTAACAGTTAAAGTGAAAACTTAACAGTTAAAGTTAATTTTTCTCTTTGTTTTTGTTGTGTTAATGGTGAAAAATTATTTACATGGTTTGTTAGAAAAACAAAAACATAAAAATATATACTGTACGCGAATGAAATTATCGATAATAACATTGAAAAGGATTTAATGCATAGAAATAAAAATTTAACTAGCAATAAACACGCATAATATCATCTCAATAATTAAACGACGGCACAACAGATAATACAATATTTAATACTGACAGTACAAATATTACATAACAAAAAATATAACAAACAGTACGACAAATATTATGAACGGTACATTATTTGACAGCGACAGATACGACAAACTTTAAGATATGACGATTAAAGATCCATGCTATAAACAACAGTATATAGATGTACGGGAGTGTAAACATCCCAGGTCCGTATTTTTCAGGACTATGCAGACAGAAAAAGGACATGATCACCACAAAAACAGTGATGACCACAAGAAGAAACGTATCCACCCACTTTGCCATTTTTTGCCGGGGAAGAAGAGAAAATGATTAGGAGATAGTATGATAGAAATTTGGGAGATGAGCGAAATTTGATGTGAGCAATTATGAAAAAAATGAGGAGTATCTATAGAGTGAAAAGAGAGAGATAGAGACGTTAGTGAATGGAGTGGTACCGTAAAAAGGGAAAATTTGAATAGTAGTAGGATTTTAAAAAAAGTATGGTAGGTTTTGAAAAGAAAGGGGTATAGAATAAAGCTAGGATTTGATTTGAAAGAAAGAGATTTGAA
Source organism: Vicia villosa (assembly GCF_029867415.1). Taxonomy (NCBI): domain Eukaryota; kingdom Viridiplantae; phylum Streptophyta; class Magnoliopsida; order Fabales; family Fabaceae; genus Vicia; species Vicia villosa. The sequence goes on along the minus strand of NC_081184.1, from coordinate 121,120,019 downwards.
AAGAAAGGAAGATATTTGAAAAGAAAGAAAGAGATTTTGAAAAAATAATATAGTATAAAAATAAAAATTAATGGGAAATAAAACCAATAATAATTTAATTGTTACCAGTATAATCTGAAACCCGGACTCCGCACCTGCAAATTTTAATTCTGTACCAACTGCGTCAGCATTATTTATCTGAAAATAAATCTCAAATAAACAGTGTATGAAGTGATAAACAGTATTTGGCGTTTATGTAAGAATAAATTTAACAGCGAACCAAAATACTGTATAAAAAATTCTAAAAATTGAGTATTCATGAAATAAGGATATTTATGAAATAAAAATCCAAGATTGTATAAAACTCCAAATTTTTAGACAGAAGTCTGTTGACTTCTCTTTAAAAAAAAAAGGACGCGGACAAATTTTGGGGTATAACAATAATGATCATAACACTTAGGAAATGATGGGATCTCAGAGGTCAAAAATTGGGGTGCAACAGATAGCTCGTAAAGCTAATCCGTTTAGTTTTTAGTCGTGTCGGTGTCATGCTCTGATTTGTAACACTGGGGAACGCTAGACTTAGAGTTTAATTATTGTATTTTATTTGTTGGTTTCTTTTGGATTATGTTTAATTGGTTTACGCATTGGTGATGTTTATGCTATTTCATTCGAATAAAATTCTGTTGTGTTGGACATGAGTTTTGTTCTTGGTGAATCGTTCCTAATAAAGCATGACAGATGACTTATAATTTGGTTTTATTTTAAATTGTGGCACCCTTGTTTCATGTTTACTCTGATTATTATAATAATTGTCGCGGGGTTTAGAAGGGTGTTACAGATAGCACTACATAGGCATCGCTTTTTTCCCAAAATGGTGCTATAAGTTCTTAAAAAAATATTAAAACTTAAGAAAAAGCGCTGGTAAAAGCTTACTTTAGAACGCGCTGCTATAAGTTCAAAAAAAACTAATTTTTTTATAGAAAAAGCGTTGCTAAAGGAATTATTTAGAAAGCACTGCTAAAGGAAATTATTTAGAAAGCGCTGCTAAAGGCAAAAATGATGCCTTAGGTAATTAAGTTCTTAAAACTTACAAAATTCCTAAAATAAATAGAAAGCACGCATACGAACAAATTTCCTTCCGTCCAAATCCCTAAACTTTCAATTCTTCTTCTCAAACTCTTAAACCCTAAAGGCTAAATCGTCCACTCTCGTCTCCCAAACAAACTTCCGCTGCCCCTCCATCCATTTATTTCATCTTCTCAATCTCAAAAATCGAAGAAAATCCCTAAAATCCCAAATCGAGCTTCTTCGACTTTAGACGTTACCTGCTCGTGCTGATATCATCATTTCCTGCTCGTGCTGCCATTATCATCTTTAGAAGTTACTGCCTCTCTGTCATCCTCCGCGCAATTTCGTCTCCCTCCGTGCTACTGCTACTCCGTCATCTCCTGCTCGTACTACTGCCTCCACAGGTCACTTCGCTTGCAGAGGAAACTAAGCCATTTGTAAGTTTTATCTTCTTCGTCTTCTTCCTATAATAGTGTTCTACTGGTTTGTATTGGAAATGCGTGTAACCGGTGTTTGTTAAAATGCCTGAATGAAATTTAGGTTTTCTCATTTCTCGATTAGACCAATGTTTGCAAAACTTCCAGAGTCTATAAACAGTGGCTAGTTGCTAGTACTCGTGAATTTTATTGGAAGAATTTGAATTTTGAAAATGTGAACATATCTAAACAACATTGTGAGCTTGATTGTACGTTGTATTATTTATGAAATCAATGCTTGCTGATGGATTTACTAGTTTAAAAATATGTTCAAATGGGTACATGTTCAAATGCACATCATTTTCATTCATAGTTTAACAATATGTCGAAAATATATAAGGGATATGGATACACACTTTCTTATTCAGTCCTAAAGGCATGACCCATCATATTTAAGAGAAATGGTTTCTTAGAGTAGTAGAGCATTGTGTGTTTTGATTTCAAGTTGTTTCTCTGGTATTTTTTATGTCATTGCTATTTTGAAATTATAATAGTTCCATCCATACAATGTCCATTTGAACTACTCTCTGGGCTGTTTATTTCTATTTGGAATCGTATCAAATGCAAATAAAGATTTAGGACACATGAAATGTTTTGGTAAAAAAAGTGTGGCAAGGTACTGCTAATTTCTATTAGGACATAAGAATTTACATTATAGATTTAGGGAGTTGTAAATATGATACAGTTATGACAAACTAAACTTTAAAATATTGGGCAATACATGTTGAATTGGAATGAATTGAATAAAAGGATAGTGTTTCATGTGTATGGACCATTTGGAAAGCTAGAAATGAAAAGTTGTTCCCAAACAAAGAAATAAATCTAGGAAAATTGGTGGAATAGGTGAAGATGTTTTCTTGGAAATGGTTACACATCAAGTCCGGATCGATTGAAAATAATATGGCGCAATGGTCCTCGCATCCAAAATAGTGTTTGGGGTTCACGGTGGATTGAGAGTTTAAATCTGGTGTGGGTGGTTGTTTCTAGTTAATTGTAGCAATGTTGTCGTGTGTTCCCGTGGCCTTGTAGGTGGTCCATTGCAGCTTTTGGTGGGTTCTATTAGCGCGATTTTACAAGTAAAGGAGTTGTGTGGCTGGTGCAGACGGGCGTTCTCTCTGAAACAGGAAATGATGAGAAAATGCCTATTTGAGTGAAGCTTCCAAAATTGTTGTTACATCTATGAGGAGCCAGGAGTTTAGATAAAATTGGCAGTGCTCTGAGAAAGCCTCTCTTTACTGATGAATGTAATAGTAATAAGCTGCCTGTATCATATGCTCGAATTCTAATCGAGATAGACATCAATCAAAAGGTACCAGACTTTGTGAACATTAAAGATGTTGATGAGAAAAGGCTCAAACAACCAGTGAAATATGAATGGAAACCCCTATTTTGTGATAACTGTAAGGTGAATGAGCATCAATGTAAGGAGAAAGTAATCACATGTCCTAAACTAGTTCCGAGAGGCACTAATGTGTATCAATACTAAATTACACTATATGTAATATATTTCTAGATGTATATTATGTGTGGGTGTACGAATAGGTCTATTTAATCTTCCCCCTTTTAGACCTCTTTGTGTCCATATTCTCATGCAACAAATGTAAGTATAGAGTAAAACCTAAGAGAGAGGGGAGGGGGTAAATTAGGTTTACGATTTTTTCTCATTATTTTGCAGATGTTCTTATTCTTTTATTTTCCATAATAAAGTGATAAAATTATGAATGACAATGTAGAAAAAATAAAAGTGAAGAAATGTAAAAGCGACTTAGTGAATATAATAGTTCTCCTTATTAATTAGGGGTACGCCTAGTCCCTTTATATCCTGTGAAAGATTTCTAGTATTTTAGATCTTTTTACATCCTCACACAAAACTCTCATACAATCTTCTAACATAAACCAACACAAGAAAACAACACCACTTTCTTTTAAAACAAACACCAAAACTATGATGGACTTTAAATCTCCTAGAATCAAATAACCTTTTACAACAATCTCCAAAAACTTGTAATGATCACACCAAAGCACAATGGTGAAAAACTAATACAACCTTGTATAGAATTTTGAGTAATATTTGACTTGACTTGAATTCCATGATAATGAATTTGATCTTCTCTTTTTTTATCACAATGCAATCATATATTTACTTAGTGCTCAAAATAATATAATAAAACTCTTTTTCAATGACATGAAAGTTATATACAAAGTTTCATTATAATTAATAAACTGGTGTATTTTGACTTAAATACATCTCATTATGACTCTTTGATTTGATGATATGTTTTGGAAAAGTTTCATGATCATTGACAATGCTTTCGAATCACAATGGTTCATGTTATTCAAAATAGTATGATGTTTCAAAAAAACCTTATAAATTACGATGGTTTCAAACTGCAATTGTTTAGGAACCATGGTGATGTTTAAAAAACATATCAATTATGGCGGTTTCAAACTGCCACAATTTATGAGTCAGAGTGTTGTTTCCAAAAACTATAAAATTGCAACGGTTTCAAATTACCATAATTTACGAAAATCATTTTTTCAAACAGAGAGCACGTTTATCGATTGATGTAAAGGGTAAATCATTTGACTCATTTAAAAAAGTTAAATGATGTCTTTTAAAAATTGTACTTATGATGATAATCATGCATGAATGTTTAAGAAACATATAATGGTTTTGATGAAAAGATGTTGACACTACTACAAAAGGTATATATCAACACGTTTGGGAGAAGTTTTTCACCACGGGTGATGAACCGTTGTGGTAGTAAGTGCATTACTTTCCATCACGGACTAAGGTGCTTTCACCATGGTTGAAACTTCCAACCGCGGTAAAATGTTAGTCAGCCTATTTTTTTGCCACGGTTGGAAGTTCCAACCGTAGTGAAAAGTAAGTTAGTCCAAATTTTTATTTTTGCCGCATGCTTTGGCTGACTACATTAAAAATTTCCATTATAATATAGAACTACAAATATTTCTAACACAACAACAACAACAACAAAAACAAGAATAAGAACAAGAACAAGAACAAGAAAACTAACAAGAAGAACAAGACAACAACAAAACAAAATCAGTAGAATCATTAAACATTAAATCTCAACAACAACAACAACAAAAAACACAATCGTTAACTCTTAAATCTCAACAGCAAAAACAACAACAATAATAAAATCAACAACAAGAAATATAAAATCAATAAAATTGTTAAATATTGAATCTAAAGAAACGACAACATTAAACATTTTACCTAACACAACAATAACCACTAATATTGCTAACTCGAATTCATGTTTTCCTTGTCTCGTCCAAGTTAGAGAATAGATGATGGAGTTCCGAAACTTGCTATTGAAAAAAATGATGTTTTTTTTTATCTTCCTTTATGGAAGAAATTGTATTTTCGATAGTTTGGTTTAGTGGAAAAATAGAGTTTCGTAAATGAAATATGAAGTTTGGAGGTTGAAGATGAAGTTTGTCTAGCTAAAAGTGATTGAACATGGAGTATTATATATTTTGGAAATGTAATTTATTTTTAATTAAAAAAAGGAAAACTTCATTTTTCATCACGGTTGAAATTCCAACTGTGGTGAAAAGTGACTTTAAAATAAATAAAAAAGAAAAGAAAATTTCTTTAGCCACCTCCCTATGGGGGTCACCCCCAGCGAAAAACCCAAATTACCCCTGCTTCGGAAATGAACTTCCGAAGCTTTGATTTTTTTAAAAAAATTTCCACAATTCGGAAGTGCATCTCCGAAAACACCTCATGGGGGGTGTCTTCGGAGATGCACTTCCGAAAACACCTCATGGGGGGTGTCTTCGGAGATGAACTTCCGAAAACACCTTTGTTCAGATTTTGGGGGGTTTCGGAAATGCACTTCCGAATTATGCAGAAACAGAGATTTTTTTTTATGTTTTTCTTAACAGTTTCGTATTTTTAATTAAAGGAAACCGGGAAATAAAATAAGCGACATATAAAGGTGAAAATACTAATATGATAAAAAAAGTAATATATACAACCGATCTGAATCCAAATAATAATAATAATGTGCTAAAGATACAATCCGAAAACAAAAAATAAATAAACCCGACCACTACTGGGTGTGCCTAACCCTCTCTCCCTGGGACCTCCTCTGCCGCCTGTATACCGCCGCACGGCCCGCATCAGTGACGATCATCTCCATCATGGCCACTGCCTCTGGACCGCCCTGCTGAACGACACCTCGATCCAACGCGTCCCGCCCAAGCATCTCTATCCGCTGGCAGATCGGCATGAGATCATTGGCGTGGTCATCCTCGGCCTGCTGGTTCTCCAGGATCTCCTTGTGTGCTGGCCTAGGAGCGCCGGGAACGTCGGGTCTCAGCAGAGGATGTGACACCCGATAGAACCATGTGACGTATCCCTCCTCACTGTGCCAGTCCTATGTGACCCGAGTGAGACGGTACTCCTACGGTACCACATGATGCTGCCAGTCCTCCCATATGGCAGTGAGCTGCACTCGGGTCACTGTGTCGGGAGCAGCCTCAAAGGGTGACCTGGGTATCCGCTGCACGAATCCGAACTGACGCATGCACCGCTCAGGGAGATACCGGACCATGATGGTAGTCCCGCATGCCAGCCAGCCAGAATATAGAGCAATGCCGTCAAAGGGGACAATCTGAGCGTAGTCGCTGAACGGCCTCCAGGTGACGTTGTCGTGCATCGTGCGGTCCAGGTATCCACGGTATGGTCCCATCGCATCGTTCCCCCTCTTGAGAATGTATCTGGCGGCCCTGGGCATGGCGTCCACGTACGCAGGATCAATGTGAAAGCCGTGGATGCGGGAGAAGTAGGAGATGATCCAGCTCTGAAACAGAAACACGATAATGTATTAAAAATAAATACGACACATAAATAAATAAATAAATACGATAATGTATTAAAATAAAACGTACCGTAAGTAGTGTGCAGGATCCGACCAACTGCCTCGTCCTCCAGTTGGAGGCCTCATTCAGCTTCTGGTAGAGGTATGCTAGAGTAGCTGCCCCCCAGTTCCACTAGTGAACGGTATCCAAGTCCATGAAGTAGCGGAGGTAGGTCACGTCGACGTACCTTGCACTCTTGTCCACAAAGCATGCAGCGCCTACCACATGCATGTACCAACACCGGAGAGTGCAGCCGCAGTGATAGTGTGTGAATAGCTCGTCACCCGCCTCCTCAGCCTCGGCCGCCGCGTCCAGGTGGTGCTCAAAATAGCAGCTCAGTGTGGTGAACCGGACATGAGGCCCAGATGTCGTGACGCACTCAAAGTAAGCAACCTCGTGCTCCATGCCCAAATAGAGCGTCATCCACTCAATGGCCTCGACCCTCTGGATCAGGGAGTGGTGCAACAGTGGCCCCCTAATCGGCAGGTGGAGAAGACACTGCACGTCATGCAAGGTGATCGTCATCTCCCCAACCGGCAAGTGGAAAGAGGACGTCTCCTTGTGCCAGCGCTCCACAAATGCCCCCTGCATGCCCGTGCTGATGGTGGTGTACCCCGTCATGCAGAGCCCGCTAAGCCCTTAACCTCGCACATGGTCGTTAAACCACTCAGCTGCTGGTTTAAACAGACTGAAGATCTTCCGGGTGTGGTTCACCATTTTCAACGGCTCTCTCTCCTGTTACAAAAAAAACAAATAAGCGACATATATTAAATAAGCGACAAATAAACGGTTAAATTATAAAAAATGGTGACAAATAAACGGTTAAATTATAAAAAATACCTCTCCCTCCCAGATACGCCGAGCGACGTGATCATGGTAGTGAATCAACACGGAAGTGTCAAAGGGCCCTCCCGGATAGCTGTCCTCCTGCTCATCCTCCTCCCCGGCTGGAGGGTCAACATCCGGTACCCCCTCTGGCTCGTGGTAGGGAACTTCCGCCACCTCCTCCTCATCCTCCTCCTCCTCCTCTCGCTGGCGGGAAGAAGATACCCGAGCTAGCCGACTCCTAGATTCTGAAGCAGATGTACCCTCTCCCTCGCCCACGGGAACTCGCACAAGTCGTCCCCGGCCCTGCCCCCGTCCCTGTGTCGACGCCAGCTTCGCCGCCGCCCGCTCGCGTCTAGCCGACGCAGTCTGGGTCTCCCTACCCTGTCTGATGCGTGCTGGTTGGTTGCCTGACATGTTCCTGTAAACAATTGAAATCGATTAATATGCGAGACAAAAGAAAAAACTAAAAAAATTGAACTTCTGACACAATTCGGAAGTTCATTTCCGAAACTGGGATGGAGGTGTTTTCGGAAATGAACTTCCGAAACACCCCTACGAGGAATTTTTCTGCAACTTCCATGGCAGACCCCTAATCCAAACATCAAACCTATGTCTACACATTCTAAACATCCTAAATATCAGTATAAACCTAACCTAATACATTTTTTGCTATTTGTAAACACCCTAATATACATTTTAATCATAGATCTTAAAATCAAAATGCTTACCGATTGAATAGATTGGAGGACTTTTGAATGTAATAGAGCAAGTAGATGGAGCCTTTGAGGTAGCTTGGAACTGGTTTGCACAAAAATCTCTTGGGGTTGAGTTTGGAAGAAGATTAGGGTAAATGATTAGGGGGAGGGGGCTGTTTTGCTTAATCTACAAAACGCGCAGTATTTCGGAAATGAACTTCCGAAATGCTGTTTTCGGAAATGAACTTCCGAAATAAGACAATTTTTTCAAAAAAAAAGGCGCTTTCGGAGATGCATCTCCGAAAACACCTTTTTCTTGCATTTCGGAAATGCATTTCCGAAGTTAGGGGTAGTTTGGGTTTTTCACCAGAGGTGACCAAGAAGACATGGGGGTTGATAAAGAAATTTTCAAAAGAAAATTATTGGTACTAAGATTTGAACTCATAGCCGAGGGCCACTTTTTATCACAATTGATAAAAAAATTCTTAAAATAAATAAAAAAGTCAAAATTGCTGGATCAGGATTCAAACCCTTGACCAGACGCCACTTTTCATTATAGTTAGAATTTTAACTGTGGTAATTAAAAAGTGGCTTAAAAATAAAAATAAAAGGTAGGCGCAATTTCTCATCATGGTTAGAATTCTAACCATGACCTTAGAGTTGACAAAACGGGCTGCCCGGTCCGTGACGAGCTCGGATCTTTAGTGGGCCGGGTCAAAAATTAAAGCTCGGAAATTAAACGAGCTACAATTTAGTTGTTTAAGCCCAGCCGTTACAATTTATTTTTTAATTAGGAAATTGATTTTAAAAATAATTAATAGATAATAATCTAAAAACTAAATGAATATTAAGTAGTAATAAAATGATGATTAATTCATTGTTGTCAAGAAGTAATTACTCTCCATGATCCAATCATAGAAGCTAACAGGGAGGGGCTGTCACTAGTCCGCAAAAGATATTAGACAAAATCAATTTTGATGTTTTCCAAAGTTAAATGTAACACAAACCAAAATACAAAGAGGAGATGATTAAACAATATATGATCTTTCATTTATTTAACTCATTATATAAATAGGAACATGCAAACACAACATGCACAATTATTTGTATATTCAGTTACATATATCTTTGAATTATTTGTTTAATTAATTGAAACTTATTTGATACTTAGGTGATTTGTCAGGGTTAAAGAGACCAAAATGTTGCTCCGTTGATGCACCATTCTTCAGATTTTCATCAAACATGGCAAACAAGTAAGTCTCAATAGCTGTACCAGGCTTCAACGGAGTCCCATTCCCACTCTTTACGTGATTAATCAAATTATTATAATATGTGGAAGCATTATCGACAGTTGTGGCTCCATCTCCACCAGCAGATGGCCAACCACTCTCAGACACAACTATCTGCAAATTCGATCCCCCAACTTGCCCAAGAGCAGCATATACTGAATCTAACTGCGCGTCAAAGAGATTTTGGTAACCAGCGTCATTGTTTCCTTGCTGATTAAAAAGAGCATAGTCAAGATGAATGTTTTGTTCATTTCCGATATAAGCAAAATACGGATACACATTTGCAAGAAGTGGCGATCCATTGCTCACTAGGAAATTGATTATTGGTTGTATATATGACTTGGCTTGGTCAGTAAAAACACCATCCTTGGGAGGATAGGAATTACCGATCAAAGTCATGTCTATTGCTATTGAGACCTTGATTTGGCCTTGTAAATTGGCTGATGAAATTGCTTTTTGAATGTTTTGTAACGCAGTGAGAACGTATTGGGCCTCATTGTAATCAGGGTGGATTTCATTTCCAACAGTGATGTACTTAATTTTAACATCCTGTGAGTAGGGTGTCACATATTTGGTTACCCAATTTGTGGCTTCATTGGCATCTGTTAGAGAAGAAAGAGTATCCCTAGGCACATCAAGGATCAACTCAATGTTGGAACCTCTAAGGGCTTGTAGGGCTTCTTCATCAGGACTGTATATACGCATCCCACCAATGCCTTTTGATTTGTATAAATCTATAACTTCCTGCCTTGATGGTAGATTATTGCCATTCGTGCCATAGCAAACTCCTATGGATTGTACACCTGCATTATGATAAACTAATTGTAAAGAATGCAATATATAAAAAATAAACTAGACTATATAATATATCATAGGGGGAGGTATAGACCTGTAAATTCTAGTCCAATGGACAGTATAGCAACAAGCAGAAAAATGATAGACATGGTGGTTATAGTTATAAATCAATATGCAGCTCTGATATATCTTCTTACAGAAGCTAGTCCATATTTATAGCGTGATAATAGTAAGAAGAAGCCAATGCAATATGTTACTATTAATGCAGACTTTTAGCCCCGTCAATCACTCTACAGAAATTAATGCTAAATGTTTTCGAATTCAAACCATTTATTTTGTTTTGGTGAAAACGCATATATTGTTGAGTGATGGCTTAATGCTTACAAGACTAATGTTAAATAGCCGCCACTGATTAATCTGCATACTAGTCATCTGGTTTAGCTACGTGAAGGAAACGTTCTTAGTTAGAACTTATACGGTACGTCCAAAATTTGAGGTTTTTTTGTTATTTTGTGGCAAATATTAAGTATCACGCTGGAATGGGACTTTTTTTACGGCCCTTCCAATTCATTTAACTTTCTTCATAAATTGCTTAGTTTGTCCCGTAATAATAATTCATTTGATAGTCGTAATAGAGTTCATATATGAACATAAAACACATTAATTATGTTATTTGTTTTTGTAACATAACAAAGTTTTTAGAATATATTGTTTTTCAATAACATCAAGTGTGAGTTGAGTGTCAGGGTTCGTTTTTTAATAGAACAACATTTTTGAATCTTCACATTGTAAGAACTTTATTATGTTATTAAATCACAAAAAGCTATTTTTTTTTTTACCAAAGCAAAACTAACTTCTTTCGTTCAATAAAATAGTCTTAATACAAGGAGGTATAACATTAACATAACTATGTCGAGACCAAAAATTGGCAGCCTTTGTTAAACAATGAGGCAACCATATATATTCGCTTAACGCTTGACAAACTCTACCTCAAAGTTTGGAAAATCAAGTAACAACAACTTAATAGATTGAATAATAAAATTAAATTCGGAACTTCCGGTAACATTGGATTGGATGGCTTGCACCACCTTTTGTGAATCACTCACAAACACTACATGATCAAGATGAAGGTCTAAAGTACCTTGGATAGCTTCTTGCAAAGTCAACGCCTCTGCTTCTAGAACAGATAAAATACCAATATCCCAAGCAACACCCGCTTTAACAAAGTGACCCATATTATTCCGGATACACCAAACTCTATTAGTAGTTCCTTGGTTGCGATTAAAACCCGCGTCAATATTACACTTGAACCATCCCACAGGGGGGGAAACCATTGTTGATTATTTGGGGGAGTAACCTCTCTATCCTGAGTATGTTGTGCCAACAACCATTCTTGCCACTTATGAGAAGCTAACCAACCAAGTCTTGATGCTTCCTCTTTCTCATTATTCCAAATAAAATTATTTCTATTCTGCCATAACATTTCGAGCACTATGCCAAATTTGTCTTTTAGCAGCACCCCTACTAAAGCGCTTTTAGGAAAAAGCGCTGGTATAGGTTTAGCTAAAAAAACACGCAAAAAAAGCGCTCTGGAAGAGGGGGTTACGAAAGCGCTTTCAAAAAGCGCTCTTATAGGGGGGGGGGGTACGAAAGCGCTTTCAGAAAGCGCTCTTATATGGGAGGGGTACGAAAGCGCTTCTCAAAAGCGCTCTTATAGGTTGCTTTATGAAAGCGCTTTCAAAAGCGCTGTTACAGGGGGTTGGGTACAAGAGCGCTTTTCCCCTAAAAGCGCTGGTATAGGTACGTCTACTAAGGCGCTTTTCAAAAGCGCTCTCATAGCCTGTTTTAATTAAAAAATTTAAAACCAAAATTTGATATTACGCGTTCAGAATCCCTAATTCATCTTTTTTCTCCCATTGACGCTAACTTGCCCAGAAAACCCAGAAAACCCATTTTGTCTCCCCCATCTTTTTTCTTCCACTTCGTCTCCCCCACTTTGTCTCCCACAACTCAAAGTTCTTCACCGCCGCCGCCGCCGCCGTGTAGCATCTCGCCTCCACCGCCGCCGTCATCTTCATCTTCATGTATGTCACCTTGTTTTCTTTTGCTTTATTTTTAATTGTTTTTGTTCGACTGGCTATGTTTCTTAATAGGTTATAATCCATGAACACAATTTCTTGTTGCTTTGTTGTTGGGTACTGAATGTGTTGTGCTGAAGAACACAATTTTTCAAGAATAGAACACATTAGTGCCATTATTTTAGCTAAAAACAGAACTTTGATATTTTTATATCTAAATTGCAAACACATTTGTCAAGAATAGAACACATTAGTGCCATTTTCGTTTTTAATTATAATGGGTTGTTTGAAATGAAAGCATGAAATGAAAGCTATAGTATATGATATGAAATGAAAGCTATAGTATATTATGAAAGCATGAACTACTTGCTGCATAATTTCTTCTTTGTCATATCATTGAGTTATTTGAATTGTAATGGGTAGTTCAATTGAGGGTTAATAACTTGTCTACACCAAATGATTATTAAGAGAAACTACGTTCACTTTAATGTTTTATGGTTTTACTTGATTCTAAAATATGAGTGAGGATTCTTTCATTTCTTAAAAGGAGTAGAGTTTTGAAAAATGGAGACCTTTGTTACTAAAGTTTGTTTAATTGTATAAATGCATATATATTTGAAAGTGATAATATGTATTTTGTCTAATTTGATTTCTTATAATCTCAAAGCATTACTAATTCGATATTTATTTCATTTCATATTAAAAGTAATGTATGAAAATAAATTAAGATTCTATTTTAAAAAGACTGTTAGTTATCACTTAATCCTACTAGTGGTTATATTGGTTATAGTTACAAATCAATATGCTACTCTGATATCTCCTCCTACACCTGCTAGTCCATATTTATAGCATGATAATAGTAAGAAGAAGCAAATACAATATGTTACTATTAATGCAGACTTTTAGCCCCGTCAATCACTCGACAGAAATTAATGCTAAATGTTTTCGAATTCAAACCATTTATTGTTTTGGTGAAAATGCATATATTGTTGAGTGATGGCTAAATGCTTACAAGACTAATGTTAAATAGCCGCCACTGATTAATTTGCATACTAGTCAGCTGGTTTAGCTACGTGAAGGAAACGGCGTTCTTAGTTAGAACTTATAAAGTACGTCCAAAAATTGAAGTTTTTTCTTTGTTATTTTGTGGCAAATCTATTCAACTAATTAATTTATTTGCTAGATTCATTTGATATCGTAAGAGATTGGAAGTCTGTATATTTTGATTGAATTTGTTTTTTTTATCATCAACCAGATTTTTATTTTTATTCATATATACACATAAAATAGATTATAGCTATTATCTTAGTTTTTGAAGCAATGGACTAATAAATACAGGCCCGTTTTAATTTAGTGGTACAGACTAATTAGTAGTGGGGTGCAGTTACCGTGCATATATAAAAATCTATGCACCGTGCATAGATTAATATGAACTCTTGGATCATTGGATCAAATTTTAGACATCAATTGTTATTACTCAATACTCAATACTCACTACTCAATACTCAATATTCAATACTCAATATTGGATTAAAAACATGATCCAATGGCTTATATAGGCGTATGCATGGTGCATAAGGAAAATCCTTATGCATATTAGCCAAAGCCATTAGTAGTGGAGTCAAAATAATAATTTAATAAATATAAGTAGCAGAGATTCTCCTTCTCTCTTGAAGTGTCTAGAACACTCTATAGGTGTATTTAGAAATTTTCCGTATAACCTATAAATAGCATAAACCTTATCATTGAGCAACTAAGGGTCTGTTTGGTTCAAATGAGAGGGAGGGGAGGGGAGGGATTTTAATGGAGAGAAGGGTAGGGGAGGGAAGGTGAGGGATTTTTATTAATTATATGTATGTTTGGTACAAACGAGGGGAGAGGAGGGGATGAGAGGGATTTTGGTTAAAAATATGTTTGATTCACGAGGGGAAGGGAGAGGTTTTATTAATAGTTTACATTTTTATCCCTATGATTTTATATAACTGACATGATATTCAAAGGTGAAAATTTCATAAATAATTTTTTGGAAATAATATTTGTAATATTGAGTGATTAAAAATTTATAACTTACGACATAACGTTAAAAAAATTAAATACACTTGATATGTATGATAATTTTCGGCGCAAAATTATCTATCTGTTGATAACAGCTTTTGAATACATAAAATAACTTATCGTTATATATATATATAACAAAATTAGAAAAACAATAAATATAAATAAACATAAAAATAAAAATTATCATAAAAAATCAAAAATTGTAGTGATTATAATTTATATTAGGCTTAATTGCAACTTTAGTCCTTCTATTTTGTCTTTTTTTTCAAGTTTTGGTCACCCCATTTTTAAAACTGCGATTTTGGTCCCCCTTTTGAATTTTCTAATGAAAAAGGAACAAAAATAGGGACTAATTTTGCGGAAAAAGTAAAATAGGGGGGCGAAAATTGCACAAAAAGCTTAAAAAGAGGATTAAAATTAGGGTTTTTAAAATAGAGGGATCAAAATCAAGAAAAAGACAAAATAGAGAGACTAAAGTTACAATTAAGCCTTTATATTAAATAAAAATAATAATTTAAATGTAAAAAATAATTATAATAAATTGATATAAGCAATAGAGAAAAAAAAGAAGAAGCAGAAGAAATAAAATAATAATTTTGAAATAATAAAATAATTTTGCTCCCCTCCCCTCCCCTCCTAAAAATTGAACCAAACACATTTAATTATAAACATTCCCTCCCCTCCCCTCCCCTCCCCTCCATTTACCTCGAACCAAACACACCCTAAAAGCAAGTAGCTTGATTGAGTTATTTCCTCTCAAATAATAGAAATCACCGTTCTCTCAAATAGTCTCCCGTTGAAATTGCCCTTGTCATCAAATCACCAACGAAGGTTGTGCACTGTCACTATTAGAAAAATATTTTTCCACCACGGTTAGAAAAAAAATATTATCACACTTGATGAACCATGGTAAGATAGAGTATCATGCTTTCTGCCACGAGTGTCTGAATGTGGTGAGAAACTACGTAGCGCGCTACATATCACCACAGTCATATTAATCAACTGTGGTGAAATATATAAAGGTCACAAGTTTGATTTCCAACCATACCATCGTATAAAATAATTGACACGTCACTTTTCAATACGGTAGATTATTTCAACAATAGTGAAATACTTTTTTTTAAATAGTTTGTTTAATATTTCATATATATCCCTTTATTGTATACTAGATTTTCTACCAAAACAGAATATGAACCAGCAAATACATAAAAAAATTTAACACACAAATGACTTTATTGCTTATAAGTATAAATTATATGTAAGCAACAAAGTGCGTTGAAGCATATATACAAAAGTATTTACATCAAATCCAAAAATATTGCAAATATATTTACAAACTCAATGGAATGACTCTAGCCTATAAAGCGCATTGAAGTATGGTGTCTAACGTGAATGAACGTTTGTAAAGTTTTCTTGTGAGAATGGTGTAATATCGTTATACAAACAGGATGCATGTATTTAAATGGTTAAACAAAATTCAATAATTAAGTGAATTTTAACATTAAAATTATTGATGATGCACAAATTTAAAATTGACATTTATTAGAATAGAAATTGTACTTACGTGCACCACAACTATAGCATCCCTACGTTCAGCCACTCATTTCCAAAAATAAAATCTCTTATATCTCTATGATTGACATAGAAAACCTCTAACTCCCGATAATGCTCTAATTGAATATGAATTAATTCTTTAAGATCCATAATGAAACATACCAAATTTCTTATATAATTTTCGGAACCATCTCATTTTGGGTAAGGGTATGGACTTCAGAGCAACTTTCTTTTATGCCCGCACCACCTAAAATAACTCTTTCATACAACTCATAAACTTCATTTGTTTTTGGTTGGACGGTTACACTCATTTGTGTCAATTTCTGCATCATAAAAAGAACAGCAACACACAATGTATAAACATTTATCCTACGAAACCATGATTGTCCATAGCAATCAACAAATCCTACACGACATGAATAAGATATCATTATCAAAACAATTTAAATTACACATGGAAAATCCTACGCACAACAAATCATACAAACAAAAAATCCTACATTTAATATTCTAATTAAAAAATATATACTTACAATTTTCTTAGCAGTTGCTCGTGAGGAATCTGAAGTGAACTCTCGAATTGGTCTTTATCGAGCCCTCTTCCACTTCTCTTGTCGTGGTGGTGGAGATGGGATGCAATCACAACTCATGGAATCCTCATCTCCCATTTGTTTTTTTTCATTAAACAGTAATTCCCTCAAGTTTCATGTAACCCCAACGAGATAATCTATGGGGGGTATTTTTTTTTCTTGTTTAGCTTTCCCGATTCACTTTTAACCTATTAAAAACATAAATAAAATATTAATTTGCATGGTTGTATCTATTCACAAAATAAGATTACTATTAACCAAGAAATCAGCAGAACTACGAGACTTAACAAACTTCTCCCAAACCATGTTGTCGATAAAATTATATTTCACAAGTGGATGTTCATGACCAGGCTTGGTTTTCTTAATGTAATCACATGTGAGTTGTGACTTAAAACCCCTCCAACGCTCACGAGCCTAAGTGATCCATCTTTTGTTCAACGTATCATCATCAATAAACTTAAAAGTCGATTACAGTTACATCACACTACAACAAATTTGTCTTTTAGCAGTGCATCTACGAAAGCGCTTTTGGGAAAAACGCTGCTATAGGTTGCGCTAAAAACAAAACTAAAAAACAAGAGAAAAAAGCGCTGGTAAATAAGGGGGTACGAGAGCGCTTTTTGAAAGCGCTGGGAAAGGGGGGGTACGAGAGTGCTTTGTTAAAAGCGCTGGTAAACGGGGGGATACGAGAGTGCTTTTTAAAAGCGCTGGTAAATGGGAGGTTACGAGAGCGCTTTGTTAAAAGCGCTGGTAAATGGGGGGGGGTACAAGAGCGCTTTTTGAAAGCGCTGGTATAGCTAATTTTATAATTAAGTTTAATTTCTCATTTGAATCTCATTACTAGTACTCTCTCTCTCATTTTATTTCTCAAATCAACTCTCTCTCCTCTCTTAATCTCTCATGAACAAACCTCTCAACAACAAAATCCTAGAACGCAGGTGGTGGTTGTTATGAATGTGAAGACGGAGGACGACGGTGCTCACGGCGGCGCCGCCGTGTAGGTTCCAGAATTAGGATTTTTTTCACACCAATGCGTTCGTCTGGTCCTTCTCAACACGAATCCGAAGGTAGTTCTTGTAAAACAACCACTGAAAAGCGCAGATCTACAAAGAAAGATTCGAAAACCTAATCTCAAAATCAAAAAAATTCAAACACAGAACGGTCATGTAAAGGTGGATACAGATGAATGGGAGGATCCACGACCTTCAGAAGGTGCGAAGGCGGAAAACAGAGGTGAACGGAGCTTTTCCGGCGAGAGTAGAGGCGGTTTTCACGTTCAGGTGAGACTCCTTTTGCTATTTCTTATGGTTGAATGCTTGTTTGGACCAAAACCCATTTTTCGTAATAGTGATTTTCTTTGGTTTCTCCGTCGGTTCATCTTGTTGGTCAAACATGTAAGTTTTTTTTTTTCTGAATGAAGACATAATCAATAAATCTTAAATTTTTGTTCTTTTTTTGAATTTTGACTGTGTTTTATTTGATTGTTTCTTGGTTCGGATTCAGATCTCAATTGGGTTATTGTTTGTGTACTTGTTTTGTTGAATGCAGTGCTCACTGTAGGAAAAAGTTTATGCATTTTCTTTTGTCTAAATTTGGGATTCTGGTTTTTCTTTCTTGTTTGTTTTGTATTTTATGTTCTTTGTGTGTATGTTAGTTGGTATTCATTGTTTTCTATATGAAATTTGTGTTTTTTTATTATGCATTTGTAATCGACAATGACTTGAATTTTATCACTCATCGTAAATACGGGTTATTGATTGTTCTATAAATTTGTTTTGCACTTTTCTTTATATCTCAGATCTGGAAGAAAGTTGGTTGAATTAGTTAATGAAATTCGAGTGTTAGGTGAGTAGTTTATGAGATTTTGGATTATTAGATTAGATGATTATGAGCCTCAATGTCGGTTTGTTGACTTAACATTAATATTGTATAATCTTATCTCTTGCAACAGATTATTCGGTTACCGATGTAATTTCAATTTTATTTCAATTTCAAATCATTGTTGTTTTAGAAGTCTGTTACACAATTATATCTCTCCGGTAATATCCTTTTGTACAAGCATGCATTTAGTTTAGTTTTTCTGTAGTATCAGGCAAGGTAAGTTGTGGAAGAGCTAGGAATTGTGATTAAGGTTTATTTTATTATACGAAATTGTATATTAAAGTTATTTTCTCATTACGCAACTGTAACGATTGGCAAGCATTCGATCTTTTTAAATCCTGTGACATTCAATTGGCAATAACAGCAACAAAGCTTGGAGAGGTTAAAATCGCAATTTGTGGTGTTAGCATTCCTTACAAGATCAGTACCTCCACCAACTGTAATACGTATGTCTTTTATTATAACTTTCACTCTCACTCTTATTTTTCTATTACTTTATTTTGAAGCATTAGTTACTTACAAGTTTCTTTATTTGTTATATTGACAGCATTAAGTTTTGAAGATGATGGTGCGGTTTCAAGGTTATCATATGGAAACTTGTCACTAGTATATGAAAGTTTACTATTAAGAATAATATCTAAAAGAGTGATATAGGATCATATTAATTAAGACTTTAACTTGTGGTTAAACTCTCAATTTATTGCAGGTTTCGCTATAATATTTGTTTCTTTATAAGATTGGTTGTGTATTTATTGATATTTATTCTTTCTCCAAGTTTGGGGTATTGGTTTTAGAACATTTATGTATTTTATTGATATATTTATTATTTGCATTATCAAGTAAAGAAAAATAATGAAAGTTTGAGTTTTTTTTTTTACATATTTACAATATATTGCGGAGGTCAAAAACCCCCACAAATTGGCTAAAAAACCCCGCAAATCAGCCGCATTTTTTGTAGTGAAAGTAGGCCTTAGAAAGCACTTTTCTGGAAAAAGCGCTGCTATAGGGGGTGCTACGAGAGCGTTCTTCTGGAAAAAGCGCTGCTATAGAGGAGGCTACGAAAGCGCTTTTCTGGAAAAAGCACTGCTATAGGCGAGACTAAGAGAGCGCTTTTGGCGTACCAAAAAGCGCTGTCTTTACCTACGGCAGCGCTGATTATGGCAGCGCTTTTAAGCGCTCTAATAGCCCAAAAAAAGCGCTGTAAAAGCTGTTGTTTGGCATAGTGTCAATAATTACGTATTAGTAATTATATGTAAATAAAAATACTATCAAATCACGTAAGAAATACCTTAACATATCTCCATATACTTTCTTTCTATTTTTATGATATTTGGATCCAATCATCTATAAAAAACTCACTTTGCTACGTCCAAGGAACGCAACATAACTCCTAAAAAGGGATGAATTCACACCATAACAATTTCAAAATTTATCATTAAAGTCGAACGACAATCTATCCCCCGAGTTATGGACTTTTGTTAATCTAGCCATCACTGTAGAACCTCTCTGTTTTCTTTTCTTTTTCCCTCAATAGTATGAGATTCTTTTATATGAATTTCATTTGTATGAGTTTCATTTGTATGATTTTCGTCGCTAGATAAATAGTCCATTTATGTTCAACACAACAACAAAAGAAAAACAATGTCATAACATTAAACCAATTAATACTAACAAGAACATACAACAACATATATTATCCTCAAACATTCACGCAGCATCATAACTAAACAGTCTCACCAACAATCACAAATAAACCTCTAGGGTTTAGGCACTAAACATCATCAACAATAATAACAACAACATATCCATGAAACATTCATTAACATTCTACTTGATCTATAAAATAAGAAAACACAAGTACCTGGTTAATACTATTATGCCCTTTGGTTAGAAAATTCCACCTATTAATTTTAGGGTTAAAAGATGTCTAAAATTTGCTTTTTGTGACTAAATTATACTTTTGTTGAAATGTAAATAGTTGTTAGCATTGTTTATCCTATAATCTCACTATTCCAAATTCCAATTCGATAAAGTATTGTTGCAATAGAACCAAATACTTTTGTCATTGACCTTCCCAATGCAGACCTGCAAAAAAGTTGGTCTTTGGCTGCATCCACACCCTTATGGTCTTATCATCAAACAACTCTGCTCTCTCTCTCTCTCTCTCTCTCTCTCTCTCTCTCTCTCTCTCCACTACAACTTTTGTTTCTCTTTTGTCATTTGCTTGTACTCTCTCAACCGCTTCTACTCTCTCAACCGCGGTTGTATTCTCTTCAGCAGTTTCTTCTCCTTTCTACTCTCAAAAGGAATGTTTTCTTTGTTGATTTTACCTAGATCCATATTATTCCGAGTTTGATTTATTCTTTCCACTCTATCACTTTTTATTGCAAATTAGGTTTTTTGAGTAGCTATGGAAATGAAGAAGGTGAACAGTTGAAGAGATGAACCACGGGTTAGAGATCGAAGAAATGGAGGTTCTGGCGAGATGATGTGAGTGTTTTCCATTTGTTGAATATTAGTTGATTGTTTATATATTTTTGGTAGTTTGATTTCAACTATTTTGATTTGTTGGCAGATTTAGAGTTTATCCCTTATTTTGTAGATTTGCTTATTCAGATCCAGTTTTTTATTATGAGATATACTTGCATCTGGTAAAGATACTGATCCTGTGATAAAGAATGTGAGTTTCTCAAGAAAAAAATTATGACAACTTTAAACTTAAACTTTTGGCTTATGGTATTTTCCCTTTTCTTCCAGGTACTATATTTCGTGAGACATAACTGTTTGGCTTGTGGTCATAACAAAGAATAAAAGTATAACATGTGAAACTTTTAATTTTGTTAAATCTAAAAATAGCTTATTCTGAAAATCACTTTTAGATTCAAAAGCTATTAAATATGTAAAACGTCATGATTCGTGATTCGATGCAGCGACTGGGAAGGGAGTAGCGGGCTGCAAAAAGCTTTGGTTTTATTTGATTTCAAATATGGTGTTTATACAGTCACATTCTTTGTACACAGTCAGTTATATGGTGCTTAATTCTGCAGCTTCTGATCTCACATTTATGACTTTATATGTTCTAGTGAGTCCTAAAGTTGAACAACATATAAGCGATATCAAAATCCTAATAAACCAATTGACTTTTCAGTTTTATAATGTCTGAAGCAATTCTCTGCTATGAATAAACTGAAAAAGATGGCCTTGTGTGTAAGGTTTCTATATCCCTTTCTGCTATGGCTAAAATTCGTTGAGCTAATACACTCGGCATTAAGTGAATAAGTTTTTTCTCATGATATTAAAATGTGTTTCTTTCTGTTACTTCCTCCATTTTAAGATCCTGATATGAGTAAAGTTTTTCAAGTTTTGGTTTATTGTAGATATGACATAAACATTAATTATGCATTTTTCGTTATAAGTAAAATGATGAAGCATCACCCCATAGATCTTTTGTCTTAACACATGTTTTTGATTGCATTATTTGGTTCATTTGTAAGCATTATACTAGCACAAGATTAGTCTTTTTGGTGGATTGTATGACACGCTTAGAGAAGTGAGGTTGTTGACACTGCATTGTTCTTTTTTATTTGCAATCAATTTTTCTCTTCATATGATGAAAATGGAAGCATAGATTGAGCTTTTTTTCAACTTTTATTACATGATTTCTTATGATGTTTTATTTACTACTGATGCAGTAGGCAGTACCATATTTACAGGTCCAAGAATAATCTTGAGTACAAAATCATTAGTCTAATACATTGGTCTGGAGGTGATAATCAAAAGCGACTAAAGAAGGTGTAAAACCATTTTATTGGTAGCGGGTCGCGTTATTTTCGGGCGCAGTTCTGTCAATCAGAAGTGGAATGATGTGTCATCGGAGAAACTTGGCCGACGCGGTTGTCGTGTGTTCCGTTTCGTCCAAATCATTATTGATAGTGTCGTTGCTGAACGGTTGTTGGAGCATGGGGGCAGTCGGTTTCGACTTCTTCTCCTTCTTATTTTTATTGATTTTGTTGTGATGGATTTGTGTTTGGCATTTGCGAAGGTCTTTGATAGTGGTTGTAGTGATTTGTAATTATGAAGGGACTTTGGTTATAGATTTTGTATTCTGGTGAAAGGTTGGATAATACTATTTTTATGGTTTCTTTTGTGTGGCAGGGATGGAATTTATTTTGCAGGTTTTGGTTAAAACTTTGGTATGAAATTATGGAGGTTTGAGAGAGGTAATATGTTATGGTTTGTTGGAATCATGGTAATATTTTTGAATAGATGTTAACTGTGATGTTGAAATTGGCAGTGACATGTTTATATTGTTTTTTTCTCCCAAACTCAGTCAACACGTGAGAGAGGGAGTATTATTTTGGGTAGCTTTTTTTTTAGTACAAGTGTGTGAATGTCCGGTGTTTAAAAAATGGAAAACTAATTTGAAATCAAAGCTATTCATCAAAATTAAAATAGTTATTAATTATAGAATTGGATTCCACACCATTTTTTTACATAAGAATATTTATTTATATTTAAATATTAACATAAGAGATTTCTGGCGAACCCTAGGCGATTTCTGGCGATCTCCGACGATTTCTCGACGATTTCCGACGAACTAAAGGGACGAAGGGGATACGAAGGGTGAATGCAAAGAACCTCTGCTGTTGGTTTAAATTCCTAACCCTAGGGTTAGGGACCACGACAGAGGCGATTTAGTTCATCCCAGTATTCTGAGGGTGGTTATGGGGCGCGGCCGGCCGAAGCGTAAGGTGGCAATGACTCCTCCGGCGAGTGTGAGAGTTTTCTCGTCGGAGCCAAACTCAAATGGTAACAGGAATGGGAAAGAACCGAACACTACTGACAAAGGAAAGGAACCCAAAGGGATGGAGACCATTAGTGAAGTAAAGGAGAACGAGTCTGAAGGGAAAACTAGCTCACCACAACTGTGGGTTGATGTCATCAAGGGGAACCGCTTACCAGCAAACGGTTGTGAGTTGAAATACACTGCACCTGCTATTGTTGACGGGGAAATTGAAGTCCAAATTGAAGAACAGGATGTAGCATCTGAGACAGAGTTTTGGAAGGATGCCCTTATTATGTATGCCATAGGGAACGAACTGTCAATGAATGCTGTGAAGAAATTCATGGCCACGACTTGGAACTTCGTTACGCTCCCTGACCTCTACTATAACAATGAAGGATATTTCCTCATCCGTTTCAGAGATAGGGTTGATAGGGATGCGGTACTCATGCGAGGGCCCTACACAATCTTCAAGAAACCAATCCTTCTTCATGAATGGAACCCACATTTTACTCTGGAAGATGATGTCCTAAGGGTTTTGCCTATTTGGGTTATCTTCCCACATTTGCCAGTATACTTATGGGGAGAACAGAGCATTGGAAAGATAGCTAGTGCCCTAGGCAAACCTTTGATGACTGATGAGTGTACATCAAAGAAGCTGAGAATATCATATGCTGGTGTTTTGGTTGAAATTGATGTCACGAAAGAGCTGAAGCAACAATTAGTGATCAGAGGTCCTACAGGGGAAAAAATTACTCAACCAATTGATTATGAGTGGAAGCCACCATACTGCAAGTCGTGTAATCAAGTTGGTCATGAATGCAAGAAAAAGGAGGAGGAACCAAAGCAAAAGAAGGAAACAAAAAAAGTGTGGGAACTCAAGAAGGTGCCGACTGTCAATGACAAGCCACCTGAGATAGTGGAGCCAGAGATAGAAACAGTCCAAGTAGCACAGGAAGCACCTTGGACAATAGTCCAAAATAGAAAATTTAAGAATAAAGAAACGCAGGAAAACAGATTGGAGGGGAACATGGGGTCTGAGGGGTTTCTCGTGGGAGACTGCTCTCATACCAAGGGTAACACATGATCTGTTGGAACGTACGCGGGCTGAATAAAAATGCTAGATGCCTGGAGGTTGGAGCCCACCTCAGGAAGTTACAAGCTGATTGTCTAGCACTCCTTGAAACCAAAGTGAAAAAGAATAATAGCTTGATTGTTAGGAAGAGGCTTGGATATGATTGGAACTTTACTGACAATTATGACAGTCATCATAATGGACGTATTTGGGTGAGCTGGAACCCTAATGTATGGCGAATAAAACAGAGAGAGCAGACTGATCAATTGATCCATTGTGAGGTGCTGAAGAATAATGGAGACTTCTCTCATTACCTGACTGTGGTGTATGCACAGAATCAGCTTGCTATTCGAAGAGTCCTGTGGCAAGACCTGCTGAGAATTCAAACCAACTTACAAGGGCCTTGGATTGTCATCGGTGACTTTAATAATGTCCTGAAAGTGGGAGATAGAACTGGAGGTAATGAGGTTCATGTAGCTGAATATGTAGACATGGAAAACATGATGGCTAACTCATTACTCTTTGAACATGAGAGTGTAGGGCCTCATTTCACATGGTCCAACAAGCAAATGGATGGACTTATCTGTTCCAAAATTGATAGAGCATTAGTTAATGCTGATTGGTTCACAAAGTTCCCTTATAGTGAAATTGCTGTGCTGAATCCACATATCTCAGACCACTCTCCGTTGAGGCTTGTGATGGACACTAATATAAAAGTGCAGAGAAGTCGATATAGGTTTAGATTCTTAAATTGTGTTGTTGAGCATCCTGAGTATTTGAACCAACTTAGAACCCACTGGCAGCACACTGAAGGAGGCTCCCATATGTACCATCTCTGGAAGAATCTCCAGCAATTACAGAAATGGTTACAGAAATGTAATTGGCAGGTAACTGATAGTGTGAGAAAGCTGAAGGAGAGTCGAGCTAAGCTAGATGAAACTCAAAACATGTGGGTAAAAGACCAAGGGAATCTGGATCTTTGCAAGGCTATGAAGTTCTGGACTGAGGAAGTTATTAATCAAAGTGAGCTTGAGGAGAAAATCCTGTAACAAAGATCAAAAGCAGACTGGATTAATTTGGGGGATGGAAACAACGCTTATTTCTATGCCAATCTTAAAGTGAAAAACAAGCAAACCCAAATTAGGATGCTGGAAGATGCTAATGGGAAACAACTTACTGAACAAAAAGAGATTGAGCAGGAGGTTCTTTCCTTCTACACTAATCTCATTGGTAAAAATGCAAGGAGACTTACTCATGTGAATATTGATATTTTGAGAAGTGGAGCTCAATTAGCTAATGATCAACATGATAGCTTAACTAAACCTGTTACTGAAAATGAGATTTGGAATGTTGTCAAAGGCATGGGAGATAATAAATCCCCTGGTGTGGATGGCTTCAATGCAAAATTCTTCAAAGCTAGTTGGACTGTAATCAAACAGGATGTGGTACAGGCAGTGCAAGAATTTTTTGACAAAACCAAACTCCACAGGGTTGTTAACTGTGCTTTGGTGACCCTGATTCCCAAAACCAAGGAGGCCAAGACTATGAAAGATATGAGGCCCATAGCTTGTTGCACCACCCTTTATAAAATCATATCAAAAATCCTCACAAATCGACTCAGCAAGGTGATCAATAGTATTGTGGATGATAGCCAGTCTGCATTCCTCCCTGGTAAAACCATACATGACAACATCATTATGGCATATGAACTCCTGAGAGGCTACAACAGGAAGCATATCTCCCCTAGATGTACCCTGCAGATTGACCTTCAAAAGGCATACGACACAGTGGAATGGGATGCACTTGAACAAATCATGCAGGAGATGAACTTCCCTTCAAAATTCATAAAGTGGACCATGCTAACTGTTAGAAGTGTATCTTATAGATACTTGATTAATGGACAGATGAGTAGCATTTTACAGGCAAAGAGGGGACTGCGACAGGGTGATCCCATCTCACCCCTTCTGTTTGTATTAATTATGGAATACCTTCATAGGTGCCTTGGTACCCTTAAGAGAGAGAATGACTACAAGTATCACCCAAAGTGTTCCAAACTGGGCATTACCAACATCTGCTTTGCAGATGACCTTCTTCTGTTTGCAAGAGGTGATGAAAGCTCTGTCAGGATCCTTATGCACAAGTTCCATCAATTCTCGGATGCAACAGGACTCAAAGCCAATCCAACAAAATGCAACATTTATTTTGGGGGTACTAGTGAGCAGGAACAGAGGAAAATAAGGGAAGCTATCAACTACAGAATTGGCAACTTACCTTTCAAATATCTGGGTGTCCCTCTTTCCACCAGGAAAATATCTATCAACCAATGCCAACCCCTTATTGATAGGATGCTGGGAAAGATATAACACTGGTCAACGAGTTTCTTGTCTTATGCAGGTAGACAACAGCTGATCAAAAGCACTCTGAGCACCATTGCTGGGTACTGGATGCAGGTGTTTCCCCTTCCAAAGAAAGTCATTCATCAAATTGACTCACTCTGTCGAAATTTTCTTTGGTCCGGTAAAGCAACAGGTAGAAAAGCTTTGGTAGCGTGGGAGAGTACGTGTAGCTCGAGAAATGCTGGTGGTTTAAACCTTTCCTACCTAGTCGACTGGAATAAGACTACGATGTTAAAGCTTATGTGGAATCTGCACTTGAAAGCTGATAAGTTGTGGATAAGGTGGGTTGATGCTTACTATCTAAAGGGAGAAAATATTCTAGATTGGCAGATTAAACAATCAACATCTTGGATGTTTAGAAGTATTGTAAAAGCTAGAGAACTTACCCTTCAAAGTACGTACTGGCAGAAAAGCATTAGAGAAAGGAATTTTCACACTAGTGAAATGTATAAAGAAATCAGAGGGCCTTGCTTAGATATGGAGTGGAAAAAGATTTTCTTTCAAAACTATGCCAGGCCGAGAGCTTGTTTCACTTTATGGCTCACTATTCTTGGTAGAATCCCAACCAAAGACCGGCTCGAGAAAATTGGTATTCAGACGGATGGCAACTGTGTTTTTTGTAATAATAGAGAAACCATTAACCACCTGTATTTTGAGTGCAAGTATACGATGAACATATGGCAGCAAATGCTCATGTGGATCGGATACAGCAGAATAAGTAGAGGGTGGAATGAAGAAAAACAATGGCTTATCATGGAAACATCTAAGAAAGGTTGGAGAAGAATGCTCTTGAAGATGATTTGCGCTGAAACGATTTATGCGCTTTGGAACAACCGTAATGCAAAGATCTTCACGCAGAATGATAAAAACATTGATATCCATCAACTTAAGCAGATTATTGTGTGGAGAAGCAGAAACAGGAAAAGTCTCAAGCACCATATTAATGAAACCACCATGGAGATTTGTTAATTTTGTTTGTTGTGATGTTGTGAGTTTTTGAATTTTGGGATATTTGCTGCCTGGATCACATGATCGGCTTTGTATTCTCTGTTTTTGGTTATAAAATATATATTTTACTCCAAAAAAAAATATTGACATAAGAAAATATAAAAAAGAAAACCAAATTTAAAATTTGATAATTATATAAAAATAATTAGTTATCATATTAAAAGAAAATGCAAAGATATTTAAAAGAATAATAAACATATTAGAAAAATATTAGAAAACCAAATATTCAAAAATAGTACATTAAAAGTACTCAGGAATAATGTTGAAACAAATACAATAAAAATATGAGTGACTTATTGAAATTAATACAATTAAAATATGTCTCATTTATTGAAATTTATACAATAATTAAATAAATTTGTCTAATAAGTTTAATTATGAGAAAAATATTTATTACTCATACACAAATTTATGCTATTTATTGAAATTTATTTATAGAAAATATATTAAAAAATATTAGTGATCCAAACACGAGAAAATTATATACAATTATAGTTACAAATTTGTCACATTAATAAATTATATACAATTATAGTTATAAAATTAAATACAATTGTGGTTACAATAATTAATACAATTATGGTTATAATCATTATTCGTGTTTTGGCACACAAAAAATTAAAATTATGATTACAAATTTATGTGTCATTAATTCATATTTACTCTATTTTATTATTTATATCTTTTTAAAATGGTCGTTCGTAAATAATTATTAATACAAATTTTTTATATCTTTTAAATTTATTATTTCTTTGATTATTTATGGTGTTTTTTGTTAAATAAATAATTATTTATATAAACTTCTTTATATTAAAAGAATTTTACCGTAATAGTATCAGTTCAACAAACTATGTCACTTATTATTTTCAATTTTCATAGTAAACCCGTGACATATTCGCACTCCACATCAGTACTCGTGCGTTGCGAACACACGGGTGACACATCAGTATCTTGTAAATGCACGAGTAATTAGATCAAAACCCGTGTGAACACATGAGTAACACACCAATACCGTATGAACGTACGGGTAACCAGATAAAAATCTGTGTGAACAATATAACTTTTGATCTATAAATAAACCATTTTTTTATAAATAAATACTACTTTTGAATTTTTTTTATCAATTTAATAATTTTGTTTAAACAATATAATTTTTATATGTCACTTTCATATAAAAAGCTTTTGCGATTTTTTTACTTAAGACTATATGTATCTAATAAACTCCATCCAACCCACTTCTTTATTATTATTTTTTTATGAATCTTAAAAAATAACATATTTTTAGTTTTTTTTAACATTGTCTTTGTATTCTTATTATTTTTTATAAATGTTCAAAAATAACCTATCTTATAGTATTTCTAACATTGTGTTTGTATTCTTATTATTTTTTGGTAATTTGTTGCAATATATTATTTTCCATAATTTATTACAATTTTAATAACAGGCTGAAAGTCACGATCAAATTTTTATTTTTTACCATCTAATTATTTTTTCCATTCTAATATGTATAAGAAAAACTCAGTCCAACCCACAACAGAACCCGTGCGGATGCACGGGTTTCCTACTAGTTTATATAGTATGAATACTCACCTTAATTCTTTCTTTGCAAAAGTTAAACTTATTAGTGAAATATATAAGGTTATGCCAAGTAGTATCTACAAACACCAAATAACTCGTCAAGAAGAACTTTTTCTTATCTAAGATAATATCCACCATGAAAAGCCCAAAAACCCCAATAAAAGTATCTTCCAACAAGTTACATTTAAAGACATGTCAAGAACCTATTATCTTCAACTGTAGAACCACTTTAATCAAATCCAAACTCAATAAAAATCAAAGGAACTGCATTCTCACCAGTTGTAAGAAATCCAACTCTTTCTCTAACCTTATTATATTATTTCCACATATTCTATGAAAATTTCTTTGGCCACCTCCCTATGGGGGTCACCCCCAGCGAAAATTCCAAAATACCCCTGCTTCGGAAATGAACTTCCGAAGCGCTTTTTTTTTTAAAAAAAATTTCCTTAATTCGGAAGTGCATCTCCGAAAACACCCCATGGGGAGTGTCTGCGGAGATGAACTTCCGAAAACTCATGGGGGGTGTCTTCGGAAATGAACTTCCGAATTATGCAGAAACTGTGTTTTTTTTTTATGTTTTTTCATAACAGTCTCGCATTTTAATTAAACGCAAACGCCAAATAAAATAAGCAATAGATAAACTGAAAATACTAATATGATAAATAAACAAAAAGAATACTAATCCGATGAAAATAATATATACAAACCGAAAAAAATAAAAATAGTGTGCTAAAGATACAATCCGATAACAAAAAATATATAAACCCGATTACTACTGGGTGTGCCTAAACCTCTCGCCCTGAGACCTCCTCTGCCGCGTGTATGTCGCCGCACGACCCGCATCAGTGACGATCATCTCCATCACGGCGACTGCCTCTGGACCGCCCCGCTCCACGATACCTCGATCCAACGCGTCCCGCCCAATCATCGATATCCGTTGGCAGATCGGCATGAGATCAATGGCGTGATCATCCTCGGCCTGCTGGTTCTCCAGGATCTCCTCATGTGCTGGCCTAGGAGCGCCGGGAATGTCGGGTCTCAGAAGAGGATGTGACACCCGGTAGAACCATGTGACGTATCCCTCCTCACTATGCCAGTCCTGGGTGACCCGAGTGAGACGGTACTCCAGCGGTACCACATGATCCTCCCAATGCTCCCATATGGCAGTGAGCTGCACTCGGGTCACAGTGTCGGGAGCAGCCTCAAAGGGTGACCTGGGTATCCGCTGCACGAATCCGAACTGACGCATGCACCGCTCAGGGAGATATCGAACCATGATGCCGGTCCCGCAAGCCAACCAGCCAGAATAAAGTGCAATGCCGTCAAAGGGGACAATCTGAGCGTAGTCGGCGAACGGCCTCCAGGTGACGTCGTCGTGCATCGTGCGGTCCAAGTACAAACGGTATGGTCCCACCGCATCGTTCCCCCTCTGGAGAGCGTATCTGGCGGCCCTGGGCATGGCGTCAACGTACGCATGATCGATGTGAAAGTCGTGGATGCGGGAGAAGTAGGAGATGATCCAGCTCTGAAACACAAACACGATAATGTATTAAAAATAAATACGAAACATAAATAAATAAATAAATACGATAATGTATTAAAATAAAATGTACCGTAAGCAGTGTGCAGGATCCGACCAACTGCCTCGTCCTCCAATTGGAGGCCTCATTCAGCTTCTGGAAGAGATATGCCAGAGTAGCTGACCCCCAGTTCCACTGGTGAACGGTATCCAGGTCCATGAAATAGCGGAGGTAGGCCACGTCAACGTACCTGGAACTCTTGTCCACAAAGCATGCAGCGCCTACCACATGCATGTACCAGCACCGGAGAGCGCAGCCGCGGTGGTACTCCCTGAATAGGTCGTTATCCTCCTGCTCGGCCTCGGCCGCCGCGTCCAGGTGGAACTCAAAATAGAGGCTCAGTGTAGTGAACCGGACTTGAGGCCCACAAGTCGTGACGCACTCAAAGTGAGCAACCTCGTGCGGCATGCCCAAATAGTGCGTCATCCACTCAATGGCCTCGACCCTCTGGATCCTGGAGTGGTGCAACAGCGGCCCCCTAATAGGCAGGTGGAGAAGACACTGGACGTCATGCAAGGTAATCGTCAACTCCCCCACCGGCAAGTGGAAAGAAGACGTCTCCTTGTGCCAGCGCTCCACAAATGCCCCCTGCATGCCGGTGCTGATGGTGGTGTACCCGGTCATGCAGAGCCCGCTAAGCCCTGAACCTCGCACATGGTCGTTAAACCACTGAGCTGCTGGTTTAAACAGACCGAAAATCTTCCTGGAGTGGTTCACCATTTTCAATGGCTCTCTCTCTCCTGTTACAAAAAAAAACAAATAAGCGAGAAATAAACGGTAAAATTATAAAAAATGGTGACAAATAAACGGCTAAGTTAAAAAAAATACCTCTCCCTCCCAGATCCGCCGAGCGACGTGATCCTGGTAGTGAAACAGTAGGGAAGTGTCAAAAGACCCTCCCGGATAGCTATCCACCTCCTGCTCCTCCTGCTCCTCCTCCTCCCCGACTGGAGGGTCAACATCCGGTATGACCTCCTCCTCCTCCTCCTCATCCTCATCCTCCTCCTCTCGCTGGCGGGAAGAAGATACCCGAGCCAGCCTACTCCTAGAGCCTGAAGCAGATGAACTGTCCACCAAGTCCTGTGGAACGCGCACACGGCGTCCCCGGCCCCGCCCGCGTGTCGACGCCAGCTGCGCCGCCGCCCGCTCGCGTCTAGCCGACGCAGTCTGGGACTCCCTGCCCTGTCTGATGCGTGCTGGCTGGTTGCCTGACATGTTCCTGTAAACAATCGAAATCGATTAATATGCGAGACAAATGAAAAAACAAAAAAAAATGCACTTCTGATACAGTTCGGAAGTTCATTTCCGAAACTGGGATGGAGGTGTTTTCAGAAATGAACTTCCGAAACACCCCTGCGCAGAGCTTTTCTGCAACCTACAATGGCAGACCCCAAAATCAAACTTTAAACCTATGTCTACACATTCTAAACATCCTAAATACCAGTACCAACCTAACCTAATACATATTTTCCTATTTGTAAACACCCTAATATCAATTTTAAGCATAGATCTAAAACTCAAAATGCTTACCGATTGAAGAGGTTGGAGTGATTTTTAATGTAGTATAGGAAGCTTCTTGGAGCCTTTGATGTTGCCTTGGAAGTCTTTTAACAAAATTTCGCCTTTGGTGTTGTTTGATGTTGGATTAGGGTAAATGAATGGGGGAGGGGGAGTGTTCTGCTTAATCTGCAGAACGTGTCTTATTTCGGATGTTCATTTCCGAAATTGTGGTTTCGGAAATGAACTTCCGAAATAAGACAATTTTTTTAAAAAAAAAAGGCGCTTTCGGAGATGAACTTCCGAAAACACCTTTTTCATGCATTTCGGAAGTTCATTTTCGAAGTCAGGGGTAGTATGGGGTTTTCACCAGAGGTGGACTAGAAGGTAGGGAGGTTGGCAAAGAAATTTTCTATTCTATTCAATGGTTTCTTTCTCCAAATATCTTTCCATTTCCTTTCCCCAAAAGGTTCATCCCCTCTTACTATGGCAAACTTACAAACAAAACTTGACTCTATGGGGAAGTCGATTGGTAGACGGGGAATAACTTCATTCAAAAAAGGATTCTTTGAGTTCTCTTTATCTAGCCTTGAATATGTGTGAAGGATTAGATATCTCAATTCATGGAATTTAAACCCGGGTGTACTGAAACGTTTTCCTTAGACCCGTGATTTCATTCCCACTGATGTCCATAATACTTCAACTTAGGTGTATGTGTGTATACATGGATTACCCCAGGAAGATTGGAGACCAAAGATCATATTCATCATTTCAAGAAGTATAGGCGTACCAATATGCATCGATTCTACTTTAAATAAACCCCTTTTGGGTCGTGCATTTGGACACTATGTAAGGGTTTCATTTGATATAGGTCTAACAAAAGAAATGAGACACAAAATCGTGGTTGAAAAAGTTAGATTTGCTTTTATTTGTAGAAATTGAATATGAGAGAATCTTATTGTTTTGTAGACTTTTAGATGTATTGTGCACACTGATGACAATTGTAAAAAAAGAGGAATGAGGACCCAAGAACAATTCAAAGAATCACACTGACACTACTACAAATAATACATTTCATGACGAAGCTTTCACCCCAGCAAGAAAAAAATGAGGTATTATGCATAGGCGTGCCATGTTTTAATTTTTTATAATAATAAAAACAACATATTCCCTCGGGTTTTAAGAAAACCAAGGGGACAAACAAATCCGGACAAGCATCGAATTCGAGCTTTTGCAATTTATGTTTTTATTTGTTTATAAGTGTAAACTAAATGAACTAACCCTTCAGTTTTTCTATACAACCGAGGGATCAAATAATCAGATTTCATTATAAAAGAACTCGTGAAACAGATTTTAACCTAATTCTTCCTTATATCAAGCCGCCTCAAACTCACATGCATCATTCTTTGTGATGAATTGCTAAACAGAAAAAATATTAAATGTTCTTCCATCTAGAATAAAATATTTTTTATACCCTTGTAATCTATCTCACATAATGATGTTGTTGTTGTTGTATTTTTGCTCATTTGATAGATTGCAAAGGCAAAAAACAATCTTACTTCAAAGATTTGTGTACTCCTCTCCCTTCAAGCAAACAAACTGCTAAGAAATGGTGAATTTGAATGCAAAGTTATGACATTCAAGCAACATTTTTTTAGAAGTTGAAACTTAAACAGAGAAGCGAGCTTCAACTTTTACAAATAAGGGAGCTTAATCTTTGAAAAGATTTGTTGTAAATAATTTATCTTAATATTTTGTGTAAATAATGTAATATTAATAAAAAAAAGTATTATCCACCTCGATTTTAAGCCAAAATTGAGGTGATAGTTTAAAGGAGATGATAATTTACCTCGGGTTTATAGTTAAACTAAGGGGTATAATAATCATATTTTATATAAAAACACTCGTTAAATAGATTTTGTCCTAATCCTGAATAATATGAAGCCGCCCTTAAGAGAGAAAATATTTACCACCGCTACAACATATCTCTGAGATGGATTGCAAGTACAGAAAATAAGTATTTTCATTGGCCCTAGAAACAGATCCCTAGCATCTTGCATGAGACCTCTAGCATCTAAATCTTGATATCATCAAAAATTTATTGCATACAATGTATTTTTAATATGATGTGAAAACAATGTAGTTAACAAAAATCGTGCATTCACCTCGGTGATAGTTAAGCGTTTTTTACTATACTATATACATCGGTCTTAACAAATCTTTGTTGTCCATTTAATAATTATCAACGCTTATGACACCGCCATTACTGATCTGCGTGAAACCTAAGGGACATCCATTATAAAAGCATGCTGAATATTGAAAATCTAACCTAAATGAAATATATGAAGCGTTTGAAATGTAAGGACGCTTGGAAAAGTTCTCTATGATGGAATGCAAGAGAAAAAAAATTCTAGGTTCAAGGTTTGTTTTCTTAAATATTTATTCGAATCGGAAAATGATTTGATTTTTTATATTAATTATCTAACTCTTTTTTTCATCAGATCCAACAGAAGATCTTCCTCAAGATTCAATAATTCGAAGATATAAAGTTTAAATCTTTAGGGAGTTTGATTTTTATCTTAATCCTATGAAATTTGATTTTTATGTTGAACTCTAGGGAATTTAACTTTTATTTTAATTTTAATTTTAATATTCTGTATAAACAATGCAATATTGGGTACAATGTAACAACTTAAAAAAATATTAATAATCATACCCCTCAGTTTTTTTTGAATAAATCAAGATAAAAGATATGCTAGATTTAAAAGTAATAAAAATGTAGTTGTTGGGGTCCGAACACATGTGCATATAACTATATCTCTCGGTTTTTTAATCACTGAGGTGTTAAGTGAAAATTTTTCATGATGCCTTTCGTTTTTTTTTTGTAAGCAATATATATTAAAACGGAGAACTAAGGGTTCTCCAACCCGATTACACAAAGAACGGAATTAACAGACAAAAAGCGAAGATTACATACCAATTACAACTACGACAAAAAGAGCAAAGGATCCTTGCTAAACTCGTAGAAAGAATAATTGGGGTGTGTAATTTCCCACAAAAAGACCACCTCCACACCAAGTGTTTGATGTTCCAAACGGTGTTATTCACATTCAAAGCTTCCTTTCGTTATCTCGATACTAACGCCGAGGTAAAACATATTTTGCGTCTAAAATTAAAATCGTTATTTGTTGTAGTATGAGATCAACTAAACCTTTGTACCTGTAGCTACCAAGTGTCATACCCCTAAGGTGGAGGTTCTAGAGCATTAGAAGGAACAATATAAGGTTGGAGATACAAGAAGTTGATCCCTCAGTACAAACTACATCTAGTAATTTTGCGCTTAATTTTATCTAAAAATTACTAATTTTCCCTCAGGTATTGTCTAAAAATCAACTATATAGATAGGGAGTATATAACAAAAGGAGGGATTGAGTCAGGGCACGTGCCCGGGCTCGCTGGGATGTAGATCCGCCCATGATGACACTAGCTCATATGATTCTCAAAAGCATAATCAGAGATTTATGAATAAATCAAGGGCAAACATGACTGAATTAACGTCTACCTTGTTTAACTCATTCTGTGAACTCGTGCTTGAAGAACTATGGATTGAGAAACTTCAGATAAGAACCTAAAAGAGATATGGATAATCTAGAACACTAACGGAAATATCTCTATCTAATGCAAAAGTTTCTTCTTTTGTTTTCCGAACAAACTCAAATTTGACATAAGAGTATGAAACAAAATCAATTTAGATGTTTTCCACCATAACATCTAACACAGACCAGAATAGAAAGTGAGAATTAAACAAATGCATCACTTTCATTTATTTAATTCATCATATAAATAGGGACATCCAAACAACAACAACCTGATGTGCACTCTGTCACAATTATTCATAGTAAGCTATACTTAGTTACATATATTTTTTGAAATCATCCATTTATTTAATTGAAATTTATTTGGTATTTAGGCGATTTGTCAGGATTAAAGAGACCAAAATGCTGTTCAGTTGATGCACCATTCTTTTGATTTTCATCAAACATGGCAAACAAATAAGTCTCAATAGCCACACCAGGTTTCTTCACAGTCCCACTCCCACTCTTAACGTGATTAATCAAATTACTATAATATGTGGAAGCATTTTCAGGTGTTGCCCCATCTCCACCAGCAGACGGCCAACCACTCTCAGACACAACAATCTGCAAACTCGATCCCCCAACTTTCTCAAGAGCAGCATATACCGAATCTAACTGCGCATCAAAGAGATTTTGGTATCCAACACCATTGGTTCCTTGTTGATTAAAAAGAGCATAGTCAAGAGGAATGTTTTGTTTATCACCGACGTAAGCTATGTATGGATACACATTTGCAAGAAATGGTGATCCATTGCTCACTAGGAAGTTGATTATTGGTTGTATATATGACTTTGCTGAGTCAATAAAATCACCATTATTAGGTGGATATGAATTCTGAATCAAAGACATGGCTATTGCTATTGAGACCTTGATTTGGCCTTGTAAATTGGCCGATGAAATTGCAGTTTGAAGGTTTTGCAATGCAGGGAGAATGTATTGGGCCTCGTTGTCATTAGGGTTGATTTCATTTCCAACAGTGATGTATTTGAATTTAACATCTTGTGAGTAGGGTGTGACATATTTGTTGATCCAGTTTGTGGCTTCATTGGCATTTGCAAGAGAAGAAAGGGTTTCTTTAGCCACATCAAGAATCAACTCTATGTTGGAACCTCTTATGGCTTGAAGGGCTTCTTCATCTGGGTAGTATAAACGCATTCGGTTAATGCCTTTTGATTTATATAAATCTATAACTTCTTGCTTGGATGGTAGATTATTGCCAATCATTCCATAGCAAACTCCTATGGATTGTACACCTGCATAGACAGACACTTTGTCAGAATTCGAACTCGTAACCTTATTGTCATTAATACTATAAGGTAAAAACATATATTAACAAAATTAATTATGAGTATATGTTATTGTAATTACCTGTAAATGCTAATACTATAGACAGTATACCGATAAGCAGAAAAATATTAGACATATTGAAGTGTTTCTTTTTAATAATATATTGTTTGATGAATGATAGCAGATTATAAGTACACAACTCTGATATCTGTTACTCCACCTGCCTATCCACATTTATATGCACAAGGAGAAGCCAACATTTCAGGAATTCCGTATTTTGTATTAATTGCAGGGTGGTCCTCCAATAACATAGGACTTTTAGCCCCTGCAAGAACTCAACGGAAGTTAATGCTATGATTTTGAAATCCAACCACTTTTTTCGGTGCAATTGCATATATTTTTGTTTATTTAAATGGCCATATGTTTATTAAGTGATTGAATTTCTAATAAAAAATAAGTGATTGAATTTGAGTAGTTTAATCAACTTCAGCAAATAACAAATAATTTGAAAAAATCTGATTTTGAATTTTGGTTGGAACTTCATTAGTCTTCTCAAAATTTCGAAAACCGTTAGCTAAGCTACCCTTTAAATATGACAAAACAAATAGAAGACTTATTTAAGCGCAATTTAACTTGACTAATATTTTAGGAGATTCTATTCGACTAATTTAACCTTAACAAATTTTAAATCCTGTGCACCAACTCCTCTTGCACGTCTTTAGAGATGATCACGTTTTTATTTATAATAAAATTTCTGATTATTATTATTATTATTATTATTATTATTATTATTATTATTATTATTATTATTAATAATAAGTGGAATCAAGAAGGTTAATCAATCGCCATTGATTATGCTTACGAGTCAGAGCTAGTTTAGCTACGTGAAGGAAACGTTCTTAATTTGAACTTATTCAGTACGTTCAAAAATTGAAGTTTTTTAGTCTATTATTTTGTGGCAAAGCTAAGGAACTAATTAATTAAGATGACTTGCTTGATTCATTTGATTTTGCTTGATTCATTTGATTTTGTAAGTGATGAAAACCGTATTATATTTGGGTGGACTTTTCCTATGAATAAGTCTTCTCTTTTCATGTCTTAATTAATGCATAAGACCCATCAATTCATGACTTTTCTTTTGCATAAGCCAACTTGAATATATATACTGAACATTTCAAAGAAACTTATAGCTATATGGGGCAAGCCTACAAACCCTTCAATGCAGCATATTAAAACATCCGACATTTATAACATACTCTAGACACTAGTAACTGTCAAATGGGTCGGTCCGATGAATCAATATATTTAAATGAGTTGGTCTGATCTGGCATGATTGCTAAATGGATTACATAAAATAAGTCGGTCTATTTTTCAAAGGCCCGTGTCGCCCGATGGATAAGTCCGGCCCGTATTTCAATATTATAGTTTTAATTTTATAAAAGTGATGTAATGGATAAATGCAACATAACATAAGTAGGGAGTAATCATAAACGTATATAAGTGATGTTTAAAATAACTTAGTATTATCATCAATACTTATCAAATTTTCTCTTCATCTCACAACCATTTCCTTGATCAGATCATCTTGAAAATATATTTTCATCCTCTTAAACTTTTCTTTATCACTTGAAAACAAGTTTATGCAATCATATCTTATCTCAATATTTTTACCTCAAAATTTATTAAAATCTTTTTTTAATGGGTCAGTCCAAAGCCCGCTTGGCCCAGCCGGACCAATAAAAAATATATGACCGATGTGCTGACCCAAAAAGACATGCATGGTCATATTTTTTTTGGGATAATCAACATTTACCCCCTGTCATATATGCGAGATTCGGGTTACCCCACTATAATTTTTTTTTTGGATTATTCCCCTGTAATTTTAGGGTACCCCCTAAGCGTGTAAAAAATAGTGAAAAACCAGGGGGGGTAAATCAAAAAAACCATTTTATAGGGGGGTCATAGAGGGCAAAAACATAGAACTTTTCATATTTCCAGGGGACAATCCAAAAAAAAAATTATAGGGGGTAACCCGAATCTCGCCTATATGGCGGGGGATAAATGTTGATTATCCCTATTTTTTAAGGTATTTCAAGGTCCGATTCGCGCTAAATTGTTGAGCTTACGGGCTGGCCCGATGGGTCAAGTCCATTTTAATAGCTCTACTAGTAACCATTATAACACTAAAGGCTAGGAGGATAATGTCACCATAACGTTATACTTATGCATAAATATATGACATGGTTATTTGCAAATTGCACAAAGTCTCATGCATTAATGCACTAGTAATATCTTTAACTTCAGTTTATCACTTGAAAACACATTTATGCAATTATATTTTATCTCAATCTTTTTTCTCCATAATTTACCAATTTTTTTAATGGATCTGCCTGAAGTCCGCTTGGTCCGGCCCGACCTAACCCATAAAAAACATAGGCCTGATGGACTGATCCAAAAAAACAGGATCGTGTTTTTTAGGATATTTTACAATCCGCCCCATGTTAAATTGTTGGATTTATGGAACGACCTAATGGGCCGAGCCCATTTTGACAGCTAGACTAATAACCACTATAAAACTACTAAAGGTTAGTAGGATAATGTAATCATAACATTATACTCATGCGTAAACATATGACATGGTTATTTGCACAAAGTCCCATGCATTAATGCACTAGTAATCTAGGCCACACAATAAAAAAAAATCTTCTTCGTTTTTTTTTTCTCTTTTCCCTTCATTTTCTTCACTATTATAATTTTATTATAAATAAGACTCTTTTAATTTTATTTTTTTAAGCAAGATATTGTAGAGAGGGAGAAAACCAAACAAAAAAAATTTATAAGAAAACCAAAAAAAAATAAAACTCTCCAATTCAATTACACATAGAAACGGAAAAACCAAACAAAAAATTTACAAACTACACTACAGAAAAAAAGTCTCCTGCCACGACCAGAAAACCGAGGCTATATGCAAAATAACCGTGGCGTAACGCTGAGGCCACGGTTTGGCCACGGAAATCCAACTGTGGAGTATACGGCCGTGGCCTAAAGTAAAGTCCACGGTTTTTTTGTATAGACCACGCCTTTTTTACAACTCTGGCTTTTTTAGGCCACGGTTTAGGAAGCTTGATTAAGGTCGCGGTTTGGATTTGCCATGACTGCAAAACTGTGGCTATATGGTAAAGCCACGGTTTCATTTTAACGTTTATGACACAGTATTAGTTCAAGATATAGCCACGGTTTGGTTATGGCCACCTATTTAAAACCGTTGTTATATGTTATGCTTTCTAAACCATTTATTTAGCCACGGTTTATTTCTGTATCATTACATAAATATGTCATTTTATATATATATATATATATATATATATATATATATATATATCATTATAAAATTAACAATAATATTGATTATTAGAATCGAATTAATTACAAGCAAATTAACATTAAGGTCAAAAGTAAGTTTTTTTTGTAGTGCCACTAATAATAGTTGGATACTAAGTTTTGATGTCATCCCAAATTCAAAATTCAAAACAACCATATGATCCAAAACAACCATATTAAACACAAGTTTCTCTCAAAAAAGAGTCATCCCAAAATAACAAAAAAAAGTTCTAAGAACTAGCTAATTAGATAACATAAAACACAACTATTCTTCTTGATCTTCTCCTTGTTCTTCTTCCACATCTTTTGCACAACTAGCTTCTTCCACATCTTCATCACAACCTTCTTCCACATCTTCATGGTCATCACAACCTTCTTCCATATCTTCATCACAATCTGCTTCCTCTCCACCCTACAATAAACATAACATCATTCAGCATTCATAAGTGTACTAGTCATGGTTGTGTAATAGAATCATGAATATTTCAGCATTCAGCATTCCCCTATTTCACAATAAACACAATAAACATTCAGCATTCAGCATTCCCCTATTTCACAATAAACACAATAAACATTCAGCATTCAGCATTCCTTTTATGTAATGATACAAATCTGCAAGACTGCTACTGAAGATTACTTTACATGATCAATGTTACTAGCATGATCAATGTTACTGCTACTGAAGTAACCTGTGTTTGAAACTTTACATGATCAATGTTACTAGCATTCACACAACTTGTACCAACCAATAGCACTATAAGCTACAACAGAATCAAATAGAAAATGAATTACATCAGAATCATATGACCCAACATAATCAACTTGTACCAACCAACTTTTCACTATTCGAGTAAGATAACCTTCTATTGTTTTTGCCTAAAGCAAATCAAATAGAATCTTTAATCATCCATGAAACTTTACATGCTTAATGTGATTCCCTTATGCCATTTGGGCCACATAGTACAAACCAATGATGATACATCAAAACTTCAGTTTAATTGGCATCAGAAAATGAATTACATCAATGTTATTAGCATTCACAAAACTTGTACCAACCAATAACACTATAAGCTACAACAGTAGTGTTATTAACAAGATGCTTAAAATCAAACCTATATAATTAACTAATAAAATTTTGTCACTATTCGAGTAAACACTTAATGTGATCCCTGCACTTGTTCATCCATGATAACCATACAATTTCAGAAAACACTTGATAATTCAGTGCCCTATACAGTTTCTAATTCTTGATAATTCAGTTTCTAATTCAGTGCCCTATACTGTTTCTAATTCTTGGTCCACTTCCTTTTGTTAGTGTTTGAATTAACACTTTGATCATGCTCACTACAAAAGTCAACAAATTATATGTTAACATATCTCTAATCTTAGGATTAGTAGATAAATACATAGGAGGACAAATAGTTATTGTACTACCTGATGCAAATTTGAACTTCATTGCAATTGAATAAGATGTATCGATGGGCACCATCCTTTGATTTCACATCAAGATGAAAGGGTTCACCTGCCCCCCCTAAAGGACAATCGACAGTTGTAAAGTAATCATCTGGATCTGTTTCAAGTGAATCGGTAACATCATAATTCCGACTCTTCCTATTCAACCTTGTATCTACATTGCTATGCAAATACCTTGAGCAAAATGTTATAGCTTCTTCAGCCAGATACCCCTCGGCAATAGAACCTTCAGGATAAGCTCTATTGCGGACATAGTTCTTAAGTTTACACAAGTATCTTTCGGTGGGATACATCCATCGAAATTGAACAGGACCACCCAATCTAACTTCATTTACCAGGTGAATAGGCAAGTGAACCATTATGTCAAAGAAACTTGGAGGAAATATCATCTCCAACTGACAAAGTATCTCTGCAATCTCATCTTCTAGGTAATCTAAATCTTCCACTTGTATAACTTTCTGACATAGAGAGCGGAAAAAGGAACCAAGACGAATTAGTGGGGTTGCCACCTCCTTGGGCATTGTGCTTCTTACTGCAATTTGCAACAAATAGTGTAACATGAAATGCGCATCATGGCTCTTGTAACCGGATATTTTTTTGTCACCAACTTGTACACATTTTGAAATATTTGATGCAGTCCCATCTGGTAACTTGGCAGCCTTTATAACTCCACAAAAAATTTACTTCTCGTGCGGAGTCATTGAGAAACATGCTTTTGCAAACTCTAAACGTCCTCCACCAATCTCCCCTGGATGAAGTCTTTCTCTAATTCCCATTTCTTGCAAATCATAATGGGCTTTAATATGATCTTTTGTCTTTCCCAGGATGTCCAAAAGAGTTCCAACAATACTATCAAATATGTTTTTTTCAATGTGCATTACATCTAAATTATGGCGCAATGTATTTTGAGCCCAGTAAGGCAACTCAAAAAAAATTGACCTCTTCTTCCACGGGCCATCAACTTTCTTCTTTTTCTTCTTCCTGAATTCATTATTGAAATCTTTTAAGAGTTCAAGAATTTCTGCCCCGTTTAACATGGATGGTGCAGTCCTATGTTCTTCTTCTTCGTTAAATGATTTGACATCGTCTCTCCAAGAATGAGTTCTTGGTTAAAAGGTACGGTGGTCCATATAACACATCTTATGACTGTGTTTGAGGTATAACGAATTGGTGTTAGATTTACAACAGGCACACGCCAATTTTCCTTTGGTGCTCCATCCCGACAACATAGCATAAGCAGGGTAGTCACTAATTGTCCACAAAAGAGCTGCACGCATTTGAAAAGTTTGATTCATTGAAGAATCATATGTCTCTATGCCGGATTCCCATAACTCCTTTAGCTCCTCTATCAGTGGTTGTAGGTAAACATCGATATCGTTGCCTGGAGATTTTGGTCCAGGAATCAACAATGACAACATTGTATATTCAGGTTTCATGGACAGCCAAGGTGGTGTGTTGTATACCATCATCAAGACAGGCCATGTACTATAAGATAAGCTCATGGTCCTAAATGGATTAAACCCATCACTCGTTAAGCCAAGTCTTACATTGCGGGACTCGCTAGAAAAATCTGGATGGAGCTCATCAAAGTCCTTCCACGCTTTACCATCAGC
Organism: Vicia villosa; assembly: GCF_029867415.1. Taxonomy (NCBI): domain Eukaryota; kingdom Viridiplantae; phylum Streptophyta; class Magnoliopsida; order Fabales; family Fabaceae; genus Vicia; species Vicia villosa. The sequence continues at coordinate 121,076,523 of NC_081184.1, read as the reverse complement.
AGGATGCCTCAATTTTCCATCCTTTGAGCGCTCTTCTTCATGCCATCTCATTGACTCAGCTGTCTTTGAACACATGAACAACCTTTGTAGTCTAGGAATCAACGGAAAGTGCCTCAAAACTTTTGCAGGAACTCTACAGTCATTTTTTGGTTTCTCAGACTCGCATCCTTCAGTTGCAGCATTTTGTTTCCACCGTGAAGCTTCACAAATAGTGCAAGAATTGTCCTTTTCATGCTCCTTCCAAAATAGCATGCAATCGTTTCGGCATGCATCTATCTTCTTATAATCAAGGCCTAAACCATTTATCATGGCTTTTGTCTTGTAAAATGATTCCGGAATGTTCAAATCAGGCATTGCTTCTTTCAATAATTCTAATAGGGCAGTGAATGACGTATTGCTCCAGCCGTGGAGACATTTCAACAAGTAGAGTCGAATCGTGAATGATAACAAAGAGAAGTCTTTGCATCCAGGGTACAGTTCTTGTTCCGCCTCTTTAATCAAATTGTAAAACGTTCTAGCCTCGTCATTGGGACCTTCATGAACACCGTGTGCTTCTGCCCTATCTCCATATATATCATGAAATAAGCCAGGAATGTCATCATGTGATCCCTCTTGATCTTCCATCCCATCACCAATTTCCATAGACCTTTGTAGTTTCTCCCCATGGTGCAACCAAACGTCATAACCGTCTAGAAAACCTTTGGCTATTAGGTGATCCTTAATAATATCCCTTGTTTTCCAATATATATTTTTACACTTAGCACAAGGGCATAGAAGTTCACCTCCTTGAGGTCTTCCATTAGCGAAGGCAGAGTCTAAAAATCGAGTAACACCGTTGATGTACTCTTGACTAAACCACGGCAATTTAGTCCACTCTTTCTCTATCACTTGATAATCTATATATTTGAAACACAACACATAACACATTCAAAACTAAATTCATACAAAAAAATGTACTAACAGTACCAAAACATGTGCTGCAATGACTTTAATTTCCAAAAACATAACCAAAACTTGTTCTCTCATATGAGAGTAGTTTTTTTATTTTCAAGAGATGCAACAAAATATAACAACAACTAGTAATATCTCTATTATTATTATTATTATCCTAACAAATCATGATACTAATGGGATATTTTATTTTGTGTCGGTCATTGAAAAAATATTACAAAAGCATGTAACTTGGCAGCCTCTCAGAAACAAAAACAAACTCACATATAACATTTCATAAGACTAATGAGGTATGAAAAGAACTAACATTATACCTAATTGAAAGAATTATTGTCTATACATTATATCTAATTTACAACTAATTAGGTAAGCAAAGAACTAACATTAATATCAATCAGAATACATAAATTAAATAAAAAAGGTGTTGTTACCTGGGAGGATGAAATCTTCCAGTAATCTGAACTTAGGAGGGAAAAGATTAATCTGAAATTTTTATATTTGACTGCAAGTAGTAAGGAAAAGGAAAAAAAAACGTCACACACAAAACACAAAAACCAACTGCACATTCAACAAAACCAAAAAAGAAAACAGTCCAGCATACATATATCAAATAACTAAGACAGTTCCAAAAAGAAATTTAACTCCAAACAGTTCAGAATTCAAGCAATAAATAGTCCTACATATTATCAATCTCAGCCTTACATCTACACATACAATAACAAGAAAAATCAAAACAAAATTGTGCAACAGATCTGCAAGAAGCAGAATTCCTATGATAAACAGTTCCAAAATCAAGTTACCCTAGCTGCCATACATTCACAAACATGTTCATACCATCTACAAGAGCTCACAAAATCAGCCTAAGCTCATTCACACTAAACCAAAAATCAGCCCTGCATATCACAATTGAAAAGAAACCACTTGCATCAAAACAAAAAAAGCCATGTTCATACATAAAGCCATAAATCCAAAACTGAACCAAATCGGTTCACAAAATCTGGCAATTTCTTCGACCAAAACGCAGAATACACCCACCTTGACCATACTCTCCGAAATCAGACTGCGACAGAAATGACGACTAAAACGCATATATTAGTCCTATGAATAACATATGCAAGCATGAACATTACACAAGATGCATGGATGAAAAAGTAAAACATACAATCAGTTTTAACATTGAATCCTAAAGTTATGTATTGTGGATTGAAAGTAGTTACTAGTTAGTCCCAAATCCCAAGCCAAGAATCAGTTATATCATTCTAGCAAGATTAGTTTTGCCAAAAAATCACTTTTCTACTTAAAGGTCATCAAACACAAATCATTCTGCTACAAACACATGTCAAAATCAACTCTAGTAAGATCTAATCCAACACATAGGAAAGGAGCAGCAAACACAAATCTAAGTGAGCTCAGAAACAAGTTAGAACACTGACCTTAGTGCCAAAAGGACCTTCTGGATGATCTGTTTCAAGAATATTCCTCCCTTAAACAGACAAACAAAAAATACATAATTACAAACTTCCTTCAAATGAATAATCTATAGTATATTGCAGCATAAAGGATCCTTAGAATAAAATTCAAAAATTAGGTTACACATACACATATCATAATAACAGATATTCTTCTAATAATCACAAGAAATTCAATTCGATTCATGATATTAAGCATAACTAGCATTCTGATTTCGTCCCAAACAGAAAATCAATTTTAGATTTAACAATACTAACAGTCAAATAACGAAAATAGCAGTTAACTTGAATCTAACATACTTTCTCAACCTAAATTCCATATCAGTTTTCAACCCTAACAAAATCTAACCTAAATCACCATAACAAAATCTAACCTAAACTCAGTGCCTCTCTCAGTTTCAAATCACCATAACAAAATCTAACCTAAATAACAACAACAGATATAACAATGCAGAGATTAGGTCAAAATGAAGCCCTCAGTAGATTAGGTCAAAACAAAACATGCATCAAATCACACTATCCAAACATCAGTAGTAGAATTTGTTTAAACATAGATTAGGTCAAAAAGGAACCCTACCGTATTAGCCTCCAGAAGCTTTGGTACCTCACATGTAAAACAAAATATATATTAGGTCAAAACAAAATCAGAGGAGACGAGGGAAGATGAGGAACACGAACAGAGAAGAGAATCTTACCCAGATAATCGCACGCAGATGAATAGAGGAAGCCTCCAGAAGCTTTGGTACCTCAACTGCAAAACAAAATATATATTAAGTCCAAACAAAATCAGAGGAGATGATAGAGAAGATGAGGAACACGAACGCAGAATCGTACACAGATTGAATTACAAACACATAAACCCTAAACCAAAAAAAGATTTGGGAAAAGGATGAAGGGAAGAAGAGAGTTAGGGTTCGTGAGATGAAGAGGGTTAGGGTTCGTGAGATGAAGAGGGTTAGGGTTCGTGAGATGATTGAGGTTAGTGAGATGAAGGTGAAGCAGAGATGAAGGCTGACATGAAGGTGAAGTAGAGAAGAAACTAACCTGTAAGCGATGGAGGTGGCAGTAGCGGCGCAGCGATATAGAGATGGAGTTCGTTTCAGATCGTTTTGTGAGATGGAGATGGAGAAACAGTAGTGTGCGTGTTTTTGTTCATGGTGTTCGTTTCAGATGCCTTTGTTCTTTCAATTTTTTCTTTTTTTTAATTAAAAAAAATAGAAAAGAAAATATTAAAAGATAGAGGGAAACTAAAAAAAAAAGGAGGGAACTTTTGGAGGGGTTTTTTTTGGGGCTTTGGCCACAGTTTAAACTGAAAATTATAGGCCTCAGTTTTTTAATTGCGGCTTAAAATATCTACCGTTATATAACCGTGGCAATTGAAGTACAGGCCACAATTTTACACTCCGGATTCAATATTCTATAACATACGTCTACGCTTTGATAACCATGGCCAAATCATATATGTGGCCACAGTTTCTGAGCTGTGGCAAAATTTAGTGTGGCCGTAGGCCAAAATTGTAGTAGTGATAATTAATATTTTTTTTATTTTATATACAGAAAATTATAAGAGAGGAGCTCGCTATTTCTTTTTTAAAATAATGAAAAGGATCCTTACTTAAAAAAATACGTACTTTCAACCTTTCTTAAATATAATCAGTATTAAAACATGGAAAAGTATGGAGAGAGTGCACTTTATTGAAAGTATAAAGCATGTTGTCTACTTCTTTCATCTTTATCATTGGCCGGTAAAGGTTTTGACTCAACTAGATAATTGGTTTAGAAATTTTATTTGGAGAAGTGATATACTCATCCAAAAGATCTGTATTGTAGATTGGAAATATATTTGCAAGACGATAAAGTAGGGCGGACTAGGTATCAGATTAGATAGGCAGATGAATGAGGCCCTGACTCTGAATTTTTTACTATAACAATTTCCAAAAGATGTATCATATCACTTCGTCCATTTGGCCAAATATTAAACAAAATTATTATATGGTGATGGAGGATACTAGATGGGTCAAAGGTAATGAGATACGTATTAACTTTTGGAATGACAACTGGTTGGGTGAGCTGCTTAGTGGGATTATGAACATTGAACTTCACACTCGAGATAGGTTGTCTACTAGAGTCATTGACATTATTGAGGGTGGGAGGTTGATTATTCCCAACCTAATCTCGAGTGAGCATTAGTCAGATATACCTTCCGACAAACAATTAGCTACAATACCTATTAGTTTGGAGGCATGCAAGCAATGGTATACTTTTAGTGAATGAGGCGCACAAATACTTGGCGGATACCTAACCTTCCCTAGAATGGACAGAAATTATACTACAAGACTTCATTCCTCCCTCAATGTCCTTCACTTTGTGGAAACTAATTCAAAAAAAGCTTTTGTGTGACTTGAACCTACAGAAACATTATTCTAATCTAGCTTCAATGTGTATCTTATGCAATAATCGCACAGAGTGTTCATCTCATATTCTATTTGAATGTCAGTTCGTAGTGTCTATCTAGAAAGAGATCCTTCCCAGATTTGGAATTCAAATCTTACGAAAGTCATTTGAGGATCTTCTTCAAATGACCAACCTAGGGTGGAATCTCACACTTAAAGACACGACCTTGGCAGCTTGGTCGCATTAAATACATCATTTTTTGCTTGCCAAAAATGAAAAATGATTCAACAATTCTGTAATTACGACTCAGTTCAATGTGGGAGCCATTGTAGCACATACTAAGTTAAGCTCCTCCATTTCACAGGGATAGTTTGTGCATCATACTTCAAAGAGGAACATATTGGACAAATTGCATATTGAATTGAAACATAGATAGGATCGAAAAATTATTACAATTAATTGGAAAATAAATCAAATCAGGGTTGGACGAAAATGAACACGGATGGTCTGTTAGAGATAATTTAGATGCAGAGGGCACCATTGTAAGGGACCATCGAAGGAAATTCATTAGCGCATTTTGGATATGAAGGTGGAGAAAAACACAAGAAAGGGGGGATTGAATTGTGTTCTTTATCAATTAAAATTCCCTTTCTTTTTCTTTAACGTCTTTTCTTTCACTTAGTCATCTATTGGATTATGATTTGATGTTGCGGAAGCATGAAGATGTAGAACTACATAACTAATAAGATGTTCATTTTAACTTCTAAAGGATATCTGAACTTCTGACTTGCTCAGTACATTTCTGTAGATTAAATCTTGGAAGTTCTAAGTTAAAATGACATGTGCAGAAAGTAAAAGACACATTCATTTTTATCCTGGTTCACCTTCTAACTAAGGCTACCTCCATCCCACCTTCTTTAGGTGATTTTCCTCTCAATAGAGGTCTTAATCTACTATAACAAAATCATGATTACAACCGCACGATCCTCCGTCGTGACTCACAACCTGCACAACCAACTGCTGTGACTAACCATCTAGACAATGACCCGTTCAGTGATCTCCGCGAGATATAACGTCCATTGACTCAGGAACCCTGCACAAGCTACCCGCGAATGACTAACCCCTAGTTGACTGAACCGTTCAATGATCCCATCAGGATATAACGTTCATCACACTAGTAACCTGCACAGCCAACTGCTATGACTAACTTTTGATAATGAATCATTCAGGGATCCCAGCAGGATATAACGTTCATCAATCTTCTGGGGATTATAGGTGTGCTTTTTAATTAAGAAGATGGTCTCCTATTCTTAATACATATGTTTACGACTCACTGACAAGAAGTCACTTCTGGAGCCTAAACAATCTATCAGAAGTTTCCTAAGATATAACACACTTCGAGTAACAACTCTATGTGTTTTACAATTTATTACAAGAATAATACATAATATTGTAGTCTTCTATTCTTGAACTTCTGGATGAGATCCTTTTCTTCTGAAAGCGGATAAAGAGCAGCAGCTCTTATGTAGGTTGCTTCTATCTTGATCTTCATCTTTTTCTTCAATACTGATCATTAAGCTGATGACACATTGATCAACATCAGTAAACATGAAACACTCTACGAGCAAAAACTCTATTTTCTGTTTCCTTTGTCTTTCAATATGATCATTTAACCACATGATCAAGTGTTCTTGGATATCTTCTAACTCCATTGGAGGATACTGCTTAGCAGCAGGTTTTCTTCTTCTTCATCTTCTGAGATTCTTCTTGTAGGCATGTGATGTGTATTTCAATATTTGATTTATCATACACTTCGTGTAAGTTGGCTCTTGTGTAACTTCTGATGTGTCTTCATACATTTTCTCTCTCTATCTTCATATAGGCATATGATTAGTGTATAACAACACTATAGCTTATTTCTACACATACAGAGTATGTGATGCCTCTTGTAAATCTTCTGATGCATGTCTTCATATTTCTTCAATTAGGTGTTCATGCTCAGCTGCTTCATCTACAAATGCAAGGATGCATTCTGTAAATTTATTCTCTTCTCTTGTGCAGAATATTTCTTTGGTTGCACTCTTGATCCTTATTCCATGGATGATCCTCACTGGATATTCTCTTTTTCTCTCTGGATCCATACAAGGGATGGATGATCACTCCACTCTTCATTTTGGATAAATTGATTTTTCACTCTGAGTAGGATAGATGGATACCATATGTTGTGGTCACTCCATACACTTCAAGTTTGAAGATTGGTTCTATTTATAGCTTGATGAGTGGTTACCGTTGGAATGTAGCCGTTGCAATCTGGTTGAGTATGGATTTGAATGCTTCGTATTGATTTGGCTGCATGTGTTTATGACAGAACCTTATCCTGATGTCAGTTGGCGTGCTATTCTGGTTTTTCTTTCTTCAATGTGTTGCATGTAGCTTGCTTCTTCTTTCAACCTTGGGAGTTGTTCCTTTTAAATGTTGTAACCGTTTTGCACGTGATGATGTTTCTAACGACTCTCCCTTTGATTCTAAGCTCTTTATATTTTGCTCAATTTGTATGCTGAGTTGTAGATTCTTTATTGGCTTGTATATGACTTCAACTGATGTTTGTATTTTGAATGTCACTGCCTTGTAGCTTTGTAATTTCAAAACTTCTGATCTTTATACATGCGTGATCTTCTGATCTCAACCAAAGCTTCTTGTAGTTAATCTTTCTTGTTTATTTCCTTGCAGCTTCTGATGTACTTTCTGAGTGAAACTTGTTGTATGTAAGCATAGATATTGCTTGATCTTCTGAGTAGTTTTGTCTCTGATTGTTGCTTCTCTTCTGATCTGTGGTCGTAGGCTTGTTTGACGTGTTCTTAATCAGAACAACTGATGAATGATGTTTAGCTTCGTCGATCTTCTGACTGTAGTTGTTGTACTCTATTTCCGATGAATCCTCTATAAGATTTATAATATAACATCTGCACACTAAATGAAACCATTAGTAATAAAATTGTTACTCACAAAATATATGCTTGTTATCACCAAAACTAGATTCTGAACATAGATTCTCAATCTTGTTCTAACAGGATAAACTTTGGCCCATAAACAATGTAGGAAGGAGAACTCCTCTCTATTATAGTAGCATTAGAGCTTTCATGCGGTTAAAGGGTGGTTAAAAATATGAATCGAATCAGACTCCCAGGCCGCTCTCCAGTCCATCAAGAATGGAGTCTTAATGCCTCGGGAACTCTAGAACAGATGGGATAACTACAAGCATATGCGTAGTCTTCTGTGTTTCACTCACATTTATAGAAAAGAAAATAATTGTACGGATAAACATGTTAATCATGGTCATGAGTTATTGGACATTATTTTTTGGGCTAAGGTTCCTCATTTCATTATAACAGACTTCTTTAAGAATAATTTGGATTTGCCTCAATATCAATTTGTTTAATTTTGCTAGAGAAATGGTGGCTGGATATTCACTATGGTAGGTTATGCACTTTTATTAAACTTTATTTCTTTATTTTATTCATTGGGTTGGTTCGCTCTGGGTTAGGTGTTGCACCCCCAAATGTACACTCTTTCAATAACATTATATCAACTACCTAACTAATAATCGAACATGCCTATTAACACCCTAAACTACTCTTAAAGTAAAATTAAATTTACACTAACAAAGACCCTTTTATGTAATTTGCTAAATCACATTTAATTGACCATTCAGATTGTCCTATATTGCCAATTGGCAGACTCATTTGAGACTTCCCTTTCAATTTTGGAACATCCTATTACCCGGGTAAATAAACACACAGTCTCTTTTCAAACCATTGGTTCTCATTGCTCTTCATAATCTAATTTTTTTCTCTAACATCTTTCGTACAACATCCCTCATTCTCCAATAAAACACACTTTTCCTTCTTCCAAATCCAGCTTCTCAGAATTTCCCCTCAGATATTAATGAGTTTGGTTGAAAGTTTTGTGTTCATTTCATTTTCAAATTCTAGTTTTTTCTCATTTTACACTATTTAGGATTTTACATTGTTTGAGGTTGTTTCAGATCCAGTTTTTTGGTGTCAAGATGGTGTGAAGATGTTCATGTTCATGTTAATAAGTGTTCTATCATTGGCGTCTCTGTCTTCACAAGTGCTTGTCAGTGTTTTTGTTTCATAGTTTATCCCTCAAGTTCATCTTTGTGTTTTTGTTACTCTTGATCGATTTGTTTAAATGGTTAGGTCAGCATCAGAGCTTTGGATTTTTTTAATCTCGTGTTGCCGTTGGTTAGATGTAATATTGTGGCTCTAGAGTCTTTTATCTTACTGAAGTCTTTCAAGCATATTAGCCGCCGTTTTTCATCAAAGAGCCTCACAAGTTTGAAGGTATTTAGCTTTTCAGATTCATAGTTGTTTTGTTTGTAAGCTGTGTTTTTTCACTGACTTGTCTTTTAGTAACCTTTGTTTTTCTCTTATTTTAAGGCTTATGTCGGATTCTCATGGGTTTCTAACTTCTGTTCTATGTATTTTTGTAGGCACACCAAAAACAGTTTCGAAACGGTATATCTTTTACTGGTTTCTCAAGTGTGTATGTTGGATAAACACATATATCTTCTGTTAGTTGTTTGTTTTGTTGGTGAAGTGCACTAAAAATGGTGTCTTTGACTATAGCCTCTTAATATATCATTCTTTATGCTGCTGGATGCATGATTTGGATGGTTATTGTATAATATTTACAATATCCTGAAACTGCTTCATAACCCGAGCCACTAGCTGATTGTTCACTCTGCAAAATATAAAATTCTCCATAAAAACATTTTTTTAAAGCATAAGAGAAACCTCTCATGTACACATATAGATTAATAGATAGTGAGAGTACCAGAAGAGATTGGAGGGGCTAATGGGGCAGCTCGGAATCATAAAAATAAGCATTGTCGTGCCTTGAGTGGTTAGTTATTTCTGCTACATAACAGTAACATATACATGCAGGAAATTCAAATGAACTTTTAGCACACAACATTGTTTTTATTTACAAAATAATGCAAAGGAAGATTAACCAAGCCCTTTTCAGAGAATTTATATATGGGATTTGATACATCCGACCAACTCCATTTATTATTACCAGCTTCCTTCTCAACATAGGTTCCATACTTGACATATGGAACATCTACTGGACTGCTAGAAACTGCATGTGGTTAGAACAATTTAGAGTGAATAACCCCAAATATGGTCCAGGCTCAATATGCGTTGGTAGCTCGTATGATAATAAAAGACCAGTTTGGTAACAGTCTTTTCATCACAAGCTTATAGCTTATTTTACTAGCTTCTAGCTTATTGTTCAAACGCTATTTTAAATAGCTTTTTAACTTATAGCTTATAGGTTATCATTTTTTCTTTCATTAATACCCTTATAAATTTTAACTATTTAAAATATACATTTAATTATTAATTAATAAATATCTTTTTATGTCATTTTACATTTATCAACTAGTTAAGCAACTAATTTTACCAAACAATTTAATTAGCTTATCAACTATCAGCTATAAGCTATCAATTATCAGTCATCATCCATAAGCTATCAGCCATCGGCTATAAGCTAGTTTATCACCTAACTGCTAATTTTACCAAACAGAGCCTAAGTCTGTTTTGCTTCTTGATTGCGCTATGTACTGAATTGTCAGATTTAATGATGAATTATGACACATAATTAGGGTCTTCAAGCTATATAAACATGCTACTGGCTTCAGTTTAGCCGCTTGCTCTCCATTTATTAGACTTCTATGTTAAAATTTTGCATTTTAATACATTTGAATTTTGGAAGAACAAAGCATTGTTGTACTTTTATTTTCTATGGAATTAAGAATTTTTTTATTTCTTTATATCATCATTCTTTTACTTTACTTATTCATTTATGTAGGTTTCTCATTATGCATGTGTTTCTGGTTACCATCAGAGAGTATGTCCCTATAGTTCTAGGATTATGAGGGTTGTCTAAATGGCATACGTACTACAATTTTTATTGAATGTGTTTACAAAAATAGAGATAGTATCATATATCAATCAATACACCAAAAGGTGAAGATTGATATCCGATATACATAAAAGTTGGACGGTTGAACCAAAACATGAAAATTGTTTAGCTTAACTAAGAAAGTTTTGTTCTAATAAATTTTTTTGCTTATAGGGTCTTACCATTGAACCAACCAAGAAAATAGGGAGTTTTAATGGTTTAAGATACAATTACATTCTCTAAAAGGAAATGTAGTTTGTATTTTTCTATATAAAGTATTCAAAAGATATAACCAACATGACATATTAGAAATGATGATATACAAGGTTTGTCTTGAATAAGAATCATAATCCTAAGACATGTTTTTTGGATTAAAACATTTTGGATACATATCCCAGATGTTTCCTCTTTCAAATCAGGAGTAGATTCCAAACATATGTGATTATCACACATTCGTTTAGCACCCAGAGCATATATTAAGCAGTAGGAAACTGCACACCCGATAATGTGATGTCCCAACATCTAGTAGGACATCAGTTCCCTTCTCACGGAACACAATATATTCCTTGATCACCTTCAAGGTCTTCAATGGAAGTCCTTTTGCCAATAACTAGATCATAACTACTTTCCTAGTATAGCCCCAAACTAAGAATATCCATGCAGATGTATATGATCACCATTTATCATCTTTCCTTCAGGTTCTTATCAACCCTATTGATAAGTGCCTTCATGAGTGGAATTGAGATGAACCTCAATAATCTTTGGCAACTTCAATAAGCTTACTAAAGTCTCACTTCTAGAGACACACGGAACAATTAGAGTTACATCAGATACGATGCAGCGGAACACAAAACAAAGCTCCACAATAGCCTTCGGGCACGACACAATAATCTTTGCACAAACACACCACATTCTAGGTGCCAACAAATACACATAGGTTTGAAAATAAATCAAACCCAACAAAATAACAGGTCTCCACTAAAGCTACAAGCCTGATAAAAACAGACAGGTCCAATACACACCATGTCACAAATAATCCATCCTCCACTTTAAGGGAACATTCAAACAATTATAAGAATTATCCAAGTTCACACATCTTTTCAGTAAATACCTCATTCCTTGCCCATGACCAGCAAGTATCTTCTCAGGATCCCAACCAGAAACATAATAGGATGCCTTCTTTGAAATTCTGGTATATCAGACTTCAGATGTCCTGTGACATGTCGAGACATTTGATTTGAAAAAAACACATAGGCAAGGTATAAACATACATGCACAATATTGAAAAGTAAATAACACGCCAAAATTGTTAACCCAATCCGGTGTACAATAACACCTACTCTGGGGGCTACAAGCCAAGAAGGAAATCCACTATTAGTAGTATCAATTTGAAGCTAAACAACCTCTAGTTTACAACTTCTCACTTAATCTCTTCCTAATGCAAATTTTACCTAGAAACCTCCTAGATATGAGAAACCCCTATCACTTCCAATCACCGCAGCGATGTCTCACAATAACAATATCAGTTACTGATATTGACGGCTCTTTGCCTCAATCTTCAATTCCAAGAAACACTAGATTAATATTCTCTTAATCAAGAATATTTGATCTTGCTTAAAAGCTTCGATCAAGAACAATACTCACTCTTGCTTCACAACTTTGAGGAGAACAATAGAGAATAACAATTCTATAACATCATACGTACTCTCATATCAACATGATATTTGATAGGCTCACACATACCATTTCTCCTAGAGATTGGCTTACAGACTTAAGCGTAATAATATAAACTTTTACATCTTCGGCTCGTTACTTTCCTAGGTTACAATGCTTTTATTTATAGCCTTTTTCCCAAGTGGATTTGAGCTTCAAATCATAACATATCAGCTGCTACAAATCAGCAGAAGATTCTTCACAAAAATATGTCTTTAAACAACTCTTCCTAAATTATCTCCATAACTAGAAAGTGAATATTCTTCTTGATTCTAAATTAAAACTTCCAGACTTAACAATCAGCACCACATAAGACTGCATAATTTTCCTAGAATAATCTGCATCTGTTGGATTCTGAACTGATCCAACAACCTAGTCCATAACAGTCACGATGTTGAATGACTTTGCATAGGACATCTTGTCCGACATGTTGCTCTAGATGGTGAAACATTTAATCTCAACATGTTTCTTCATAAAATAGAACTTCTTGCTCAACCTGTTCTTTTTAGCAAGTTAACATATCCTATTTAACATATTGCTGCTATATTTGTTTTACTAAAATTAATGTTAATCAACAAAATAGAGAAGTAACAATCACTCATTCGCTTGTAAATCTGCTATTTTTTAAATGGTAAAACTAATAAAATGATCATGTATCTTTATGAACTAGTCATTTTGTGTTTACTCTTTATATTTTTTGCAAAAAAATCATTTCACCTCACTTTTTATTTATCAAAATGTTGTTTTAGCACAGTGCCTAAATGACAAGAGTATTGTAATAATAGTATAACAACTCATAAGTTACTATGGCAACTCTCACCGACTCACAAGATGTTTTTAAGGACACTCTTTCTTTGACTTTATCACCAAAAAATGTTTTTCGAATTTGAATATAGCTAATTGATTACAAGTTCAAATAATCAATTGTGAATGAAAATCACATTGGATAATTGATCATCCTTTATGCTAAACTGATTATCTCACCTTATAATCGACTATTAGCATTTGTAGTCGATTAGTATTGCAAAATTTTCCATTTTTTAGCTTCATAATTGATTATTGGATACACATAATTAATTATGAGCATATATATATATATATATATATATATATATATATATATATATATATATATATATATGTATATATATATATATATATAGGGAGCGTATCCGGTGAGAACTGATATTTATTGTGAGAAACGAGAACTAATGATATTAACCTTCTGATTTAATTAACGCTTCAGATTTCTTTATTCCATATAGAGAGCATCTTACAGAATTTTTTTCATTAGACTTAATATTTAAAAATTCCATAAATAGAGAATCTAATCATAATTATTTTTTTATTTATTATATTAATATTTGGTATTAATAAAGACTAATATTTTTCTTATGTTAATATTTGGTATAAATAAAGACTAATATTTTTTTCTATTTAAAAAATTAAATAAATAATAAATTTTTAGTTTGCCAATATCAAATAAACACCATAATTAACATATTATTATTAGAATAGTAAAATTTATTTAAAATGCTGGTAACTTAAAAATATGTAAAAGTAAATTTTTTCAATTTGCTAGTAAATAAATCAACTCAATTAAAATATAGGTGATGATTTTAAATTCTTATCAAATTAATATATACTTAATAAATCAATAATTTTTTTCTTATGGTAAACGGTCACAATAGTTGAAGATAAAAAATAAAACATTTATTAACTTGAAAATAAATAAATCAACAAAATTAAAATATATGTAATCATTTAAATTTTTTAATATTTTAATTCAAATAAAATATAAACAATAAATTAATAATATATTTTTATTTAAAATGGTTACAATAGTAAAACATTCAAAAATAAAAAGTTGCTTTTATTTATAGTAGATTTATTTATACTTGAAAATTATAGATTAATATATTAGAACGTTATACTTTTTTTTCATCAAAATAAATTATAGATTAATATATTTATAAGTATGTAATGAATAAAATTACACTAAGTCTAAAGCTAAATTAAAGACTATGTATATAGATTATTCAAAAATAAACAGTGAATAGAATTGTATCTATTTGAATGTATAAAATAAATATATTATAAATAATTTGGAATGTTCATTTAATTAAAAACACAATATTGATTTACCTCTATATATTCATTTGATTAAAAATATTAAAAATATGGGAGCGTATCACATTCTTTAATATTTTATGATTCTGAATATTTTAGACTTAATAATATTTTTCTGGAGTTTTTGTAGTCTTCAAAAATATTTATAGTTTAGATCATTTTTATTTTAGTTAAAAAATTTAAATAGATTTAAATTACATTTTATACTCATATCCTAACTAAATTTAAAATATTTTTATAACAAATATTTTATATTCATATTTTAACTAAATATTAAATATGTTTATGATAAAGAAATTTATAATATTTAAATAACGATGTAATTATTGCAATAAAATTATTTTCAGTAAGAATTTTTTTATGGAATGTTTACAAATTAAGTTTAATAGAAAACAATTCAATAAGATGCTCTTAATATGGAATCTTTAAATCTTAAACGTTAATAAGATCTAACGATTGATATTAATAGTTCTCATTTCTCACAAATCTATTAGTTCTCACCGGATACGCTCCCATATATATATATATATATATATATATATATATATATATATATATATATATATATATATATATATATATATATATATATATATATATATATATATATATATAACGTATCATATGAGAATGACATTTTTATATGAGAACATGAGAATGAATCTGAACCATTAAATTTTAAAATAAAAGATAGAGATTATGTGTCAATCTTTTTTTCTCTCTCCTCCATTAATATTAAAATAAATGATGGAGGAGAGAGAAAAAAACAATTACACATAATCTTCATCATTTATTTTAAAATCTAATGGTTCATATTCATTTTCACATTCTTATATAACTTACTCATTTTCATAAGATATGCCCTATATATATATATATATATATATATATATATATATATATATATATATATATATATATATATATATATATATATATATATATATGAGGAGGGATCAAATTACACCCGAAGAGTTACACCACGAGTTACACTCGTTCAATAACTACATCTCAAAATAATATTTTTTAAATTCAACCGTTGGATTGAAACATAATATCATATAGATCATTCATATAAAGTTTGAGCTTAATCTATAATGATTTACTATGTCATTGAATAACATCAAAATTAACGTTATATGAAAGCTCATTTTGACGTTAATCTTTGGATATCTTGATGATATAGTAAATCATTATAGATTAAGCTCAAACTTTATAGGTATGATCTATATGATATTATGTTTCAATCCAACGGTTGAATTTAAAAAATATCATTTCGAGATGTAGTTATTGAATGAGTGTAACTCGTGGTGTAACTCTTCGGGTGTAATTTGATCCCTCCTCTATATGTATATATATATATATATATATATATATATATATATATATATATATATATATATATATATATATATATATATATATATATATATATAAGGAGGGATCAAATTACACCAACAAGTTACACTAAGTGTTACACTCTTTTATAACCATTGATTGTACTTTAATCTAACGGTTATTAAAAGGCCTCTTTTAGACTCATGATTCACGTGATTCTTTCTAAAGATAGTTTCCTCTATTTTTGGTAATAAATAAAAACATGATTTTTTAAATATTTAATAAATCAAAAAGTTGGAATTCTTAAATAATTTTAAAACAAATTATTCATTATTAAAAAAAATATTTTCTTCTTATTTTTAAAATAATCTCAACTTTTGCATTTTCTTTATAATAACTTTTATTATATTCAACTAAAGTAAATAATGAATTATGATTTTAAATATTTCTTAAAAAATCATAATTTTAAATAAAAAAAATGTGAATTTTAATATTTAATAATATTTTCTAAACAAAACAAAATTTTATCCACGTTTTTCTTTAAATCAAGTTCTATTATATATAAATTCAACTAATACCTTTTAAACAATAGTATGCAATAATATATTCAAAACATGTATGAAGAAAATAAAACTAAACAACAAGTAAAGAGTATATAATATAATGTTTAAGTTTAGAATAAAATAAATAAAAAATGATATAAATTAAGTTCAATAAAATGTTCACTTTTTTCCCGATTTACAACATGATAATTATATACACATTACTCACTATTTTATTTTTTTCAATTTATGTTTTTTAATACAATTTTTAAATTTTATTTAAAAACTTATAGGTTTTATTGTGTATTTTAAGTAGATAAATATTGTTTTATTTAAAATAAATTAAATAATATTGTTTTAAGTGGATAAAATTAAAAGAAAAAGTAAAATTTAATATTTATTAATATTTTTTAAGTAAAACAAAATTTTATTCTTTTAAAGTACACTATGAAATCTATAAAATTTTAAATAGATTACAAAATCATATTGAAAATATTAAAGAAATTAAATAAAAAATAAATTCATTTAAAATAAAAAACTATTTTTTATTAAGAATTATGAATTTTTTTAAAAATATTTAGAATCATAATTCATTATTTGCTTTAGTTGAATATAATAAAAATTAATATAAAGAAAATACAAAAAGTGAGATTATTTTAAATTTTTATTAAAAATTATGATTTTAAATAAAATAAATTCATTTAAAATTAAAAAACTATTTTTTATTAAGAATTATGATTTTTTTTAAAATATTTAGAATCATAATTCATTATTTGCTTTAGTTTAATATAATAAAAATTAATATAAAGAAAATACAAAAAGGGAGATTATTTTAAATTTTGATTAAAAATTATGATTGTTTAAAACATATTTAAAATCATAATTCATTATTTACTTTAGTTGAATATAATAAAAGTTAATATAAAGAAAATACAAAAGTTGAGATTATTTTAAATATAAGAAGAATTTTTTTTATTTATAATCAATAATTTTTTTAAGAATTATTTAAGAATTTTAATTTTTTGAATTATTAGATATTTAAAAAATCATGTTTTTATTTATTACCAAAAATAGAGGAAATTATCTTTAGAAAGAATCACGTGAATCATGAGTCTAAAAGAGGTCTTTTAATAACCGTTAGATTAAAGTACAATCAATGGTTATAAAAGAGTGTAACACTTAGTGTAACTTGTTGGTGTAATTTGATCCCTCCTCTATATATATATATATATATATATATATATATATATATATATATATATATATATATATATATATATATATATATATATATATATATATATATATATATATATATATATAGGGCATATCATATGAGAATGCCATATTTATATGAGAATGTGAGAATGAATCTGAACCATTGAATTTTAAAATAAATGATGGAGATTATGGGTGAATCTTTTTTTTCTCTCCTACATTTTGAAATAAATGATGTAGGAGAGAAAAAAAGATTCACCCATAATCTCCACCATTTATTTTAAAATCCAATGGTTCAGATTCATTCTCACATTCTCAAATAAATATGGCATTCTCATATGATATGCCATATATATATATATATATATATATATATATATATATATATATATATATATATATATATATATATATATACTCTTTATTTCACTATATGTTATCTTAGTGCCTTTTGGAGTGAGATAATTTTGTGAGATTTTAGTTGTAATGGTGTTCATATATTTTATCAAGAATGTGATTCTCTTTGTTGGTTGTGGAGTATTTCTTACAAAACCTTTATTTGGTTTCCAAGATTAGTCGTTAAAAATCTCATTCTTGATTTGTGAGCTTTGCTTGTGAAAAGCTCCACTTTTGGTTTGAAGGATTAGTCTTTGTAAAATCTCACAGCCGACTGTAATAAGGTTTATGGGGATAATATAATAAAAGGTCAACTAACATTATAGTGGAACTCTCAAGAAGTTTGTTTCTTGGAGAAGACAATTAGACCAAGATATCAGTTGAACCTCTATAAATCATGGTGCAATCTCTCTTAACTCTCTCTATCTTTAGTTTCAATAGTTTACTTTCCTTTAAATTTCTTTCATTTTATTTTTCAATGCTATCTCTATTGTTAACTATACTAACACAAATTGATGTTTTAGTAATAAATATTAAAAGTAATCACAACTTATGATTATCACAATTCACCCCTATTGTGATTGAAGTCACTTGTTTAATAAAAATAACAAATTTATCTGTCAAAATAAAAATAATTAAGGCCCGTCCATAATGGTCGTAATCCTCCCAGACCCTTAAATATTAGAAAATCCAAATTTGATGCAAAGCGAAGACCCTTAATTACAGTCTTCCCATTAGAGCTGTCAATATGGGCTACCCGGCCCTAAACAGGCCAGCCCAGACAAGCCCTGTGCTTTTTAGGGCTGGGCCAAAAAGACCCTATGTAATATGGGCTCGAGATTTACTACCCGAGTCTGGCCCTAGATGGGCTTTGGGCTATCCGGCCTTAAATGAGCTTTTTTATTTAAAAAAATTAAAATAAAAACTCCATAATATTAATTATAAATAAAATGAAAAATTACGTTATTTTAAACATAATACATTTTTAAGCACTATATTATCTCTTATAGATACTATAATGTATTTCTAAATACAATATATGTCTAAAATGTATAAAATAATACTTGAATATTTATTATAAGAGAAAAACTAATATAATACGATGAAAAAATATTGATTATATTAATGTATAATATTTAAAAGAGAAAGATTGAATAAAATAGAGATAAAATTTAGTGAAGTGAGAAAAATCAATATGTTATTTTGAAGTAAGATAATATAAATATTAATATTTTAAAAAAAATTATAAGTATGCGGGCCTAATGGGCTACCCACGGCCCATATGTGCTAGCTCTAATGGGTAGCGGGCTTTTCAGGGCTGAGCTAAAAAAGCCCTAAAAAATATGGGCTCTAATTTTAAGGCCTAAGCCCTATGATTTATCGGGCCTGATGGGCCGGCCCATATGGGCTAGACCATTTTGACAGCTCTACTTCCCATAATATGCATTATGGCCGTAATGGCTTCAAGACCCTTTGTTTTATATGATTTTGTTATTTTATTTTTTAAAAGGTTTTTCTTTCAAACTGTCGTGTATTGATTATCCATGACTTTATTATGATTTATCACATCTTATTAGGTTATTAGACTATATAAACAAGATGTGTTTTGTCTTAAGGTCTCTCCACTTTCTAGAATTTAGCAATATTATGTTTATTTTATGCTCCCTTTTTCTTTTTCTACTACACTATTGTAAGCTCTATTGCATATTTTAAGGAAATTTCTTTATCCATCCCCATGTCTTCTTGGTCACCTCTGGAGAAAAACCCAAAATACCCCTAACTTCGGAAATGCATTTTCGAAACGCTTTTTTTTTCAAAATTTGTCTTATTTCGGAAATTCATTTTCGAAAACAGCATTTCGGAAGTGCATTTCCGAAATACTGCGCGTTTTGCACATTAAACAAAACAGCCCCTCCCCCAATTCATTTTTACCCTAAATCACCATCAACACTTCCTCTCTTAAGATTTTTTGCAAAACCAAGTTTCAAGTTTACATCAAAGGCTATTTCTACTTGCTCTACTACATTCAAAAGCTACTAAATCACTTCAATTGGTAAGTTTCTAAATCTTTAGATCCATGATTCAAATGCATTTTAGGGTTGTTAGAAATTGCAAAAATGATATAGGGGTAGGTTGGTAGTAGTATGTAGGTTGTTTAGAAGCATTATAACATGTTAGAAGTTTGCATTTGGGGTTCTGCCATGGAAGTTGCATAATTTGGCTTCGCAGGGGTGTTTCGAAAGTTTATTTCCGCAAACACCTCCCTCACCAGTTTCGGAGATGAACTTCTGAAGTGTGTCCATAATTGTTTTTTTTTTGTTTTTTTCAAATGTTTCGCATTCTTATTGATTTCAATTGTTTTCAGGAATATGGCAGGCAACCCAGCACAGATCAGACAGGGGAGAGAGACCCAGACAGCGTCGGCTAGACGCGAGCAGGCGGCGCAGCTGGCATCGATGCAGACGCGGGGACGGGGTCGTGTGCGAGTACCCGTGCAGATGGACGAGGGTACTTCCTCATCTGGATTGAGGAGTCGTCTGGCTCGGGTCTCTTCTTCCCGCCAGCAGGAGGTACGAGAGGAGGAGGAGGATGAGGCAGTTAGATACCAGGAGGCGGAGGAGGAGGTACCGGATGTTGACCCTCCGCACGGGGAGGAGGAGGAGGCCTACCCAGGAGGGCCCATTGACACGTCCGTGCTGATTTCCTACCACGAGCACGTCGCTCGACGTGTCTGGGCGGGAGAGGTATTTCTTATAATTTGTCCGACTTTATTATTTAACCGTTTTTTATTTAGCTTTTTATTCCATATTTTCTTAACGGTCTAACTAACAATGTTTTTTTTTGTTTTTGTTGTAACAGGGGAGACAGACTTTAAATCAGGTGAACCACACCCGGAAGATTTTCGATCTCTTTAAACCAGAGGCGCAGTGGTTTAACGACGCGGTGACAGCTTCAGGGCTAGGTGGGTTGTGCATGACGGGGTATACCACCATCAGCCACGACATGAAGGGGGCCTTTGTGGAGCGGTGGCACAGGGAGACGTCTTCTTTCCACTTACCGGTTGGGGAGATGACGATCACCTTGCACGATGTGCAGTGTCTTCTCCACTTGCCAGTTAGGGGGATGCTGCTGGACCATTCCCGAATCCAGAGGGTCGATGCCATCGAGTGGATGACGATCTATCTGGGTATGCAGCCAGATATGGCTGACTTTGACTTCTAGACGACAAATGGGACTCATATCTGGTTCTCCATATTGAGCGCTTATTACGAGCACCACCTGGTGGCGGCGACCGAATCCGAGGATGCGGAGAACGGCCTATTTATGGAGTATCACCGTGCCTGCGCTCTCCGGTGCTGGTTCATGTTTTTGGTAGGCACTGCACTCTTTGTGGACAAGCTGCAAGATACATCGACGTGACCTACCTCCGCTACTTCATGGACTTGACTACCGTTCACCAGTGGAACTGGGGGTCAGCTATTCTGGTATACATATACCAGAAGCTGAATGAGGCCTCCAACTAGAGGACCAGGCAGTTGACAGGATCCTGCACACTCCTGACGGTACGTTTCATTTTAATTGTTTCACATTTATTTATGGTTCATATTTATTTTTAATACATTATCGTGTTTTTGTTTCAGGGCTGGATCATCTCCTACTTCCCCTGCATCCACGGCTTCGCCATTGATCCTGCGTACGAGGACGCCATGCCCAGGGCCGCCCGATACGTTCTCCAGAGGGGGAACAATGCAGTGGGACCATATCGTGGGTACCTCGACCGCACGATGCACGATGACATCAGTTGGAGGCCATTCATGAAGGATAGAAAAACACTTAGAAAGGGGGGGTTTGAATAAGTGTAGTCTTAAAAACTTGAACGATAAAAACAAATTGCACAGTTATTTTTATCCTGGTTCATTGTTAACTAAACTACTCCAGTCCACCCCCACGGAGTGATTTACCTCACTTGAGGACTTAATCCACTAATCGCAACAGATTACAATGGTTTTCCACTTAGCCCACGACTAAGTCTCCTAGAGTATCCTGATCACAACCTGATCACTCTAGGAACAAATGCTTAGACACAAGCTAAGACTTTCTTAGAGTATCCTGACCACCACGTGATCACTCTAATTACAACTGCTTAGACACAAGCTAAGACTTCCTAGAGTATCCTGATCAACACTTGATCACTCTAGTTACTTACAAATTAATATAATCAATTCTAAGAGTATTACAATGCTTCTGAAAAGCTATAATCACAATAGTGATATTTCTCTTAACGTTTAAGCTTAATCTCACTAATATATTACAACAGCAATGTAGTGAGCTTTGATGAAGATGAAGTTTCTGAGCTTTGAGTTTGAACAGTGTTTCAGCAAGTTAATTGTTAGCAAACCGTCAACCTTGCTTCTCATCAGAACTTCATATTTATAGGAACTTGAGAAGATGACCGTTGGGAGCATTTAATGCTTTGCGTGTTCCGTACAGCACTGCATTTAATGTTTCACGCTTTTGTCAACTACCTCGAGCCTTGTTCACGCTGTGTCTACTGACGTTGCCTTTAATAGCTTCCAACGTTCCTTTTGTCAGTCAGCGTAGCCTGTCACCTGTACTTTCTTCTGATCTGATGTTTGCGAATAAAACGTTTGAATATCATCAGAGTCAAACAGCTTGGTGCATAGCATCTTCTTGTCTTCTGACCTTGAAGTGCTTCTGAGCGTGATACCATGAGAACTTCAGTGCTTCTGCTTCTGATCTCAAGTTCTTCTGATGCTTCCATAGACCCATGTTCTGATTCTGCCTTGACCATCTTCTGATGTCTTGTCAGACCATGTTCTGATGTTGCATGCTGAACCTTCTGAGACAAAGCTTCTGAGCGCTGATTTGTGCATACTCTTTATATATTTCCTGAAAGGGAAATTGCAATGTATTAGAGTACCACATTATCTCACACAAAATTCATATCCTTGTTATCATCAAAACTAAGAATATTGATCAGAACAAATCTTGTTCTAACAATCTCCCCCTTTTTGATGATGACAAAAACATATATAAATGATATGAATTTGCGATAAGAAAGAGCAGACGGCTAAAGACAATTTACACAGCTATAGCATAAGCATGTGAATATGTCTCCCCACCTGAGATTAACAATCTCCCCCTGAGATGAATAATCTCCCCCTGAAATTAATACTAGAAGAATTTTAATAATAAAAGACTTCCCTGATTATTTCGGTAGAGACGTTCACATGTGCTTGATCTTCAGAACATTCATGACTTCTGATTTCTGCTTCCATAGGACAGCTTCAGAACTTTGAATTTCTTTAGATCCTCAGAACATTCACAGCTTCTGATTCCTGCTTCCATCGGACAGCTTCAGAACTTGAATTTCTTTAATCTTCAGAACATTCACAGCTTCTAATTTTTGCTTCCATCGGACAGCTTCAGAACTTGAATTTCTTTGATCTTCAAAACATTCATAGCTTCTGATTCCTGCTTCCATCGGACAGCTTCAGAACTTGAATTTCTTTGATCTTCAGAACATTCACAGCTTCTGATATCTGCTTCCATTTGGACAGCTTCAGAGCTTGAATTTCTTCTTTCATCACTTCATGCTAGAATGCATCAGAACATTGTTGAATGTACCAGAGCATCATCAGAGCATCTCTACATCCTGAAATGTTATAGAACAAAACTAAACGACAAAAGTCAGCATGAATGAATCAGAACATAAAATATGTTTCAGAACACATAATATGTATCAGAGCCATATAAGCCATATAGAATGTATCAGAATATCTGAACATTCTTGCTTCTGCTTCTGATTCTGAAGCTTCATAGCACTCAGCTTGCTTCCAGAATCCAAGAGCTTGATTCTCTAAAGAGTTTCTTCATCATCTTGTTGCTTCTTATGTTGCTCTTTAAAGAGAATCTTCAATTCCTGCAACAACACAACTTAAAGAATAGAACTTTGCAAGTTCTGTTAGTAATGTGGGGCCTTTTTACCCGGTAACTGATATATTAATCAGATCATTTATCATATATTTTCTCCCCCTTTTTGTCATAACATCAAAAAGAATATAAAAGATTCAGATGTAGAAAACGACAAAGGAAAGAAACAGAATTAACCTTTTCATTGATTAAACAAACAGGATTACAAAAGATGTATGCAGACAAACAGATGCAACAAGGAAGGAAAACTACAAAGACTAAAGACTAAGACCTTAGCCTAGACAAAATCTGCGCCAGAATGTCATGAACCCCGTCAGTGCTTTCAGTTTGTCTTGCCATGAAAGAGAGAAACTCAGCGTTGGCTGCTTCTTGCGCATCCAAACGAGAAGCCAGCATAGCCTGATTCTGATGCAGAGCTTCCAAGGTCTCCATCAGAGCTGAGGGTACACCAGAAGAAGAAGCACCAGAATTTCTGCCAACAGGGACAGCAATCTCAGCAGGACGATCTTCTGGGAGGTCTTCAGCAGCCTCAGCATATTCTGGTTCAGGCAACTCAGAAGCTCCAACTTCCAACGCCTGAAGAATAGCTGCTAGGTTTGATGGAGGAGTAGGACCAGCAACTTCAGCAGGATAAACCACTTCTGGAAAGACCATGTGAGGAGCACTTTCAGAAGGGTTCATTCTGAACCAATCAAACAGCCATTGAAAATCTCCAGTCAGCACAAGATACCTTGGTCTCCATACCACGATGTCTCTGCAGGGATTTTCTTCTTCCATCTCATCTGCAGGTATCCTCTCTTCAAGAACTCTTTTGTTCCTGATGAGATGGTGATAGCTGCTTTCACCAACTTCCAAGAGACGACCACGAACACCAGGTGCGTCAGACATGATCCTTCTCTGGACATCCGTAGCCTTGACCAGAAAATCCTGACGAAATGCATCCCAGAGGTTGCAAGTAGCATACTCATCCAGATGGTTAAGGTGAGCAGCGCCCAGAATCTCCAACCAGCTATTTACATCAAAATGTAAAAGCTCTAGAAATGATTGAGTGGTAGGTGTTGGAGGGTTTACAGTGAACCTGGAGTCGGGAAACACAAAACTGTAGGGGTTAGGTGTTCTGGTAGGAAAAGGGTGTGAGAGCGGTGAGGAGATATCTGTGAGAGGGGTAGAGGGAGAAAGGATATCAGATGGTGAAGATGGTGGTTCCAGAGAGGTGAATGAAAAAGAAGAGGTGGTGGAGGTCTGTGAAGAGGGAGATGATTCAGGGATACCTTCAAGGGGTTGATACACACGTCTAGAGTAGTTTCCAGACATCATAGCTTCAAACGGGTTCACTTTGAGAGGGTCATAGGTGATCCTTACTCTTTTTGGTTTGATTTCTTGTTCGTCAGTTGCCTTTCTCTTTTGTTTTCAATCAGATTCTTGATTTGAGGAGCTTGACGAAGGATTCATGGTGACTTTGCAGATAGTGAGAACCGCTAGGGTTTATGATATGAATGCAAAGAGAGAGAGAGATAGCAAAAAGGAAACTAAATGCAAGAAAGAGAATTATAAGAGGGAAAAGAAACGTTTGAAGAGTATAAAAAGAAACTGAAATGATGAATGGCATTTAATGTTACATGACGTGAGGAGAGATAATAATGACAAAAGAAGTGATTAGCACAGTTACCTAAGTAGGCGTCCCCTCAACTGCACGCACGTTTGTCCAGAAATAGTGAACACGTGTTTACCATCTGGATAGCCAGTTACAGCTGTTTTACTTTAAAGAGATTCTGAGTCAACTTAGACAATGAAACGTTAGTAATAACAGAATTACTACTTCTAATTGATCACAATCAGAACTTCTTATAAAAGACTACTCCAATCTCATTTCAGAAGATACTCATACATAAGATCTTCTCATCTTCTCATTCTGGGCATAAATCCATACTGATATTCTTCAGAATGAACTTAAACCTATCTTCAACAAGGGGTTTTGTAAAGATATCAGCCCATTGATGGTCTGTATCCACAAAGTTTAAAGATATAACACCCTTCTGAACATAGTCCCTTATGAAATGATGTTTAATCTCAATATGTTTAGCTTTTGAATGTAAGATAGGATTCTTAGATAAACATATAGCAGAAGTATTATCACAGAAGATAGGAATGTTACTCTCATATATCTGATAATCTTCTAGCTGACTTCTCATCCAGAGCATTTGTGTGCTACAACCTGCAGCAGCAACATATTCTGCTTCTGTTGTTGAGAGGGCAATTGTAGCTTGCTTCTTGCTGTACCATGAGATCAGATGACTTCCAAGAAATTGACAACTTCTAGAAGTGCTCTTCCTTTCAATTCTATCTCCAGCATAGTCAGCATCACAGAATCCTACTAAGTTGTAATCTTTGGATCTTCTGTAAACTAAACCAACATTAGTAATACCTTTCAGATACCTCAGAATTCTCTTAACCGCAGTTAAATGAGATTCTCTCGGATCTGATTGGAATCTAGCACACAAACAAACACTAAAGAGAATGTCAGGTCTAGAAGCAGTTAGGTATAGAAGAGATCCAATCATACCTCTGTACAACTTCTGATCTACCTTCTTACTTACCTCATCCTTACCTAGGACACATGTTGGATGCATAGGAGTTTTGGCTTCTTTGCTTTCAGAAAGATTAAACTTCTTCAGAAGTTCTTTCACATACTTCGTTTGATGAACATAGGTTCCATCAGAAGTTTGGTTGATTTGAATCCCAAGGAAATACTTGAGTTCTCCCATCATGCTCATTTCAAATTCAGCCTGCATAGACTCAGCAAACTCCTTTCCAAGTGTAGCATTAGATGTTCCAAAGATAATATCATCAACATATATTTGACAAATTAAAATATCCTTTTTAAATGTTTTACAAAAGAGAGTAGTGTCCACTTTTCCTCTAGTGAAACCATTTTCCAGAAGGAAAGAACTCAAACGTTCATACCAAGCTCTAGGAGCTTGCTTCAATCCGTATAATGATTTCTTTAATTTAAAAACATGATTTAGAGACTTGGAGTCTTCAAAACCAGGAAGGTTGATGGACATAAACTTCTTCATCTATATAACCATTTAAGAAGGCCCTCTTGACATCCATCTGATAAAGAGTGATGTTATGTTGAGTGGCAAAAGAAATTAATAGACGAATAGATTCTAACCTGGCCACTGGTGCAAAGGTTTCTGTGTAGTCAATCCCTTCTTGCTGACTATAACCTTGAGCAACCAGTCTGGCTTTGTTTCTTACCACTTCTCCCTTCTCGCTTAGCTTGTTTCTGAACACCCACTTAGTGCCGATGATGTTAAATCCTTTTGGTCTAGGAACCAAGTCCCATACGTCATTCCTTGTAAACTGATTTAGTTCTTCTTGCATGGCAATTATCCAGTCTGGATCTTCTAGAGCTTGATCAACAGAAGTTGGCTCGATCAAAGAAACAAGACCTAATTGACATTCTGCATTGTTCTTAAGGAATGCCCTTGTTCTGATGGGATCATCTTTCTTCCCAAGGATCAAATCTTCTGAATGAGCTGAAGCAAGTCTAGGTGATCTTCTGACTGTTGGCTCTTCAGAAATCCTGAGATTCTCTAAAGATGCAGCAACTTGATCTTCTGATCCATTGCTTCTGAGACTGCCAACTTCTGCAGCTTTGCTTCTTGGTTCTACAGCTTCTGATATATCAATATCTATATCTGCAAAATTCTCAAACTGCTTTGGTTTTTCAAGACCAAGCTTATCATCAAACCTGATATTGATTGATTCTTCTACAATCAATGTTTCAGTATTGTATACTCTGTAGCCTTTAGAGCGTTCAGAATATCCAAGAAGAAAACACTTTTGTGCTTTGGAATCAAACTTACCAAGATGATCTTTAGTGTTCAGAATAAAACATACACATCCAAAAGGATGGAAATATGAAATGTTGGGCTTTCTGTTCTTCCACAATTCATAAGGAGTCTTATTTAGAATAGGTCTGATAGAGATTCTATTCTGAATATAACACGCAGTGTTTATTGCTTCTGCCCAGAAATGCTTAGCCATATTGGTTTCATTGATCATGGTTCTGGCCATTTCTTGTAGAGTCATATTCTTTCGCTCTACAACTCCATTTTGCTGTGGAGTTCTAGGGCAAGAGAAATCATGGGCAATACCATTTTCTTTGAAGAACTTCTCAAAGAATTTGTTCTCAAATTCACCACCATGATCACTTCTGACCTTTATGATTTTACACTCTTTCTCAGATTGGATCTGAGTGCAGAATTCAAAGAACACTGAATGAGACTCATCCTTGTGTTTCAAGAACTTTACCCATGTCCAGCGGCTATAATCATCAATGATGACTAATCCATATTTCTCCCCTCTGACAGATGCAGTTTTGACTGGGCCAAACAGATCAATGTGCAAGAGTTCTAACGGCCTTGAGGTAGAAACAACATTCTTAGACTTGAATGCAGGTCTGGAGAACTTGCCCTTCTGACATGCTTCACAAAGAGCATCTGATTTGAATTTCAGATTTGGGAGTCCTCTGACCAGATTTAGTTTGTTAATCTGAGAAATCTTTCTCAAACTAGCATGACCTAATCTTCTGTGCCAGACCCATTGCTCTTCAGAAACAGACATAAGACAAGTCACCTTCTGCTTCTCAAGATCAGAAAGATCAATCTTATAAATGTTGTTCTTCCTCTTGCCTGTAAATAGGATTGAGCCATCCTTCTGACTTACAGCCTTGCAAGACTTTTGATTGAAGATTATATTATAACCATTGTCACTTAATTGACTTATGGACAATAAGTTATGCGTTAATCCTTCTACAAGAAGTACATTAGTTATGGAAGGAGAGTTACCAAGACTTATGGTTCCAGCGCCAATGATTTTGCCCTTCTGATCTCCTCCAAACTTGACTTCTCCACCTGGTTTAAGCACCAGGTCTTGGAATGTAGACCTTATTCCCGTCATGTGTCGCAAGCACCCAGAGTCCAGGTACCATGACATTTTGCTTTTTTGTCCTCTTTGCCGCCAAGGATATCTGCAACAGAAATTATCTTCTCCTTAGGTACCCACAATTTCTTGGGTCCTTTCTTGTTAGTTCTCCTCAAGTTCTGATTGAACTTGGGTTTAGCAAAATATTTAACAGGAGGAACAACATGATATTCTCTAGGTTTGTCATCATGATATTTCTTAGGATGTGTTACAAGCTTCTTGGTGTGAACAGTGTTAAACTTCTCTGCATGTGAAGTGAGCCTAATATCATGTGCATGGCCATATTTGAACTGATCATACAATGGCTTGTATGTGATCTTCAGATCATCAATAGGTTCAAATTTATGTGAGGTATCACCCTCATAGCCAAAACCAAACCTTCTGTTTCCAGAAACACCATATATCATAGAAGCAAGATGACTTCTGCCAATACTTCTAGATAAGAACTTTCTGAAGCTCGAGTCATATTCTTTCAGAATATGGTTCATGCTAGGAATGGATTTTTCTGTTTCAGAAGGAGATCCACTATCTTTGGATAGATTTAAAACTTTTTCCTTCAGTTCAGAATTTTCCACTTCCAGCTTCTTAGTTTCAAATTCAAACTGCTTCTTCAGCTTTTTGTATTTGATACTAAGATGAGCCTTGAGTTCCAGAAGTTCTGTTAAACTGGAAACTAACTCTTCTTTAGATAGTTCAAAAAATACCTCTTCAGAATCTGATTCTGATGTAGATTCTGATCCATCATCTTCTGTAGCCATCAGCGCGAAGTTGGCCAGCTCTCCTTCAGAGTCTGATTCTGATTCTGATTCAGAATCATCCCATGTTGCCATAAGACCTTTCTTCTTATGAAACTTCTTTTTAGGATTCTCCTTCTGAAGTTTTGGACACTCGTTCTTGTAATGTCCAGGCTCATTGCACTCATAGCAGACAGCCTTCTTCTTGTCAGATCTTCTGTCACCAGAAGATTCTCCTCGTTCAAATCTCTTTGAACTTCTGAAGCCTCTGAACTTCCTTTGCTTGCTCTTCTAGAGTTAGTTTACCCTTCTGGAGATCATGGACAGTTCATCTTCTTCTTCAGATTCTGATTCTTCAGGATCTTCTTCTCTAGCCTGAAAAGCGTTAGTGCATTTTTTAACATTAGATTTTAATGCAATAGACTTACCTTTCTTCTGAGGCTCGTTTGCGTCCAGCTCTATTTCATGGCTTCTCAAGGCACTGATAAGCTCTTCCAAAGAAACTTCATTCAGATTCTTTGCAATCTTGAATGCTGTTACCATTGGACCCCATCTTCTGGGCAAGCTTCTGATAATCTTATTTACATGATCAGCCTTGGTGTAGCCTTTATCCAGAACTCTCAATCCAGCAGTTAGAGTTTGAAATCTTGAGAACATCTTCTCAATATCTTCATCATCCTCCATCTTGAAGGCTTCATATTTCTGGATTAGAGCAAGAGCTTTTGTCTCCTTGACTTGAGCATTTCCCTCATGGGTCATTTTCAATGACTCATATATATCATGGGCAGTTTCCCTGTTAGATATCTTCTCATACTCTGCATGGGAGATAGCATTCAGCAAAACAGTCCTGCATTTGTGATGATTTTTGAAATCTTTCTTTTGATCATCAGTCATTTCGCTTCTCGTGAGCCTTACACCAGTAGCTTTAACAGGATGTTTGTAACCATCCAACAGAAGATCCCATAGATCAGCATCCAGACCAAGAAAGTAACTTTCCAGTTTATCTTTCCAATATTCAAAGTTTTCACCATCGAATACTGGTGGTCTAGTATAACCATTGTTACCATTGTATTGCTCAGCAGAGCCAGATGTAGATGCAGTTGTATTTGTTTGAGTTTCACCAGCCATCTTTTACTGAAGCGTTTTTCCCTTCCTGAATCTTTTCTAAACACGGTTAAGTGCTTGCACCTTAGAACCGACGCTCTGATGCCAATTGAAGGATAGGAAAACACTTAGAAAGGGGGGGTTTGAATAAGTGTAGTCTTAAAAACTTGAACGATAAAAACAAATTGCACAGTTATTTTTATCCTGGTTCGTTGTTAACTAAACTACTCCAGTCCACCCCCACGGAGTGATTTACCTCACTTGAGGATTTAATCCACTAATCGCAACAGATTACAATGGTTTTCCACTTAGCCCACGACTAAGTCTTCTAGAGTATCCTGATCACAACCTGATCACTCTAGGAACAAATGCTTAGACACAAGCTAAGACTTTCTTAGAGTATCCTGACCACCACGTGATCACTCTAATTACAACTGCTTAGACACAAGCTAAGACTTCATAGAGTATCCTGATCAACACTTGATCACTCTAGTTACTTACAAATTAATGTAATCAATTCTAAGAGTATTACAATGCTTCTGAAAAGCTATAATCACAACAGTGATATTTCTCTTAACGTTTAAGCTTAATCTCACTAATATATTACAACAGCAATGTAGTGAGCTTTGATGAAGATGAAGTTTCTGAGCATTGAGTTTGAACAGCGTTTCAGCAAGTTAATTGTTAGCAAACCGTCAACCTTGCTTCTCATCAGAACTTCATATTTATAGGCACTTGAGAAGATGACCGTTGGGAGCATTTAATGCTTTGCATGTTCCGTACAGCATTGCATTTAATGTTTCACGCTTTTGTCAACTACCTCGAGCCTTGTTCACGCTGTGTCTACTGACGTTGCCTTTAATAGCTTCCAACGTTCCTTTTGTCAGTCAGCGTAGCCTGCCACCTGTACTTTCTTCTGATCTGATGTTTGTGAATAAAACGTTTGAATATCATCAGAGTCAAACAGCTTGGTGCATAGCATCTTCTTGTCTTCTGACCTTGAAGTGCTTCTGAGCGTGATACCATGAGAACTTCAGTGCTTCTGCTTCTGATCTCAAGTTCTTCTGATGCTTCCATAGACCCATGTTCTGATTCTGCCTTGAACATCTTCTGATGTCTTGCCAGACCATGTTCTGATGTTGCATGCTGAACCTTCTGAGACAAAGCTTCTGAGCGCTGATTTGTGCATACTCTTTATATATTTCCTGAAAGGGAAATTGCAATGTATTAGAGTACCACATTATCTCACACAAAATTCATATCCTTGTTATCATCAAAACTAAGAATATTGATCAGAACAAATCTTGTTCTAACAATTCAGCGACTACACTGTTGTTGTCGCGTTTGACAGCATCTCGTTATATTCTGGCTGGTTGGCATGCGGGACCAACACCATGGTGAGATATCTCCCTGAGCGATGCATGCGGCAGTTTGGATTTGTGCAGATGATACCCATGTCACCTTTTGAGGCTGTTCCCGACACAGTTACCCGAGTGCAGCTCACTGACATATTTGTGTATTTGGAGCGTCATGTGGTCCCAGAGGAGTATCGTCGCATGCAGGTCACCCAGGACTAGCACAATGTGGAGGGGTATGTCACATGGTTCTATCGGGTGTCACATCCTCTGATGACATCTGACGCTCCCGGCGCTCCTAGGCCAGCATACGAGGAGATCCTGGAGAACCAGCAGACCGAGGATGACCATGCCATTGATCTTCTGCCGATATGCCAGCGGATAGAGATGCTTGGGTGGGACGCGTTGGATCGAGGTATCATTGATCAGGCGGTCCAGAGGCAGTCGCCGTGGTGAAGAGGATCGTCGGTGACGCGGGCCGTGCGGCGGCATATAGGAGGCAGAGGAGGTCCCAGGGAGTGAGGGTTAGGCATACCCAGTAGGGGTTCAGTTTTTTTTTTTTTTGTATTCGGATTGTATTTCGCACACTATTACTCGTTTTGTATATATATATTATTTGGATTTTATTTATCATTTATGTATTTTATGTTGATATGTCGTTTAGTTTGTTCGGCGTTTTCGTTTAATTAAATACGGGACTGTTAAGAAAAACATAAAAAAAAACACAATTTCTACATAATTCGGAAGTGCATTTCCGAAACCCCCCAAAATGTGAAAAAATGTGTTTTCGGAAGTGCATCTCCGAAAACACCCCCCATTTGGTATTTTCGGAAGTGCAATTCCGAAATCTGGGAAAATTTAGAAAAAAAATACTTCGGAGATGCATCTCCGAGGTAAGTTGGGGTTTTCGTTGGGGGTGACCTTGTAGGGAGGTGGATAAAGAAATTTTCTATTTTAATAAATGTTATATTTTAATTTTCATTTACTTACATTGTATTCCTTTTTTTTCTTCTTTACTACCTTATGCCTACTATATATAAAATTATTCTTTTTTTTAATCATCACCTTGAGTGAGTATACCCCTTTAGCTCTATAAAAAGAAGGATTCTTTAAAGAGTATTGCTATTCTTACACCATTTATTACACCAAATACTTACACCAAACACTGTTCACCGTATTTGGTTAATGCAGTGTAAAAACTTGGTTAATACAGTACTGAAGTTGGTTAATGTAACATACAGGTATTAAAAATAATTTTTGGCAGTCACCAAACTTGGTTAATGCTGTGTAAAAACTTGGTTAATGCAGTAATAAAGTTGGTTAATGCAACATTCAGGTATTAAAATTAATTTTTAGCAGTCATCAAACTTGGTTAATGCAGTGTAAAAATTTGGTTAATGCAGTAATGAAGTTGGTTAATGCACTTTCAGGTATTAAAAATAAATGTCCGTACATGAATAGTATTCGTCCGTACATGAATAGTATTCGTCCGTACATGAACAGTGTCGTCCGTACATGAACAGTGTCGTCCGTACATACGGTGTAGGTGTAAGAATTGGTGTAAGAATAGCATTTTTGTTCTTTAAATTGCATATCTAATGTAAATTCTATACATAAAAGTTGAACTGATATAAAATATCGATCGATAAACTGAATAACGGATATTGATATCCGATACATAAAAGCCAGACAGTTGAACCAAAATAAGAAAATAATGGTGGTTCAACTAAGAAAGTTCTCCCCTAAAATTTAAAAAAATAGCTTCTCTTAATGGTTCTTAGCATTAAACTAATTTAGTGGTTTAAGGTACAATTGCATACTCTAAAACAATTTACCCTTTTCCTATTTAAAATTAGGAAAATGCTAACAGTGCCCCAAAGACACTTTTTAAGTGATTAAAGTAGTAAGTTTTTTTAAAAATATGTGTATTTAATGCATTAAAAATACATTGGAAATTGAAATCATAACTTTTATAAAGAATATTTTCTTTATTTAGTATGCTTAAAGAGTGTCTTGAGAGCACTCGTTAACAAAACCTTTAAAATTATGTAAAAGCTATAATTCTCGTGACAATTTAGGAATGACAATATATAGGTTTATCTTAGATATGAATCATAATCTTAGGAATCTTCTTTATTAAAAATAAAATCTTTAAAAAACTAAACAATCAAATACTCGTTATAGTCACAATACAAATAAAGAATGACTAATCATATTAGTAGCAGAGGAACAATATTTTACTACATTGATATAACTGTGCAATTACGGCATTATCAATGTCCATATAATCAATTATTTGAAGGAATTTTATAAAACTTTTGTCTTCATACACACTACAATTGATTATAAATTGATTATAATATTAATACCACTCTACCCCCTAGGCGATTTTTGCTTTACCCCTTACACAATATATATATATATATATATATATATATATATATATATATATATATATATATATATATATATATATATATATATATGGATTATCCTCTGTAATATTTTTTTTGGATTCTCCCCCTAAGCGTACAAATTAAACACTGAATCTATGAGGGCAAATAAAAAAATATTACAGGGGTAACTTGCGCACTTAGGAGGGCAAGATATTGATTTTAACATTTCAAGAGGGGGATCCGATTTTTTTTACTACAGCAAAGAGAATTTCGCCTATATTATAGGGGGTATTGTATATTTAACCCTTGATTAAACATGACCAAAATTGATGACTCAGCCATAATATAATTATATAATAAATTATGACACATCCATAATTAATTATGGGTCGAGATACGCTTCATAATCGACTATGCGCATAACCATAATCGATTATCCAAGTTAAAAATCATTTTTTTTTCTTTTTTACAAATTTTTTTAAGAGTTTTGAAAGAGTAATACTTGGAAAAAAAAACTATTTTATATGTGTGCATGCACGTATTTATTTTAATAGTAAAAGTGATATACCATTATTTACGACTAGATTTAAAAATATTATAAAACACACTTGAAGCTTTGAACTAGAGGTGTGCAAGACCGAATTCGGTCTTGCAACTTATCTCAACCCAAATGCAATGAGTTGTTCTGACTTGATCTTTAGAAAAACCATGAAAATAATTAGGATTAGTTTCTTTACAAGATGTACGTGATTTGTTAATATTGAAACCTATGTTAATTTTGTCTTATGAATAACAAAAAAAATTAATTAATTCTTTTTCAAAATAAATATTTGTGTATTTGTGACTTGTCTTGGGACTAACTGGCATTTGTTGTCCTTATGTCCGCTCCTTATTAGACTCATATCTCATTGAGTTTTACCCAATTTGAGATAGGGTTCATGTCTATATAACTGACCCGATCTAGTGTTAGGATCAAATTCAAATTATATGCAACCTGATCATACCCATCCTTTAAACACCCTTACTTTAGAATATATCGAGCTTTTTAATTCATATATATTCTTTAATAATGTTTAAAATATTTGATTTTATTGAGTCAATCATTAAGACTTGTTGAAACATAAAATAACAAAATTTTCCCTATTTATTTAAGCGTTATTCACATATGTATGTGTATTCTTTTGTAATTTCATCGTCAAAGTACGGAGTTGATTTGTTTGTTGTCTTGGTGCATTATATTTAGTTTTTCTATTTTATTGTGATATTTGTTTTGTTCATATTGGGCCTCAAATTTGATTCATTGCATATTCAACCAATAATAATTTTTTGAGAGTCGATGCTATTGCTACATATCCACTTACATATGTATTCAAATCACTTTAATTTTTTCATCTGTATAAGTATTTTACCTTATTAACTTGAAATATGAAACCATATTTTAAAATTTTTACTAAGTACACAAAACATGTGTTTACAACCTAATCCACCAAATTTAAACAAATTAATAACTTGTTATAGTAAAAAATAACTAATTGGTAGAGAAAGCATACAAGTGTGAGTACACAATAGAATTTATTACCATTATTCATTATTGTAAATATCTAAAACCATAAGGGCACTAGGTACCCTTTTTATTACATGTTACATTTAGTTTATTATTATTATTATTATACATATCAATTGAAACTTAGTTGATACTTAGGTGATTGATCAGGCCTAAAGAGTCCAAAGTGTTTCTCAGTTTCAGCACCTCCCTTCTGATTTTCATCAAACATGGCAAAAAGATAAGTCTCAATAGGTCCATTAGGCCTCTTAGGAGTCCCACCCTTAGCATGCTTAATCAAATTCCCATAATATGTTCCAGCATTTCCAGCACTAGCTCCAGGTCCACCTTCAGATGGCCATCCACTTTCAGACACAACAATCTTCACATTAGAACCCCCTACCTTTTCAAGAGCAGCATAAATTGAGTCCAAAATTGCATCAAACAAATTTTGGTACCCAACTTCATTATTCCCTTGTTTTGTAAACAAAGCATAGTCAAGACCAATGTTTTGTTGGTTATTAGCATATGCGAAATAAGGATACACATTAGCAAGAAGTGGTAAACCATTGCTAGCTAAAAAGTTAACAATAGGCCTTATGTAACCAACTGAGCCGTCGCTAAAAGCGCCATCGTTTGGTGGATAAGATTTTCCAATTAGAGTTGTGTCTATCGCGGTAGACACTTTAATTTGTCCTAAATTGGATGAAGTTATTGCGTTTTGAATGTTTTGCAATGCGGGAAGAACTGAACTCGCTTCAGGCGAATTAGCGTGAATTTCGTTCCCGACCGCAATGTATTTGATTTTGACACTTGGATAATAGGGTTTTACGTTTTTGTTGACCCAATCAGCTGCGGCTTGAGCATTTGTGAGTG
Organism: Vicia villosa; assembly: GCF_029867415.1. Lineage (NCBI taxonomy): Eukaryota > Viridiplantae > Streptophyta > Magnoliopsida > Fabales > Fabaceae > Vicia > Vicia villosa. The sequence goes on along the minus strand of NC_081184.1, from coordinate 121,039,429 downwards.
ATTGAAGTACGTTGTTCGGGATGCCGAGGATTACTTCTATGTTTGAATTTTTTAGGGCTTGAAGTGCTCCGTCATCTGGATTGAATAAGCGGATTTTGCCAATTCCATTTGATTTGTATAAATCTATCACTACTTGCTTATTTGCTGGGAGATTATTTCCATTTCCTCCATAACAAACGCCTACGGATTGTGCACCTGCATGTTTGATATATATTCATATTAATAATTGGATCAAATACCAAATGTTTGACAAATAAATGATAGTATTGAAATTATTTTTCATGATGAAATAAATAGTAACAAACCCGTAAACTCTACTGCAGTGGAAGATAATAATACTCCAATAAACACCAATATGATAGACATGGTTGTGTTTTTGATTATATAAAATCTATTAGTTTGCAACCTATATATATAGGCATAGTGGACCAGTATATATATCCAAGTTCTACCAAGTGATCACTATATGCCAATGGAATTATTTAAAATCTATGCAAATTGAGGTTGAGGGTATCACAACACCATACATTACAGATGGCTTTGACAAGTCCAGTTTGTGATTCAGCCACATAAACATGACGAGAACTCTGTGACGTCACTTTTCTTTGTTTGCATACCTTGAAGTTAAAAACAATAATGTTTGTAATCTGCTAGTTGCGTTTGCTCATGTTGGGGTCTCTCTTAAAACCTTAAAATTTTCAATACAAACAATAAGGTGGTCCTTGTGACAGACTGGACTTAAACTTAATAATTAGACTGTGGTAACATGTTTGCTTGGTATGCACTTGAGTTTTTCAATGACAAATATAATATATAAATAATAGAAATAATAAAGGGTTCCTTACAACTAGGGGTGGCAAAACGAGCCGTGGTCCGCCGGGCCAGCCCGCGTACCCGCCAAAAAATGGCGGATTGGGTTGGGATTTTAGGCCCGCCGCTCGCCAAAGCCTGCCCCACCAAAACCCGCCGCTCGCCATAGCCTGCCCTGCCAATGCCCGCCGCCCGCTAAATTCCGCCCCTCCTCTAAAATTCCCTTTTTTTAGTTAATTCTAATAATTCCAATTTTTGATGGTTTATTTTATATATTTATTTGTAAATATATGTAATTTTTTTTAAGTAAAATTTGTTAAAAAGTTAGTTTTATAAAAATTGTTTTAAAAATTAAGTAAAAGATTTAATTAAAAGGTAAAAAAACCCTATTAATCTATTAAAAAAATGAAGAAAAAAAAATATATAAATAAAAATAGGCGGGTAAGCCCGCCGCCCGCCAACCCGTCATCTTGGCGGGGCGGGTATGATTTTTGTGCCCATTTTCACTTGGCAGGCATGCCCGCCCCACTCATTTTTTGGCGGGTTTAAGGCGGGGCGGGCGGCCCGTTTTGCCACCCCTACTTACAACAAACACCAAAAGCATAAGAAGTGTTCGGAAATAACTAAAGGAAACTTTTGTATATTACTCTATTTAAACAAAAATCAATTCTGTTAAATTTAATTATGTTAAAATCAATTATATCAAATTGAATTCTGGCTCTGTTTGGTAAAAATAGCGGTTGATTGATAAGCTAGCTGATAGCTGATAGCTTATGGCTGATAGCTGATGACTGATAGCTTATAGCTTATAGCTGATGACTGATGACTTATAGCTGATAAGCTGATTGAAGTGTTTGGTAAAACTAGCGGTTCAACTAGCTGATTAATTAAAATGACATAAAGGACATTTAATATATAATTATTTTAATTTAAATTAAAATAAATTATAGGGGGTAAAAGTGGATTTTAGCTAAAATAATAAGGGTAAAAATGGAAGAAAAAATGATAAGCTATAAGCTATAAGCTAAAACGCTATTTGAAATAGCGTCTGAAAAATAAGCTATAAGCTAGTAAAATAAGCTATAAGCTCGTAATGAAAAGACCGTTACCAAACAGGTCTTTTATTGTTATATGAGCTTATAAGCTATAAGCTATAAGACATAAGCTCAAAAAGTGGCATGCCAAACAGAGCCTCTGTCAAAATCAATTATGTCCACTGTCAACCCAAACACATAATTGACTTTTTTTAAAAGAATAACAAAGTTTGTTTTATTGAAATTACTTGTATTCAATGCATTGGAAATTGAAATAAATAATTTATTTAAGAAATACTTTCATTTATATGGAATGCTTAAAAAGAACCCCTGGAACACTAGTTAGCATGACCCAAAAAATAATTGAAGGAATTTAAAAAAAAAATTCTTGATACAGACTATAATTGATTATAGAGGATCATAATTGATAATTGATGACTCAGTCATATGTAGTTGTATAATAGATTATAAACATCCATAATTAATTATGGGTCGAGATAAACTTCATATTCGATTATGGATCGAGATAAGCTTCATATTCTTTTTTTTCCTTTTTTACAAATTTTTTTAAGAGATTTTGAAAGAGTGATACTTAAAAAACAAAAAAAAAAAAACTATTTTGTATGTGTACACAAGCATATTTATTTTAATAGTAAAAGAGATACACCATTATTTACGACTAGATATTAATATTAAATGTAGACATATAATTTATCGTAAGATCATATTGAGGCTACTTTTGATTAGTTTTTACACTACAAAAAAATATGTTCAACAGCGACATGGAAGTCACGCCGCAACACTGAAAATCACGTCACAATCAAAATATAGCGACGTGGGCTCCTATGTCACAGGAGCACGTGTGACAAAGCAATAGCGACGTGGAAAACACGTCAGAAGGTTGCAACGTGATTCCCACGTTGCAATTAATTTATATGGGGAACATGTCCCTGCACGTAGAGCAGGTGTGGCAGACTGAGAAATTGACTTTATTAGCGACGTTGGTTTTACGTCGCAACCTTTAATGTTTTTTTTTTTTAAAATTAAATAAAGATGCAAGTATAATTGTATTTATATATAATAATTTAATTAATTAATATAATAAAATTTATATAATAAAATTTATAAAATATAATTTATATAATAAAATTTATATAATAAAATTTTATAAAGTAAATTCATATAATAAATTTTATATAATAAATTCAATTAAATAAAACTAAAAATTTAAAACTAATATTTTAATGAATTAAAATGTAAAATAAGTTACATAAATATGAATTTAAAAACAAATGAAATACAAAATATTTTTATGAGGCATCATCATCATTCGGAAAATAATTATCAGGATTAAAATCATCATCCACTCCGTCATCCTCCGGCTCTGGATCAGGAACATTACGATAATTTCCACCACCTTGCATAAATCGTCTCATCTGCTCCTCCATCTCATATTGCTTCTTCAGAATGCCCTCTATCTGCCGCGCATGCTGTTGCTCCATATCAGATTGCGTCTTCCGCATCATCTTCATCTGCGGCTCTTGTTGCTGCCTCAGGGCCTCATTTTCGCGTCTCGCCTCACTTAACGCCAATTGCTTACTGTTTCAGCTTGTTCCCGTGTCAGATTTGGTTGACGCGATCCACCCTCTCCATCTATAATTCTTTGAAATAGATTGCGATCACCAGCTCTATAGCTGGACGCCAAATTTTCAGCCCCAAAAAAGCAACCATTAGGCCATTTTTCTTTAATAACCTCACTCCAAATATAGTGATCAACATGAGCGTTAAGCGGCTTCCCCTCTGATGGCATGTATTGAGGATTATTTTCCAGAAAAATTGCGTCGCAACTTTGCCACGTGAGACTCACGTCGCAACATGACAACGGTAACATTAATTAATATCCATGCCTGCAATGTTGTCACCATGTCACTTCAGTGTAACGTTGAATTTTCCTTCTAAATGTTGCGACGTGTTTGTAACGTCACAACTAAATTTTTTAAAATTTGAATCTTCCCCCCACATGAATGTTATAGCTTCTTATATTTTAATTTATAAACTTAATGTAGCGGCGTGTATCCCACGTAGCAACTTTTTTCACATACCCCAATGTCTGATTTCTGATTACTTTATGGCTATAAAGTTATTTAAAATTTAAAAACACGTTGCGAAGTGTATTTCACGTCGCAACTGTAAATAATGACCCACGTGATTCCCACGTCACTAATATATGTCGCTGGAGAGAGTATATCTTGTAGTGTTAAGAGATTTTTTTGTTTGATGATTAATTTGTAAGACAATGAATCTTTACAATTCCATGTTGAAATTTTAAGGTGACTTTTCTAATGAATGAGTTATTTAGATGAGTAATTTTTCCGATGAATGATCATCTCCAAACCAAAGTCTTTATGAATAACAAGAAAAAATAATAAATTGTTTTTAAAAAAAATTGAGTAGTCTTTATGAATAACAAGAAAAAATAATAAACTGTTTTTAAAAAATTTTGTGTATTTGTAACTTGTCTTGGAACTAACCGAGATGTGTTTTTCTTATGTCCGGTCCTTCTTAGACTCATATCTCATTGAGTTTTATCTCATTGAGTTTTATCAAGTTTGGGATCGGGTTCATGTCTATATAGCTGACTAGATCTAGTGTTATGGCCAGATTTAAATTATATACAACCTGACCTTAGACGTCCTTTGAACACCCTTACATTAAAATATATCGTGCTTTTTAATTCATGTATATTTTTTAATAATATTTAAAATATTTGATATTGTTGAGTTAATCATTAAGACTTGTTTAAACGTAAAATCACAATTTTTTCATCTTTATGTAAGTGTTATTCACATAGGTATGGTATGTGTATTCTTTTGTAATTTCACCGTCAAAGTACGGCGTTGTTTTGTTTGTCGTTTTGGTGCATTATAGTTTGGCTTTTTTTTATCTTATTGTGATATTTGTTTTGTTTAAATTGGGCATCAAATTTGATTCTTTACATATTTAACCAATAATAATTTTGAGTGGATGCTACATATCCACTTGTATATGTATTCAAATCACTTTAATTTTTTCATCTGAATAAGTATTTTACCGTTTTATGCAGTGTTTTAAAAACAGAATTGGACCGGTTGGTCGGACCGGTCGAACCGAGAATCGGCCAGATAATCGGTCTGGTTTAATTGTTAAATCAGATATGTCATTGAATCGGTGTGAATCGGTCAAAACCGGTGTAAACCGATAAAACTGGAAAAACCGACAGTTTTCATGAACCGGTGGTTTAATTGCATTTTAACAAAAAAATTATTTAAAAAATTAAAATGACGCCATTTTGATTATTTTAATAAAAAATAAAAAATAAAAGAAATAAAAATAAAAGAACTTAAATAAAAAATAAAGAAAATTTCTTTGCCAACCTCCCAACTCTCTAGCCCACCTCTGGTGAAAAACCCAAACTACCCCTGACTTCGGAAGTTCATTTCCGAAATGCAAGAAAAAGGTGTTTTCGGAGATGCATCTCCGAAAGCGCCTTTTTTTTTGAAAAAATTGTCTTATTTCGGAAGTTCATTTCCGAAAACAGCATTTCGGAAATGAACTTCCGAAATAATGCGCGTTCTGCAGATTTAACAAAACACTCCCCCTCCCCCATTCATTTACCCTAACTCAAATCAAAACACAACCCCTCTTCAAATTTTCTGCCAAAATCAAGTGTAAGATCAAAGAGCATTCCCAAGTCTTCTTCCAAACTCATCATCAAACACTAATTGGTAAGTTCTACATTGTTTTTTCAAGTTTTAGATCGATTTGAATAAACTCTAATAGGGTGTTTAGAAACTGAAAAAATCACATTAAGATAGGTTAGTACTGATATTAGGATGTTTAGTAGGCATAAAAGTAGTTTTGGTTTAGGTTTTTGGGTCTGCCATTGAAGGTTGCAGAAAAGCTCTGCGCAGGGGTGTTTCGGAAGTTCATTTCCGAAAACACCTCCATCCCAGTTTCGGAAATGAACTTCCGAACTGTATCAGAAGTGCTTTTTTTTTTGTTTTTTCATTTGTCTCGCATATTAATCGATTTCGATTGTTTACAGGAACATGTCAGGCAACCAGCCAGCACGCATCAGACATGGCAGGGAGTCCCAGACTGCATCGGCTAGACGCGAGCGGGCGGCGGCGCAGCTGGCGTCGACCCAGGGACGGGGCCGGGGACGCCGTGTGCGCGTTCCACAGGACTTGGTGGAGAGTTCATCTGCTTCAGGCTCTAGGAGTAGGCTGGCTCGGGTATCTTCTTCCCGCCAGCGAGAGGAGGAGGATGAGGATGAGGAGGAGGTGATACCGGATGTTGACCCTCCAGTCGGGGAGGAGGAGGAGCAGGAGGAGCAGGAGGTGGATAGCTATCCGGGAGGGCCTTTTGACACTTCCCTGCTAATTCACTACCAGGATCACGTCGCTCGGCGGATCTGGGAGGGAGAGGTATTTTTTTTAACTTAGCCGTTTATTTGTCACCATTTTTTATAATTTTACCGTTTATTTCTCGCTTATTTGTTTTTTTTTTGTAACAGGAGAGAGAGCCATTGAAAATGGTGAACCACTCCAGAAAGATTTTCGGTCTGTTTAAACCATCAGCTCAGTGGTTTAACGACCATGTGCGAGGTTCAGGGCTTAGCGGGCTCTGCATGACCGGGTACACCACCATCAGCACCGGCATGCAGGGGGCATTTGTGGAGCGATGGCACAAGGAGACGTCTTCTTTCCACTTGCCGGTGGGGGAGTTGACGATCACCTTGCATGACGTCCAGTGTCTTCTCCACCTGCCCATCAGGGGGTGGCTGTTGGACCACTCCAGGATCCAGAGGGTCGAGGCCATTGAGTGGATGATGCACTATTTGGGCATGTCGCACGAGGTTGCTCACCTGGAGTGCGTCTCGACTTCTGGGTGTCATGTCTGGTTCAACACACTGAGCCTCTATTTTGAGTTCCACCTGGACGAGGCGGCCAAGGCCGAGCAGGAGGGTAACGACCTATTCAGGGAGTACCACCGCGGCTGTGCTCTCCGGTGCTGGTACATGCATGTGGTAGGCGCTGCATGCTTTGTGGACAAGAGTGCCAGGTACGTCGACGTGGCCTACCTCTGCTATTTCATGGACCTGGATACCGTTCACCAGTGGAACTGGGGGTCAGCTACTCTGGCATATCTCTACCAGAAGCTGAATGAGGCCTCCAACTGGAGGACGAGGCAGTTGGTCGGATCCTGCACACTGCTTACGGTACGTTTTATTTTAATACATTATCGTATTTATTTATTTATATATGTTTCGTATTTAATTTTAATACATTATCTTGTTTCTATTTCAGAGCTGGATCATCTCCTACTTCTCCCGCATCCACGGCTACCACCTCGATCCTGCGTACGTGGACGCCTTGCCCAGGGCCGCCAGATACGATCTCCAGAGGGGGAACGATGCGGTGCGACCATACCGTGGATACCTGGACCGCACTCTGCACGACGACGTCACCTGGAGGCCGTTCATCGACTACGCTCAGATTGTCCCCTTTGACGGCATTGCACTTTATTCTGGCTGGTTGGCTTGCGGGACCGGCATCATGGTTCGATATCTCCCTGAGCGGTGCATGCGTCAGTTCGGATTCGTGCAGCGGATACCCAGGTCACCCTTTGAGGCTGCTCCCGACACTGTGACCCGAGTGCAGCTCACTGCCATATGGGAGCATTGGGAGGATCATGTGGTACCGCTGGAGTACCGTCTCACTCGGGTCAACCAGGACTGGCACAGTGAGGAGGGATACGTCACATGGTTCTACCGGGTGTCACATCCTCTTCTGAGATCCGACATTCCCAGCGCTCCTAGGCCAGCACACGAGGAGATCCTGGAGAACCAGCAGGCCGAGGATGATCACGCCATTGATCTCATGCCGATCTGCCAGCGGATATCGATGCTTGGGCGGGACGCGTTGGGTCGAGGTATCGTGGAGCGGGGCGGTCCAGAGGCAGTCGCCGTGATGGAGATGATCGTCACTGATGCGGACCGTGCGGCGACATACAGGCGGCAGAGGAGGTCTCAGGGCGAGAGGTTTAGGCATACCCAGTAGTGGTCGGGTTTATATATTTTTTGTTATCGGATTGTATCTTTAGCACACTATTTTTATTTTTTTCGGTTTGTATATATTATTTTCATCGGATTAGTATTTTTTTTTGTTTATTTATCATATTAGTATTTTCAGTTTATCTATTGCTTATTTTATTTGGTGTTTACGTTTAATTAAAATGCGAGACTGTTTTAGATAAAACATAAAAAAAAAACACAGTTTCTGCATAATTCGGAAATGAACTTCCGAAACCCCCCAAAATCTGAACAAAGGTGTTTTCGGAAGTTCATCTCCGAAGACACCCCTCATGAGGTGTTTTCGGAAGTTCATCTCCGAAGACACCCCCCATGAGGTGTTTTCGGAGATGCACTTCCGAATTAAGGAAATTTTAAAAAAAAAAAAAAAAGCGCTTCGGAAGTTCATTTCCGAAGCAGGGGTATTTTGGGATTTTCGCTGGGGGTGACCCCCATAGGGAGGTGGGTAAAGAAAAAATCAAAATAAAAATAAAGATGTTGCGGACGGTTGACTTTGTTGCATATGGTTTTGATATTGAAGAAGGATAACCCAACATTTAAACAATTTTCATTCCTTTAAATTAAATTTAGTAGACAATGAAGTTATTTGGTTATAAATTATTTAATTATATATTAGTTAAGTAGATTATGTTGCGATTAAAGTTGATTAAAGTTTATTTGCAGTTCTACTTTATAATTTTGTACTATTTTATTTTATTATGTGTGATATCTATGTTTAAAATTTGAATTTAAATTATAAATATGTAAATTTATTTATGATATGATATTTTTAAAAAATTTAAGTGCTAGTTATATTTTATAGAGACTAAATCATCCGGTTTGACATGTTTTATACTTATATAATTTTGTTATAACGACCAGCCTATTGAATCGAGTTATCCGGTTTAATCTAGTTTAGTCATACAGTTTGACCAGTGACCCAATGGTTCGACCAATAAATCAGTGACCCAATACCCTCACCGGTTTGATGTCCGGTCTGGTTTTTAAAAGACAGGTTTATTTATTAACTTTAAATTTGAAACTATAATTTAAAATTTTACTAACTACACAAAACTTGTGTTTACAACTTAATCCACCAAATTTAAACAAATTAATACCTTATTTTAGTCAAAAATAACTAATTGGTAGAGAAAACATACAAGTGTGAGTACGTAGAATTTATTATCATTATTCATCATTGTAAATATCTAAAAGTAACCATAAGAGCACTAGGTACCCTTTTTATTACAAGTTACATTTAGTTTATTATTATTATACATAATCACCACTAGTGTATCTCAATTGAAACTTAGTTGATACTTAGGTGATTTATCAGGCCTAAAGAGTCCAAAGTGTCTCTCAATTTCAGCACCTGGTTTCTGATTTTCATCAAACATAGCAAAAAGATAAGTCTCAATAGGTCCATTAGGCCTCTTAGGAGTCCCACCCTTAGCATGCTTAATCAAATTCCCATAATATGTTCCAGCATTTCCAGCACTAGCTGCAGTTCCACCTTCAGATGGCCAACCACTTTCAGACACAACAATCTTCACATTAGAACCCCCTACCTTTTCAAGAGCAGCATAAATTGAGTCCAAAATTGCATCAAACAAATTTTGGTACCCAACTTCATTTTTCCCTGCTTTTGTAAACAAAGCATAGTCAAGACCAATGCTTTGTTGGTTATTAACGTATGAGAAATAAGGGTACACATTAGCAAGAAGTGGTGAACTGTTTCTAACTAAAAAGTTAATAATAGGCCTTATGTAACCAACTGAACCGTCGCTAAAAGCGCCGTCGTTTGGTGGGTAAGATTTTCCAATTAGAGTTGTGTCTATCGCAGTAGAAACTTTAATCTGGCCTAAATTTGACGAAGATATCGCATTCTGAATGTTTTGCAATGCGGGGAGAACTGAACTCGCTTCGGCCGAATCGGCGTGAATTTCATTCCCAACCGCAATGTATTTGATTTTGACACTTGGATAATAGGGTTTTACGTTTGTGTTGACCCAATTAGTGGCGGCTTGAGCATTTGTAAGTGATTTAAGAACGTCGTTTGGGACGCCGAGGATTACTTCTATGTTTGAATTTTTTAGGGCTTGAAGTACTCCTGCATCTGGATTGTATAGGCGGATTTTGCCAATTCCTTTTGATTTGTATAAATCAATCACTGCTTGCTTTGTTGGGAGATTATTTCCATTTCCTCCATAACAAACACCTACGGATTGTGCACCTGCATGTTTGATACATATTCATATTAATAATATTGCACCAAAATAAATGATAATATTGAAGTTATTTTTTATAAAGAAAATTTAATATGATACCTGTAAACTCTACTGCAGTGGAAGATAATAATATTCCAACAAGCACAAATATGATAGACATGGTTGTTTTTGATTCTATGAAAACTATAAGTTAGCAACCTATATATATAGCCATAGTGGATAACTATATGTCAATGAAATTATTTAGCCCGTCAATCACTCCATGGAAAAAAAATAGATACAGTTTGAAATCTATGCAATTCCCTGCTAATGAGGATATCACAGCACTATACTGATGGCTTTGACAAGTCCAATTTGTCATTCAGCCTAACATGACGATAACTCTATGATATTTTGAATATAGCCATAAAATCAACATCAAACGTCATTTATTTTTGTTTGCATACATTAAAGTTAAAATATTAAGTCGACTAGGGTTTGTACCTTGCAAGATACGAGGTCGAATAGTCGCATGGCGTATGTAATCTGCTAGTTGAGTTTACTATACACATGTTGCGGTCTCTTAAAACGTTAGAATTTTCAATAATGTTTATGCTGGAGTGTCAATATAGTCGGTCGCTACAAACAATAAGGTGGTCCATGTAAACATTCGATTCCTTTAGTTCTCTTGTTGTGGACCATTATAATTACACCAGCTACCTCAGCCTTATGTGTTAGAGTTAGCATAGCATGGTTCAACACTCGAAGTTGGGACTAAGCTGATCCCAAGTTGCGTGTCATAATGTGTTAGAAAATTAAATGGATCAAAGTCGGAATCGTGAACAAATCAATTTTTTTTTATAGTATTTTAAGTATTCTTAAATTGTTTTAGAGTTAATGCGCTGGAATACAAGAATAATTTAACCTATTTCGAATTTGCATAAGACAGATGAAAATTCAAATGTAAGAAAGATGAAATATGAAATTTGAAGTGAAGATGTATTTTTGTTTTTGTTTTTTCTGAATTCGGAATTATGAATTTATAGGTCAAATAGTGTTGTTTTACAAAGTTGCGAGCGACCCTTGATGAAACACACCCTTTCAGTAACACTTTTTGCGTAATGTTGCAATTTTCGCCTACTGCAACATTTCATAAGTGTTGTCTATTTATGCTTGCATTTTTCAACACTTCACGAAGCGTTGCCTATTTTTTACTATATTATACAACATTTCACGAAGCACTGACTATTTTCGAATTCAAAAAATAAATTGCTTAATGCAACAATTCAAAAAGCGTTGTCTATTTTCGAATTTAAAAAACAAACTTTCTAGCGCAACACTTCACATGTGTTGTCTATTTCTTAATTCAAAAACAAAATTCCACTTGCATATTTTCTTGTCATTTTAGAACACACTTGTGATTATTAATTTATTATTATTAATTATAATAATCTCCCACTTGTTCTATATTGACAAGACCAACTATAAAAAAAGAAAATAAAGAGTTTTAATATAATTAAGTTGTTGGTGCACATGGTTGAAGATAAAAATGAAGAATAGAGAGAAGAGAGATAAAGTAAACTTTCTAACAAACTTTCTCAAAATGAAATCAATTACAAACTGAAAACTGAGTTTCAGTATTTATACAATATGTCAAATGTAAAATGCTAGCCAAATAAAACTCAAATGTTAATTAAATTAAAATGATAAAATTATGTGTTGAATTTGGATTACACTTCAACATCATCCCTTAATCCACATTCAAGACTAAAATTAACAACATCAATTTCATTCCTTAAGTGGATAAAGTGTTCAGTGTTGTTAGCTTTAGTTAGAACATCTTCAAGTTACTTCTGAGTGTTAGAGTGAATAAATTATATCACTCCATTTTGAACCTGATTGTGCATAAAATAGAACTTTGTGTCAATGTGCCTCCTTCTCTCATGCAACATTAGGTTCTTGGTAAGGCTTATGGGAAATTTGTTGTCTATCATCAGCTTCACAGGCTTGATTTTCATATCCTACAATAAATTCATCAGCCAAACAGCTTCACAAGCTGACAAAGCACCAATTATATAGTCAGCTTCACAGGTTGACAAGGCAGCTACAAGTTGCTTTTTGGTGCACCAAAAAATGGGATTTCTTATATACTTGGAGAAATATCCTGAAGAACTTCTTCTGTCAACTCTACCTCCATGCCAATCAGAGTCTGAATAGCATATCAGCTCTCAATCAAATTTAGCACTAGAAGAAAATAAAACTCCATACCCTAGAGTCCCCTTAATATACCTTAGTATCCTGACAACAGCTTGGTAATGTGACCACTTTTGTTTGTTCATAAACCTACTTACCATTCCAATTGCATAACGGATGCCAGGTCTGGTGTTACACAAATATCTCAATGAGACAACCAACTATTTAAAATTTATAGCATCTACGTCATCACCCTCAATAATAGAATCCAGCTTGTGATTTGTTTCAGTAGGTGTGAATGCGGACTTGTAATTTGTTAACTCAAATCTCTTCAAAAGTTCAAGTTTATATTTCAGCTGATGCAAAGTTATATCTTTCTCAGAGTATAAAATTTCCATCCTTGTCAAATATACCAGGTTTCCTAGATCAGTCATCCCAAACCATTCATTAGCACCTTCTTGAACTTGACTATCTCATATGAACAGCTAACTGTTAGCAATATGTCATCAACATAGAGATACACCATAATCATATTGCTTTTAGAGGTATACTGAACATAAACCCCATATTCCATCTCATATTTTCTGAATCCTTGAAGCTTGAAAAAGGAATCAGTTTTCATATTCCAAACTGTAGGAGCTTGTCTTAGTACATACAAGGCTTTATGCAAATATAGGAGGTTGTGACATATAAACTTCATCTTGTAAAGGACCATTCAGAAAAGCAAATTTCACATCTAAATGCATTCGGGCCAATTCCTATTTGTAGCTTTAGCAATCACCAATCTGATTGTTTCCTGTCTAGATACATGAGCAAACACTTCAAAGTAGTATAAACTGAATTTATGTAAAAATCCTCTAGCTACTAATCTTGCTTTGTGTTTTCCAATTGATCCATCTGCCTTTAGTTTCAACTTGTAAACCCATCTAACACTAATGAATTTCTTATTCTATGGAAGCTCAGTCAACTTCCAAGTCTTGTTTCTTTCTATAGCCTCAAGTTCTTATTTCATGGCATTCAACCACACTTTCTTCTTAAGAGCTTTTTTAGTACTAACTAGTTCAGAGTCTACTAACATGACATACTGAATGAATTCTCCTTCAGAGTCTATCTCATTATCTTGCAACATATCAAAATCTACAAATCATCTAGGTATTTGTCTGATTCTTTGTGGCCTATAAACTTATTCATAATCTTATTCACAGGCTGGAATAATATTAGATGTTGGACTACCTTTAGAAGTTCCACCTTCATAAGTATGATCATCGTCAGAGGTTGGATTATTGTAACACCCCGAAAATCTATATGAATTATTTAATTAGTTATTTAATTAATTTAGCATGAATATATGAGTCATCGTGAATTATTCGATATCTATATATATATATATATATGTCATACCCCAAAATTTGCCCATCTCATTTCACTTTTTCATCTCAGAAAAAGGTTCAAGAATCAAGGTCTAACCTCAAGCACACTCTCCTAAACAATGATCTTCTAAACTAGGGTTTTGACTTCTCTAAAGAAAAACCAATGAATCAAAGTCTTCGAAGGACTTCATATGGTCTATGATGTTTCAAACTATCTCCATGACAAAATTCAGGTTTTAATTCCAAGGATTGACCGCTCAAGTGCTCAGAAAGTCAACAGTCAACTAGTTTGACCTAAAAGTCAACTGTGGTCAAAGTACAGTCAAAACTCCTAATTTTTGTCAACAATCTTTTTTTGATTCATCATTTGATCAAGGATTGATCATGATTCATCAAAGAAAAGATCAGAAATCAACAAATTCAAAAGTTTCTAAATTAGGGTTTCAAAGGAGAAAGTCAACTGAACATTGACCAGCCATAACTGTCACATGGAACATTAGAAATGTCCCATCAATAGCTCATTTTGAAGGAAATTTATTTTTCTACAACTTTGTCTCTCACATGCCAAGTCTAAAAATGCTTCATTTGAGAAATATGGAGCAAAAGATTATAGGTCCTTTTTGAAAGTCAACCAAAAGCAGTTTTTTGGCAAAGCCCATATCATCAAGATAAAATCCTCAAATGGAAAAGAGCTTCCAAAGTGGCTTGTATAGGACATCTTGAGATTTCCAAAAAGTCCTAGAACTTTTCCATATCTTAAAAATTGAGGGAGATATGCCTTGTCAAAGATGGACAATTTTGAGGAAGAAAATATGAAATAAAAGGCTTCAAATTGAGTTTTCTTGTAAAGGAACCCAATCTTTTTTGGCCCAATCTTCATCCTTATGATATATAAGATCCAAAACTCAATTGCCACGAAATTCCATGATTTATTTGATTTATTATGATTTTTTACTCATTTAAAAGATGGTTAAAATCAAATAAATCAATGGAAAATCAAAGATATGAATCAAATACACATGGGAATCAATTTCAATCAACATTCAAGTCACATTATCAATCTAATTTCGTACACATGCTAATTGAAAGAAATATGGATCAATTAAGGCCAAATTTAGAAGTTTTCAACAAATTTTCTCAATCAAATTTCTCCAAATTTCAATTCAAAGATTTAACAAGATTCGTTCAGTTTTGTTACCCTAATTCAATCCATTATAAGAACACAACCAATCCCAGACTCCTAGTTCACGTTTGGCAGTCAGAAGAACCCTAATCAAAGAGCAAAAACTTCTTCAATAATATCAATTCAGTTTTGGAGATTGGTAAGGATTCAAAGCATTCAAAGCCTTGCAACGCGTTCTTGAAGTGCTCTGAAGATATCCAGGTCCTCCCACTCGAGTAACAAGCACAGAATCATCCTCCAAGGCTCACGGTTTGCACACTTTTAAACTTTCTCGATCTCAATCATTCATGCATCATAACTGGATTTTGTTTGCATAATTATGTTTATATCGATGCTTTGATGGTTTCTGGAAAGTTAATTAAGTGTTGATGCGTGTTTGGACCGATCACCATAGTTAGGGTTTAGGACCTTGAAAGAGGGCTTTAGATTCTAGGTAAAATTACAAGAAATTGCAGGTTGATTTGGACTCTTGGAACCTGGACGATCATGGTGGTTAGGTCGCGAAAAATTTCTGTGCGTGTATGAAGTTTTTGCAGGTACGAGTAATTTAGCTACAAAATTAAGTTGTAGCTAATCCCTAGCGGAATTCGCAGCTAAAGTTGCAGGGGTCCATTGAAGAAGATGAAGTGTGGCAAGCGCTCATTTGCTGGATTTGAATTGTTTTGCGCGCTCCAGACTTTTTGAAGGTTTATGGATCCGGTGTGTCTCCTTCACACGCGTATGGTATGCCCTCGCTCTTGCTGCCACCAGATCAGTATCCAGACCAATCCAACGCTTCTGAATGCGCTGGTGTACCATACTCCCACAGAGGCGCACCACACCTGATTAACACGCTAAGTTCCTAATTTTTTTATATTTTTTTATTTATTCATTTTTTATTATTCTATTGTTTCTTATTGTTTAAAATTCTTTTAAAAATTGTTTCTTTATGTAACTTTATTTTAAAAAATATGATAAAATAATTTGGATAATTATTTTAATTTAATTTAAATAATTAAAGTATTAATCTAAATTAACTTGTTAATTTGGAATGGTAATTGAAATTATTTTGTTAACTTAGAATAATAATTTAAATGTGTCAGTTCATTAATTTAATTATTATATTTTTTAGGGTTAATTCAATCGAAAATTTATTTTTTGGCCGATTTAATTAATTAGGTTGAAAACCAATAATTAATTAATTTGGTTTTTATTGTTTTATTAACCATGGTTAACTTGTGCCCTAAATCAGGGTTTGCAAGGTTTGTCGTTAGATCACTCATGCACTAAAAATTTCTTTTCTTTGTGCAAATTTCCAGGTTTACCCCAGGATCCTTCCAACTACGTGCCATACCGATCGAAAAGCTAAGTTTCCAATTCTTTTCTTATTTAAACATCATTTTACTATTATTTTTGCCTTATGACCCAAAATAGGGTTTACTTTAAATAGTCAATGAATTACTCCTACACTCACCCCTTTATTGTTCCTTCATTAATTTTCAGGGTTAACCAACCGATCAAAGCTCAAACCTTCGGTAACCCTAAACTCGTTCTTATTTAATTTCTCCGATATTATTACTTGTGTTAAACCTATTGCTTTATTGGGTTATATTATTGCTTCTCCCCTTTCCCATGGCTATATATTTTGTAATTGCTCCTGATTTGTATTGTTTGGCCTTAAAGGCACTTAAACTGTTATGCATTATATTATAACTGCGTGGTTAGTAATCTAGGGCGTGAAAACCTCGAATTGAATTTAGAGTAATTAATTACAAGATACTTATCCGAATTGAATCACGTGATTGTGCACCCACACACCTTTTATGGTAACCCCTTTTGTTGCCTGTTGCCTTGTTGCCTTTTCAGTGCAAAATAGTCAAGTCCCTCGGATACGAGGACGCCTCAAAAAATGTTGCCCCCAGTTCATTCTCATCACAAAAGATCATAAGTCCCTACGATGCTGCCTTCGATTATATGATCTTGTCCCTCGAGGTTGCCTACAAATATGATGTGATAGTCCCTTTCGATTGCTGAGGTGTCCTCTTTGGTTGCCTAAAAAGACTATTCTATCCTTCCCTTAGACTACCTGCCCTCTTTATGGCAGGGATAGTCTTATGGTGAACGATAACTTCGATGACCCTTCACCTCCAAATAAAAGGACTTCCTACCCTCTTATGATATGGATAGCCCTGAAAGGCTAAAATAACTCTTTAACTTTAATGGTAATTACCTCCTAATTGCTTGCTCTGGTTTAAATCTTTTTCTTACCCTTTATCAAAAACCTTCAAAAAGGCTACGCTTATTTACAATCTAAAGTCCTTATTCAAATCTTTTTCTTTATTCATTGCAAACCTTTTCAAACATTTCAAAGTGAGCTAAGAAATTAAGAGCCCATGGAAAACCATGGATGCAAAGGGTGCCTTACACTTTCCCTTTGTATAAATTACCCCCCGAACTCAAATTTTCTTTTAAAGGTTTTTTTTGTTCTTTTAGCCTTACTATAATTTGGATAAAATAAAGGTCGGTGACAACTCTTGCTTACCGCGACATTTTCAATAAAGTCAGTTCACCGTATTACAATATATATATATATATATATATATGATGTTTTAGTGTTTTTATTTTAGTCCTTATGATGCTTCATGATGTTTTGTATGAATATGATGGTTATGAGATGTTTATGTGATTTATCGTGAAGCATTTGATATAAATGATGTTTTAGTGATTTTTGTGAAGTATTTGAATATGTGATGTTATATTGAGTCCTTACGATGGTTTGTGATGATCTGTGGTGTTTGAGGGTATGATGACTTATGTGATGTTTTGATGATTCATGTGATGCTGTGGTGATTTGTGTGATGCTTAGGTGTATTGACGGATTTTGGAGTATTTTAGAATAATTTATAATAATTAGAATAATAACTGGAATCATTTTAATTAGAAAAATTAGAGTTATATTGGTGTTAGAGATGATAAGGGCAAGATAGTCAATTCAAGGGGCTAAGTGAGGGCAAAAAGAGGAAAGCCATATTAGGGGTCCTAGGGTTAAACTAGGGAAAAGAGTTTAGTTGTCTCATTTTGTGCAGTCGTAAGAATTGGGAGAAACATCATGGAGAGAAGGCTAGGGCACAAAAAGACAAGAGGAACCTTAGATTCCGGTGGAACGCGGAGAGAAGTCTGATCAAACTATAATTCTAAGGTAAGGGGAGTTTTATCATTAATATTACAATTGATTTAAGGCTTATATACTTGTAGGATTATTGGGATTTTTGGTGTAGTTTTGATAATGAGATAAACGTGATGGATTTTGGTGTAGTTTTGATAATGAGATAAACGTGATGAAATTAAAGATGATTTGATGTAGTAATTGCTTTCAATTGATGCATATGGTGTATAATGAATTGATTTGTTGTTGTGTGAAGTAAACATGAGGAATTATGATGATTTTAAGTTTTTAAAGTGTTGGATTCAAGTGGAATAAGTATTGTTTAGGTGCACGAATTCACAGCAATGAGGAACCCAATACAGCAAAAAAAATTGGCACAACCCAATGATAGGTCGACCTAAAGAACAGGGAGGTCGACCTAAACAGCCCCGAGGGAGACAGACTCCATAATTGTGACCTATGAATCGACCTGAAGAATAGGGAGGTCGGCCTGAGCAATCCCGAGTGACATCCATTTTTGACAGATTTTTATAAGATCGTAACTTGAGTTCCCGAACTTCGTTTGAGTTATAAGCTTTGGAAAGCTAATGCTATGAACTATACCCTTTAGAATAAAATGATTCATAGGGTGTATTTTTTTAGTGCTTGTATTATAATTATATGATGAGACCATGTAGTGATAACAGAGTAAGTAGGTTATTTGCTATGAATTGATGTAACCATGTCATGATATAATTTGATGTGTGTTTTCCTTATGATGATATGATGTTATTGTGATGATCATGTATGTATTATGAATTATGTGATGATGTATGATGAATATGATGAATGATGATGCGTCTTGACTAATAGTGGTTGTATTTATGTATTATTGCGCATCATGCATTCATAGCATAGGTCAGGACGAATAGTCCAATGATGTTTTGCAGAATAATGATCAAATGAATTTTGGAGGACGATCTGGTCCAGTGATAGCCTTAATCCCATAGTGTGGATTAAGTACAGTTTGTGATGTGCTCCGGTTCTAAGCGAGAATCGATCCTATTGGTGGAGATCTTTGGAGAATAAGAATGACTAAATCATTAGTGAAGTTATTGTACCACATGCATGAGTCTTATGAAGTTAGATTTCATTAGTTGTGGCATTGCACAATACTTCAATTAAGTGATGTCTTTGATTGATTCTTAGAGTATGGTGTTATGTATGTTTTTAGTGATGTATTTAATTAATTCTTGGATTATGATATTTTGACGTAAAGAACTAGTGATTGATGTTATGTTATAGAATGCAGTAAATTATTTTATTGTTGTTTCCTTAATATAACTACAATATCTATTCCTTATGTTTTTATAATAATTATGATTTACTCACCTTTTCTGCTTGGAAATGTTTCCTCAAAACATGGGTAACTTGCAGGTGGTCGAGCTTAGTGCAGGAAGCTTATAGGATAGCTCCAAAGTGTGTTTATTTGCTTTACATAGAATAGAGGGAGTCTTTCTATGATATGTAACATTGGAGTTGAGATCGATTGATTGTGAACCTTGTGTTCCTTTATTATTATGAGTTTCTATATCACTTTCATGACTTTTATCTTATTTTGAATCATGACGTTATAACATGAAGTATGATGATTTTGTTGAAGTTTGAACTACCTTTCATGGTATTTGAAATATTTTATAAAGAAGTTTTGAGACTCATTTATTCCGCTATGAAGTTTGAAATAGTTTGATTGAAAATGCCAAAGATGTTATTTATGTTTTCAAGTTTTTTGAAACTCATATTACAGAGCAGGATTAATTTTTATATGATGTTCTATGAAGATGTGATGCCCTTGTATGGATTTTAATTTTTTTTATTTTTAGTTAATTTATTGTGAAAATACATGTGGGTTAGAAGGGTATTACATTAGTGGTATCAGAGCAGGTCGGTTCGTCCGGCCAAGTTGTCTAATGTTGTTGGTTCCTTAGTATTCGACATCTGTGTGAAACACTATCGGTGCTTACTTGCTTTTATAATCTTTTATCTGCAGGAGTAAGATTGAAACAAATGGGGAAGAAGGTTTCACTTCTCTAAGTTGTTTCAATTGTGGAATTTTTGTTTGTTGTGTTGCTGATTGTAAAGGTGCAAGTGTTATTGAAGTTGTGTTATTTCTCGAACCTGAAGAGAGTGTGAGATTCTTGTCTGCAGGTCAAGTTGGTATTTCTTTGAGAGAGAATGATCATGTATTATTGATCTATGCTTCTTAGAGGATAGAGAGCAATGTGACGGCTAGTGATATGCCTGTGATGTGTATTCCCTGATGTTTTTCTTAAAGATATTTGTGGCTTGCCTTTAGAGTATGGATCTGAGTTTGGTGACAATGGAGGACTGATGTTTTTATCATCTAAGAAAGTATATGAGTTTGGGAAGGATGGAGTGATGGTGTTTATGGTGTTGCTTTTTTGGATACTAAGAGTAAACGAATAGTTAGTGAGTTGCATGTTGTGTGTGAATTTCCAAGATATATTTCCATATGACATCAGTGATATACCTCCAGAGCGTGAGGTAGAGTTTTCCATAGAGTTAATACCAGGTACAAGTTCGATGCCAATGGCTCCTTATAGGATGTCAGTGTCAGAATTGGTTGAGTTGAAGAAACAGTTGGAAGAATTACTTGAGAAGAAGTTTGTTTGAATGAGTGTTTCTCTGTGGGGTGCTCATGTGTTGTTAGTTAAGAAGAAAGATGGAAGTATGAGATTATGTGTGGACTACAGACAATTGAATAAAGTAACTATCAAGAATAAGTATCCACTCCTGAGGATTGATGATTTGATGGATTAATTGGTGGGAGCTAATGTTTTTAGCAAGATTTGTTTGAGGTCGGGTTACCATCAGATTCATGTTAAACTAGATGATATTTCGAAGACGGCTTTCTGAACGAGGTATGGTCATTATCAGTATATTGTTATTCCATTTGGTGTATCTAATGCGCTGGGTGTTTTCATGGAATATATGAATTGAACTTTCCATTCGTATCTAGATAAGTTTGTTATGGTCTTCATAGATGATATCTTGGTTTATTCCAAATCAGAAGAGGGACATGTTGAGCATTCACGAGTGGTGTTCCAAGTGTTGAAAGAGAAGAATTTGTACGCAAAGCTTTCAAAGTGTGCATTTTGGTTGAGGGAAGTGAGGTTCCTTGGACATGTAATTTCTAGTGGTGGGATTGTTATGGATCCTTCGAAAGTTGATATTGTGTTGCAATGGGAAACTCTGAAGTCTGCAACTGAGATTCGAAGTTTTCCTGGCTTAGAGGCTTACTATCGAAGATTCATTGAGGGGTTCTATAAGTTGGCATTACCATTAACTCAGTTGACTTGAAAGGGTCAAGCTTATGTGTGGGACGTTGCATATGAAGATAGTTTTGTTGAGTTAAAGAAAAAGTTGACAACCGCTCCGGTATTGATTTTGCCTAATCTGAGTGAGTATTTTGTGGTGTATTGTGATGCTTCAAAGATGAGCCTTGGTGGTGCAATATTGCAAAATACATAGGTTGTTGCTTATACTTCTAGACAATTGAAAGTTCATGAGAGGAATTATCCTACACATGACTTAGAGTTGGCAGTTATGGTGTTTATTTTGAAAATTTGGAGACATTATCTTTTTGGCTCTAAATTTGAAGTGTTTAGTGATCACAAGAATCTAAAATACTTGTTTGATCAGAAGGAACTTAATATGAGACAGAGGAGATGACTTGAGGTATTGAAAGACTACGATTTTGATTTCAGTTACCATCTTGATAGGGCAAATGTGGTGACTGATGCGTTGAGTAGAAAGTCTTTGCATATGTCGATGATGATGGTTCGTGAATTGGAATAAGTTAAACAATTCAGAGATATGAGTTTGGTATGTGAATCAACGCCTGTTAATGTGAAGTTGGGAATGTTGAAATTGACTAGTGGTATTCTTGAAAAGATCCGAGAAGGACAAAAATCTGACTTGAAATTGGTTAAGCAATTGACATTGATTAACCAATGTAAAGGAGGTGAATTTCGAGTTGATGAAAATGGTGTGATGAGATTCGGAAATAGAGTGTGTATCCCAGATGTTCCAGAACTTAAGAAGACTATTCTTGAAGAAGGACATTGAAGTGGGTTAAGTATCCATCTGGGTGCTACAAAGATGTATCAAGACTTAAAAGGATTATTTTGGTGGCTGGGTATGAAGAAAGAGGTTGTTGGGTTTTGTATGCTTGTTTGACTTGTCAAAAATCGAAGGTTAAGCAGCAAAAGCCTAGGATTAATACAACCGTTAAACATTCCATAATGGAAGTGGGATATCATTTCCATGGATTTTGTGATGGGTTTACATAAGACCACCAAGGGCAATGATTC
This sequence comes from Vicia villosa, assembly GCF_029867415.1. Classification (NCBI taxonomy): domain Eukaryota; kingdom Viridiplantae; phylum Streptophyta; class Magnoliopsida; order Fabales; family Fabaceae; genus Vicia; species Vicia villosa. Next base: position 121,017,002 of record NC_081184.1, on the reverse strand, counting down.
AATTTGGGTGATAGTGGATAGGTTGACTAAGTCGGCTCATTTCTTGCCGATGAAGATTAACCATCCTATTTCCAAGTCGGCTGGTATTTATATTGAATAAATTGTAAGATTGCATGGAATACCTTCAATTATTGTGTCGGGTAGAGATCCACGCTTTACGTCTAAGTTTTAGAAAGGTTTGCAGGATGCGTTGGGCACTAAGTTCAGATTGAGTTCTACCTATCATCCGCAAACAGATTGTCATACTGAGAGGACTATCCAGTCACTAGAAGATTTGTTGAGGGCTTGTGTGTTAGGACAAGGAGGAGTTTGGGATAGCCATCTTCCATTGATTGAGTTTACTTACAACAACAGTTTTCATATGAGTATCGGCATGGCACCGTGTGAAGCGTTGTATGGTATAAGATGTATAACTTTGTTGTGTTGGTATGAAATGGGCGAGAGTTTTGTACTTGAACCTGAAATTGTGCAAGAGACAACTGAAAAGATAAGGATAATTTGAGAGAGTATGATATATTCTTAGAGTTGTTAGATGAGTTATCATGATAAGAGGAGAAAGGATCATGAGTTCCCAGTGGACGATCATGTGTTTTTTAGAGTTACGTCAGTAACCAGTGTCGGTAGAGATTTGAATTCGCAAAAGCTTACGCCATATTTTATTGGTTCATATCATATTTCAGAAAAGATCGGTGAGGTGGCGTATCATACTTCTTTACCACAGTTACTTGTGAATCTTCACGATGTGTTTCATGTGGCTCAATTGAGGAAATACATTATGGATCCTTCAATAGGTTTTCTAACCTGACTATTGAGGCATCGCCAATGTGGATAAAATATCAGGAAATTAAATAATTAAGAGGTAAAGATATTGCCTTAGTGAAGATATTATAGGGTGGACCAGCTGGCAAAAGTCTGGCGTGGGAACGAGAAGATCAAATGAGAGAGTCTTATCTATTCTTGTTTCCGTCAGGTAGTTTTTGAGGGAGAAAATTCTTTCAAGTGGAGGAGAGTTGTCACACCCAGAAAATCTAGATTAATTATGTAATATGTTATTTAATTAATTAAGCATGAATATATGAGTCATTGTGAAGTATCTGATATATATATATATATATATATATATATATATATATATATATATATATATATATGATGTTTTAATGTTTTTATGTGAGTCCTTATGATGATTCATGATGTTTTGACGAATATGATGATTATGTGAGTTATTGTGAAGCATTTGATATAAATGATATTTTAGTTATTTTTTGTGAAGTATTTGAATATGTGATGTTATGTTGAGTCTTTATTATAGTTTGTGATGATCTGTGATGTTTGAGGGTATGATGAATAATGTGATGTTTTGATGATTCGTGTGATGTTGTGGTGATTTGTGTGATGCTTAAGTGTATTGAGGGATTTTGGAGTATTTTAGAATAATTTATAATAATTAGAATAATAAGTGGAATTATTTTAATTACAAAAATAAGAGTTATATTGGTGTTAGAGATGATAAGGGCAAGATAGTCAATTTCAAGGGGCTGAGTGAGGGCAAGAAGAGGAAATTCATATTAGGGGTCATAGGGTTAAACTAGGGAAAAGAGTTTAGTTGTCTCATTATGTGCAGTCCTAAGAATTGGGAGAAACACCTTGAAGAGAAGGCTATAGCACAAAGAGGCAAGAGGAACCTTGGATTTCAGTGGAACGCGAACAGAAGTCAGATCAAACTATAATTCTAAGGTAAGGTGAGTTTTATCATTGTTATTACAATTAATTTAAGGTTTAGATACTTGTAGGATTATTGGAGTTTTGGTGTAGTTTTGATAATGAGATAAATGTGATGAAATTGAAGATGATTTGATGTAGTAATTACTTCCAATTGATGCATAGGGTGTATAATGAATTGATTTGTTGTTGTGTGAGGTAAACATAAGGAATTATTATGATTTTGAGATTTTACTGTGTCGGATTCAGGTGGAATAGGGGTTGTTTAGGTGGAGGAATTCTCATCAATGAGGAACCTAACACAGTAGAAAAATTCAACATAACTTAGAGATAGGTCGACCTGAAGAACAGGTAGGTCAACCTAAACAAACCAGAGGGAGACAGACTACACAAATGTGACCTACGAGTCGATCTGAAGAACGGGGAGGTCGACCTGAGCAGTCCCGAGTGACATCAACTTTTGACACATTTTTCTAAGGCCATAACTTGAGTTTCAGGACTCCGTTTGATGCGTCGTTCGAAGTAGGGTTGTGCATGGTTATCCAAACTACACAAACCAATCCATTTATTTGGTTAAGGTTTATAAACCAAACCATTTTATCATGAAACCGGTATTATTTGTGATACAGTTTCAGTTTGGTTTAGAACCGGTTGTAAACTAGTTTTAGATTCAAACCACTTTCCAATTTTGATGGTTTCAATTTTAAAACATATTTTATTTTAAATATAAATTGATTATAAGTAACTAATTGTAAAAAAAATAGATTGAATTAAAATCTTGAGCTAAGCTTTTTTTTACCTTCTAACTTATTTGATTTTCATTTTGTTTACATATTATATCTTTTGAAAAAATAAGGGTTAAATGGCTTTCACCCCCCTGCAATAGTAGCGAGATTTGATTTTTCCCCCTATTAAATTTTTTTTCTTAGCCCCTTAACAAAAAAAGATTCCACAATGGAAAAGCTTATGGAGCCAGATTCTTTGAATATTGCATACGTGGACAGAATGTAGGAGGTGATGTGGCATTGGGTGACACGCTGGCACCTTGAATTTTATAATTAGGGCAAATAGCAGGAAATCCCCAAATGTTAGGTTTTTTCTCCACGCTTATTCCAGCTTTGTTCCTCTATATCACCATCTTCTCCACGCTTCTACCTCCATTGTTCCTCCATTACACCATCTTCTTCACGCTTCTTCCTCCATTGTTCCTCCATTGCACCGTCTTCTGCGTACAAAAAATGGAATCTAGCAAAAGTATCGGTAGCTGCAACTCGTACATTTCGAAGGTTCCTACATGTGGATGTAGTCGTCCTATGAAGATGTGGGGAGCTAACACCGTTAAAAATCGCAACCGGAAATTCTGGAAGTGCAGGAATGCAGGGTAAGTCGTATGTATTTTCGTTGCTGGGTTTAACTCGTATTGTGGAACCGGGAATTTTTGGTTATTTGAGGTTTGTCTCCTATGTGTAATGAATGCTGGGTTTAAGTCGTATTGTATTGTCGTTGCAGATTGACAATAGTTGTGAGCTTTTTGTTTGAGATGATGAAATCACCAATTCAGAACAGGTATGCAAATAGTGTGAGTTGGAAAAAATGAAGAATGAGTTGGTAGAAGCAATTCTGGAAAAAACTAAGTTGAAGCAGGCTCTTTTGAAGAGAAGAATTTCCCAACTGAAAGTGGCATTGGTGATGTCTTGGATTGTAATGGGTGTAATGTACACTTATATGTAATGTAATGTGTGTTGTTCCAAATGATGTGTAATGATGTGTAACTGATGTGTAATGATGTGTTTGTTCAATCAATGATAAAAAGTCTTATATTTTGGTGAAAAGTTTGGTTTATAATTAAGCATATCAGTTGAATTGTGTTCCAATTACATAACAAAATAATCATTGTTCCAACATCAACCAAATTCATATTTCAGTACAACCAAAAAACATAACCATTGTACCAACATAAAACATAAGTAAAAAACAAATGTTCACTAGCTAATTACATAACTAGGACATAGCAGCAGTTAATGACTTAAAACTTCTTTAATTTCTTCTTTCCACGCTTTGATTCACCATCATTCTCTTCATCAGTTAAAGACAATGGCTGATCTGGATTAGCACCTGGCCCTATGATTGGTTTCTTAAACCAGAACAATTTCTGTCTTTCACTTGTCCTCGTTTTGATATGCTTCTTAGGTGACATTTTTTCTTACCTTTCCTTTGTGCATTACCATTCACAGAAGAACATTGGGTAGAGTTAATGTCTGGAAGGCTTGATAGCAGTTCATCAATGATGTCTCCAAAGAAATCGGTGTTTACTTGTGTTAATCCATTCTCTGCAGGGTCTTGTGCATGTTCAGTTTGTGCTTCAGCTTGGCCTTCAGCTTTCCCTATCACTTGCCCTTCAGCCTGCCCTTCAGCTTGCCCTTCAGATAGCCCTTCAGTTTGAACTTCAGATAGCCTTTGAGTTTGAACTTCAGTTGTACCAGATTGAACTTCCACTTTCATTTTCCTCTTCATCAGTCAAAAACAGAATTTGTTAATTCAACATACATATTAACAATACACTTTGTAATGTTAATAATTAGGGTTAAATATGTTAGTGGTCCCTATAAATATGGCACTTTTCACTTATAGTCCCTACAAAAAATTTCATCGAATTTTGATCCTCACAAAATTTTCCATCACGAATTTTGGTCCCTCCCGTTAAATTACTCTAACGGAGGCTTACGTGGCACACCACGTGTCACGCCACGTCAGTAACAATCAACACTAAAGAAAAAGATACATGTTGCGGGAGTTTTAAACCCCCTTTAAATAACTTAAAAAATAATAATTTTGTACAATTTCTAGCAAAATTAAAATAAATTAGTATTCATAATTATTTTTTATCATTATTATAAACATGGCCAATAAATCAAAAATATCATTGAAAGATATAAATTATGAGTGGGACAATTATTTATCTTTTATCAATTAATCAAATTATTAAAGTCTTAGTCACCTTTCTTATTTGTTTTTTGTTTATTTTATTTATTTAGTATTGCTCTAGCTATATATATTTTTATTCATTAATGAATTTGACTTAATATTTTTTTGTATAATTTGTATAAAATTAAAATAAATTAGTACTCCTAATAATTTTTTTATAAAAATTATAAACTTGACAAATAAATCAATAAAAAATATCATTGAAAGATATAATTTATGGGTGGGACAATTAATTATCTTTTATCAATTAATCAAATCAATTTTTTCTATTTAATAAAATAAATGATAATAAATAAAATAATAATAATTATAAAAAACTATATTTAGCAGAAATGCATGTCATTTACGTAAATTAGTATTTTGTTTAAATTTGGCAACATCAAAATAAAGAACAATAATACACCTATTATAATTTTTTATACTTCACTATTTTCATCTTATTTTTTAGAAAATAGTCGTCGAAGGTTGATGTTGGAACATGCAATTTATATTTGGGAGAACTATTTGTCATTAATTAATACGATAATTCATTTTTTTATCTTAGTTATAATATATAAATTATTTTTTTTTATAAAAGTTATATTCATGACAAATATTTGTAGTAAAAAAATAAAATTAGTGGTTTTTTTAATAGTCGACATCAACATTAAAATAATAATAATACATTAACTATAGCTTTTTACACATTAAATTTTTAACCCTTATATAAAAATAATTGTTTGCCACAATTCAATTAGTAAGTTTTAATTTTTATATTTTAATTAAAAATCAGAATCATTATATTATTATAAAAATATGTAGGGACAAATGAGAATAAAAAATTAATTAAAATTATTTCTTTTTACTATTGTCAAAGTAAAAATAAAAATAATTATAGTAAAATTAATATACTTTTTCAAACTTCAATTATTTTTTACATTAATGAGAAAATTTTAATATAATTTGAATATCTTCAAAACAAAATTACAAATGATTATCATAATAATATATTTATTTACAAATTTGAATGATTTGTTAAACATTATTTGTATTTTTATAGACCTTAATTCTATACTGATATTCTAAACTGATGAAATTTATTGGTCTTTACAAATGTCTTGTTATTAGGGATGGCAATGGGCAAGGTTTGGGCAGGGTATTATAGTACCCGTCCCCATACCCGCAATTTAAAAAAATCTTCGTACCCGAGCCTAAACCCGCGTGGGTATCAATATTCATGTTCGTACCTGTACCCTATGGGTACCTCAATGCCCATACCCGTACCCGTTTACCCGCATTTATAGTAAAATTAAATCCTTTAATTAAAAAAAATATCATATAATTTAAGTCTTTTTAACAATATTAAAAAAATTATGTATGTTATTGTTGAGTTAAGAAACAAATAAACACTTTTATTAAAATGTGTAATGATTTAATAGCGATATATTTTTTAAAAAATTTAGAATCATGCATTTTTATATAATAATATAAATGACATTATAGAAATATGTAGTGTGGGTATGGGGCGGGTTGGGTAGTAAGGTACCCGTGCCCACACTCATACTCGCATATTTTAATGGGTAATTACCCGTGCCCATACCCATTTTTATGGGTATTTACCCTACCCGATATAGGGTTTTTTATGGGTACTCACTGGAGATGGGTCAAATTGCCATCCCTACTTGTTATAGTGATATATCAAGCAATATTAAGATTTAAAAAAGAGCTATAAATATTGTCTATATTAAATGGAAATTCATTGTATTGTATCTATATCAAACAAAAAAGGGTATTTAAAGGGGGTTTAAAACCCCCGCAATCTGCCTCTTTTTCTTTAATTCTATCTTTGACGTGGCGAGACGTGGGACATGCCACGTAAGCCTCTGTTAGAGCAATCTAACGGGAGGGACCAAAATTTATGACGGAAAATTTTTAAAGGACCAAAATTCGACGAAATTTTTTGTAAGGACTAAAAGTGAAAAGTGTCATATTTATAGGGACTAAAAACTTATTTAACCCTAAAAATTATAACAAAAAATAAAATTAGCTATATAATTATAGAAAGATAGAAATTAAGATTTTAATTTTCAAAACCTAATTGTAAAGATAAAAATAAAAATAAGTTCAGTACTGGTTTTGATTAATTCATGATTATTCATCCCACAATTTCGCTCATACATTTTCAATGCATTCAACCCATATTCATCTTCATTTCTTCAATTTTGCTCATACATTTTCACTACATTTGGCTACAAAATCAATTAATAAGGATTTCTTTGAAGTAAAATTCGTGTGATGAAGAACAAGGTTCTTTAAGAGGAGAACAATTCAGAGATAAAAGATGATGAGAACAGGTCCAAGAAAACAGGGGAAGAACATATCAAAAAAATAGGGGAATAACGAATCAGAGAAAGGAATAGAGGAAGCAATACTCCGGTTTCTAAAGGGTTAAAGAGAAATGATTTTGATTTTAGAGAGAAAAAATTTGAACGTGAAGTGAGAGAAGAAGGAAACTAAAATGGTGACGACTACTGTAAAGTCCAAACAAAATACATTAGGTTTCGAAAATGGTTTTTAAAGTGGGTACCATTTTTTTAATGGGTACCCGATTTTTTAAGTTTTAGTAAAATGGATATGGGCCAGTTTTTATGTAAAATAATTTGGACTTTAAATATTGGGCCACCGAATTTTTTAATATGGTTCTAATGAATCGGTTTATTTGCACACCCCTAGTTCGAAGCGGTTGAAAGATAATGCAATGAAATATACCCTGGTAGATTAAAATGATTAATAGGATGTAGTTTTCTAGTGCTTTTATTATGATTATATGATGAGACCATGTAGTGATAGCATAGTAAGTATGCTTTTTGCTATAAATTGACGTAACCATGTCAAGATATAATTTGATGTGTGTTTTCCTAATGATGATATGATGTTATTGTGATGATGATGTATGTATTATGAAGTATGTGATGATGTATGATGAATATGATGAATGATGATGCATCTTGACTAGCAGTGGTTGTATTTATGTATTGTTGTGCATCATGCATTCATTGCATAGTTCAGGACGAATAGTCCAGTGATGTTTTGCAGGATAATGATCCAATGAATTTTACAGGACGATCCGGTCAAGTGATGGCCTTAATCCCATAGTGTATATTAAGTGCATTTTGTCATGTGCTCCGGTTCTAAGCGGGAATCGATCCTATTGGTGGGGATCTTTGGAGAATAACATTGACTAAGTCATCAGTGAAGTTTTGGTACCACATGCATGAGTCTTATGAAGTTGCATTTCATTAGTTGTGGCATTGTATAATACTTCAATTAAGTGATGTCTTTGATTGATTCTTAGAGTATGGTGTTTTGTAAGTTTTGAGCGATGTATTTGATTGATTCTTAGATTATGATGTTTTGACGTGAAGAACTAGTGATTGATGTTATGGTATAAAATGTTGTAAATTATGTTATGTTGTTGTTATTTTCTTGATATAACTACTATATCTATTCCTTATATCTTTTATAATGATTATGGTTTACTCACCCTTTCTGCTTGGAAATATTGCCTCAAAACATAGGTAACATGTAGGTGATCAATATTAGTGAAGGATGCTTAGGGGATAGCTCCAGAGTGTGTTTATTTGCTTTCCGTAGAATAGAGAGAGTATTGCTCTGATATAAAACATTGGGGGTTGGGATTGATTGATTGTGAACCTTGCGTTCCTTTGTTATTATGAGATTTTGTATCACTTTCATGATTTTTATCTTATTTTGAATCATGAAGTTATAACATGAAGTATGATGATTTTGTTGAAGTTTGAACTACCTTTCATGGTATTTGAAATATTTTGTAAAGAAGTTTTGAGATTCATTTATTCCGCTGCGAAGTTTGAAATAGTTTAAATGGAAATGCCAAAGATGTTATTTGTGTTATTTATTTTTCATTAATTTATTGCGAAAATACATGTGGGTTAGAAGGGTGTTACAATTACCACTAGAGTTTGGATCATCATCAAAATATGGATCAAAATGAGTTGCATCTTCAGAGTTAGACTCGCCTTCAAAGTCTCCTTCAGCTTTAGAGTTAACTTCTGACTCATACTCATCTTCAGAGGCTTAATTGTTTGTGATTGGACAATTAAGCTTACAAGCACTTGTATTGTGGTACCAAATTAGAAACATTACTTTGCTTCTAACATCCAGCTTCTTTCTAGTCACACCTGGAACATGTTTGTGACAAACAAAACCAAATACTCTTAGATGACTAACACTTTACTTATCTCTGGTACATTTCTCAAAAAGAACAATTTCCTCCAGCTTCTTTGTTGGACACCTATTGAGCACATATGTTGCAGTGGCAATAGCTTCACCCTACAAGGTATGAAGGAACTTATTCTCTTTCACTGTGCTCCTTGTCATATAAAAAAAAGTCATATTTCTTCTTTCAGCAGAACCATTATGTCGAGGAGTGTATGGAGAAGTAACCTCATTCTCAATTTCATTATCCTTATAGTACTTCTTGAACTCTGTAGAGTTGTACTCACCTCTACCATCAGTTCTGACAACTTTCAGCTTCTGACCACTGTATTTTGCAACCTTCACTTTGAACTTTTGAAACTCAGCAAACACATCATGCTTAAACTTGATGAGTGTTACCCATGTCAATCTTGTGAACTCATCTACAAAAGACACAAATTATTTGTTTCCTCAAAGTGAAGGTACTTCAAATGGCCCACATACATCAGAATGCACTACTTCCAAAGCATGCTTTGCTCTTGAAGCAACTTCTAATGTAAATAGAAACCTAGGTTGCTTATCTTTCATACATATCTCAGATGAATTCTTAAGTTTCACAATCTTAAGAATGCCATGTACCAGCTTCTTAGACCTTAAATGCCCTAAGCTTTTGAATTTCAAATGCCCCAATATCTTGTGCCACTGGTCACTGTCATCTTCAGCACCTTTTGCACTGAGGCATTTAGTTTCAATTTTCTCCACATTTACCTTGAATGTTATGTTGCTTCTCTACTCAGATTGCATAATCAACTTTTGATCAGAATCATACAACTTCAAGATATTGTTCTTCATAGTTACTGAGAAACCTTTTTTAATTAGCTGACCTACACTCATTAGATTACTCTTCATACCAAGAACATACCAAACATCCTTGATCAAAACACTTATTACATTCTTTACTCTGACTTTGACATTTTCCATTCCTTCAACATTAAGGTACTTATCATCAGCATATTTGATCTTTGTCCTCTTTCTAGAGTCAAAATCAATCAGCCATTATTTGTTTCCAGTTAGGTGTCCATATACCACCAGTCTACCATATTTCCACCATCAGATTCAGAAGCCATCAATAGCAAGGTTCATCATCAGAATCTCCTTTGGCTATGTTTTCTTCTTGCGACTTCCTTTCCTTATTTGACCAACATACCTTAGCAAAATGACCAAACCTATTACATTTGTAACACGGAACCTTTATCTTGTCACACCTCTCTTTTCCCTTATAGTGTTTCTTGTTATCATAATTAGAGGCTTCTGACTTCTGAGAACCACCATGTCTCTTCTTGGCTTATGACCAAGACTGTTTTTGATTCTTCTTACTATAAGACTCTTTTAGAGTCCGCTCTACTTCTCTTTTAGAGTTTCTCTATGTCAGACGCAACATTTGCGCCTCTAGACTACTCTGCATCTCTTCAATTCTCATGGTGTTGAGGTTCTTAGAATGTTCAATTGCTACAATAATTTAAGCAAACTAAGGTGTAAGGGATTTGAGTACCTTTTCAACAATAACTTGTTCAAAGAGTATTTCTCCATGAGCCTTCATCTCATTGGTGATCGCAATCACTTTGGAGATGTAATCTGACACCTTTTCATTTTTCTTCATATTGAGTTTTTAATACTTCTTACATCTCGTGTTTCATCTTCCTGAATCATAATTGGAGCTCTGGATACCATGCAAATTCTTAAACTAAATGTTGAATTTGGATTACACTTCAACATAAGTATCTTTCGATTTAAACTTAGTCTTAGTAAAGATAACACAAAGTCTAATTGGATTTTTTAGGTAGGAAAGATTTGAACTTATCCATTACCAAGCCAAGCTAATACGGCCCGAAATCCGCAATTACCGTCCCCCGCCATATTGACGATCCGGTCGATGTATTTATGCATAAAAATCGGCATCCCGTCAATGAATGGAATATTTGGAGCAATTTGTAACTCTTCGATTGATGGGGCAATAGGTGTTGGAATCAGAAATTTTGGATCAATAGGTGTCAGAATTGGAGTCAAAAATTGCGGAACTTGCGGTGGAATAAGTGTCGGAGGCGGTTTGCTTATGCGAGCTCCCTTGTTTGAACTCTTTTGAGATTTTTGCGATTTCGGAGTAGGTGATTCGGGAAAGCGTTTGTCGACGTACTCACAATATAAAGGAGACCGTGTTGTCGAGTTGTCATTTGGCATAGACTTCACTTTCTTTGAAGCACCCTTTGTCTTAACGGGTTGAGACGGCGGTTTCATGTGAAATCCAATCCTCCGCAATTGTTCTTTGATGTATAATTTTGTGTTGTCATCGGCCTTCGAAAACCTCTCTTGTATCACCTCCAATTCGGAAATAATAGAGATATTAAAATCTTCTTCGACACAACCATCATCATCAAAATTAAGCCTCTTCCATGAAGAGTGATTTTATTCATTTTTATTGGCTCACCTAATCTCACTTTTTAAGCAATAGCACAAGCACACGGGAGACCATACGTGATAGTAATAGTGCAACCACACTTTGAACTATCGCCACCAATTGTTTCACATTGTTTTGCCTCGTGAAAGATATAATTCAATCTGACCCGAGACACATTGTCGATCAATTGAGAGTAAAGGATGTTGTTCTTAAATCGATGCTCCAAAATCGTAATGCTCCGACCAAACAAGGTTTGTATTTCGTTGTGTTGGTTCGAAATCATGTGATTTACGGTGTCCCATGCTTTACACAAATCACCCTTGCTATCACACAACCAATTTTTCAAAGTAGCATGTGCCGGCTCAACTCTATTGGTGGTTGTATTCCCAAAGTGTCGGACCTTATCAGTCCACGCACAAACATACTTCTCCTTCACTTTGTCAAGAATGGTGTTTTCAATGTATTTCAATAAATCGGGATATTTTTCACATATTTTTTGAAATTTCAATACGGCATCGACATACAATTATTTTGTCGACTAACTTGCAATACGAGCCCATGCATCCATTATTTGGTCAACAATCACTCCGGGCTTCAATGCTTTCCCACCTTCAGTCGCTACTTGTTTCGTCCCCACAACGGGCTTAACCTTACTTCTCACATTACATGATATGTGATACCGACAAAGTAATGCATCGGAAAAAGGAAATACCTTTGCAACCGCATTCATCAAAGCGGGTTCGCGGTCCGTAACAATCGCCTTAGGCATCTCTTCTTGTTTTTTTCAAAAGTGAGCGACACACCTCCAAGGCCCACCTAAAATTATCCTCCTTTTCACACTCTAAAAAAGCAAAACCAACGAAAAATGTCTTCTCGGTGGATGTAACATCGACCATCTTGAATAATGGGAGTCGATACTTATTGGTCTTGTAGGTAGAATCGAGAAGGAGCATTGTCTAAAAAGTGTTGAACAACTTTATGGAATCCGGATGAGTCTAAAAAATATATCGGACCGTAACCTCGTCATCGCCATTTCTATACTGCACCACGTATTTGTTATCATCCAACATTTTCAACAAATAATGCATCTCGCTCCTATCTCCCCTACTCGCCTTTTTATTGTGGTACCGTTGATTATACACTTGTCTCATATTTGATATGTTGTCGGGTTCCTTCCATTTCAATGTGGCAAGTATATTTTTCGGTTGGACAAAATTCAAGGACATGTCTTTAATAGATGCCTTCTCAACCGGATTGAGTCGACATGCAATAGGATGACCTTGTAATTTTGCGCACAAATTATGGTTATGCAAACCACAAACAACAGAGCATCTCCACTTCGTGCTAGCCAACATGTAACAACGGATTTTAAAAGGACCCTCGCATTTCTAGTATCAGTGTCATCTCTTTTAAAATTCTTTAGCGGAGGATGGTATTTCCCGCTTCTTTCGCACAATATTGTTACAAACAGATTTCTTCTTACCGCACCATTATCGAATCTTACTATCACCACACCAAAACCAAGGTTAGTTGCGTTCCTACGAATCCATGTTAGCATGCTTTCACGATCATCAAAGTTTGGCTTGCTACGAAAGTCACCTCCAACATCTACCACATTTGCGACTACCCCATCGATACTCGTACAAACATCGACTAAAGAAGCTAATTCTCTTGAAATATTATCGGGGTGCACCATACCTATTTTGTCAAAATCACACAGAATTACAAAATGCTGGAAAAAAACTGCAGGGACTATTCCGTAGATACATCTACGAAAGTGTTCATCTTCAACACCTTCCGTAGATGGATCTACGGAAGCTACGTAACTTTTTTGCAGAAAAAATCGATGACAATGTGAACAATATAGTGGTTGAAAGTGATTATTTACCTGAAATTCAGACTCTTCTTTCTCCCTTTGATTTATTGCACAAAAAAGTTTGAGTGTTGGAGTGAAATAGGGTATTGATGATGTAGAGTTTTTAGGGTGTGGAGTATGAAAAGTTTAAAGAAATGAAACAATGGGGGAGCGATCATTCTGGTTCAAACTATATCATACACTTCCGTTGATGCATCTACGGAACATTGTGACACTAAGCTTTTCCGTAGATGCATCTACGGAAGCTTCCCTTAACTGATTTTTATGTGTATTTTTCTCCATATACACTAGTTTATTACGCTTCCGTAGATGTATCTATGAAATGATTCAAATTTTTTTAAAATATGGGGAGTTTCTGGATGTGCATCTATAAAAGCTGGAGAATTTTGCGTGGTGTGTAAAATAATTATAGGTTGGGTTGAGAAATAGTCTATTAATATTATGAATCAGTGTATTACAAGGATGATGTTATTTAAATGCAAGAATTGTTTTTTCTCTTTCATAATGCATTCACATGAACCCTAGCTTTAGTTATAGTAGTAATAAATAGTAGTAATAAATAACATAAGTCTAGCAAAATTTAAGAGGGAAAAAACCAAAGTCACATTCCTTTCAATTTCCATAAATAAAAAACCTTATGTTATTTTATGTCATATCATTATAGGTGTAACCCAAAATAATTAAGGTGTATAAAAATTAATTTAGACCAATCACAAAAATACATATATTTTGTTGCAAAATTGGAAAAAATATTTTTTTTTTCTTCTTTTTCATTTTCAATCATTACAGAAACTGAAAGAATAATCGATGAACAATATTAGGAATAGGAATACTCCAATTCGGAACAAACACGATCTCACCATTACCGATTCAACGATCAATGGAACCGTCGAACTCCGGCGACGATAGGTTCTCCAACGCCTATTCCGGTTCCACGTCATCTTTCACCTTCACCGCCCCTTCCGTTTCTTCCGGCCTTTCCAAGCCGCGATTCGTTAAAATCCGCAAACACAACAATGCCTCCGCCTTCAATCGCGACGGTTCTGTCGCCAATGCCGCCGTCACCGTCGTTGGATCCGATAAGCTCGATTCCGCTTTGAATTTCGATAAACGGATCAGTGATCGGTTGAGGAATCTTAAAATCGGAAGCGAGGGTTTCGTGAACGCGGACGGGAGCGAGCTTCCCGAGGAGATGATGAGTAAGTTGAAGATTGTGACGGAGAATCAAGGCGGTTATGATAAGGTTTGTGTTGAATCGGAACTCGGAACCGAGTTGCTGAAGAAACTCAATATTAGAGAAAATGAGAAAATTGAACGAGGTAACAATAACAATGCAGTTAGTGATGACAATTCGGCTAATTCTGTTATTCGGCAATTGAATAATCTGAATGTGAATGATGTGATGAGCAACAAGTTTAACCTAGTTGACCAGAATGTTGAACCTAATTTATGCAACTCTTCTGCAATGCCATCATCATCGGCGTCGGGTTCAGCTTCAGCTTCTGTGTTGTTTCAACCTTTTGAAGTAGCTAAAAAGGATCAATTTGTTTTTCAGACTAAACCCGAAGTATCAGCTTCACCTTTTGTTGAGTTTAAAACGCATGCGTCAAAGATTGGTGGCAAAGAAGGAAAAGTGAAGGATAAAGGTGGCAATGTGAGAATGAAAAAGAGTATAGTGAATTTGAAGCATTCTACACCAGTACAACCTTGGAATGGACATGGTTTTAATTTTAAAGGAAGTGTTCCACAACAAGGTCATCCTCAAGGTTCTTCCGAGACTTGTTCGCCTATGGAGGTCTCTCCTTATCAGGAAAAACTGGCTGAGAAACGAACCTCGAGGGAAAGTTCAGTGATATCCGATGAGTCATTTGGTGTTGACACTAATGTTAATGAAGCAATGAATTTTGTTGATCACATTGATGAGGATTTGATTAGGGCAACTCAGAACATGAATATAAATGAAAGTAGTGAAGTTGCGTGTGAAGATCCAAAGGAGGCAAAGTCAGAGTGTGATACACATGAATATATTAGTGTTGATGAAGAGACAAAGGATGAGTCTGTTTCTGGGGTTGAAACTGAAAGCTTTAAATCTGCTAGTGATAGTGTGGATCAAATTAATGATGCAGAAACTGAAACCTGTGATGGTGATAAAATGTTGAATCTTGATGGTAGTTTCAGTCTGAGAAATGGAAGCGTGAGTGAGTCTGGCTTCACCTTTGCTGCTGCTTCGTCTGCCGAACCTCAATTAACTAGCCCAAAACGCCACAACAAAAAGAAGAACTGGGTAAATGTTGGTCATGATTCTTTCAACTATACGCCAAACATAAAGGTTCCTTATTCATCATCATCAGTACCATTTTCAGTGGTTTCTGGAAAGCCTCTTATTGCGTCAGGGCAAGACATGAAAACCAAAGTGTCTTTTCCTCAACCCAAAATTAGGGGTTCTGATGTCAATGAGGAGCACGGGTCAAGGGAGGCTTCTGCTTCTGCTGAAGCATGTGAAAAGTGGCGCCTCCGGTGAGTATATTTTAGTTTTAATTCTAATACCATATTTGCACTCACTTGCATATTATTTGCTCAGTTTTTGTTGTTCTGGATTACAAGTCCTCCTGGCTTTTTACAATTGCTGCTGATATGAAAAATGAAATAGAGTGCAGTTATAAGTTTAGGTAAAAAAAAAAAAAAAAAAAAGGAGTTTGCCCTCTAAGTTAACTTTTAAAGATTGTTCCTTTGATTTTGGCTCAATACTTTATGAACATTGCAACTGTTCTCACTCACAATGCTAAATATGCTCTAAATCAGAGGAAACCAGGCCTACAAGAACGGGGATTTGGCTATGGCTGAGAATAGTTACAAACAAGGACTTAGTTGTGTATCTAAAGAACAAACATCTCGGAGCTGTCTCAGGGCTTTGCTGCTATGTTATAGCAACCTGGCTGCCACACACATGTCTCTTGGTAGGGTGAGAGATGCAATAGAAGATTGTAGGCTGGCTGCTGAAATAGATCAAAACTTCCTCAAGGTGCAACTTAGAGCTGCAAAGTAAGTCTCCATTTTTATTCTGATCTTATTGTTTGCAGTATTTAATTGTATGAATTTATATATAATATACAGCCCTAGGGTTTTCTTGTGTAGAAAATAGTTGCATTAGGATTGTTAGGTAGTTGAAATTAACTAGGTAGGGTAGGTAAGAAGGCATTCTAAAATTGTTGGCTATTTTTTTATATGAACAATACCAGTGGGATTATTGATTCGTGTTGTAGAGAAGTAGCGGATCCATAAAGAGTGCTCTTATCCCTCTGGAAATTTAACAATATTGGATTCTAGCACTTAATGCCTGATTATTATTCATAGATTTGAAGACTATATTTTACTTGTAATATACTATTAATATGTAAATATGTAAGTGTCTAGCAACTTGCATGTCCGCAATTCATGACTATAATTTTAAGCATCAAGATTAATGGGTGTATACCTTAAGTCATTTTCTTTTCATTCTTGTTTAAGTTGTTATCTTGCTTTGGGAGAAGTTGAAGGTGCATCACTATATTTCAAACGGTGCTTGCAATCAGGAGCTGATGTTTCTGTAGATCGAAAAATTGCCGTGGAAGCCTCTGATGGCTTACAAAAGACACAGGTCTGATTATCTGTAATTATTTGTAAGACTTACTTTATTTATGGAAGCTTTAACCACTAAAGTTTCCTTTTGGTTAAAGATTTTTAATTAGCAATCTGCATGTGCGATGGATTAATATTGAAAACCTTTTACATTGAACTGATTTGGTATTGTATTATATTAGCCTTCAATGAGAAAATTGTGAAAAGAAAGGTTTTAAAAAAAATGTATCTGGTTTATGTTTCTAAAATTATTGGAAATTTTTTTCTACTGAAAATGTTGAAATATTATGTCTGAATGAAGCCTTGCAAATATAGAAAGGTAAAGAGAGAGATTGAAGATTGTATGTTTCTTTCTTTTGTGCAACAACTGTCTACTGCTTGATAGATGTGTTAATTTTGCATTTTTTTTCTTCATTCTCCTTCACAAAATCTAGAGGTTTTTGATTTCACAATTTTTTAACTGGTTGTGGTGTAATGTCCATTCCATCTCCCAAACTGATTAGTATTTTCACTGGATGACAGAAAGTATCCGACTTCATTAATCATTCTGCTGCGCTTTTGCAAAGAAGAACGTCCTCTGAAACAGAGAGGGCATTGGAACATATTAACGAGGCATTGATGATCAGTATGTACTCTGAAAAGTTGCTTGAAATGAAAGCAGAGGCTCTTTTAATGGTTGGTACCTCATTCTTAATAGTGTGCTACAATTTCACTAGAGCTTATATTATGTCTAATAGTATACATGCCAGTTAGAATTTGTTCTACTTTACTATTACTGAAGCAACAATTCAGTTAGAATTAGTTATGCCAACTTTCTTAGAGCCCGTTTGTTACAGTTCAATAGAAAGTGATTTTAACTATATATTTCTAAAAATGATTTTATGAGAACTTACTGAAAAAAAGGAGAAATTATTTCAATCTCGTCTGTTATAAATTAAAAAAATAGTTTTGATATTTAGTAACTTAGATATTCATTGTTAGAGATTTTAGCATAATAAAAATCATATATTTGTTCAAAAAGATATCTTTTAAAATAGCTTCTTATCTTAAGCATTTTAAAAATGTTATCATCCAAAAAAAGTTGTAGCTAATAGATGAAATATTTAAAATAATTTGATGAGAAGCTATTTAAACCAATTTTTCATTTGAACTTTTTTTATTAAATTCTCGTTAAAAAAAATTTGGTACACTTTAAAAATCATTTTCTTTAAAAGCTCTAACAAATGGGCCCTTAGTCTGATTAGAGCTGTTACTAAACTGCGCGACTCTTGTACTCTGTATATATTATATAGTGGTCTCTGCATTCAGAAATACCATATAAAATATCACAGCTACAGTTTCTCTATTTCTCTAAATCTAATAATGGAGACACTCAAGAGTCTGCATTTCAGAGTAGTAATTTATACCAATTGATTCTGTGTAAGATGACTTCTGTTTCACATATCAGCTTTGTAGATATGAGGAGGGGATTCAGCTGTGTGACGAGACCTTAAGTTCAGCTGAGAAGAATGCTTGTCCAATTCCTGCTGGCCAAGCCACATTTCTGGATGATTCAGAACTCTCAAAAATTTTCTACTTTAGAGTATGGAGGTGTTCAATTATGCTTAAAGCCTATTTTCACCTAGGAAAGCTTGAAGAAGGTCTTTCTTTGCTGGAACAACAAGAGGAAAAGGTGTCTGCCATAAACAAGTAATCATTACTATCCTATAACCCATTCACCCTCCTCTTCTTTTCCCAGGGGCAACTAGAAAAGAGAAAAAGAAAAATGAATATTTAACATTGATGATGATCTTTTTATCATCAGTTTTGATACTGTCCTTGCAGGAGTGGAAGCAAGGTTTTGGCGTCACGTATACCACTAGCTGCCACTGTACGCGAGCTTTTGCATCATAAGGTTAGCTTATACAATGTTTCAGGATATTTTAATGGCAGCCATGTATACTATCATATTTGTTTGCTTAATGCGTAGAACATTTCTTTTGTTAAAAGTAGAGTACTTTTTCTGCTTAATGCATATAACACTTCTGTTGTTAAAAATAGTTGTACTTTCTTTTTTTTTCTGATGTGCAGTTTTGCAGCAATATTTTAAGGTTTAACCGACTTTAAAATGGGTTTTGTAAGAAACATCAATTTTAGCATTGTAAATCTGTTCATTTGCAATAGAGTTACTTCTACTGCTTGTGCATGCTGTTGCTTTTGGTGACAATTGTCGTGCACATATACTCCTGTTTGAACTTGTAGAATTAAATAAAGCCTGGAGAGAAATGCTCCTATAATGGAATGGGATTCCTAAACACCAATTTGATTGTTTTTGGGTTTGGTATGCTTTCAAAATAAGTATATTCTTATAATATCACTTATTTTCAAAGCACTGACTATTTTTTCAGTTTAAAAAACCCAAACACTTGGGCTAACTGTGTGTATTTTATTAGTACTGAGGAGTTGGGATTAATATTAGTATAATTTGTGCAAACCTTTCCCAATAACCATTAAGCATACTACTCAGTTATGTTTTCTAGTTTTCTTTAACCCGGTAATTTATCCTCTTCCATTGAGCTTCTCTACTATTTTCTCATTGATGTTATATTGTATTCTAAGAAATATTCATCAGTTTAACTCAGTTTGCCCGGTTTTCTGTAACTTAGAAATTGCTTTTCATTGGGATTGATGTAAATCTATTCAAATGTAGACTGCAGGGAATGAAGCATATCAGGCTGGACGACACGCAGAAGCTGTTGAACACTATACATCTGTTTTATCTTGTAATTTGGAGTCTCGTCCATTTGCAGCTGTCTGTTATTGTAACCGCGCCGCTGCATATAAAGTGTTAGGTCAAATAACCGATGCAATTGCAGATTGCAGTCTGGCTATAGCTCTTGATGGAAATTATTTGAAGGTTTTTCCCTTCAACTGGATCTCCTTCCTTTTTTTAAAGATCTTGTATCTTTATCAGATGGGTTCTGGTTAGATATAGAAACTAGGAATAACATGTTTTGCCTAGTTTGATGAGCATTATTCATATTCAACCGATAGCTGATTGTTATTGATGTCACCATTGTGTTCTTGCGAACTTTCTGTTTAGGAATTTCAAACCCTGTTGTTCATTCCTTCTCTCTTTTATCTGTAATAA
Source organism: Vicia villosa (assembly GCF_029867415.1). Lineage (NCBI taxonomy): Eukaryota > Viridiplantae > Streptophyta > Magnoliopsida > Fabales > Fabaceae > Vicia > Vicia villosa. Next base: position 120,997,001 of record NC_081184.1, on the reverse strand, counting down.
CTTTTGCATTGAAGAATTGCTTAGGATTTCAATAGCACAGGACAATGAGAAATATGTTTTCACACTCTCGCAGGCACTTTCTAGACGAGCAGGTCTGTACGAGATGATCAGAGATTATTCCCAAGCAGCCAATGACCTTAGAAGACTTCTCTCTCTTCTCAGTAAGGCGCTTGAGGATAATGCCAATCATAAGGGAACATCTGATAGATCAATTAATTATACTAATGATTTGAAACAATATCGCATTCGGCTCTCCGAACTAGAAGAAGAAGACAGAAAGGAGATCCCTCTTGATATGTATCTTATTTTGTAAGTTGTTAGTACTCCTTTATCCTATTATTATAACTGACCAATTAACACCATTTTAGAAGAAGGCAAAATAATATTTCTCAAAATCACCGGTCACCATGAATTCTACTTTTGTGTGTATTTCCATGTTAAAACTGTACCCGATCCACTTATGAGGTTGATATGGGAAATTTTCAGACATAAAGGGAAGGTTTCATATTCGTCCTTCCTTGGTTCATGAAATTTAATGATCCATTTTTCAATATCTAGAGTTAGAAACTAAATAAAATTCATGTCAAAATTTGTGACTGAATTAGGATTCATAAGCTTATTAGTTCAGGACTAAATATAGGCTCATGGAAGGGATGGATCTGTAAGGTAATTATTCCCCAAATACACATCCAGAATCCGAAAATTACTATTAGAAAAAGGTCCATTTGGGAAACCTTTATTTTGGTTTATAAATATTTGATCCATTTTGCAAAAAACAATCCATAAAGAAGGTACCACATCATTGCTGTGAAGTTTAAACTTTCTTTAAATAGGTGGCACTCAATGGTTTGTTCATCAATAGTGTACATTTTAACTCTTCTCATTGTCAGTGGGTCATAGTAAAATTCTAGTTAAAAATATATTGATTACCTCAAAGTATGTACTGATGGAAAACATGATTGTCATGTACTAGTAACTTATTTATAAAACAGGAATCACCTACAACTTAATACAGATTTCAACTAAAAATAATACATCTGTGAGTAACCAAGGGTACTTTAATTAGGGTACCGGTACCTTAATGTGCTGTCAGACATTTATTGCTTGCTTGTGATACTTGGTGGACTCCCAAAGAAATCATTAAATGTTTTTAATGCTATACCATTTTATAATTGTCATCATTTCATGTGATGTGAGTTGTGCTTTTAAGTATGGTTGTGAAAACAAAATGTTGAAACCTCTGTTTTTAATTTAGAGGAATATAGCATTATATAGGTTTAAGGTTATGAGCTGATTGACATTATGATGGCAGGGGAGTTGAACCATCTGTTTCAATATCTGAAATCAAGAAGGCCTATCGGAAAGCTGCACTTAAACATCATCCGGACAAGGTTTTTTAATTGGAAACTTAGTTAGATAATGATATGTTTATAACTTTTATAACATTTTATTTTTTGTTGTAGGCTTGCCAGTCTTTGACAAAAAATGACCATGGAGATGATGGGATATGGAGGGTTATTGCAGAGGAAGTACATAGAGATGCTGATAGGCTTTTTAAAATAATTGGGGAGGCATATGCTGTCCTGTCAGACCCTGCAAAGGTATTTTATATAATTTCCAATAGGAATTAAAGACTGCTTTGCTTCTCCTTACTCGTTTGTGTGTGTTTTACCCCAACAAAGATGAGAATTGATAGTGTTTAAGTGCTCAAGAGGTCCTTCAAGTTTTCAAGCTCTAGCAAATTAATCTTTGTATTCATTTGATCGGTATTCTATTTTTGCAGCGTGCACGGTATGATGCAGAAGTAGAAATGAGAAATTTCCAAAGGCGACGCCCTGGAAATATGGGTAGAAATAATATGGAGAATCAGTATTGCCCATCTGAACAATCCAACAGAAGACATTGGAGAGAGGTTTGGAGATCATACGGTAATTCATCTTCTCAAAATTATGAAACTGGTCGACCAAGTAGGAAGTAACAAAGTTGCATGGAATGTTAATCCGGTTAGGATCTTGGTTGCAGTATGAGTCATGGAATTTGACTTTGTTTGGCGGCACTTTTAAAATATCTGCTGCATTTGGCCTGCCAAATTTTTGCAGTACAGTAATCTTCTCGCTTTATTTATCACGCTGTTATGCAGCTTCAACCCTTTGAGTTTTGAAGACCCGTTCCTGCATTCTATGACATAATTTTGGAGAAACCAAGCTGGTCAATGTTTCGGGTTGCTCGGAAAGGTTAAATTTTTCTCTTGACAAGAGAAACACAACATGGTTGCATTCGATGAGCATTTTTATTGTTTTTTTTTTCTGCGAGGAGTTGGTGTGTTGGCTTGGCTTGCGAGGAGCAGCATGTGTAAAGGAAGCTTGAAATTTTTTGCTGATTTTTTTAATTGTGTAAATTTTATAGACATTTACAGGATGTTGATTTTGAGATGTACAGACGAAATTAAATCGTAATACCACGTTAACGATTGTAATTATCAAAACAACAACAGTTTGGCCAATGTGGGAGAGGGGAAGACTTAAACGAAATTTTAAAAAATATAGAAAAATATTTGACATTTTTTTTAAAAATGATTTTGTTTAGAATGATAAAAGAGTCATTATCATTACTAAATTATTAATTTTCAAAATAGTATAACAATCTAAAAGATATTTGGAAAATTTATGTAAGCTCTCAAAAATCCTCCTTCAATATGATTTTTGAGTTTCCTCATTTTATGGGATTTTTGGTGTTATCAATAAAATGAAACCCTCCAAAATCCTCCTACCTAAAATCTTTTTATTCTTTTCACTCCATTCTTCATATTTTTCAAAGTCCTCCCTTTCCCTCCAAACTCGCAAACAAAACCTCAAAGATTTGCTAACTCGAAAATACTCTTCATAAATTCGGAGATGCATCTTCGGATGCAATTACACCAAATTTACTTTTTTTTTAGATTTACTCGATTTTAAACAAAATATGATCTGGAGATACATCTCTGTATAATATAATATTTGAGTGTATCTAGAAATGCATTTAAAAAAAAATCACATGTACTCATTTATGGTGTCTTTATTCACTGAGCTAAAAATAATCTCATGTACACACTTTTGGTGCCTATATTCACCGAGTCCATGTACTCATTGATGGTGTGGGGTGGCAAAACGGGTCGCACCCCTCGCCTTATGCCACCAAAAAAAAATGGGGTGGGGTAGCCCGCCAAATGAAAATGAGTATAAAAATCTAATCCGCCCCGCTAAGGTGGCGGATTGGCGGGCTAATTCATACTATTTTTTTATTTATTTTTTTTTTTTTTTTATTAGATTAATAGTTTTTTTTAGCTTTCAATTAGATTTATCACTTATTTTTTTTAAAGCATCTTTTAAATAAAGTTTACTTAAAAAATATTGCATATATTCACAAATAAATATAAAAAATAAAACCATCAATAAATAGAATAACTATAATTAATTATTAAAGGTGAGTTTATAAGAATAAGAGCGGCGGGCTTTGGTGGACGGCAGATTTTGGCGGGCGACGGGTTTTGGCGAGGCGAACTTTGGTGGACGACAGACCTAAAATTCCAACCCAACCTGTCATTTTTTTACGGGTGCACGGGCTGGCTTGGCGGGCCACGGCCCGTTTTGCCACCCCATTGGTGTCTTTATTCACTGAGCTGATTTAATTAATGACTCAGTGATATGTCCGGAGATGCATGTCGGAAATGTCAAATGGGAAATTGAGTAAAACATAACTTTGTATGATCTTCTTCATACTCAAATAACACTTCATTCTAAAAACCCTTTAAAAAGTTTCTTTCATTCTCAATCAACTTTTCTACACCAAAATATCATTCTTGTATTTCATCACTTTAAAAGGAGCAAAACAAGTTAAAATTGTAGGTAAAGTTCATTCATTTCATCCCTCATTATTTGCTTTAATTTGCTTTTTGAGCTAAAAAAAACGTTGAATCCGCATATGCATCTTCGGATGATGTTAGTTGTGGTTCGGATGTGCATATCTGAATCCTGTTAGTTTGATTTTTAACATTATATTTCTGTTATTGGTAATATTAGATATGATGCACCCATATATGTTTTCCAAAGCTATTGTGATTGTGAATGTTAAATCGGTCGAAGTGAAGCATGATGTTAAACCAAATAAAGTGAATGATGATGTTAAACCGGATGAAGTGAATGTTGATGCTAAATTGGGTGCTCGACTGGTTATTGTCAAGGCAGATGTTCATGCACAATTTACAATAAAGAAGAGTTTATTGTTTGTGAACATATGCTACAATGAGTCCATAGGGAGGCGCGGAAATTAGGATTTGGCGTTGTAATCGAAAAATTCGACAATGATTTGGATACATGAGAAATATTTCTAACAATGAGATGCGGAAGAAGTGACATGTACCAACCACAAATTAGGAAGTTGAAATTAGATGACATTGTATTGAGGAAACGTTAGTGTCCGTTTAAATTGCACCGATACCGTACATCGAATGAGACAGAAATTTAATGTGATTTTCGGTATACATAATCTTGCCTTGACTGAAAAGCTAGTCGGTTTGTCTCCTTGTTCCCGAGGAGAGAGAACTTGCTTTGTACATGACATTAATCATGGTGACACCGAAAAACAAACTTGCATCTTTGTAACAGAAAATACCTCTAAATGTTTCAAATATCAAACAAATATACAACGTGTGTGCTCAAAACAACAAGGCAGTAAGAGGACCAAGATCTTAGATGCAAAAACTGTTAAGGCTTCTAGAGAATGACAAATATGTTTCTACGCACAAAGTTTGTAAGGATAAAGTCATCATTCGAGATATATTTTATAGTCATCCTGATTCCATCAAGTTGTTCAACACACTTACCATTGTACAAAACAAAGAAGTATAAACTTCCACTCTTAGAGATTGTTGGTGTTACTTCTGTGGAGATGACTTTTTCAGTCGGTTTTGTATTTTTGAAATCCAAAAAATAAGAGAATGTTACATGGACTTTGAAAATGTACAAGACTATGTTTAAGGATCAAGAAAATATGTCAGAAGTAGTAATCATCGATCGTGACATTGTAGTGATGAATTTGGTTGCGATGATGTTTCCTACATCGTAAGCATTATTTTGTAAGTATCACATAATCAAAAATATGAGAAGTCGAGTAAAACATGCGGTTGGCATGAAACAAGTCAAAGGTGAAGATAAAAAATGGTCAAACCTGATGTGGTGGTGGAAAATATAATGGATGCATGGAAAGCTATAATAAATTCTTTCAAGAAAATTAAATGTCGAATTTGTATTATATTTCAGGAGTGTGTGTGCGATATATCCAAATTTTATAAAATATATTGAGGGTACTATTTTGGATCAGGTGAAAGAGAATATTATTTGTGCATGAACCGATCAAGTTTGACACTTTGACAATACAAAAATTAACATAGTTGAATCTGCACATGCTAGACTGGAGAATTGGTTGAAAAATAGTAAAAGATATTTTTGTCGAGATTGGGACGTCGTGAACCAAATGCTCCGAAATCGACAAAATGAGATACACACATCTTTTTGTCGGAGCATTATTGTGTTATAACACCGATTTAAAGACAACATCCTTTATTCACATAGAATAAGAATGAGAATAATGATATGGATATAATTATTTGTTGAACACATAGAAAGGTTATAGCATGTAGAAAGTAATGATATGTCAATTCTCAAGAGCTAGATACACCTACGGCCTTGCACTACAATAGGAATAATTTTGCTGAACTACACTTAGAATGGAAAATTCATGCATATATTCCTAATCCAAGTTCCTTCGGATTTGTCTCAATCATCCATGGGGACCTGTTTTTTTTTCAAAAGAAAACAGCATATTTCAAATTTTTCAGAGTCTCATAATACATAACAGTAACACAAGCGCAAAGGTTAGAAAGTTAACCTGTTCATTGCAAAGTTAATCGTTCCCTGGCTAGCACGCTTGAGAAGAACTTCTCTTGCTTCAACTGGAATTCCTTGAGGCTGCATTTAGAGTTCAACAAAATAGTTACAGCACAATAAAAACTTGTTTGCTGAAATTTTTGGTATTGCGCCTTTGAAATGTGTAACCACTATATAAAAGCACAAAGATTGTAAATTAGATACAAATATACACCTCTTCAGGAAACCAAACCCCAGGCTGCGTGCTTCCTTCAAGAACTGCAAGTGCAAATGCAGCTGTGGAAATTCCTACAGATCTAAGAGAAAGTATACTGTATAGTCAAATAACAAGTGTATTATTTTTGAAAAAGCAGCTATTTGTCTGAAATATTTTGTTAGTAACAATATAGAGTTACTATGATTCCAATTTTTAGAAGTAATAATAATATAAGGGTGTCATTGAAATTTGAAACGTCTTCACAATGCTACTGGCTGCTAATCCCTTTTGGCTGCTTAAGTTTGGTAGTGTATATGGATTACTAAAACTAACTTAGAAATATAATTCATATTTTAATGGTATAAATACAATTTATAGTTATAATATTATTTTATGTTTCAATTCAATAAACAGAACAAAAACTATGTCACTAAAAATTGCACTGTATAATATTTTAAAATAATCATCCGTAAAAATAATTTAATTAATACCAAAAAATGTGTCACCTAAGAAAAGAAAAAAGGAAAAGGAAAATAATGACTTACTCTGAAAGTCTTCTATGGCTGAAAATACCAACTGTATTGCGGCCGCTTGATAATTCTAGATCAACCTGTTCAGAAGATAAGGAGATTTTTAGTTTGAGGTTCATGTGGATCAGAAGATGACATAATTTATTTAAGTATCTCATGTAAAAATCATAGCAATTCAATAATATATAAAAGGAACAAGATGATTAAGTAAAAGCTCAATCACTTTCATTCGCCTTACCCTCATTGATACACGTTCTCCAGCAAACCCATCTACTGCTCGAACAACAGGATCAAACAATTCAACCATTCTTTGGACTTTACTTCTGTCTCTCAGAAATTCCTGTATTTTAGCTCTGAAGTCAATCACATAATAATTAACATATAGTTTAATTTCGTATTTTCATTCTCATGATATGTGTAACTTATTTCACATTAACATTTGTATTCCAATTTTCCTTTTTATGTTTCCACAGCTTCGCATCATGGTGCTAGAACCTATTAACAAGAAACTTAAAGAAATTAAATCTTCAAATTCCTCAATTTCTAGTGAAACAAAGTTCAGTAGAATATTTTACTGATTGCGTTCTGATAGATCCCTGGCACTAAGGTGTACAATAGTACAATTGATTGCTAGGAAATGAGATTGTGGGGCCCACACTGAGGCGGGATCTACAACAGGGGACCCCAAACAATTTAGAATTTTTGCTATAAACTTGTGCATAGAGAAGATATACTTGTTAGAACTTGCTATAAACTTTTGCTATCACCTGGTCCCCTATTGCATTCTGATAGTTCGACCTTTTAAATGGAATGGACATGTATAAACGTACAGTGGCAGCAGTAGATGTTAGAGACTGTTGTGAATAGCTGTGCAAGGGAAGTGTCATCAGCATGTGGTGAAGGTGCACTGCTACAAGCTGATAGAAGAAATGGGATAAAAGGCTACAAGAGGAGAGAGGAAGGGGGAGATTTTGTGAGAGAGAATTTGGGTTGGAGTCAGAAAACCATAACATGATTAAGTTTATACATGTTCATTCTATTTAAAAGTTCAACCTTTATTGCATTGCTTTAAACATTATGTGATCAAAATAAACACATAAGATTATATAAGTAGGTCGTAGTGTAATGTATGTAGTTCACAAGGTTCTTCAACTCTCACTAGTCCCAACCAGAAGTAAAATATAATCAACTTTAAGTTTTTCTCATTGATATATAGGGTTATAGGTCTTCATATTTCACTATAAAATAATTTAGATTTCACAAAACTCAAATTTTAAATAAAATCCTTTAAAAATAGTGGTTAGAAAGTAGAATATTATAGTATATAGTAATTACAAATGCTAGGTACTAAAAAATGAATGACATAGAATAGAATAGTAGAAATAGCAAACTATCAAATGAATTGCCAAATTGCAATAATAGAATCAAAGGTTACCAAAACCAACCAATAGTAAAATGCTCAAGCAAAAAATAAACGAGATCAAGCCTACAAAACTTGTGCCTGACTTCGTTATCCTCCTTGTTTGCATCATTAAATTAGATTTCAGGATGTCATATGGCTTATAACAAGGATAACAGAAATACTTGAGGTATAGCAAATCGCAGTAATCATTTCATAATAGATTGAGCATGCTATCAGAAGCAATGCTGCATTGAGAGATTGTTTTCATGCACGCTGATAGCAATTTCAATAATCTGAAAACAAGCAATATCCAAGAGACTCACCGGAGGAAGAAGTTTCGCCATAATTTCCATTCCCCAATTCCAGAAAAATGGTGCTGTTCCAAATCTGGCACTTACAGATGGCACTCCTAGAATCTCATGAGTACTTCTAACCTCTGGCAAATTCCTGAAAACCATGTATTGAAGTGGAACCCTAATTTCTGAAGAAAGCAAGTATATAGAGGCAATTAAATCAATTTCTTGTTGATCATATATTATAACATGTATAATGTGACTGAACATAAAATAACATTCACATATTGAATGTCAACTGTTAATATAAACACAGACTCGATGATGACTTGGGGCTTGTCTAATTGAGTTTTTGTTTTTTTAAACTATTCTACAAAAAAAAAAAATCAAAAACTCTTTCAAAAATAAACTAAAAAATAATTATTTGGTATATTAATTTGAAGAAAATGAGGGATAAAAAAACAAAAACTTTGATAAATTTGTTTTGAGAACAGATAGTAAAAGAGGTGGGTGACAGGTGGAGACAAAACAGAAATGGAGAACAATGATGGGGCCGATAATGGTGAAAGGGTGTCAAGTTGTGATGACGATAACAATGGGGATTAGTGATGGACAGTGGTTGCATTGACAGCCGTGGTGGAGGCAGGTGGCTGGCACCGATGGTAATGAAAATGGTGGAGGGTGCCTGGCGGCAGTGGCAACATTGATAGAGGGTGTCGGAAAGGGACAGTGAAGGGTGTCGGAAAGAGACTGTGAAGGGTGTCAGGTAGGGGGAATGGATAACAACAATGAAACAATACATAGAAATAAAAATGAGAAAATCAAGATATATAAACCAAAAAAAAAAAAATAGGACTCTAGATTGATCTTGATTTGTTGTACTGAAAACCAAAACACTAAACAAGTTTTAAGAACAAACAATTAGAACACCTATACTTTTTATAAGAAAAAATAGTTTTAAACACTTTAATCATGCATACCCTTACTACTTTAGTTTGTTTTTGAATCATGGTTAGTAAGGATATTCTGACTTCCAACACTTTCAATATAATAATGAACTTACAGCAGATAAACATCTTTTTTGCCAATCCCTTTTCCAAAGTCAATCTTGAGCATTCCACTATATGGCTTCAGTTTGACCTTTTCTCCTAGTTGAACATTTCAGCACCATTGTTTAATCCTACAAACAAAATGGTAATTTAACCTAGCTAAAATTAACATGTACAAACTCTCTAGACAACAACCTTTGTTATACGCAACTACTTCCTCTCCCAATAGCAAGAAGCTCGTGGCTAATATGGTTGGACCAGCCCCGCCAGTTCCAGCTGTGTAGTAGTAGAACCTGAATTGACCATACCGTAGCAGCTCTAAATCAATGAGACCAGGAAAAAAATACTTATCTCTGTCCCTGGTTAACCTATTCTTCTTGTCTTTTTTCTTTATCTTCATTTTTCTGCTAAAGCTTATTTTGTTTTGGTGGATTGAGAGAAACAGATAAATAAAGAAAAAGATTCTACATTTCCAAGTTGTGCGAAGACAGAAATATATCCTCGGTAAGGCACCTGTCCTACGTTAGTGGTTGATAAGAGTAGTGGAAGTGTAGGGTAGTAATGGGGGTATTCTTAAAGTGGAAGGAGCTGGTTCTTGTGTAATGATCAAGAGTGTTTTGTGGTTACTGGAGTGTTGGTTTGTTCATGGCATAAAAGATAAGTAGGACTGTAGGAGAGGGCGAGGAGGCTTATTATATTGTATATAGCCTTAATGTTGCCTCTTATGTTTCAGTTTGTTTTTCTATTTGGGGTTGGTATTTTAGCCCTGTACATAGTACAATTTACTATGGTTGGTGTGGGCTCATCTTGAACCAGGATCATGGTTTCTTAATAAATTTCGCTCCTAAGTAATGACATCAACACAATAAATTTGCATAGATTAAAAAATCATAAACTCTAAAACTCTATGAGAGAAACCATCACCTTAGCCTCTCTGGCTTATCTTCACTTTCACTTTCACTTTCACTTTCACTTTCTGCTAACCGGACTAGCTCCGCTGCCATGACTATGACAAAATTATAGGAAGTATTAGCAACCAAAATTCAGAATATGCTTAAAAGCATATGCAAAAAAAAATCTCACTCAACATAACTCCATACAATTCCATGATAAATACTTCAATAATCAAGCGGTGTATAGGTCAACTCAACATAACCGGTAAACAAATAATTGAGCAATTCTAACAATGAGTTGGCAAGCATAAGAATAATGAAGAAATAGGCTAGCACCATTGCTCACTCCAGGGTATATTCCTGCAGTTGTTATAGCTGGAACATTTGCAGCTAGCGCCCTACTCATGAAGGATTTCGCACGGCGCGAATAGGCCGTGTCATCACAAACATCAATATATGCCGTCTGCAACAAAAAAGGAAACAAAATAAAAAGAATCAAACTACAAATAGTTAAGCAAAGGTAAGATAAACATATATAAACATAGAAGCATAGACTTGTACAGTGATTTTTACACTATATAAGATACCTTGGTATTAATGGCAGCTTCAAGCACACTACATTTTTCTGTCTGTTGAAAAGGACCAGCGGCATGAACTACAAGATCCACGCCTGTAGAAGCAATCTAACACTATATATAATCGACATCAACAACAACTTCGATAATCGAATTCAATTTAGAAACAAACAAACACGAGACACAGAGAAAATGCTAAGATTGAAATTGAAATTGAAACTTCACCTTTCAAAGCAGTTTCCAGTGAATTGGCGTCGTCAATGTCGACGCGTGCGAAACCAGAATTGCCACCGAGTTTCGCAACGAGAGCTTCACCTTTCTCCCTGTTTCGGCCGGCGACGAGGATCCGAAGGTCAGGGCAGAGGTTGGAGAGAGCGGTTGCGGTTGATCCTCCAACACGACCTGTTCCGCCGAGTACCAAAACTCTTGAGTTGCGGAGCTTCTCCGGTAGCTCGGGGAGGTTGGTGGCGTCGGTGGCGGTGACCTTGAAATTCAAATTGAGAGGTAATGATGTTGGCGCCATTGATTTGGGGAGATTGGTTTGTTTCACTTCATTTCCCTCTTATTTTTTCTGCGTTTTCTCTTATCACGAAAAATCCTTATCCTATTTCCTTCATTGCTCTTGGCTCTTGCCACGTTCACTCATGCATAACAATGCAAATTTAATTTAGATTTTTTTCTTTAAACCCCTTCATGTCCGACATAGCACATTCCTAAATAATAAATAGGGTTAAATATGTTTTAGGTCCTTGTAAATAATTCAAAAAATGCTTTTCGTTCCTCTAATATTTTTGTTCAAATAATGGTCCCTCTAATATTTTTCGTCCCTATTATGCATCTCTGCCGTCAATTTCACTTAGAAGCTGACGTGGAGCATGACTTGGCATTTTTTTAAAAATTTTTTAAATAATATATGATGATTTGTTAATTGAAATAGTAACTAAGTAATAAACCCACAAATTACAACTTTTCATCTTCATTTCTTTTCCACTTTGACGTTTTCTCTCAAAGTTACTCTGCTAGGGTTTTTTTACGAAGAGAAGGTGAGGTGAAATATGTTTCCACCACTTCCATTCACTTATGCCAACATTAACAAGCAAGGTATACTATATATGCTAACTTGATTAATTTGTCATAGTTGCAGAAACGGTCATTTTTGCTGCTCACGATTTCTCTGTGGTCCCAAACAAGTGCTGAAAGCTGATAGTGTTGTGGTCCCTCGACATTGAATCTGAGGTAGGACCAGTTGTATATTATTATATTCCCCTTTTGCAAAGCTTTGTTTGGTATAGAAAATGTTCTTCGTGGGTCCCTAGTTTATTGTCATTTTCACTGTTTTTTTAGGGATGGGTACATTTAAGGTAATATTTTACACTAAGGGTGCTTTTGCAAAAGATCCAAATCTGACCTACGAGGATGGGGAAGTTTATGCTTTTACTGGTCAAGACACTGGGTCGTGGTCGTTTTTTGATTCATGTGACTTAGTTATGTCCATAGATCCTGGGTTTGACTACAAAAAAGTTAGGATGTGGTGGAAGCATGTTGATGGTAGTCTAGAAAATGACCTCAATCCATTTAGGGATGATAGTGATGCTTTTGAGATGGTTGCTTCAGTCCATAATGAAGTAGGTGACATTGAAATATATGTTGAGCAGAAACCAAGCACAGGGGATGCAACATTTATGGAGAATGTAAGGAAGAGGAAGAAGGGCAAAATGGATGAAGGTGATGATGAACCAAAGGGTGATGAGGGTGATGAGAGTTCCAGTGATGAGTCAGTGAAGGATATTAAGTTTGAAGACAGTGAGGAAGAAAGGATGAATCCATTTGATGAAGGTTTTGATGAGGGATTTGAAAAGGATGAACCCAATAAGCAACCAACTGCAGATGGTGCAGATGTTGCAGGCTCTAGTCAGGGTATGAATCCTAGTTTGATTACACCTGAAATGGGTAAGGAACATGTCATTGAAGATGAGTATTTGACTAATGAGCTTGATAGTGGTGCTGAAGATGATAGGCTTAGGGTTGTTAGGTTTAATGAGGAAGATGGTGTAAGCAAAGATTTTAAGTTCAAGGTAGGCATGGAATTTTCATCACTAAGTCAGTTCAAGAGTTGTATTCTTGAACATAATGTGCTGAATGGGAGGGATGTCAGGTTTGAGAAAAATGATGCAGTGAGATGTATAGTTGTTTGCAAGGAGAAGGGACAGTGCAATTACACTGTGTTGTGTAGCAGAGTGTTAACATCAACTACATTTAAGATCAAGACATTGTTTGATAAACACAAGTGTGGAAGACAATTTTTTAACAAGAGTGCAAAAGCTGAATGGGTGGCAAAAGTAATTGTTGATAGGATGAAAAACTGTAGCAAAATGAAATTGAATGAAGTAATTGAAGATGTAAGAGTGAGATTTGCAACTGAAATCCCTGGATGTAGGGCATTTAAGGCTAGGCAGATTGCTAAGAGGGTTGTGGAAGAGGACTCTAGCAAACAGTTCAGTCTATTGTGGTCATATGGGGCTGAATTGAGAAGAGCTTCCCCAGGAAACACCTTCAAGATGAACATATAAACTCCAGGACCAAGTTAACTACCAAGGTTTGAAAGGTGTTATTTGTGCTTTGATGGAACAAAGAAAGCCCTGAAGTTAGCTTGTAGGCCTTTTATTGGACTAGATGGATGTCATCTAAAGCACAAGTATGGTGGGATATTGTTAATAGCTGTTGGGAGAGATCCAAATGACCAATATCTACCCTTAGCTTTTGCAGTAGTGGAAACTGAGTCAAAAGACACTTGGAGTTGGTTTATGGAGCTTCTACTTCAAGATATTGGTGAAAAAAGATAGTGCTTCATTTCTGACCAACAAAAGGCATGTCTATTTTTTTTGGCTATAACTCCTTTGATTGGCTTTCCTTATTAATTATATTTTTTAATGGTTTCATTGTTGTTTCAGGGTCTTGTACAAGTTTTTGAGGAGCAATATCCAGCTTTTGAACATAGGTTTTGTGTAAGGCACTTGTATGCAAACTTTAAGAAAAAGTTTGGAGGTGGAACCCTATTCAGGGATCTCATGCTGGCTGCAGCAAAGGCTACTTATGTGGAGGCTCATCAGCAATTCATGCTTAAGATCAAAGAGGCTAGCAATGATGCTTTTGAATGGTTGGAAGCAATCCCAAAAGCTAAGTGGTGTAAGCATGCTTTTCCTCTGTATAGTAAGTGTGATGTCTTGATGAATAATTTAAGTGAGTCCTTTAATGCAACAATCTTGCTTCAAAGGGATAAGCCAATCATAACTATGTTTGAATGGATTAGATCGTATCTAATGGGTAGGTTTGCAACCTTAAGGGAAAAAGTTATTGGGTATAAGGGTAGAATCATGTCTAAACCACTTAGGAGGTTAGATAGAGAGATTGAAAAGAGTGCCAGTTGGACTGCAACTTATGCAGGACAATTGACCTTTCAAGTTACACATGTAATGTTTACTGATAGTTTTGTAGTAGACTTGGCTAAGCACACTTGCTCATTGTCATACCCCAAAATTTGCCCACCATATTTTTATATTCAGGCTCAGCTGAATGTCAGAAGCACAAGACTTAATTGCATGAACACTCTCCTAATCAACTACTCTCCAACTAGGGTTTTGTTCTTCTCAAAGAGAAATCAATCTCTGATGCCTCAAATGGATCTCATGGCCTCCCATATGAGTCATAGTATCTCCATATAAGCTTCAAATCCAAAGATTGCTCAGTCAACTACTCAAATGATCAATAGACGACTAGTTGACCAAAAAGTCAAACTACGGTCAAACCACAGTCAAAACTCCTGATTTTTTGACAACATCCTCATATTGAAGTATCATTCACCATTTGATCAAAAATTGATCATGGTTCATCAAGGAAAGATCAGAAATCGACAAATTCAAAAGTTTCTAAATTAGGGTTTTCATAGGAGAAAGTCAACTGAACTTTGACCAGCCATAACTTCCACATGGAACATCATAAAATTTCCATCCAAATCTCATTTTGAAGGAAATTGAGTTCTCTACAACTTTGTCTCTCACAAGCCAAGGCCAGAAATGCACCATTTGGGAGATATGAGCCAAAACATTACAGGTCCTTTTAGAAGATCGCAAAAAAGTCATCTTTTTGCAAAGAAGTGTACATGAACATGGAAACTTCAATGAAGATGAAACCAAAAGGGGTGTTTAAATGACTCCTTGAGCTTTCTAAAAAGTATGAGAACACCGTCATATGATCAAAAATGAGGGAGATACGCGTTGCACAAGTTGGTCGAATTTCTAGAAAAATGTGAAAACATAAATTGGCAAAATGCATGCTTTTAAGTAACGGGCCTATGATATTGCACCTCCCACGTGATTTTCACTTCAAGATAAGCCCATTAGTCATATAAATTTTATTTCATGATTTTATATCATTTATATTTGATTTTATTTATTTAAATTCAAATTAAATCATATAAAATCACACTTAAATGAGATAATTTTTATATTCCAATTATTCAATCAAATCCAATCTCATCCAATGGTCATGATTAAAGAAGAAATATGCATGGAATAGCATAAGGTTCAAAAATAGAAAGATTTCATATGAAAATCTCTTTCAATTTCCATGTCACTAATTTGCTTGATTATTCCACAAGATTCAACCCTAATCTCCTCTCATATATATTCTTAAACACTGCAACAAGTAGGGGAACGAAATTGGATGAGAGCGCAGCCCCAAGAACACTTAAAAACTTTCAAAGAACTTCTCAAACTAGGGCATGCGAGAAGAATTCGTTCAACAAAGTTGCAGGACAAAACAATCATCCCAATTCATCCTTCAGGTAATAAAGCATGATAACACAGTCATAATTTACGTTCATGCTGCTTGGAACATGCGCTTTATTCTTTGACATATTCATCGTATTTTTGTAAAATTCGTATCCCAATTTCCCTTGCGTTTTAACGTGTTTTTATCATGTGCATGAGTTCCTGGAAACATTTAGAAGGGACTTGGATCGTTGATAGCAAGCTTTAACGCAAGAACCATGTTACACCATTGTTAGGGCATGGAACATGTATGCTGTCGTTCTCATAGTTGCAGCGAATTTCAGACCAAATAGACATCACCAACGAATTCGCAGGACCCTTTTTAGCTAATCTGGGTCATTAGATCTTGTTTGGAGATTGATTTTTGTGGAGGTTTATTTTCTGAAAATTGCTACGAAGAAGACGAAGCAAAACAGCGGCAAAAACATGGCTATTCCGTAGCAAAATCTGGGCATGGAACGTTGAAGACGATGAACAGTGACCCTGGGCCCCGTTCGTCACGTGCGCGTCTTCTATTGGCCAGTCAACAACTCTGGATTTTCTCCCTCCTTCCCATTCGTCAGTCAGCGTCTCAGGGCCCCACTCTTGACTGTTCCCCACTAATTTTTATTTTGTCTCTTTATTTATTTATTACCATTTGATCATTTAACAATTAACTAACGTGGCTCAGTTGGTAGGTGATGGAGAGATTTCAATTGGGAGAACTGGGATCGATCCCTGGCTCTAACAACAATTTTTTTTAAAAAATTGTCAACATGTTTGTTACTTCAAAATCCAATGCAACGCATCAAGACACCCCACGCTGCACCTTGCGATCCCCACCGTCAGATCAGCGTAAAACCAATTCTGATGGTCTCAAAAGCGCTGGTCCACCATGGATCCTCATCAACCAACCACACTGGATCAGAGCTAAGTTTCTCAATTATCTTTTATTTTAATTACATGAATATTTCTATCTTAATTTCTTTATTTTTCTTTTTCTAGTATAGTTATTATCATTTATATTTTTTTACTTATCTTAATAAATTATTTTTTACATAGTGAAATTATAATCACCACTTTTTTAATCGAAAACCCGACTTTTCTTATAACATTAAAATAATTATTTCCTTAGGCTAATACTATTTTTTGGGTTAATTGAATGCCTTGAACCCTGATTTTATTTTAGCTCACTATTTTTAGCATGATAACTAATCACTGTCAATGGTAGGTGTTATACACCAATGCATTTTTAGCCTTACAAACCCTGTAGGTCACAATCAGTTTTCTTGAATAAACCTTTGGTTTAAGGGTAGGTTTGTAAACCTTTTTTATCATTCATGCACTAACCTTTTTCTTTCTTTGTTCAAAATTTTAGGATTAATCAAGATTCTTCCGACTACGCGCCGTCAGATCAAAAAAGCTAAGTTCCATTTTCTTTTTTTTTATCCTTTTATTTTTTATTTTTGCATTATAGGTTCGATTAGGTTTTACTTTATCTGTTGATGAATTCCTCCTGCACTCTTTGCCTTCTTTTTCTGTTGTCAACTCTTTAAATGGTCAGGATCAATGCTTCTCATGCTTCAAGGCAAATCTCTGCCCCGCCAATCTTCACCAATCGAAGTTGAAGGTTTTGTCAAGTCGCCAAAGCTACGAATGTTGGTAAACCTAAACCCTATTTTTATTACTTATGTCAAACCCTATTAAGGGATCCGCTGGTTTCATTGTTCCCTTCCCCCATATTATTATGTAACTGTTTACCGGTTGTATTGTTTGGCCTTGAAGGCACTTAAAACTGTTATCTATTGTATTATTATATTATTCTTACTGCGTGGTTAGTAATATAGGGAGTGACAAGACTAATTAATCAAACGTTAGATCACTAACATTACAAGATGAATTATTCGAATACAACCACGTGATTGTTGCACCCACACACCTTTAGGGTAATCCCTCAGGTTGCCTTCTTGTTGCCTTATTTATCGGTTGCCTTGTTGCCTTCAATTATACCTAAAATAGTCAAAGTCCCTCGATCCCGAGGATACCTAAAGCAATGCTGCCTGTCGCCTTCAAAGTTATTGAAACTCCCTCGATGTTGCCTTATAAAGAATAACTGTCCTTATTGCTAAGGTATCCTCGCATGATGCCTAAACAGATAAAATGACTATTATATCCTTCCCTTAGACTACCTGCCCTCTTTATGGCAAGGGACAGTCTTATGGCGAACGATTCCTCGATGACCCTTAACATCCAATTGAAAGACTTCCTGCCCTCATATGGTGTGGATAGATCCTTTCGCCCGAAAAGCTAAAAGAACGATTTTTCAAACTTAGGGTAGTTGCTATTAATTGCTTGCTCTAAATTCAAAACTATTTTCCCACTCATTTCAAATCAAATTCAAAAGACTACGCTTATTTACAAGCTAAAGTTCTTATTCAAACTCTTCTCAATCATTTCAAACAAATCAAACATTTCAAACAAAAGTGAGCTAAGCAATTAAGAGCCCATGGATAACCATGGATGCAAAGGGTGCCTTACACCTTCCCTTTGTATAAATTACCCCCGAACTCAAAATCTTTTTAAAAGGCTTTTCCTGTTCTTTTAGCCTTTCCTAAAATTGGATAAAATAAAAGTCGGTGGCGACTCATGCTTAACCGCGACATTTTTTCGATTATAAAAAGTCAGTTCACCGTGTTACACTCATGTAATTATTGGGATCTGATTGGCATACCATGTAGACATGCCATTTCTGCCATCCATAGGAAAGTATATGATCCCATTTATTATGTACATCAGTGTTATCACAAATCAACTTATGTCAAGTGTTATGAGGTGGGCATCACCCCTTTGAATGGTCAAAACAAGTGGCCCAAAACAAATGATCCTGTCATTTTCCCTCCAATGTTCAAAAGAGGCCCAGGCAGACCCAAAAAACTAAGAAGAAGGGATCCTGATGAATCAAATGCAACCAGGTGGAGAAGATCTAACACTACTCATAGGTGCAAGATATGCATGGAGTATGGTCACAACAAAAATACATGTAAGAAGAACAAACAGATTGTTCTACATAGCAACCCAAATGTCAATACAACTGAGCTTCCCACACAAGCAAGTCAAACTGGAACTGAGCTTCCTAAACCAAAGCCAAAAAAGGTTAGTGTTATGTTTTCAAAATATGATTGATCTATTTTATGCAAGGAGAACCTATTTGTCATGATTTGTTCTGTTGTAATTGTTTTCAGGGTAGACCAAAGGGTTCTCTAAATAAGAAGGGTAAAGGATCTAATGTGAAGGCACCAAGTCAAGCATCTGTACAGGGCTATGTTGAAGCTCCAACTGTTGAGGTTCCACCAAACTCAGAATATGTTGAGGTTCCACATGTGCAGGTCAATCCTGAAGAAGGATCTGAAGCTCATAATGAAGTTCCATCTGTCCAAGTTAATCCTAAAGTTCCTACTGATTCTGCACCAAACCCAGATAGAAGACAATACCTTGATGAAATAGATCCAGATGTTTTGGATGCAATTCTCAATGATATCAACAATGAGGAAGGAAATGTCCTTGACATTCCACCACTGAATGTTGACCTAAGTCCTATA
This sequence comes from Vicia villosa, assembly GCF_029867415.1. Taxonomy (NCBI): domain Eukaryota; kingdom Viridiplantae; phylum Streptophyta; class Magnoliopsida; order Fabales; family Fabaceae; genus Vicia; species Vicia villosa. Next base: position 120,977,732 of record NC_081184.1, on the reverse strand, counting down.
AAAGAGCAGGCTGCACAGAAAGCTGGACCAAAAACGTTTTTTGGGTCTGTACCAAAAGTAAAAAAACATCATGTGAAGCCAGCTTTTAAAGATCCTGTAAGTGTCCATGCAAAACTACAAATCATTAATGTTGTTACATTCTTATCACTACGCCAAATTTGAGTTTTGCCAGCACAGCTACGAAAGCGCTTTTGGAAAAAGCGCTGGCATAGGCTTCACAAAAAACAAAATTAAAAAACACGCTAAAAAAACATTAAAAAAGCGCTGGTATAGCCCATGTCTACAAAAGCGCTTTTCAAAAGCGCTGGTATAGCCCACCTTACGAAAGCGCTTTGCAAAAGCGCTGATATAGGGGTAGATATGAAAGCGCTTCAAAAAGCGCTGGTATAGGTATATGGTACGAAAGCGCTTTTAGCGAAAAAGCGCTGGTATAGGGTTACCTATGAAAGCGCTTTTGAAAAGCGCTGACGTAGGTCATTTTAAAATTAAATTTTTTAAAACAAATTAAAACAGACGCGTTTTGTACCTTTCATTATTTCATCGTTCTCACTGTTTCTTCACTGCCCTCAGTACTGTTCTCTTCTTCGTTCATCCTTAACAAAACCGACCACCGTCTATCGCCGCCGCCAACCTCCACAACACCGACCACCACTCAACATCTTCTCGCCGCCGCCGTCGTTCTTGCTGAGCAGTTTCACTTTGTGAAGGTTAGCGAAATTCACTGTTGTAGTTTTAGGGTCTGTAGTAGTTTTAGGGTTTTGTGTTAGGTTTTAATGAATGGGTTTGCTGTCATTGCATTGTTGCTGCCATAGGTCCGGTGATAATCTGATTTTGTGTTTTGCTCTTAAAAATCTGAAAATCTGATTCATGTCGCTTAATGTCGTTTTGTTCTGATTCTTAAACGACATTGAAAATATGAGATAGTTAGATAAACCTTGAGTAGTGCTTGATCTTATTTACATAGTCTTTTTATTTGCTTTGACAGAGGTAGGAAAAAACAAGAGTAGTTCTGATTCTTCCACTGTTGTTTTGTTTACATAGTCTTATTTACATAGTCTTTTTATTTGCTTTGACAGAGTAGTTCTGATTCTTCCACTGTTGTTTTGTTTGCAAGATGAAGCATATAGTTTTGGACATCAAATTTAGAGAGGCAAATACATAACAGTGGTACTACAATAGGAAAAAACTATTAAAACCTCAATGAAATAGTGACATTGATTTTTTATTTACTTAAAATGCATACTAGTTATGATATAGAAATAAAGGAGAATTATAGTAGCAATACATACTAGTTAAAGCAGTTAGTTAGTTAGAAGAATATTTTGTATAATTTGGAGGATACAGAGATAACAGGAAAGCATTTAGTATTGTAGTCATTTAGTGATAAAGAAGTGAGTAGAGTTATTGATAGTCTGTTACAAACTTAGATATGTCTTTTATTATTTTTAAAGCGACTCCTAGTGAAAGCTTGTTTCATATCATTTTCGCTTTAAATTTCTTTTGAAATTATTCTGAATGAGATATGAATGTATGTGTCTGCACTATTCTGAAACTGTGTTTTATGGAATCTGGTTTCTACTTCTAAAATCATTGTAGTTTGTGCTACAGTTTGCATATAGTTCCTTCACTTTTATGATATTTGTATTTAACTGCATCGTGTGTGTGTGTTTAATTTTACAGTTACTTTGAAGTCTCTGGTTTCTACTTGTACAACGCCGATTCAAACCTACCCATCTCCCACATAAAGTCTAACTCAGGTTACTATCCCTTTCTTCTTGCTTATAGTTTGTTATTTTCAGCTTATAGTTTATTGTTTATGGTTCTATTTAATATCAATTTAATGTCTCTCAACCAGTTTTTTGGTTTGTGGACTTATATTACCTTGAAATAAGGTAATGTCTTCTTTAAGAAATCAGGTATTCTGATTAGGTATTCTATTATGATGATAGCTATTTATTATCTTGACAGAATTCCTTAGTACCTGATAGAGAAACCAAGAAGCATTTTTTTAGCTTAATTAAGACATGGATAAGACATGGATGAATTCAAACCGATTGTCGAAAGAGTACGAGAAAGGGGTATGGGAATTCGTTGAGTTTGCGGTTAAGCACTCCGAAGACCCGCTTCGAATGCCGTGTCCTTGCTTGGGTTGCTGTTATGGGGATAAGGTTGACGGGAATAAGTTGGCATCCCATTTACTACGGTTTGGAATTGATAGAAGTTATACATGTTGGACAATGCATGGTGAGAAAAGTAACGGGAATGCTGGGTCGAGTTGTAATAGGAAGTATGCTTCAAACGACGATTGCACAGACACATACGATTGCGATCGAGTCGAAGAGATTGCAGAAGCGCTTGAAGAAGATCTTGCGGATTGTCCCAAAATGTTTGAGAGGTTGGTAAGCGATGCAGAGAAACCGTTGTATGATGGTTATTCAAAATTCACAAGATTGTATGCGGTGTTAAAGTTGTACAACTTAAAGGCGGACAATGGATGGTCGGATAAAAGTTTCACAGAGTTATTAGCCCTTATGAAAGATATGCTACCAGAGGATAATGTTCTTCCCAATCGAACGTATGAAGCCAAAAAGATGTTGTCCTCTATTGGCATGAGCTATGATAAGATACATGCATGTCCAAACGATTGCGTTTTGTTTCGAAACGAGTATGCAGCGTTGAATGAGTGTCCTAAATGTGGTGCCCCTCGATATAAGAAAAAGTTGTCTCCTGCTAAAGTCTTATGGTATTTTCCTATAATTTCGAGATTTAGACGCATGTATCGTAGTGAGACCGATTCAAGACACTTGACTTGGCATGCAGATGAAAGAATTATTGATGGAAAGTTGCGACATCCGGCAGACTCACCACAATGGATGAAAGTTGATACTGATTATCCTGAATTTGGAAAAGAAGCAAGAAACCTTCGGTTGTCATTGTCTACTGATGGAATGAACCCGCATGGTATTCAAAGTATCTCGCATAGCACATGGCCTGTGATTCTTATGATCTATAACCTACCTCCGTGGCTATGTATGAAGCGTAAGTACATGATGTTATCAATGCTAATTTCTGGGCCTAAACAACCAGGGAATGACATAGACGTATACTTGGCACCGTTAATCGAAGATTTAAAGTTTTTGTGGGACAACGGTGTGGAGGTTTACGATGGGTATAGGAAGGAAAGTTTCAACTTGAGGGCGATGTTGTTTGGAACAATTAATGATTTTCCAGCATACGGAAATCTATCCGGGTACAGCAATAAAGGTCAAAAGGCGTGTCCCGTTTGTGAAGATGAAACCGATACGACACGATTGGATCTTTGTCAGAAGAATGTCTTTCTCGGCCATCGTAGATTCTTAAATTCTAATCATCACTACCGTGGGTGGAGAAAAGCATTCAACGGAAAGGCCGAACATGGTACAGCCCCGCCTTTTTTGTCAGGTGATCAAATTTTTGAAAAGGTGAAAGATGTGAGCACTCAGTTTGGCAAGCCTTTTGCACATTCACTTGTCAAGGGTGGGTGGAAGAAGAAGTCCATTTTTTTTGAACTTCCATATTGGAAGTCGTTGTACGTAAGACATTTCCTGGATGTTATGCATATTGAAAAAAATGTATTTGACAGCGTTATAGGTACGTTACTCAATATACCAGGAAAGTCTAAGGATGGCGTTAACATAAGGAATGACATGGTAAACATGGGGATGAGAACTGAATTGGGACCCGTGACGAAAGGAAGACGAACATATCTGCCACCTGCTGTTTACACTCTATCTAGAAAGGAGAAGAAAACATTGTGTAAGTTCCTCAGTGAAGTTAAAGTTCCAGAAGGCTACTCTTCAGATATTAGAAGACTTGTGTCCATGAAAGACCTCAAGTTAAAGAGTTTGAAGACGCATGATTGTCATGTTATAATGGAACATTTTTTACCAATAGGTATACGTTCTATTCTGCCAGAAAAAGTAAGAAGCGCAATAACTAAGTTGTGTTTCTTCTTCAGGTCAATTTGCAGTAAGGTGGTCGATCCCGCGATCTTACCAACATTGCAAAAAGAGATAGTTGTTACTTTATGTGATCTTGAAATGTATTTTCCTCCCTCGTTTTTTGACATAATGGTTCATCTAGTCGTTCATCTTGTGAAAGAGACACAATTGTGCGGACCAGCTTATATGAGATGGATGTACCCTGCTGAACGTTATATGAAAATATTAAAAGGGTACGTGAAAAACAGAAGTCGACCGGAGGGTTGTATTGCCGAACGATACGTTGTTGAAGAAGCGGTTGAGTTTTGTACTGAATATCTGTCAAATGTTCAATCAATTGGACTCCCCAAATCTCATATTGTCGAAAAAAAAGAAGGAAAAAGGCTAATTGGAAATAAAGTTGTGACAGTATCAATGGTCGAACGGGATCAAGCGCACTTGTATGTTCTGCACAATGAGATTGAGGTTGAGCCGTATGTTGAAATGCACAAGGTTGTTCTCCGAGATTTAAATCCAAATAGAAATGAGAACTGGATAGTACGAGAGCACAATCGAAGTTTCATACCGTGGTTTAGGGATCATATTTATTCAAAGTATCGTTCAGATCCTGCTTCAGTAACAGAAAGGTTGAGATGTTTAGCCTATGGTCCAACTGTAATTGTGCTTTCTTATAGCGCATACGCTATTAATGGATACACATTTTATACCAAAGAACAGGATGATAAAAGTACTATGCAAAATAGTGGTGTTACCTTGGTAGCTGAAGCAATGCACATATCAAGTGCGAATGACTTAAATCCGAAATTTGCAAATTTGTCATATTTTGGGGTTATCGAGCGCATTTTGGTGTTTGATTACGCGAAGTTTCAGATTCCTGTATTTGGTTGCAAGTGGGTTGAAAATAATAGTGGCATACGAATGGATAAGTCAGGATTTTTGCAAGTGGATCTCAATAGGGTAGGGTACAAAGATGAGCCTTTCATTTTAGCCTCTCAAGCTAAACAAGTGTTCTATGTCAATGATCCGACAAGTACGAAATGGTCTATAGTGCTTTTATCTAACAAAATAGTAGATGAAAACATTGAAGATCAAGGTGATATTGGTGTTGGCATTGAATCTTGTACAAGAAACGATCAAAATGAGAATGAATCTTGTACTAGAAATGATCATAATGAGGGTATTTGGATCAATCCAACCGTCCGCGTTGTTAAGAGACGCGTAGAACACAATCCTACCAAGAAAAGAAAGAGACGTTAGTGATAAAGGTAGATGTTGTAGTAGATCATGATGCGATGCTACCGGTACCTGACATGGTCTCAGAGACGACATTGTTGCGAGATGCAATAGGATCATTTGTTGCATGGCCCTCGGAGCTCATTACCATTAGTGATGAGGTATATTGAAAACGATTATGAATCATTTAGTTTTCGAATGTCAATTCTAAACCGTTTATTAATTATTTTTTACATTTTAATTTTAGACTGCTCCTATAAAACCCACAGTTAAGGGTAAAGGGATTTTACAGGAGGAGGAGTCCGTTGCATCACTAAAAGAGGTACATTTAAAGTGTTAATAATTAATCTGAATCTAAATCTGCATGATTTTATATTTTACCTAACTTATATGATTTTTAGGCATCCGCTCGAGAGTCACAACAAGTGACGCAGCAAGTTCGTACCGTACCACCCACTGGTCCTCCGAAGCCAGCGGGAAAAAAAGGCGGTGCTTTTGTGCCTCGGTACCGGTCGACGCTCACAACAATGGTTGATATGTCCGATTTGAAGGATGGTGCTTTACGTGAAATCGTTATGGATGAGAGTGTCTTCGGTATTGAATTCAAGTCACTTATTACACTTGATGACTTGGAGGAGATTTTTAAGCATGATCAACTAGGCGTCAATAACATGCACTCATACATCCGGTAATATTCCCTCATCCGATATATTATTTAATTAGTCCCACAATATAATTTATTTACACATTTCAATGAAAATAATCTAATGTTTATTATGTTTTTATTTAAGGTTGTTGTATGACAGAGTGTTGCGCGGGACTCCGTTGTCTAACAGATTCCGTTTCGTGTCTTCCGCCCACTGCAGCGGAATGGCAATTGCTTCGGAACGGGAATCAGTTAGACAGCGATTAGTCGATAGATTCATGTCCACCGGCAATACAGAATGTCTGCATCTTTGGGCGTATAATACCCGACCAGTAGGGTTAGTTTCTCATTCTTTGTTCATCTAATCTCTGTTTCTTTTGTGTATAGCAAAATTTTCATATAACCTATTGTTTTTATTTATAGAGCACACTGGTTGCTGCTTGCTATCAACCCTATAAGGGAAGTCGTGTATTATCTGAATTCGGTAAATGGTGAATGGACCAATTATCCGGCCATGAAGGACATCGTTGATTTGTAAGTGGGATCGTTCTAAATATATATTCGTGTATATTTATATATATATTTACTTATTTGTGGGATTGATCTAAACATATGCTTTTATATATTTGTTAATTAGATCAATACAAGTGTTCCGAAGTCAACGGGACGCACAGGTATCCCGAACTAAATCTAGCAACATTACTTGGATCCAAGTGCAGGTACATTATTTTTCACAATGTTGCTTATAATATATTTATGCTACTTGATAAAACAATGCACAACTATAGAATCTTATTTGTTTTTCTATGTAGTGTCCGCAACAGAAAAACAGTTACGATTGCGGATACTTTGTATTGAGGTTTATGAAAGAAATCCTTCAGGCAAATCAATTAGAGATTCCGCTCACGGTATGAATTTATAACTTAAGATAATTTCATATAATTTATTACATTTAACTAAATGTATCATTCATATTTTGTTTTTGTTTTGTAGTACCTTGACGAATTCCGTGCCGCTGGATACCCGAAACTTAAGTTGGAAGAAATAAAAGAGGATTTGTGTCATTTTTATATTAAGCGCTTTTTCATGTAGGATTTGTGTCGAATTGAAGTACTATAATATTATTGATGTTGTAATGATGTATATATATAATTTTGGATATTATAATGGTATTATATTAGTATATATATATTGTCTTACTGATGGCTGAAATAATATCGTCGAAAATAAATTACAGGTCGAAAATATTACAGGCTGAAAACATATTACAGGTCGAAAATATTACAGGTCGACTGGGAGGATTAAATTACAGGCTGCACATTAAAATACCTCATTTAGCTACTAAAGCGCTTTTTAAAAAGCGCTCTTAAAGGCCCACATACTAAAGCGCTTCTTTTTAAAAGCGCTGCCAAAGATTAATAAAAAAGCAAAAAAAAAAAAAAAGCAACATACTAAAGCTCTTTTGTAAAAGCGCTCTTATAGGGGGGGCTATCAGAGCGCTTTTTCTGGAAAAAGCGCTCCTATAAGAGCGCTTTTACAAAAGCGCTTTGGTATGTTGCGTTTTTTTTTATTTTTTACTCTCACAGGGGGGCCTATCACAGCGCTTTTCTGGAAAAAGCGCACTTAAAGGGGGGCCTACCAGAGCGCTTTTTCCTGAAAAGCGCTCTTAAAGGGGGGCCTACAAGAGCGCTTTTTCCAGAAAAGCGCTCTTAAAGGGGGGCCTACCAGAGCGCTTTTAAAAGCGCTTTCGTAGCCTATGCCAGCGCTGGCTTTGGCAGCGCTTTAAAGCGCTGTTAAAGGCCAAAAAAAGCGCTTTAAAAGCCCTTCCTCGTTGTAGTGTATACTGCTGGTAATTTATTTCTGTGTATTTTTAGGTGGAAGCTCTAAAAGAGGCAAGAAGAAATTATGTCCACCATACTGATGTGCATACTGGTGAGGCCAATGTGGAGTCTAGCAAGAGTGATGGAAAGGTGCAGACTAGAAAAAGTGAGGGCAAGGTGAAGACTAGAAAGATTGAGGGGCAAGGTGCTAAGGTGGAGTCTAGCAAAAGTGAGGGCCAGGTGCGGTCTAGAAAGAGTGAAAGATTTAAGAGTGTGAAGCCAGCTTTTAAAGATCCTGTAAGTGTCCATGCAAAACTACAAATCATTAATGTTGTTACATTCTTATACTGCTGGTAATTTATTTCTGTGTATTTTTAGGTGGAAGCTCTAAAAGAAGCAAGAAGAAATTATGTCCACCATACTGATGTGCATACTGGTGAGGCCAATGTGCAGTCTAGCAAAGTGATGGAAAGGTGCAGACTAGAAAAAGTGAGGGCAAGGTGAAGACTAGAAAGATTGAGGGGCAAGGTGCTAAGGTGGAGTCTAGCAAAAGTGAGGGCCAGGTGCAGTCTAGAAAGAGTGAAAGACTTAAGAGTGTGAAGACTAAAAACATCAAGGGACCAGGAAAAAAGGTTGATGATCCAGTTGTGATCCTTGAAGATGATGCTTCTGAGCCACCAGTCAAGAAGGGTATCAAAAGCTGGGAAGACATTCAAAGAAACTTGACTCAATGAGGAAACTATTTAGATATCTTTTTGTAGTTGTTTGGTGTTGACAATTATGTAAAATTATGAACCAGTTACAATCTATGTTTGCTGCAAACTTTTGGCATATGCTTGTAATTCCTTTAGGTCTTAAGTTGCAAACTTTCTTTTTGTTGCAAACTTCATTTAGGCCAATGTACAATATCAGTCCATTTAATGGATCTGTTATGGATTAAATGATAAACATATGATGGCATTTTGAGCACTATTGTTGAATTCCAAACAGACTTTATAATTAAAACTTATTTTAGCATGAACAACACAAACAAGAATTCATTAAGCATAACTAAATCTTACATCAACTTACAACATCTTATTATAACACAGACTCACATAACAAAATCTCACACAATGACATAGGAACTACATTGCCAATGACACAATTAACTAGCAAAATCACTACTGATGTAAGTCAACAATTACATTTGGACAATAGGAACACATTAATCAGAAGAGAAACCAACAAAAGCATCATCTTGATTTTTCCAGCTAATGCCTCTGATTTCAACTTTCCTTGCAGCTTCAAGTTCTTCTTCTTGGAAGCTTGATACATCTCTCTCATCAATTCAACAGTCTCCAATTCCTTTAGCTTGTTGACATCTACCGATTCGACACCAACACCGCCGTCTTCAACCAAATCTTCGTCCCATATAAATAAATCGCAGGTATCTCCACTCTGCCAAAATGGACACCTCCAGAAGAGCCTACCTTTGTTTCGACCATTCTTGCAAATGTATGAAACCATTCGTGCTTCACATCCACACTTCCTTACTCGTCTGCCGCGAACAGAAGACGGCCCACTATTCATGGGATTTGAAGCCGAGGTTCTGGAATACGGCATGAGCTAAGCAGACGAGTGGGTTGGAAGCTTGATTTTCTAGAGAAGATGGAGCTTCTACAAAATTAGGAACCCTAGACCATAAATTTGGGGAAGAAGAAGAGGGCAATAACGTGAATGGCAAAGGGGGATGTAAATTTATGCTGGTATATTGATTACACACGTGGAAATTGCACGCTGACGTTTTAATTAAAAAAAATGCCAAGTCATGCTCCACGTCAGCTTCTGTTAAGTGGAATTGACGACAGGGATGCATAATAGGGACGGAAAATATTAGAGGGACCATTATTTGAACAAAAATATTAGAGGGACTAAAAGCATTTTTTGGGTTATTTACAGGGACCTAAAACATATTTAACCCTAATAAATAATAGTAATAATAAATATTTGATCCGTTTAAATCAGTGATTTAATGATGTTGTAGTTAGTTTCGGACTTGGTAGGTTATGCATGACCGGATATAGTACCATAACTTACGGCAAGTAGGGGGCTTTTGCTAAACGGTGGCACAAAGAGACGTCTTCTTTCCACTTTCTTGTTGGGGAGTTGACGACCACCCTACACGATGTGGCCTATCTGCCCCACCTGCCGATCAGAGGGAGATTATTGAACGATTCCCAGATTACTGTTTAACAAAATTAACGCACTTCTTTATGTATGTGATTACCGTTGAGAAAAACTAACGCACTATTCATCTCAATGTTATTCATTTAAGTTAAACTTCACCAAGTAATGATTGATTCATATCCTCGACCACTAAAATGATGATTTCATAGTTTCCCATTTTTCAAAATTCCTCATTAGTTAATATGTATTTATCTCTACCCAATTTTTACTACTCATTCTTGATCTTTATAAAACTACTCGAGGGTTAAACCAAGCTTTATGAACATGATATAATACAAACAGCTAATAGTAGCATAGATATAATGATTGTTTTACATTAGAATATTACAAGCCATCAAACCTCTCAACAAATGCTGCCCACAAGACAACAGCTATATATGCAACAGTGAGTGAATTTTTTCGAACTTAAAACAACACTGATTAGGAATATTTCTATCAATGATACTAACAATACAATGTAATGTATAAACAAAATTAAATTCAAAAAGAAAAGAAAAGCAAAAAGAAAAAATAATATCAGCTCCTAAGAAGAGTCTCGATGGCTTCGAAGATAAATGTTGACATTTCAGGGCTTGGTGTCTTGATTGCAGATTTGACGCCGGGGTTTCCAACCACTGTGGTAAGTTCGATTAAAAGTGGTACCCCTCGAGGCAGTTTAGCTGAGAAGTAAAACACGTCCTGGTTCGCATTCTTGCGCTTTGCAATAAAGAATATGTTTGATGCAGCCAGTCGTTCCACTGTTGCATCCACACCACCAATCACAATAGCAGGGAAGTCTTTGGAAACCTCATTTGAATCAGGAAGGGACCTCCATGTCTGCAACACAGTTAACGATCAGGTTTCTATTTCTACATCCATGTATTAATCATGAAAAGTGGAAGTTATTGAATGTTTAAATTTTCAAATTGTCCAAAAGTTTACACATTAATGCATCAAAATTTATAGCGTCAATATTAGTGCAGTGTAAAAAAAACCAAATGAATGGAAAGGTATACCTCGAGGAAAGTGGCACGTTCCATTCTACCATCCTCCGTGAAAAATACATGGAATAAGATTTTATCGTTGAAATACCACACAGGCTGTTGGTTGTTCTTTAAAGCAACCTGCAAAACTGAGTTGGGAGGACCTTGGGACATGTTTTGATACATAACCATAGGAAGGAGTGTCCTAGCTGATGCTCCAGGTTGCAATTGTGGAATCTGAAAAGAAACAAGCTATCTATTAGAACAGAATTTTGATCAAGATGTTCATTTAAAAACCAATATATGCAATAATAACCTGCAGTGGCCCAGCAGCCGCAAGACCGAATGTGTTCTTGTTAAATTGAATCATGAAGCCATCAAGTGGAACTTGAGAATTGTTCTCAAACAACATATTGTAGAATACTTGACCATCCAGCCTAGTAAGCTGTGCACTGATTTGTAAACCCTGACCAGTTGAGGCGGGTAGTAAAATAGGCAATGGAGGCCTGCAATCAGAGCAGAGAATATAATAAACGTGACTATGTAAAATGCAAGGGAATGAAACTATCGGAAAGTTTTCAACCATTACATATGTTGACATGCCTTCCCAAACTCGTGTAAACATGTTTTAATATTTATTCATAAGTGATATTTCTGTACAAAAGAGATAACATGAATTATCATTAATCAATATTTCTATACAAAAAAAATTCTATTTTATTTTCCGTTGAATGTTATTTGGTGTCTCCTCAATTTGCAGTTTCAGTCCCCAGGACCACGAAGAATAACGTTTAGGGGGACGAAGAAACATATTTACCCATTTTTTACCACATAGTAAATCATAGACAACTCTTCTAAAATGTATAGCAGATTACGGTAGGCAATTTCACATTAACCCACAGTTACTTCTTAATTTCACTCACCCGGAAGGAGTAGCTGGCTGATCAACAGGAACAATGGAACTATTATCCATGCCCATCAAATCACCAAGTAAATCTGGCACAGGTGCAGCAGCAGATGGAGTAGCTGGTGCCACCGATGCAGGTATTGTATAGCTGGAAGTAGGCGGTGACCCAGGACCATTAGCAAGATTAACTGATGACTCGGATTCACTTCCATCAGGATAGTCATCATCTTCTGTTTTCTGGGCCGATGAATGTGTGCGGGTCACAAATGCTTCCGGAGGCTTGTGATAAACAGAAGATAATGTAGCAATATTGACAAGAAGCTCGTCAAGTAGAGAAGGATCAAGGTTGTTGGAGTCATCAGTTATCACAGGCTTCTCAGCTAGCACAACATCCTTAGCTGCCTGGGGAAGACAAGCTAGGTACATCAAATGTGAGGCACAGAATTTATGTCTAACACACAACAACTTGAGAAAAAGAAAAGGTTCTTATAATGGCTAGACAAATGATCAACCATATTAGTGTGCTGTACCCTGACTTTTTAAAGAGTGTAAAACATGTTAAGAACTTGTCTGTAAAAAGTTAAGTTGATAAAATCAATCTTGCTATACAATCTACAGCAGGTGTCCACCTCAACTAATTAGCTAAATGTTGGTATGTTTGTGGACTGAAGAGACTGGACTCTAGTTCAAGAAATCAAACCTCTGGGTCAGTGGAAAGGAGACGCCAATATATATATGCACGATCTCGCAAATCAGGATTATCCGTCTCCATAGTAGCATTGTTCAAAACAACCTGTAATGATTAGCTATCATGTGAAACTTAACATCAAAGGATCTGAAGAATGTAAATTAAAGTATCAAACAGCTACAGATTTTTTAAGAAACAATATAAAGAAGAGTCTAGAAACAGATAGATAATTAAGGATAGAATACAATATTTGTCTTTCAAAATTGCTAGGTTTCTAATTTCCCTTTGGAAAAAACAGTATCAAAGATCATATCTTGCAGAAAAACAAATTCCGTGAATATGGTAGTATAAATTAAAAACAATAAAGTCTATAAAATACCAAATGTGCACAAATATTAGACCATGCGAAAAAATTACTTAAATAAACCACTAGAAGAAACAGGGAAAGGAATGAACATGTTTACACACTTAACAAAAGGGTTGTCCAATTCGATTTTGGTAGAAAAAGATTGTTATACCTTCAAGTTAACCTATCTATAATTCATGAACAAGATTCTGAGGAGACTCTAGGGTAGATGAATACTAACAATGGAATAGTACCAGAGATATCTATTAGGAATTTTGAAAAAAATAACATTAAAACAAAACACATTTGAACAAATAATGTGTTATGAGGCAGGACCTGAATCATCTGCTGTGGGCCCTCAGTTGGCTTCTTAAGGAAAAGTTTGACAGTAGCAGTCAGCAATTGTAGTTGGACAAGTGCAGGTTCTTCAGGGAAACTTTCCAAGAAACTTTCAAGAAGCTCGTCAGCATTGTCAATTCTTTCCGCATATTCACCAATTATCCAGATCATTGATGCCTATCCACATAGGAAAGTGGAGGAAAAGGTAAAAGCTTTGTAATGTAAAATGTCAATTACAAAAGCACTGAGAAAACATATACCTTGGCTTCAGGCTCATCCAAGGTGTCTAAGCTCTCACATAGAGTTGCAATTATGGACTCATATCTGCCAAATGAAACAAATTTTCGAATTAGAAATGTAATGTTAAACCCAACTCTCACACACAACAGACAAGGAAAAGATAACAATACGTGTTAGGGTATCGTCTAAATATGTCTTTGATAACAATGATTGCCTCTTGAACCACATAATTTACTTTTATCTTGATCAACTCAAGCAATACACTAATGCATCTTTCAGCTGCTCTCTCTAATTTAATGGCACAACGACCAATTGCACGAACAGCCTTTCTAACAAAATCTACGTCAACTTCAGTAGCATATTCCTTAAACTCCAATAAAACCTGCCAATATCATAACCAATAAAAAATGACCCGTGATTAATATGTCATAGATAGCAAAGCAGCAAGGACTTAAAGTTTTACGAGAATGACAAAATAGTTCTACCAAAATTAATTATTTAAGCATATAGTTAAGTTGCAGTTCTGGAGAGTTAACAAAGGAAAGGTGAGTCTGTTAGGATAAACAATAGAGGGGAGTTAGAGTAGTTAGAATTAGTAAAGGAACTTGACATATTGAAGGATACTCAATTAGAGAAAAATAATAAAAAGATTCATTATGTATATTAGAAAGTTTGAGTAAATGCAGAAAGTGAGGAAACCCTTGGTGGAGAAGCATCTCTCCTATTTCTGATAATTCAATAAAGTTAATTTATTTTCGTTTGTTACAATCAATTTACCAAAGTGTTTTATTGGGTTCATAACAAAGCCTCGTCAAACGTAGCAGGATAACTTGTTTTTGATAAAAGATATTTCATTAGAAGAAAGAAATAAAAAACAAAAACTAAATAACCTCCAAACAGATAAAACTAAAACAAGAACAGAGTTAAAATGGCTTATGAATGAATCTTATCCAACGGTTATGATAAATGACCAATACATCTCTGGTCGTACAAAGGTTTATGTAGTGTTCACTCAAATCGCTGGGGAGCTCATTTATGATAAAACAAATTGAAAAAATGGGAAGGGGAGGAAAATATTGAACTGAAAGCTGTATAATGTAAAGCTTACCTGGTCTATATTTCGGTCTGAAGCAAGCTTTATCATAATTTCTAATTTCTCCATTTTCACATAGATAGGATCATTGTATTTGCAGAAGAATACCTACAGATAGAGTGAGAGGTCCAAGATCATTTTGCCTTTAGAATAATAGAGGCCCTTAATGTGGTGCCCAAGTTGATTATAAGTTTATAACTCGGTGACAAGTTCATAACCTAAAATTTAGATTGATACCTTAATTTCATGTGCAAGAATTGTCGGTCTTCTTTGTACAATAAGATTGATATTTCGCAGGGCAACATATTGTATCTCAGGTTCTGCTGAGAGTAATGTCACAAGAGGAGGGGCCATCTTTTTGCAAAGATTCCGGACCACATCAGTACTGGTGATGAGCTCCATTTGTTGAAGGATCATCTACATGTCATTAGAAATTGTGGTTAGTTACCACACCATGCAAAATTTGATTGCCGATGCATTAATATTGACACGTGGTCTGCAAGATAACAAGTTACAGGTGAGGGGGATGGAATCACCTTGACAGCCGATAATACAACTGCACAATTGGCATGCTGTAACCGTGGGGTAACTCTTTCTACAATGTTTTCTGCCTCACGTGCATCAGCAGCCTTGTATCTAGACAGAGCATCCAGTATAAAAACTTGACCCCATCTGGTAAGAGAAAGCAAGTTGTGTTAGATTGATTGAAACAACAGGGTCAAAGGTGGCCAAGGAAAAGAAAGGACGGTGACATCTGAAACAGGGGCTAATAAATTACAATACTGCACAATCAACTAAGATTCCTAAGCAAGTTGTGTTATTTTGGTTTTATTTCAAGGCTCCTCAAGATGAATATTCAGTTACTAATATATATTACTCGATCGTAGGTACAATCTTTACAAAGGATGTGTTATAGACATATATTTCCCTAAGGGAACAAAATCATCATGAAATTCAACTACTAAGGACATCAAAATTCACCATCAACTCTTGCTATTTGCACCCACAATCTTAGAGGGAGATGCATAGGTATGGATACGGTGAGTACGGGTACCGGTATGGGGATGCAGCATTTATAAAAAAAAAATCAAGGTAAAACAAGAGTTTATCTATAAAATGTCTCAAAAGAAAACTAAATTGTTCAATTTACATCAAAACATCACAACAAAAGTTTAAAAAGTAAAAAATTGTGTTAAATTACAATAACAAAGAAACTAAAATATATAAATAATTGTAATAATATATGAGAAACCCACAAATTTTACTCACAATTGAATAATGAGAAAAAACGAAGTGCCACGAGTAAGGGAAGTATACCAGTACCGAGGGCATAACCAGTATGGGTACTTCACCATTTTAGAAGTGCCCACGCTTCAGAGGAGAGTATTGTCTCTCGTTTATATCACGGTTATCATATTTCAAACAGTGGGGCTGCCCTAGCAGGGTTTTGTTTTAAACAACTACAAGCTGTTTAATTTGAGGTCAAGATAACTGTTGAGGGAGAGAATATTGTAAGATAACTCCCTTTGTTAGTTACCCCCTCCATTTCAATTTGAGTTTTGTTTAAGGTTTCTTCACAAGGATTAAGAAAGCCAACAAGTGAATTAATTAGTGGAATAGTTTAACTAAATTGTCCTTATAACTATTGGAGTATTGGTCGTTACTATAAATGCATAGTGAAGACAGTATTAAGGGGAAAATTGGAAAGAAAATATTATTGTTGCATTGAAAAGATAAAATGACACATAATATGCATTTTTTCTTTTTCTTTTTTTTAAGTGACAGTAGCTATAAAATGGAATGAGTAGTTGAATAGATAGTTGGTTAGAGAGTGAACTGTTGTAAGCTATAGAGGAAAGGAAGGTTTAGAGAGGACATCATTAATTCTAGAGAGGATTTTGAGGGGAGGGAACTAGGTCACTCAAATACTTGGAATCTAATAGAGTTTCTATCAATAAACACTATTTTTTTCTAAATTCCGAAACAGGACCTATCAGAGGAGTTCCACTATTTTTAAGTCAAAAGTATTTCAAATTTCAGTTATAAGAATAAAATTATAAAACGCAAACTTACTCTGTACATTCATTTAACGCAGTGAGGAGCTTTGACAGTGTGTGGCTAGTGATCTCAAAGATGGGTCTACTGCTATTGTCCTGAATTTCAGCAAGTGCCGCAACAGCATTAGCTACAACCATTGGATTATTATCAGATATCAAATCCTTCAGTGATTCCAAAAATCCCCTGTCCTCAACTAACTCTGCATTAATGTCATAGAGCTTTGCTACACAAATGGCTGCTGTCTTGCGAACATATGGATCATCGTCCTGCCAATGTAAATCAAACACAAGTAGAGGTTATAAACAATTAGGTGAGCCAAAAACACATGTCACCGTAACCAACACAATAAGAAATCAAAAACTGTGGATTTCAACCTAAAAGATAGGCTTGTGCAAATTATAAAAGTACAGTGTATTCACCTTTAGGCATCTTTGAAGGGGATCACATAGATACTCGGTAATTTTATCCACGCGAATGCATCCCATTGTTCGCACAGCTAAGGCACGAATTAAAGGATTTGGATCTTGAGAATCCTGTGCAGCATTTCATAAAATAAAAAATGTCATACAACATTCAACTTCAGAACAACTTCCATCAGTAAGAGTTGGGGAGCAATATGTTATACTAAAAAGAATTGGGAGCATAAGATGGGGATGGGAAAAAAACAGACATACTATATAATCCCGAGAGCCCCGAAAGCAATAAATTAGTGATAACAAAGAATAACAAAAGAACGGCTACAGAGGCTGCAAAAGTAAGGAAAACAAACAGACAAAAAATGGCTATTCGAGCTTTCACCTTCACAAATGTATTTACTGCGAGTATAGCAAGGTCAGGCTGGCTCTTCGCATAATTTATCAAATACAAGTAGACTAACTTTTTCAGTTCCAAATTTTCTGTCTGCATACAATTCACCACGTCTGTAAACAATGACGACACGTCCTTTCCAACAGTCATAGCAGCAATCACTTTTTTCACTGCATCTTTTCTCTTATCCTGCAAAACATAAAAGAAATAAAATCTAGATTCACACACCTTCTCACACACGTAATCGAGTCTACCAAAAAAGCAAGACAAACATGTCTAACAAATTAAAAACCACCAAATGAAAAGTACTATTCATAATCAGTTATTAATCAGAACATCAATAAATCACACATCACCATAGTAATTTAAATATTCTTAATGAAATACCAAATTTCCTGGATTGTGACTGATAGAAAAATCAGATATGCTCTATGTAGCACCGACATATCTGGAAAAAAAAGGTGTGTTTGTCTCAGTGTGTCCGAGTCCGACACTTGTGATTGCGTTAAATTTATTCATTACGTGCCAGTGTCATGTTTCCGGTGTTTGTGCTTCATAATATGCTAAGCTAACAATGAAATTCAGAAATAGGAAGCGTGAACATGACATAGGCTATTAACTGAGTAACAAAAGCTTAAATCTGAATCACTAAATATCTAATAATCAATTCAAGACTATTCTAATCTACATCAACATTTGCATAATTCGTTCGTAAATTGATTATTTATGCATCCACAAATCGAAATCACGGAATCGTCTAGATCAGGAATACGGATGCACAAAAACACGAAGGAACTGAAATCGGATCGAGAAATGAAAATTGTGAAAATTTCGAAAGGGGATCGGGGGAGATCTGAAGAAATGGAAAAGGAACCTTGTACTGAGAATTAAGCTCTTCTTTGAGCTCAGGGATTTCACCCTTCTTTGTTGTGGAAAAGTACTTGGAGTCGTTTCTACTCATCTTTGTCGCGCCCTTGTTTTGATTCTGGTTCTGCTTGATTCAAATGTCAATGTCGATGGGCGATGCGGAGAAGGAGAACATCGGTTTTCTGGTTTTGACGACTGTAAGAGAGAGGTCAATAAACGGTGTCGTTCTGTTCAGTGCTTACCATAATATAATCATAATAACTAATTTTTTTTGTCTTAGAAATTTAATACACAAATGTTTTTTATTTTATTTTATTTTTGGATGAAAAATAATGATTTTTTTTATATTAATAAAAAAAAGGTATGGATTGACATGATAAAATATTTTGCACTTTCAACCAATCATGGTCGTGTGCTCAACCAAGTCACACTTAAATTTTAAAATATTGATATGATATAACTGAATGTTATAATTAAGGGTGTTCAAAATGAAATCGACCTAATTGAAAATCGCAAAATTGAACTGAACCAAATTGAAACCGCGAAAAATCGCATTTGATTCAAAAGTGTATGGGTCATTTTCTAACAGAACCACGCGATTCTGTTCGGTTTGTGGTTTATATTTTACAAACTAAACCAATATATTTTTTTAACATTTTTAGAGAAATCATCGAGTATTGTATGTATGTTTTATTATATTCTTTATATGATATTTATTTTAATTTACACATCAACAAAAAATAAAATATTATTCATTAATAAATACTATTTCGATAAAATAAATTTATCGTATTTTTTGTATGATATTTATTAAAGAAAGCAGTTTCACGTATATCAATTTTTAGACTTAAGATAAATTTGTAAGACGCAATTTTATGTATCAAATTTTAAACTTATTTTGACAGTTATAAACTTTTTTTATGGTAATGTATTAATGATAAAATACAAAATTATATTTTTCTCTATATGTCTATGTACAGCTTAATAATTTTTTTTGTAAAAGACCGAATCAACTCAAACCGCATTTGTTTGATTTGGTTTTATTTTTAAAAGCCAACCGAACCGCATATTTTTTCTCTTGCGGTTCGGATGATTTTTAGCGTCAAAACTGCCCAAAGCAAACCGCAAACACCCCTAGTTATAATTCTATTTGATTATAGTGTAAACTAATGGTGCACTACCTTTAATCTCTAATAACATTAGTATTATTTACATATAAAAAACATTAGTGATTATTTAAAGAGTATAAAAATAATCAGTTAAGAACACGCATAGTTTACACTGACAATGCACTCATAGTGATCATAACTCGTCCTGAATACAATCTTCAGAATATCTTCGAATTTCACCCGAATCTGATGATAACTCGGCCGTAAATTGATCTTGCTATCAAGCACCAACCAACTGATCCATCAGCTCATCAATTCTCAGAAGAGGATACTTGTTCCTTATAGTAACCTTATTCAGTTGTCGATAATCAACGCACAATCTCATACTACCGTCTTTCTTCTTAACCAGCAACATCAACGTTCCCAACTGCGAAACACTTGGTCGAACAAACTTTTTTTCAAGTAAATCTTCTAATTGTTTTTTTAGTTCACTCAGCTCCGAAGCAACATTATATACGGTGCCATCGACACATGACTAGTACCAGGTACTAAGTCTATGGTGAACTCAATTTCACGCTCTAGATGCAAGTCACAAATATCATATAGAAATACTTCAGGAAATTCACACACCACTGGTAGTTCACCGATCACAACTTTGCTAGTCTGTCTACCAAAGAGCATAAGAGAACAAAGAAAGTCAAATAGAAGCTGAAAGTGCTTTTGACTGGTGCATCTTGTAAAGAAAAACTTGAATCATATATATAGCCTTGGATTCCCTCTTCCTTCACAAAACTAAGCGATGTGGGATTTCTTCAACATATATATTTTCAACCAAACCAAACAATCTCCACCTTGATTAAAAATAATACATCAACTTTCATTGTCTTCACTGACAATCATACTCCATCATAAAGAGTATAGTCACTTGAAGTTACACCACTCCAAGAATTGTTTTAACCGGCAATCATAGTTTTAAAATCTATCATAATTTCTCATGAAAAATATATTTCACTTGAAGATAAACCACTTCAAGAATTTCACATTTTCATCATCGACAATAATATACTTTATCATGAAGATTAAATTTCACTTGAAGTTAAAACACTCCAAGAATTTTCACATGTGGAAAATCAGGTTGAAACTTTATGGTGCAACTTCACACATCTTTGACTTGAACTTTCCACAAGTTAAAAACAATTCTTCCATCAATTTTCTCTAATCCAAACTGCACAACGGAACCTATGACTGCAGCTCAACAACTCTTTCACAAAGCTACCATTTTTTTCTGATGTGGAAGATCAGACAAAGCTACAACCACAGAGCATACTAAGAACTCCTATCTTCATATCGAATCAAAAGCTCTTATACCAGTTGTTGGGAAAAAACAAACATAGAGAAAAAGAAGAACAAAATAACAACACAAGAGATTAACGTGAAAACTTCAAAATCGGAGAAAAAATTACGACCGAAAAAACCACGACCGAAGTCAATAGACAACTAGAGAATAACACTACGTGAAAATTGTTACAACACATAATATACCCTCAAATACCCCAGTACATCCACACCCTCCAAAACAAATATTTAACTACATCTCACAACACTCTAACACAAGAGCATAAGAGAATAAAGAAAGTCAAATAGAAGCTTAAAGTGCTTTTGACGGGTGCATCTTGTAAAAAAAACTTGAATCAAATGTATAGCATTGGATCTCATCTTCCTTCACAAAACTAAGCGATGTGGGACTTCTTCGACATATATATTTTCAACCAAATCCAACAGCTTTAACCAAGGGCCAAAAAATTTGAAGTAATTCTTTTGAAACCATAGTAGGATCGAGACAAATAAAGATACCAAAATGATCGGAAGAAGGTGTGGTGGATGATTGACATAACAAGATTAGAATCTTTCTTGCCATTTCACATTGCATAAAATTTTATCCAAAGATTTTTGTAAAGTGCCCCACATCGAAGTGAAAAGATGATGAGAAAAACTAAAATCCATAAGGCATTACATTGATTTTGATTAACAAGTGCATCTCCGCATTTCTCATAAGACCCCATCACTGAAATAAAATCATCGGAAAGGAACCTAGGTCCATCAGTATCATGGCGCTTTCTAAGTTCCTGGAAAATGTCCATACGAAGAGTTCAGTTGGGACTTTCATACACAATAGATATGAACCAGCAGGAAGGTGTGTTGTGATTTATCTGAAAATGGATGCAATATTTATCATATGATATAACTTGAATAGGAGGACAAAAAGTACCCCAAAGAAACCAAATACCCCCCCCCCCCCCCTCTAAAGCCAAATGTGTCAACATTGACATTGTCATGGAAACCCATCTTATTAATCACCTAATTAACTTGGATCCCACTAGTGTGAAGTTCAAGATAAAAATATATTGAATATTATTCATACACACGTAATCTTTGATGAGGTTAGGGAAATCGCGACCACGAGTTTTACGACAATTTCATGTAAGAATATTCAAGTAAAACTAGTAGAGGTGTTGGTCTATATACACCCTACTTGTTCTTTTGGTGATGACGAAGTTGTTCATATTAGGGTGTTCGTGGTTTATGAACTACACTGAACCAAACTACATTTCATTTATAATTCTCAGTTAACAATAATCACTTCAATAAAAATATCGTTAAATGTTAAAATGGGTGCAATACTATTTAAAACTAGTTTAGAACCGGTTGGTAATTATAAACTCCTTTAGAATCAATATTTTTTTGTAATTTATTGATTAAAAAAATAAAACTAACATTTTTTAATTAAAAAAATCCTTTTTTTTTTATTTTTCAGAATAAAATTTTTTTTGGAACATTTTTTTTCAGAATGACAAATGCAATGAGTATGTGATCCAATTAATCATATTTTTTGATTTAGTGCAATGAGTATATGATCTAATTAACCATATTTTTGCACACCCTTAGTTCACATTCATCTCCATATTGTAAGGAATATTTATCTTTGATTTAAGTTCCTCTCTCTTGCTTCATAAGTTGCAGCTAAAGTAATCACATGTTTGTGAAGTTGAATAGTTTTGAAGCGAATTTCCCAAAACCTGCTATACCATGATAGTTCTGGATAGATTTGAAGGCAAGTATCATTTTCTAAGGTGGTTTTGATCCTATCTCATTCTTCATCCACTAGTCTAATATAAATATAGAATAGTCCTATGTTGGGTGAAGACGATACTCATGTGTTTGTTGTTACTATCATCAATTTCTTGCATGGATTGAATTAACCATCATATTCTAAGGTCTTTTTGACCATGTGTCTCATTCTTCATCCACTATTCTAATAGCTAGAACAATCTCACGTTGCGTGAACTGAATTAAGTCTCGAAGATGTACAATAATTTATAGTAGTAGCTAGACTTCTTTTTTATTTTTCTTATGAATTTTTGTATCCTCAGTAGACTTTGAAGAGGTTGAAGGAATAATTTATATTTGTAGCTAGACACTCCTTTATATTTTCTTTTATGAATTTTTGTATCCTTAGAAAATGTGAATTGAAGTAAAAACTCAAATTTGACAACATTTGTACAAATTAGGTTCACTCTAGTTTGGACAAAAATAAAGTTAGAATTCACCAAACAAAAAAATTATTAACTTTGCATTCAAAAACAGAAACATAAAATGATTTGTTAGAAGATATCAATCATCAATGCAGTTCCAGTTCCATCAGGAAAAAAAGAACAAATGAAACTCCTAAATTTCCCATCCTCTTCCGTTCTCGGGAGCACATAGAGAAGAGTCTTTTTCCACCTTGATTGATAAACTCCAAGGATGTTTAAGCGGTAGCACTCGGAGAATTGTATAACTTGAGAACCATCTTTCTGTAATCTGTTCAACACATTCCAAAAAACCATTATAGCTTATTTCAGATCCACAAATTATATTCATCACAAGACTCATAATGATTGTAAGACTATGAAATATGTTTATTACCTTCTTGATTGCTCCATAGCTGTGCAGCTTGTGGATTTAGAGGTGAACTAATGTTTGGCTCTACATTATTATAAATTAAGAAATGATTAAGAAAACAATACAAAGAAAACAAGAATATGCATCCAATAAGATCAAACTATTTACCTCCAAGAAGACTTTGAATGGATAGTAGAATTGTTCTGACATCATAGGCAGAGGACCATTTGTCCTATAAACACATAACAAACCAATAAGAACAATATGCAATACAAATACAGTGACAACAACAATTGCTCATGAAAATTTTCATGATCATGAGATATTTTCACATTACCTGAAGAATGTCCAAACATATATTGCCATGAAGATCAACATTGGGATGGAAACAGGTTGTTTCAAACTTAACTTTAGGAGGCTTAAATGGATAATCATTTGGAAAAGAAAGTGATAGCTTGTAATCTGTGTTTTCAAACACTGTATCTTTGCTTCCTTTAATTGTTCCTTTCCACAAGAATATGTTGTCCTCCTCAGGAAAAGCAGATATACTAGTTTCACCACTCATCTGACAGTCAAAACACAAAAACAAGTAAACAATTAATATACTTTCAAGTGATCCATACCATGTTTTTAAATTGCGTTCCGCAATCACACTATTGTGGATGCGGTAGCATTCACAAACAGACCAGGCCGCAATTGCGTGTGATTTGAAATCTTAATATTAGAACCCAAAACTCAGTTTTTAAGTGAATATTTCAAGCTCGTCTCAATCAAAATTCACGCTGCAAGGGCATTAATACGGACATCGCAGAAACCACAATAGCAGCAATCACAACGCGTGCAACCGCATCACTAATCGCAATTTAAAACCATGATCCATACTATTAGTTAAGTACATTTTTAGCACAAACTACTGTGATCTCCAAGCAGTACCATCAAAGAGACAATAATGACTGTGGATTTAAGGTTCTTACCATCAAAGACATCAATTCAGATTGCAACCTGTTCAACACAAAACAAACAAAGTGTTAGAAACAAATTCCTTAACAAAGGACAACAACAACAATAAGGGTCTGTCTGCTAACAATTGTTTAGGGTTCTGATCAAGATTAAAAATCATAATAGATAACTAATTAACTTCTAAAACGCTAAGCTACATCACATAACAAAATTTACCTACAAACCCACATACAGTATCAAACAAGTTTTAATTTTTTTTCTTGGTTATAGTATTTGATAATATTTACAGAAAAACAAGAAAATGAAATAATTAAGAGATAAGTGTGAAACCTTTTGAGAACAGATTTAGAATCGACGGTTTTAGGAGGAGGAAGAGAGTGTTTTGTAGGAGCAACAATGGGTTGAGTAGCATCAGTGTTCCCATTAATGGTAGCCATAGTAATCAATAAGAGTAGAATCGGTTACAGAGAGAAATTGAAGAGAGTATAGATTGGAGAGGTTAATGTTGCGAAGAAGAAATGAGAATTAGGGTTTAAGAATGAAGACGTTGGTAGTAGCCGTTGAGGAATTCACCAACTTATAACATGTTAATGGAATGTAACGTTACAAGGTTACAACGAAGACACAAAAGGTAAAAACACAACGGCTACTTGTATGCTTTGTTTGGATGAGAAAAAAGTGAGAAGGAAAGAAAATAAGAGGAAAAAATGATGAAAAAATGAAAGTATGGAGAAAGTTAGAAGAATGTGGAATAATTTTTTTTAGTTGTTTGTTTGTTAAGAGAAATGTTTTAAAAATCGGATAGGTTGAGAGTATTAGATTATTGGTTCATTGATTCAACCACTTGGTTATTGTCAAACCGCATAATTAAACTAGATAAATCGGTTGAATAAACAAGTCTTTATAACAAAACTATATATTTATTAGATTGGTCGAACCATATTGAAGTCTAATTGTACATTCAGTATCATTGGATCTTGTGTGTTTGGGTTTTAGTTAGTTGGTTTAATATGAGTTTAGTATAGATTGCAGTTTTGCTTTATAATTGGTAGAATAGTGTAAAATCATTCTTGTAACCGTTTTCAAACGAGTAAAAGTTAGTTACAATTTTTCTCTTTCTTCTTCTATCTTCATCTTGTTCCGCTGTGCTCCAGCAAACCTGATGACTCGGTCTCTAAAAAATATCATGACATGTACAAAATTTCAAAATGTCAAAATACCATAATTTCACATTTTCATATTTTAAATTCAAATTTTAAGTATAATCATCACCCATAACAAATAACACAAAATACAAATCTAAATAAATCTCGAATCAGGTCTAATTGCAAACAATGGAAAATTGTTCCAAATAAGTTTTAAATAAAATTTAACTATATATATTTAATTTTATATACATATATATATATATATATATATATATTTTAAAATATCTAAACGATGTCGTTTAGTCAAAGAAAAAAAGCATGCATTTGACCTGCCAGATTTTTAAAACCGCCGGTTCACCGATTTTTACAGGTTATGACCGCTTTTAGCAAATTTCATTATTTCCTATGGCATAAAATCTGACAATGTGTTCTTTTCATAGATATGTTCTATAACACAATTAAAGAAGGAAGGCTGGAATTTGGTGATAAGCAAAAGCCTCAAGAAGAAGGTAGTTCATACTCGAAGGTTGATGAGGCTCTCTATGTCGAAACTGTCGATGTAATGATGGTCGACATCGTGGATAATAATAAAATTATGGGGGTTGATGCCAGACCGCTCGACTACACAAAGCGAGTGAAAATGGTGTAAAGAAAAGGAAGAGTTGATTGATTTCCTCAATAGGTACAATCTGTAATATTCTGAATTAATGTTGTGCTCGTGTTGTAGCACAGTCTTCGACAAGGAGGCTTCTAAAGATTTGGAGAAAATTAGGCCACAAAAGTTTGAAAGGACTGACAAAAAAGACAACTTCACCTTCGACAAAATATTTATTCCTCGTAGAACACCTCAGAGCAAAACTTACGTATCATTTACAAATGTCCCCGTCTGAGAATGGGTGACACTTATATGGAAACTCAACGTTGATCGATGCAAATGGAAAACGATCGACATTGATGTAGGATCTTTGTACCATGACAACTCTCAGACATATAATAAGTATTCATATACTTCAAAGAACTACCTAGGCAAGAATTTAATGAGCATGACACAATGGAGGGGGCACCAAAGAAAGAAAAGGTTGCTTTAGAAGCATAAAGTTCAAACAAATCTCATAGCATCTAGGCTATAATTAAAGGCCAGTCGACCAGAAGGTCTATCAAACAAATATTATTCCCTCCATTGTCACCGATGGTGACGCCTAAAGAAAAGAATGACACTTTTTGAATTGAGCTTGTATATTTAGAGAGGAAGAGGATCCCACTTTTATCCTCATTATTGTAAGAATAAGATTGGTCCTGCATATGGCCTTGAGTTTTGATGATAACCTTACATGGTATCTTAGAGAATAATTGTGTACTCTAATGGTCTTTGTCTAATGTATAGCTTTTACTAAACAGGTTCTGACTCTGGTAAGAATGTGTGTGACATCATTAGGTTTTGAACTCAAAACTCTGGAAGAATACTTTTGGTGGGTTACAAAGTTAAGTCAAGATTATGGAATGCTTCTCATGCAACGGTTCTAAGGAACATTAGTACAAGAGCTTCTGATCGTGACTTTACAAGGAAGCTTTGGAGGCCTTCGAAAGCTTTGCTTCTGTTATCCTAAGTTCTGAAGATGCTGAAGACAAGGTTCTGCTGAACGAGTTATGAAGATCTAAAGACATTATTTATGAAGACCAAGTGTTGAAGACTCTGAAGACTAGGTTAAGCTGAACAAATTCTGAAGACACCAAAGACTTAGGCTAAGAAGACTCAAGTTATGACCCTCCTACAACATGCTTCATCAACATACATCAGAAGCCTCTGAAGAAATATAAGATAAAGATCAAGATTACCTTTCGTGAGATGGTGAATATAAAAGTACAAAGTACACTGTGATCACTACTCTAATAGGGTGGCGTAAGGACAAACCTTTTGTACTTGTTGTGTACCATTTCCACCATGACCATTGGGGACAAAACAATTGGTTTTATACTTCCTATTCTACCCTCCAACAGATCTCTTTTTCATCTATAAAAGGAGGACTTGGAAGAATTTGAACTTAACACTTACGGTTCGACAAAACTATGCTAAAGCGTTGCAGATCTTTTCAGACATTCTTTGTATAATTTTGTATTCTTAGCAAGGAGTTTTGTTCATATCTTGCTATCAACACTTTTGTGTTGCTGTACTTAAACATTGTGTGATCAGCTTTTTATAAGCATCTCTGAATACACATCTTTGTAATTAACGGTTGTTAATAGATTCCTTGAGACTAGGTGCAGTCAAGATTCTCAAGAAGACTTTGGCCACGGTCATCGTGGATTGACAATAAGGATCGACGAACTAGTTGGAACCGTCAACAAGGTTGATCAGACTTATTGTGGTTGTCTGTAATATGTTGATTATAGTGGATTCAATCCTTAGGGATAAGGCAAATCACCTTGCGGGGTGGACTGAAGTAACTTAGTTAACAGTGAACCAGGATAAAAATAATTGTGTTCATTTATTTTATTTACTTTTGAGTTGCAAAAACCAAAAAGATTATATTTAGTGCATCCAATTCAAACCCCCTTTCTTGTGTTTCTCACACCTTAAATAATGGCCTTAGTGCACATTGAATAATTGTCATATCATTTTTTTATTTACAATTGTGCTTTAGTGTTGTTTGACTAAGTAAAACACATCTCCCATCCATACTCGATTATTGCACCAGAGAAACTGGTGGCCTTGGGTGTTAAGGTTCTAATAGAGGTTGAAAGCTATTACGATCCACAATCTCCAAAAACATAAAATTTATAGAATTTAATTGAAATACACTGACTGTGTAAAGATTTTTTACACTATCAGTTAATCACAATCGTTGATAAGTATAAAAGATTTGACTTCTAGTAAAAAGAAAGATTTGACTCTTATTTTAACTTATTTTAAAGTAATATTTTTACACTGTTAGTTAATCACAATCATTGATAAGAATAAAAGATTTGACTTCTAATAAAAAGAAAGATTTGACTCTTATTTTAACTTATTTTAAAGTAATACAATTAGATGCTCATGATGTAATAATGATGTAAATTTTCTTACACAGTATATATCAATTAAACTCAAATTTATAAGTAAGAACTTCTTAAAGAAATATATATATATATATATATATATATATATATATATATATATATATATATATATATATATATATATATATATATATATATATATATATATGAGGGATCAAATTACACCCGAAGAGTTACACCACGAGTTACACTCATTCAATAACTACATTTTGAATTAATATTTTTTAAATTCAACCGTTGGATTGCAACATAATATCATATAGATCATACCTATAAAGTTTGAGCTTAATCTATAATGATTTACTATGTCATTGAATTACATCAAAATTAACATTATATGAAAGCTCATTGTGACGTTAATCTTTGGATATCTTGATCGTATAGTAAATCATTATAGATTAAGCTCAAACTTTATAGGTATGATCTATATGATATTATGTTTCAATCCAATGGTTGAATTTAAAAAATATTAATTCGAAATGTAGTTATTGAACGAGTGTAACTTGTGGTGTAACTCTTCGGGTGTAATTTGATCCCTCCTCATATATATATATATATATATATATATATATATATATATATATATATATATATATATATATATATATATATATATATATATATATATATAAACCTCAATAACATATGGTGTATAATGTGCGGTAAGAATCGAATAGATGATTGAAGTTAGCACTGTTTAGAAATGATTAATTTAAAATAGTGAAATAGATAACAAAATTTTATAAAAATGATTTAGAAATGATTAATTTAAAATAGTGAAATAAATAATAAAATTTTATAAAAACGAATTAATATGAGTGATAATCATAACTTTAATAACATAAGAGGAAAAAAAGTGAAAATACAAATTCTTTAGATTGATAATAAATTAATTTGATAAGTGAAAATCAAATTTGTAAAATTAATAATAAATAATAATTGTGTCTTTCTCTTTAATCTTTTTGAGCATGATGAAGAACTTAAAGGTCAATTCATACTTAATCTCCACTTCATACTTATTTTTGTCTTCTTCATAATCTCCACTTCCTACTTATTTTTGTCTTTTTCATTTTTATCGTTCTAATATAATAAAATTGATATTTATAAGATTAAGTTATATTCAACTCAAATACTAAAATGGTATAAAAGCTTATCTAAAAATTTATTGGATACATATAATTTTTTTTAATCATACACTATTTGATCCTAAGAAAATAACAAAACCCTATAAGTTAACACCACCTCTCAATTAGGGGTACAAAATTCATGCCCGCCTTAAGTCTATCAAAAGAGATGAAATGAAAAAGCCCACTAAATAAAATTAGGCTTAAAAATCTAATCAGTCCTGCCAAGAAGATAGATTAGCGGATTTATCCTCCTATTTTTTGTCTTTTCATTTTTTAAATAAATTAATAGTCATTTTTTTTAATTTCAATTAGACTTTTATTTATATTTTAGAACAATTTTTTTATAAAACTTGTCAAATAACAAATAACAAATGTAACAAATGTAAGAACAAATGTAAGCCATGATGTCACTCACAACATCTCCTTTTGGTAAGCTTCCACAAAACAAAAGCACCACTCAATTAGACAAAGATGTTGCCTTACAAAGAAAAACTGAGTTGAATTTTATCTTCTCACTAAAAACTAACTGGAATTTTAGTTTCCCCGAACATTAATTGAGTTCTAGCTAAATAATTAATTAAAAAGAAAAGCAAAGATAAATTAAAAGACAACATGATTATATTATGCTGCAAATCAAATTACATGTTACCCATCTCAGTCCCAAAACATAAAAAATATGTAAATTATACTTAATGTAACAAATAAACACATTGCACTGTTCCAAACAGTAAAACATTTTATGTAAATTTTGGAAAAGAAATTACCAACAGCTTCATTTTCTTAGTCGCAAATAAACTTGATAAATTCAGGAATGACTTCTATATCAATTTTGGTTTTAAAGCTGAAGTCATGTCTAATGAATGCTACCTTTAAAACTTGAACAAATAACAAAAAAAAAAAAAGTCTAAAATCCATAAGCACGGCCCACGGGCCAGCTCGACAGTTGTGCAGGCTGGTGCAGGACGCGTGCTGCTGGCGGATATACAGATCCAAAGTTTAAATTCAATCTAGAATTTTTTTTTTGAATAACAAGTTTTTTAAAAAAAATTTCAGAAATAACCAACTTTTCAAAATAATTCCCCAAATGTCACTTTTTTGCTATCTGCAACACGTTGTCGCCAGGGGGGTGACGACAACACTTGGCCCATAACGTCGTCGCCAGGCCCATTGGCGCCTACATGCAATATTTAGGTGTTGTCGCCACCCCCCCTGGCGACAACACCCCCCCTTATTTTTTTTTCTTTTTTTTTTTGTTATTTTTTTTCTTTAACATAATTTCTCTTAAAATATTTTCAGTATTTTTTTTTAATAACTACATTTTTTTAATATTATTTTTTCGTATTTTTTTTAGTATTTTTTTTTTAACAATAATTTCTCTTATATTGTTTTTTTAATAACTACAATTTTTAACAACAATTTTTTTAATAGCTACAATTTTTTTAATAACTACAATTTTTAACAATAATTTCTCTTATATTGTTTTATTTTATCTATCTTGTTAAAATTATTTTTGGAAGTTGGTGGTGGATTCATTATTTTGAAAGTTGAGCATTCTTTAAAATATTTATATATTAAAATACAAATACATTAAAATTAAAGACATTAAAATACATTAACGATACAAATACATTATAATTAAAAACATTACAAAATACATTCACGATACAAATAAAAATCTTATTGCGCGCCACGTGGACCATGGTACGATCCACATTGAGGTTGCCGAATGGGTCGTGTAGACGGGTCACGAGTTGGTAATGCCCCCTATTTCCGCGACGACGCCCCCCTCTATTTGGTTCGTCTTGTGCCATAGTCGACGGTCCCTGAATGAAACCTGGGTCTTCAACATCTTGACCTATAGAATTCCCTCCATAGGATAGGCGGGTGCCCGCGGCGCTGTCGAAGCTGTGTCTAGGCGGGTTAAAATTTCTCCTAGTGGGTGCAGCCTGGAAGTTTTGGAAGTTGGTGGTGGATCCGGTTTGGTTAAAATACAATGGTTGTGGCGGTGTGTTGAAGTCAAATTGTTGGCTGGGGTACTGTGATGTGTGTTGGTCGAATGTGGTGTATTGCGGGTATTCTTCTTCTATGCCCATGTCGGGGGTCATTGGTGGTGATCTTGAAGAGCCCCCCGCATGGAATTCCTGGAAATATGATCTAGAAGAGCTCCCTGCATGGAATTCTTGATTTTGTGGTTGAGTTTGGGATGGAAAAAACTGGTGGAGTTGTTGGGAATGTTGTTGGTAAAAAGGTGTTTGTGGTTGCATTGGTTGTTGGTGGTAACTTTGTTGTTGTTGTTGTTGGTGTTGTTGTGGGTAATGTTGTTGTTGGTAATTTGGTGGTGGTTGTTGTTGTTGTTGGTAATTTGGTGGCGGTGGTTGTTGTTGTTGGTGGTGGTAATTTGGTGGTGGTTGTTGTTGTCCTCCAAAATATGGAGGTTGTGCTCGCGGGTCAGCTAAATAGAAAGGGGCAGACACAATCATTTCAGGATTTGTGACGGATCTGTACCAGTTTACATAGTCAACAGTTGGCTTCATTTATCCCGGCGCCACAGGAAATTCTAGAACCGTTTTTGATCGACGAGCCCATATTTTACGCTGATCTATGGCAAAGGACTTGTAATTTTTTACGTACCACTGTTCGCTAACCTTCGCAAGATGCCAACGTCCCAAACAGTCAGGCTCAGGTGGGTCAGGGATACCTTGATGCATGCCGAATTGGAGCTTCACACGGTCACTCGGGTGCATCTCCACAGTGGTGAACCGTATGATGGGTGATTTTGCTGTCCAAATAGCCGCCTCGTCAAGGTCGGGTACGTGGTCCAATTCCAAGTAAGGACGCCAAATAAACTGCAAAGCAAATAATATTAATTTCAGAATATAGAAGATAGTTATTTTTAAAAATATATTTAGAAAATGGACATTTTTAGAGGTATTACTTCTTGGGGTCCTAGTCGATCTAATAGCTGGCGGTAGAAAATGATTTTGGAATCAGGCGTTTTGGACCAATCCATTTCGAGTGCATTGAACCTAAACACATTAAAAGATATAAATCAATATAGTTACAAATAATAATAGAATAAAAAGCAATAATTAAAATAAGATCCAAAAGTTACCTTGAAGCGTAAGGGAAGGCGTAACTGTTTGGATTTGCAGGGGCCAATACCGGCATCCTCCACCATGCCCATGCTTGTAGCAAGAATGCACATCCACTAAATGTACAACTATCCTTTTTTGCACATTTGCACAAGGAACTATATAGGTATGCCAACACAGCCGAACCCCAACTATATGTCTTTATTGCATCAATGTCCCCAAGTAAACACAAGTACATAAAATTAACACTATTTCCCGTGCCTTCGGGAAATAGAAACCTACCAAACAACAACATAATATACATCCTAGTTTTCTGCAGTATAGTTTCTTCGTCAGAAAACTGATCCAATTGAAGCCCAGCATAAGCTTCCTGAAGGCCAGCAAGCTTTATACCTTGGCCCCTACCCCTTTGTTGCCCCTCACCCTCTATTAAATCCACACCCAACAATTCGACGCATAGGGCGTTTGGTTGTTGGACATTTCCATACACTGCCTTTCCATTTGTTTTGAGACCCAACAACATGTACACGTCCTCTAGAGTGACGGTACATTCACCCATTGGAAGGTGAAAAGTATGAGTCTCAGGCCTCCAACGCTCACACAATGCTAATATAAACTTCATATCAACTGAGGTATGTGTTAAGTTCATTACCTCACCAAATCCCGCACGTTTAACGTAGTCCACAATCAAAGGGTCAGGAGCATTCATCTTACCAGCACGGGTCCTAAATCTCGTGACATCCTATAAAAAAAACACCTCCCATAAGTATTTGAAATTAGTAAATTTAAGTAAAAAAAATTAAGTGTTTACTCAAACTTACATAAGTGGCAATGTTTGCAATGGTGCCTCGATGCTCTTGACCCATAGTTAGGAGAGACATGTTTGTTGATGATGAAACACAAAGTTGCTCTGATGATAAGTTGCTCTGATGAAAGTATAAGAGGTGATGAAGAAAATGAACAAGTTTGGGAACATATTTATAGCCAAAATGCATAGGTTATTACGAGATTCCCTGCAGTGTCTTGTCCCGTCAAGTCTGTGGTGGGGACGAGATTCCCTGCAGTGTCTTGTCCCGTCATGTCTGTGGTGGGGACGAGATTCCCTGCAGTGTCTTGTCCCGTCAAGTCTGTGGTGGGGACGAGATTCCCTGCAGTGTCTTGTCCCGTCATGTCTGTGGTGGGGACGAGATTCCCTGCATTGTCTTGTCTTGTCATGTCTGTGGTGGGGGGACTAGATTGCTATAGAGGCATGCATTCTTGTCATGCTAAATTATGTTAAACCATTGCATGCACCGATTTATCATATACTTTTATTTTTTATTTAGATGTTGAGAATTTTATATTATAATAGATTTTAATTCATTATCATAATTTGTGACATGCATTATCATAATTTTTAATTCATTTAAAACATACAATTATAATAGATTTTGAGACTTTTATATTAAACTAGCGCAGATATATATATTATGGAAAACATTAATTCATTCATTAATTAAAAAGGTACATTGACAATAACCAACACAGAAACCAAAACATCTAAGAAAATAACACATAACAACTTGTAGTACACGCTCGATCATTGCAACAAACACAACAACACTTAATCTAAACTACTCGAGTATCACTGCAAGAACAAGTGGATTTTCAACGCCTCGGTTAACCTCTCCACTGTGTGTCCAAAACATTAGATCCACGTCCATATCGTCTTTCACACGGTCCCAGTAATACATGTAGGTGCCTTCTGGATTATTATCCGTCAACGTAATGTATGGACAACGGTAATCTATCTGTTTAACTTTTCTGGTCGGACCATCTAGTTGACGAAACCCAGTGTTGATGGCTCTAACAATTCTCTGGAAATTCCAATGGGGGTTAAGGCAGACACGCATGTGACTACCTTCCTCAAAAAAAACGACAGCCCAAACTGAGTTCATTTTTTGTGTTTGCAGTAAGAATGAAGAAAGAGTTGGTACTTCAACTCCACACACACACACCTTTATTTATAGTGGGTGAAATACCGCGGAAAATAATTTTGCTAATTATTAATAACTTAAATACTAATTGGAAACTTTATAATGTTAAAAAAACATTTCATTAATATATGCTCAGAGCATTTAATTGGACGGTACAGAAGTAGCTGAAATGATAAAGAAACTGCAACATCTAGGATATTACAACGGTTAGGACAATGTCTTCTCTGTCCTCCATCATTCGAGTGCATTGAATGTCGTCCTCCATTGTCTCCCACCAACGTTGTCTTTCAAGAAAAGCACCTCCCCTTGTTCTAAGTCTCTTGATAGATCTGATTTGTTCGCCTTGAGTCCACTCTCCCTCCAAAAACCTGAGAAGGGTTCTCTTAAGCTGGTCCATGGATTGAATGTTCCAAAACATTACCTGCATGGGAGGTTTGACGGCAGAGAAAATAACGTATCCGTTCCTTCGAACAATGGGAGGTTCATAGTCCAAACGCCTTACAGGTGGTGGAGGCTCAGTAGTCCGGTGCGTGCTATCTGGCCTTATTCGAGATCTCATTTTTTCGTGTGTGTACTGATGCACACAAGAAACCCTAATTTATAGAGGGACAATTAGGGTTTCATTTACAAGGGAAAAACATAAACAATAATTTTGAAGAATAAAAATTAGGGCCCCACATGGTCCCCATCTGTTTTCTGTCCCTAGCATGCGTCCGAAACGAGTTCCTGTACCCTAGCATGCGCCTGTAATGATTCCTGAAGCGATTCCTGATAGATTCCTGCAACGATTCCCCCTATCTTCATGCATGCAGCCCTATCTTTTGTGGCATGCATTAGTCATGTCAAAGTTACTATCTTGTGCAGAATTATTGCTTCATTTCTTGCATGCATTACCCTTGTGTAAGAGGTGGGGACGAGATTCTCTTGTGGCATGCATTAGTCATGTCAAAGTTACTATCTTGTGCAGAATTATTGCTTCATTTCTTGCATGCATTACCCTTGTGTAAGATTTCTTGCATGATATATAGGAACTACTTCACATACTATTTTTTACAACCATCACAACTTTCCCAAACATTTCTTCCTTTTACAACACAACACAATTCTCACATTTCTTCTTTCACAAACACATATCAAAATTATGGCATCCACCTCGCAGTTCAAAGTTCGTGTTCATATGAATGGTGAGACATACCACTGCGACACAAACAGTTTTCTATTTAGAAACACAAACTCAACACGTTTTGCTCTAAATAGACAATCAGATTTCTCTTATCTAAAAAGGAAAATCGAATCCAAAATAAGAGAACAAGTGTCTCAGATATTTTACCGACAACCCCTTCTTCAACCTAACAACTCAGTCATATTTTGTCAATCACAGATAACAACTGACTTAGAGGTTCAAAACATGTTCCTCACCCATGAGCATTTTGGTTATGATTATCTGGAACTGTACATAGTGGTTGAACAAAATGCTCCTTCGCAAAATATTCAGTCACAAGTTATTGATCCTGTTGTTGATGACGAACAACAACCCGAGCATGTCATTGACGAAGAAACTGATATAGAAGATGTTGTTGATGAGTTGGTGAATCGTGAATCCGAAGATGAAGGTGACGAAGAAGTTCCAGTACCGGATCGAGTACCGGATACACATGCATATTCACCTCCGGCACATTTCACAACGCTTAATTTAGGAGAGGACGAGCCATCGTCCGATATGTTCTACAATCCATATATGAGGTCAAGCGAGGAGTTAAAAGAGGGTGACACGTTTCGTTCGAAGGATGATTGTCTGTTGGCTATAAAAAATTGGCACTTAGCAAATTGTGTTGATTTTAAAGCCGATCGATCAAATCCAGAGAGAGTCACTATTGCATGCAAAAACCCGGAATGTGGATACATGCTGAAGGCATCGTTCAGAAAGAAGTTTAACGTGTGGGTGATACGTTCGATATCTCAAGCCCACACCTGCGTCACCACTAACATGGCGCAAGATCATCGAAAACTCAGTCATGACATGATATGTCATACCATCATTCCTCTGGTCGAAACTGACCCATCCCTGAAGGTGAAGACAATTATTTCTCATTGCGTTTCTGTGTTCAAATACAAACCTTCGTACAGAAAGGCTTGGTTGGCGAAACAGAAAGCAATTGAAAGAGTCTACGGCAACTGGGAGGAATCGTACCAACAACTTCCTCGCTACCTGGCTGCACTGCAATTGTATTCACCTGGGACTGTTAGTATATTGGAGACACTGCCGGCACAGTCCCAGGACGGAACCCCTCTCGAAGGTAATGGAATCTTCCATAGACTATTCTGGGCGTTTCGACCATGCATCGTCGGTTTTGGTTTTTGCAAGCCGATTATTCAAATTGATGGAACGTGGCTGTATGGGAAATACAAGGGAACTTTGTTGATGGCGGTCGCGCAGGATGGAAATAGCAACATTTTTCCAATAGCCTTTGCTTTGGTAGAAGGGGAAACAGTTGCTGCTTGGGGTTTCTTTCTGAAGAATCTCCGAGCTAGAGTCGCTCCACAACCTAATCTTTGTTTGATTTCTGACAGGCACGCTTCTATTGACAGCGCATACAACAATCCGGCAAATGGTTGGCACAACCCTCCCTCTAAGCATGTCTACTGTATTAGG
Source organism: Vicia villosa (assembly GCF_029867415.1). NCBI lineage: Eukaryota > Viridiplantae > Streptophyta > Magnoliopsida > Fabales > Fabaceae > Vicia > Vicia villosa. The sequence goes on along the minus strand of NC_081184.1, from coordinate 120,940,453 downwards.
CATATAGCACAGAATTTTATGAGAGAGATCAAGGATAAATTTTTGAAGAACCACTTGGTGAACGCGGGGTATGCCTTAAACCAACCTGGATTTCAATACTACCGCCGAGAAATAGCGTTGACAAATCCAGATGCAGGGAGGTGGATTGACAGCATTGACAGAGCGAGATGGACTAGGTCATACGACGATGGGGCTAGGTGGGGTCACATGACTACAAATCTTGTGGAATCAATGAACGGAGTTTTCAAAGGCATTCGAAACCTACCTGTAACTGCCTTGGTTAGTGCTACGTATTTTCGGATGGCAACTCTGTTCGCCACAAGAGGTAAGCGGTGGAATTCAGTGTTACAAACACAACAGGTCTACAGCGATGTGTGTATGAAATATATACAACAGGAATCTGCCAAGGGTAACACTCACCGAGTGACCGAGTTCGACCGTCATGGCCACACCTTCAGTGTAAAGGAAACAATTGACCACAACCAGGGACTTCCACGACAACAGTATCGCGTCAATATCCCAGATCGTTGGTGCGACTGTGGCCAATTTCAAGCATATCGCATGCCTTGCTCCCATGTCCTTGCAGCATGTTCACATACTCACTTTGATGCATTATCTTTGGTATCAGAAATTTACAAGGTATCAACGTTGCTCAACGTATACGACAATTACTTTCCGGTGGTAGCAATGGAAGCATATTGGCCTGTGTACGAGGGGGAAACAGTTTGGCATAACGATTTAATGCGTCGGAATAAAAGCGGTCGACCAAACAGCAGGCGTATTAGAACCGAGATGGACGTAACTGAAAAAATGCAGAGGAAGTGTAGTATATGTCGTGAGGTAGGACATAATAGGACCAAATGTCCCAATCGTGGATCTAGCTCCACAACATAGTTTTTAGTTTCGATGATATTTGTAATTTACTTTTTCAATGGAATGAACTTTTTTTTTATAAATTTTATGGGTTACAACACAAAAAAAATTACTAAATAAAAAAATGTTCATGATACATATTGAAAGAAATTACCAAATATTACCATGGAAAAAATATTTGGAACCAATGAAATTTACAAAGATTTAAGAGAAAATAGTACCGAAAACATTAATATTGAAAGTAAAAAATTACCGAAAATATAATACCATGAAAAAAATAATTATTTAAAAAATCCATTTTGAAATAATAATTGAAAAGTATAACATAAAAAAAATTTAAGAGAAAATAATGTTAAAGAAAAAAAAATACAAAAAAAAAAAGAAAAAAAAAATAAAGGGGGGGTGTTGTCGCCAGGGGGGGTGGCGACAACACCTAAAAAAAACACATGGGCGCCAGGCCCAATGGCGACAGCTCTCCAGGCCCATTGTTGTCGCCACCCCCCCTGGCGACAACGTGTATTTTTTTAGCAAAAAAGAGACATTTATGTAATTTTTTTGAAAACCTAGTTATTTTTGGAATTTTTTTAAAAAAAATGGATATTCAAAAAAAAAATTCTTCAATCTAACCCATTGTTTTTTAATAGATTTGCATGTCGATCAAACACGATCCGTTTTGCCACTTCGACTCTCAAGTCTCAACTATACATTCCCATTTTGTATCTCTCTCAAAAATGAAACCAAACGTGTCATATGGAAATTGAGAAATCTACCAACACCACATCATTACCACTATTATTTCATTTATCATAAATTCAAAACAATGTATGTGCGACACGTTATTGCCTTGTACTCAACAATGATAATGAAACATTTAACTTTTAATTAACACAGACTCAAAAACTGTTGAGAGAAAAAAGGAATTGATAGAGTTTAGTTGAACTTAAAAGACACCTAATCTACATATAAATATAAATAAATCATACTCCTATCTATAAAAAAAAGAGGCATTGGCAACATTTAGAAACCGCCACTATAAAACAATATAGTTTTTGTGGTTCAAAATCACTCTACTTCACTGCAGATTCTTGTCTTGTTCACTCACTCACTCATTTCTTCTGGTTAGTTAATTAATTTCTCAATATTTCAAGATTACTAAATTTAATTATTATTCTTACTGTGATTAGCTTCTACTAATAAATAACCTTTGTTTATAATTATAATAATAATGTTGAAGAAAATCCGTGAATTCTATCTTTCTGGTTTTATTATCTGTTTTCTCTTTTCTTTCTACCTTACTTTATCCAACAATATTAGTCACACTTTTCTTGTTTGATCAACATCTATCTGTATATTCTGATGGAAACTTCACATTTGATGCATTTACTTTTTGCAGTTGGAAAAATCATAGGGATGGTCCACAACTTTCTTTGAGGTAGTTGTAGCATGAACATGATCCTTATATTCATCATGTGACTTTGTTTTTTATGAGTTATATGCCTTCATTCATGCATATAGAAAAGGAGATTATTGAAATGGATGCATCATCAAATCAAAGGTCACTTGAGAGAGTGGTTTCTCAGAAAGCCATGCAAATGAGCAATTCATTTCCATGTCAGATATGTGTTGTGGGATTTCTTTCTGGAATTTGTATTGCTTCTTTCATTATGGCTACTCTTACTTCCATTGGTAGTTTTCAGTTTTCTCATTTTTCAATGCTTAATTTATCATTCAACTCAGATCTCAATTCCACCATCAGTAAGTCCGTTTCCTTAATCACTTTCATTTGTGTTTTTACCTTTTCAACTTAATAACAAAATGAGCATATCAGTTATGTAGCAGTATCTCTAAACAAATATGTGTATGGTGTCTGAACAAATATGTGTTTGGTGTCTGATACGTAGCAGTAGCTCTCTGAACAAATATGTGTCTGGTGTATGATATGTAGCAGTATATCTCTGAACAAATGTGTCTGGTGTCTGATATGTAGCATTTTCTCTCTGAACAAATACGTGTCTGGTGTCTGATACGTAATAGTATTTGACACAACATAGACACATGTCATTAATGTTCAATTTATTTATTTTCTCTATCAACATGTCAGTGTCGGTGTTGTGTCTGATATATATCTCTATTGAAATTTGAAGTGTTGTGTCTGGTATCTCTGTTGAAATTTCACGGACACTTATTCTTGAAGCAAACTTGATGAGTATGAATCTTATAGCAGGCTTGTACATGAAGTATCACATAATTATGTTAATCCTTACTTTACTTTACTTTAAGCATACTCTAATTTTTGTCCTTTTTGACTTTGACCAAATTTGCTACAAGCATTACATTAGGGAGAGTTAATTACACTATGCTCATTAATTTGTTTTGCATAATCAAGTTGTTAACATTTGATAACACATGGAAAATGCAGTGATTGGATAATTTTATCATGATTAAATAAAATTAATAATACCATTTTTTTCCATGGTGACAACAGCACAATGTTCCTATAAACCTAAAGAGATACAAAGATTAACAGATTTGGAGAACAGAAAAGAGATAGACCAAGATGAAAGAGTGTCTTTGCTTTATTCTGCTTGGAACTGTGTGTTAACTAAGCCTACAACTGGTACAAATAAGTGCTTATGGGAACTTGGAATTAATGAATCCTATTTGCTTAAGCCCCCACATTTGGAAAACTGCAAGGAGAAATCACTGCTCAACGACCGTCTCGACAAGCGTATAGGAAATGATTCCTTTCCACCATGGACAAGTTGGAAAGGATTGTTGGATATGCACCCTCTTGCTGCAACCACTGAGCAGATTCAGAACTTCAGAAAAAAAGCTGTATCTGAAGGTGCTTATCCACCTTGGGTATGTTTCTTAATCATTTGTTTTGTATATACCGTGTCATGTTAACTCCGTGATAATTAGGGTCATCTCAAGTTTTTAGAGGCACATTGTAGGTTAGTTACACTTCAACCATGACAAAATAGTTAGAGACCCTATTTAACCAAATTTTGACAATGAAGAGATTTATGAAGCCTTATTTAAGTATAGTTTAACTGTGAAAGTTTTGAGACTCTGTGCGGTAGCCCGCCTTGCACGTCCTCAAAGACGCTCTGGTGATAATTATTTGATTGTAGAATCATTTGCAGATTGCAGGATCTGATGAAGAAAACTACCCTTTAACACGAAAAGTTCAACGCGACATATGGATCCATCAGCATCCGTTGAATTGTAGCGACGCGAATGTCAAGTTCCTTTTAGCTGATTGGGAGCGATTACCTGGATTTGGAATCGGTGCTCAAATTGCTGGAATGTGTGGACTTCTTGCTATTGCAATCAATGAAGGAAGAGTTCTTGTCACTGATTTCTATAATAGAGCTGATCATGATGGCTGCAAAGGTATACATTTTTCCGAATCTGCGTAATCATTTTAACAACTTCATATAATGTGAACATCTACTTGGAATGTTGCTCATGCAGGATCGTCCCGGTCTAGCTGGAATTGCTATTTCTTTGCAGAAACTTCACTAGAATGCCGCCAACGTGCATTTGAACTCATCAAAAGTGATGATTCGTTGAGTAGAGGAATTTTGACGACCAAAGAAAATTATACGTCGAAGCATATATGGACAGGACCAACTCCTAGGCAAGCTTTCAAAGAACTGCTAGCATTCATAAACCTATTATTGATTGATTCTTCAATTAGATCCCGAGCATAAAGTTATGATTCTTAGTATTATGTCAATGTATGATGCAGGATATGGGGCGATCCGTGGAACTATTTGCAACCGACAACTGATATAAATGGCAGTCTGGTGGTTTCTCATAGAAAAATGGATCGACGATGGTGGAGAGCGCAGGTACTTCATATTCTTATGTCCTCGTCTTAACAATCAACTGTCAAAAACAACCTTTCCTACCAATGTTGTTCTTTTTGAGGTTTAATGGTTTAATGAGGCTGCGGTAAATATTATTTTCAGGCCGTACGATACTTAATGAGGTTTCCAACTGAGTATACTTGCAATTTATTGAATGAGGCGCGCCATGCTGCCTTTGGAAAAATAGCTGCAAAAATGGTTCTGGAAAGTCTTGTTGGAGAATGGCCAAAGGTTAGCTTTCAACTACGCATGTGTTTTGGATACGGATTTCTTGCATTCATGGAACTACGCATTTGACACACTCACGCAATCTGAACCACCGGATCAAGATCGGACAATCTGCATTCCGACTTTGTAAATCGAGTTCAAAGTACAAAGTCAGAATGCGAGCGACCTTGATCAGGTGGTTTAGATTGGTGATTGCGTGAGTATTGTTCATTCTTGAGTGCTTTGATATTGTCAATGTGTTGACTTCTTTAGGTGCCTCAGGAGGAGGAGAATGATGAAAGACCAAAGTCCGATATCGACAAATATGTGTGGTCGAATCACAAGCCATGGATCCCAAGACCTCTTCTAAGTATGCATGTAAGGATGGGAGATAAAGCATGTGAAATGAGAGTGGTTGAATTTGAAGAATACATGATGCTTGCTAATAGGATTAGGAATCATTTCCCAAACCTCAATAGCATTTGGCTATCAACAGAAATGCAGGTAGGAAACATTATTATCTTGACAGACACTCAGACTCACACGTGTCTGACACCGAACACATCTTATTATCTTGACAAACAGTGACACCTGTCTGACACCGAGCACGTCTTCAATAAAAACACACAACTGTTGTGAATTTTACCGCGTTGTTATTCTTGTTTCTTGTGTTTAGGAAGTGATAGACAAAAGCAAAGAATATTCTTCAAGGTGGAAGTTTCATTATACAAAGATAAGAAGGCAAGATAGGAATAATGTGTCAATGGCTGAGTATGAAGGTAGCTTGGGAAGGGAGAGAAGCACAAACTATCCACTTGTTAATTTTCTTATGGCTGCTGATTCTGATTATTTTGTTGGAGCATTGGGTTCTACGTGGTGCTTTCTTATAGATGGAATGAGAAATACTGGTGGGAAGGTTATGTCTGGTTACTTGAGTGTTAACAAAGATAGATTTTGGTAGGGATGTAATGTATTTATATATACTTCTGATTATTTCAATAATAACAGAAAAGATTTATGTAATCTTTTGTAAATTAGAGTAAATTATTCTTATGTATAATCATTGTACATGTTTACAATAGTACACATTGCTAAAGAATCTTGTAAAGCAAAAGAATTCACATACTTGCAGCTAGTTCTTGGGTTTTATTTTATTTTCTTTGGTTATGCATATTCCGTAAATTACTGACCTTAAAGATAGAGTAGAGGATTTTGGAATCTGCCTTCCTTGGTGATGCCCAACAGGGATCACCCGTCAACCAGCGCTGACGGTCATCACCTGGAAGGGTCACCCGTCAACTAGCGTTGACGGTTGTTCAACTATCCATTGGGGAGTTGTTCAACGTTCGATTTTTCTCCGTTTTGAATAGGGATGTCAATGGGGCGGAGCGGGGGCGGAGGATACATTTCCATCACAATCCCCGCCTTCAAATCTATTCCCCATCCCCGCGACGGGGGATTTTGTCCCCCGTCCCCGCGGGTCCCACGGATCCCCAAAGTTTATAAACATGATTTTTTTTATTTTTTTATTTTAAACCAAATTAATAGTAAAAGCTTCAAAAACAAAAATTTAAAAATTATTCATTTATGATAAATATATTGTTTTAACAATATTTAATTTATAATATTGAGTGTCATGACCACCAAAATTTCAAACTAAAAAAAATTGACATGAGGATCCCCATCTTTGGGGCCCCAAACGGGGAATCCCCATGAGGATCCCCGCTAACGGAGGCAAGTTGACATCTCTAGTTTTGAATCTTCTAATCGATTAGGGTAATCGATTAATTTGTTTCATTTGAGCTTCCTTGATATTTTGGTTTATTTGTTGGGCCTTGTTGCTTCTTTGACACCTCTAATTCATGTTTTTAACACCCCTAAGCTTGAAAGCACTTGAACAAACTTATTTTTAATGGTTAGAGATAATTAAAGTTATTAAAAAAATATAAAAAAATTGAAAGAGTTAAAAATAATTATTTTAAGGGGTTAATCAGATTATCCAATCATTTCAACTTTAAAATAATTTTACCTTCAAAAAAATAATTTTTGATAGATATTTTCTATGTGGGATGAACACATAGTGGTGTATCCTTCTCATCACATTGTTGAATGCGAGAGTTGGTAACAAGGTAAATAAGTCCATCACAGACTTATATACTTAATTGATCATTACAGATCAAAAAATGAGAAACTCTCAATAGGTGTTGCTTTTATCATAACATATGTCATCATCGTTCATTCTCCAGGATCAAAGTATTTAAAATGTATAATACTAGAGTATACTTCTGCTTTATTCTTCATATGGTCTTTCTTTCGAGTTGTAGACAATATTGCCTGCAAAACAATTAAATATGTTATTTTGATTTTTCTTTCTATCTTCTCTCTTCCTTACAGGGTGCCTTGAGCATGTGTTATCATCTTCTTTGGAAGACGATTCTTTGTATTTCTTCCCAAGATTGAAATTTTCCTCCTTTGTTCAACTGACTGAAGAACTCCTTCATCTTTTGTTGTTCTTTGAACATGAGGACTTCTTGATGGTATGATATGAGTGATGATCTTCCAGTTTAGTCTTTTGATTCCATCGGCTTCTATGATTTCATTCTTTCTTGATTTTCCTGAAATTTATTAAGGTTTCTATTTTATCTATAGATTTAAGAGTATGGATAAATGTTCCAATTCTTAATTCTCTAGATAAATGTTAGTAACAGTAATTTCTAAACATTTTAAGAAAAAAAATTCATCGCCTCATGTGTTCATATCCTTTGACTTGTACTTGGAGAAACTCCATATATCTTTTTTCAAATATCATACATTTTGGCGGTTTAAAAAAGAATAAAAATTTATAATTTATCTTTAATCAAAGAGATTTTTTACTCCTTCAATATTTATTTAATGAGTAGGGTAAAACGGACAATTGAAAAAAGTTTATAAAGAAAAAGATTTATTTTGAAGAATATATATATATATATATATATATATATATATATATATATATATATATATATATATATATATATATATATATATATATATATATATATATATATATATAAACGAAACAATAAATTTTCAAAAAGGTGGTGGCGGGCTTTGAAAAATATTCTTGTGTCAAAAGTCATCTTTCTCCTGAGACAATTAGTCCTTTAAACAGAAGTTAGTCTCTGATGTCACTTGTTGGATTTGAGACTTCACACACAAGAGGGGGTGAATTGTGTGGTTTAGAAAAATATGGTTTTGAAAACTTTTTGAGATTAAAATACGAGTTTGAAAAATATTGTTTTTATGCCTAAGTAGTTTGAAAAATATTTTTAACTAAGCAACAGAAAATAAATATTAAAATAAAGTGAGGAAATTAAAGAGTTTAAGGGAAGAAGAAAAACACCGAGAATTATACAGGTTCGGTGAAATCAAAAGGACCTACACCTCTTCCTAAGAATTGATCTTGAGAGTTTCTATTAAGTACCTGAGAGTTTTTAGTAGGTGAAGCTCACAAACCCCCTTATACAAGGAAATGATGTTTGTCCTACAACCATGACAATACAAGACATATGTTGAAAGTATTTTGGGTAAATATTTTCTAATATATCGTATCCACAAAGATTGATTCAATATTACTGCCGTTCTATAGTCGAATTATAATGAGTGGTAAAAAGCATTGGTTTTGATTGTTTATTCTAAAATTGCGTATAAGAAAGTAATAAGTAATTGAACTGAAAGCTTGAAAAGTGATTAACAATGGTGATGAATATGTTGAGTTCTAGGGTTCATCAACCTATTCATGCAATTTATCAATTAATTCACAAGTGAACCATTATATAAGCTATTATCTTCATTCATCCTCAAAACTGATCTCATGTCTAAGATCAATTTAGAACCACCTCTACCGATATGATATTCGATCTCTCAGAATAACAATAAAGATAAAGGGAATTAAACACAATGATTTATGAAAACTTATTCACAATCCCATCTCTGCGAATTAAGAACAAGTCAATATAAAAACCTAGGGCAAAAGTATGAACCCTATCTCTCGATTGATAGTTCAATAATGATATAAAATAAAAGCAAGATTCTTTATTGATAATAAACCTTAACAATTGTTCACAGGAATTAATCAAAGTTATTGCATCTTCATAGGTTAACTACTACCTTAAACTCAACACAATGGGGTTTAGCTCTCCATAGATATGAAGAACACACAAAACTTCATAGAGGGATTCATCTTTATCAAGGGAATGTCTTCGATTGATGTTGAATTCTCCGTCGGATGTTGTTTTCTGCTCTGGAATAGGAATGCTCTCTGAATTTTTCTCACCAAGGTATATGAGTTATGAGGATTAGGGCTTCTATTTATAACAATCTTTCTTTTTAACAAAGCAACCGCGGTGCGGCACGGGAGAGCGCGGCGCGGACTAGGACCAGAGAGTTTGGCGCGCCTCGCCCAAATCTGCTGCGGCGCGGCCTTTGCTTTATCTCACTTCTTTGTGCTTTTGCGTCTCCAGTGTTCTTACGCCTTCATGTTTCCTCGTCATTACTTCTCAGCCTTAATACCTGCATCAATAACACCTGAAGTGATACGATTTGCTTTACAACTAGAATCAAACTTCTAGAGTTCAATTATAACCATAAAATCACTAAAAATTATATGATATGCTCAACTTTAGATCAAAAGGTAGTTATTTTAACACATGAAAATACTGATAATTCACTCCTAACAACATATAATATGATCGTTTTTGTCTTCTCTATTAAAATATTGAGACTGAAGTGGCCAAGCTTCCTTCCTAATGGTAGATTGAGCTCAATTTGGTTTAACATGATAACTAATATTCTATTCTGATTTTAACATGCTGATCATCTAACCTATGATTTTATACGGGCTAAACATGAACCTAATGGTAAGTTCATCAATATTGAAGAACTTCATCATTTTAATGAATAAGACTTTATAATAGCCTTAAGGGAAGTTTAATCATATTAACAATCTTCAACCTAACTAAATATCAGGAATTAATCACACAATCTCCAATCAAAACTTTTAACGGTTTTAGCTTCCAACCACATATTGTTATCCCTAAATGGATTGTGTTCATCCAAGATGCATAAACAACATTCATGGAGAACTTATATAATGCTATCCATCCAGAATTACAAAGACACCTCACTCACAAAAGATCTTTCCTCACAAGAGCATTTGGCTATAAGAACTAGTGAGAGAAAGTGAAAATAAAACTTAGAGTGTGTGTGTGTATGTGTGTGTATGTCAATACAAAAATTGAGTTCTGGATGAAATAAAAATGAGAAAAGAGGCCTTTATTTATAGGCTTCAAATCCTCTAAAAGAGGAAACCTCATTAAATCAATTTGACTATTACTAATCGATTAGGCCAATCGATTAAATCATTTAAAGGTAACGACTATAAGTTCCAAAATAGGTAAGAAATGATATATATATATATATATATATATATATATATATATATATATATATATATATATATATATATCCATTTCTAATTGATTAAGTGCATTCAAACAACCTTAATCCTAAAAAACGCGCCAATCTAATCGATTGACATAATTGATTAAATCCAGTTAAAAAATATTTTTTTGGCTTTTTGAATGTTCCCATCTCTTTCTATGCAACTTCTATATATATTTCTCAATTCATATATTTTCCAAGAACATTTTAAAAAGGTTTGTGTGTGTGCGCAACTTATAGCCATCTACTTCTATAAATAAAGACTTTTGTAATTACAATAGTTTTACTCTAAGTCTGTGTCTGTTATATTCATTGTGTTGACACTTTGCTGGAGATCTCCTAAGGCTTTTGATATAGTTTTTTTGCCTTTGTATGAACAACCTTTGTTGATGTCTGAGGCTTCATCAAAAAACTTTGTCAATCCTTTATCTAACCCATGGCTTGCAATTTTAACCGCTTAAGTATATTGGTTGACTTTTTTGAAGATTACATCTTTACTATGATGAATTTTATCTTTTCTGATATTTTAAAGTTGACATCATATTGCATCTTTATCATGTTGAATATCTTATTTTGTTCTTCACAGTTGTCATCTTATTGAGGTTTATCTCTCATTTCTGATCTTTTACAGTTCTTTACAGTTGTCATCATCAAAACAAAAACATATTACCTGCAAAACAAGGTTTCACATTAACAATTCATAAGCATAATTATATTAGAATTCAAAACCTTTTTCATATCCAATGGCATGATTCCCTAACATATATTATGAATCACGACTATCACTCATACAAGAATTAGATACAATCGCATAAAAACTAGGTGTATGAATATGGAAATACATTATATATGTTGCATATGTTAGAAGTTGTAATTTGATGTTTTGTCAAAAGCTAGCATTCGACTGTGTTGAAGTAGTTAGTTGAAGGTGTAAGAGTCATTTGTATTCGGCAAAGTCGAATACAACATTTAGCCATTGTGTTAGAGTCAAAATATAACTTGTATATTTTGGGCTTGGCTTAATTTGTATAGTTTTGGGCATGAACATTAGTTGCATATATAAAGGGCATAGCTTGATGCAAATAATAACACTCAATAAAAATCCTATTTTCTATAAATTCAACTTCTCTCTATTTTCTCTCTTCTTCCCCCATATTTCTTGAAAACTCTTTTGTTCCAAAATATTGATATCAAAGATCCCGGTTGCGATTTAGAGAAAATATGTAATGGAAAACAGAATAACAACATCAATGCAATTTCCAACAAATCTATCGATTTTCAAAGGAGAGACTTACGACCGGTGGGTTGTGTAGATGAAGTTCATCTTCAAATTTCAAGATGCGTCTGAAATCATAAATGATGGAGTACCAACATTGGAAGCCAATGCGGATGATGAGCATAAGGTTGCGCACAAGGATAAAAGGAAGAAAGATGGACAAAATTTATTCTTGATTCACCAGTGTGTGGATCCTAATGTGTTCGAGAACATAATTGAAGAGGAAACGACAAAAAGGAGCATGGGACAAGTTGAAGAACTTGTACGGAGGAGATGAAAAATTGAAAAGGGTGAAGTTGTAGACATTGAGAGAGCAAGTTGAGATGACTCAGATGATAGAAGATGAACCAGTCTTGGAATATCTTTCACATGTGGTGTTATTTACGAACTAGATGAAGACGTGTGGTGAATCGATTAATGATTTGTAGAAGATTGAGAAAATGTTGAGATCTCTGAATGTAAATTTGGACTACATTGTAGTGTCAATTGAAAATTCCAAGAACCTAGATGAGATGAAGTTGGAAGAACTTCAAGCTTCACCGGAGGCTTATGAGATGAGGGTGAATCAGGGAAACTCAAAAAGGGAAAAGGTGGCTGAACAGACACTACAAGCAAAGATTCACCAGAAATTTAGAAAAAGAAGGCGGAGCGGGGAAAAAATCTTGCTAATAATGAGAAGTTAAGCATGAATTCAAAGAATCTTCGTGAATTATCTAAGAAAGGCATGGGCAACAAGTATTCTTGTAAGAAAGCTGATATGAACAAGGTATAGTGTCACAACTGTCAGGGATTTGGCCACTATGCTCGAGACTGTTGAAAAACAAAGGAAGCACGAGCGAAAGAGAGATGAAGCACAATATACACATGGCGGAGATAGTGATTATGATGGTATGCTACTTATGGCCAACACTCAGTCGAACACTGAGCAAACCAACCTGTGGTACCTGGATCCAGGATGCAGCAACCTTATGACTGGTAATGAAAACTAGTTCACCAAGTTAGATTAATCAGTTAAGAAGGTGATAAAGTTTGCATATGGTAGGCACGTCAGATCAGGCGGAAAAGGAGACATATATATGGTCAAAAAGGATGGTCGAAAATACAGCATCACTGATGTATTGTACGTACCTTTGGTGATAAATAATTTGATAAGCATAAGTCAGTTACTTGAAAAAGAGTATAACTTAAAGCTGAAAATTATCAATGAAGGTGCATAATGGTAAGGGAAGGTTGATTTTGAAATCACCATTGGAAGACAATAAGAAATTCAAAGTAGAGAACAACACAGTTGATCATCAATTTCTTGCTTTGACTGCAGATGAATACAAGAGTTGGCTATGGCATCACAAGTGTGGACATGTAAACTTCATAAGTTTATGAGTGTTGAACTAGAAGAACATGGTGTATATTTTACCTCAAGTAAAGGAACCAAGTTAGGTGTGTGAGAAATTTTACAAAGCAAAGCAAGCCAGAAAAGCATTCAAGCATAACTTGTCCATAAAGTCAAAGGAAAAGCTAGAGCTTGTTTATTCTGACGTATATGGACCGCTTGAAGTTAGGTCGAATGGAGGTAACTGTTACTTTCTAACTTTCATTGATGAACTCGCCAAATATATATATGGATTTATCTGATTGAAAAGAAAAGGGAGGTATTCACATAGTTCAAAAAGTTTAAATTGCATGTCGAGAAACAAAGTGGATGCAAGTTAAAGAAACTGATAACTGATGATGGTGGTGAATACACTTCTAGAGAATTTTCTAAGTTCTACAATGAGGAAGATATAGAGCATGAGGTCATTGCACCATATACTCCTAAGCATAATGGTATAACTGAGAGGAAGAATCGAAGTATACTGAACATGGTCAAAAGTATGTTGAAAGCTAAAGAAATGGCAAAGAGACTTTAGGGAGAAGGAGTTTCGACATCAGCTTAAATACTAAACAGATATGTAACCAAGAAGATGGTCAACATTACACCTTATGAGGCTTAGACAGGGTCGAAGCTAAATGTTAATCATCATAGATGATTTGGATCAATGTGCTTCCCGCATGTACCTGAGCAATTAATGAAGAAGCTAGATGATTGAAGTCAGACCATGGTGCTAATAGTTTATCATTCGACTGGTGCATCCAAGTAGTATTTTCCAAATGATGATAAATTAGTGATCAGTCGAGATTTTATGGTAGACGAAAGCAAAGGGTGGAACCAGACTCAGGGGCCAGATCGACATGAACAGGATACAGTCGCAACTGTATTTGAAGAAAAAGATCAACAAAATGAAGTCACAACCAATCAAAGTGAAGAACCACTTGAGCAAAATCTCAGAAGTTCGATTAGAACAAGAATTGGGTCGACAAGGCTAGCAAAATATGAGAGATTTCCAGATCAAGCAATCGATGCATATGGTGACTTGATAGAAAAAGTGATGATGATGGTGGAATCAGAACTAATTAATTTGGATCAAGCCATAAATGATTTGAATTGGTATGAAGCCATCACAGAATAACTCATGGAAATCGAGAAGAATAAGACTTGGGAGCTTGTCGAAAGAGCTAGCAATAAGCCAATTGACGTGAAGTGAGTCTACAAGCTGAAATGAAGGCCAAGTGGTGAGATTTCCAGGCATAAGGAAGGACTAGTGGCGAGAGATTTTATGCAAAAACTTGGTATTGATTTCGACAAATTCTACGCACCTGTTGCAAGGTTGGAGACAATAAGGATTTTTGTGTCGACAACAACATACAGAGGGCGAAAGATACATCAGTTGGATGTAAAATCAGCATTTCTAAATGGGCCTTTGGAAGAAGAAGTCTATGTCAGTCAACCACCAGGATTCGAAATCAAAGGGCAAGAGTCAAAAGTGTACAGATTGAGGAAGGCTCTCTATGGCTAAAAGCAGGCCCCAAGGGTTTGGAATAAGAGAGTAAATAGTTCTTGATCGAAGTAGGTTTCACAAAGTGTGTCTCCAAACATAGGTGTATGTCAATTATGATGACATGGTCAGTTGAATCATTTTATGCATGTATATCGAAGATTTGTTGAATATAGGTGTAGATGAAGCTGGGATAAGAAAAATAAAGTTGAAGTTGATGCAAGAGTTTGAAATGTCCGACCTAGGAAACTTGTCATATTTTTTAGGGATGGAGTTCAAAGACGCACAAGCGAAGGAGTATTCTTACACCATAAAAAGTATGCTCAAAATATTTTGAAAAAGTTCAAGATAAGCAACACTAATGTAGGTGTCACGATATTAGAAACTGAAGCAAAATTGAAGAAGGACACAAATAATGAATTTGTAAGTGCAACATTATACAAACAAATCATTGGATCCTTGAGGTATCTTTGCAACACCAGGCTAGATATCTGTTAGAGTGTCGGGCTGTTGAGCAGATTCATGGAGAAACCCCAATAATGTCATCTCATAGCAGTGAAAAGAGTGCTGAGATACATCAGAGGGAAGATTGATCATGGTGAGTTGATGCCAAGGAAGAAGAAGACCATCACAGATGCAGAGGTATATGGCTACACTGATTCAGATTTCTGTGGAGATCAAGACGAGAAGAAAAGTATCGTGAGTTATATATTCATGATCAAAGGCGCTCCAATCTCTTGGTGCTCAAAGAAGCAAAGCATTGTGGCTTTGTCATAATGTGAAGTCGAGTACGTAGTTGTACCGTATGCAGCATGTCAAGCAGCATGGATGCTGCTAGAAGAGTTAAAGATCAAGGAATTTGGGAAAGTGAAGTTGTTTGTCGATAACAATTTAGCTATCGACATGGAAAATCATCCAGTATGTCATGGTCGAAGTAAACACAAAGAAATGAGGTATCATTTTCAGAGGGATCAAGTATACAAAGGAAATCTTGAACTAATCATTGCAAGACAGAATGGCAACTAGCCAACATACTCACCAAACCCTTGAAGAAAGTCAGGTTCGAGGAGTTGAAGAGAAGAATTAGGACGAGAAGTCAAGAAAACATGAATTAGGGAGTCTGTTAGAAGTGGTAATTCGATGTTATGTCAAAAGCTAGCATTCAACTGTGTCGAAGTAGTTAGTCGAAGGCGTTGAAGTCAGCTGTATTCGAAAGAGTCGAATACAACATTAAGTTGTTGTGTTAGAGTCAAAATATAACTTATGTATTTTGGGCTTGGATTGATTTGTATAATTTTAAATCTGAGCATTAGTTGCCTATATAAAAGACATATTTTGATGTAAATAATAACACTCAATAAAAATTCTATTTTCTACAAATTCAATTTCTCTCTATTTTCTATCTTTCTTTTTCTTCTCTCATCTTTCTAGATTTTTTTTATCCCAACATACATAACTTTTACTTGCATGGGAACTATAAGTGTATGGATAATTTGACCATATATCTTCTCTTACATCTAGATATTCTGGTATCTTCTTTTACATCTAGATATTCTTGGTTAAAGATTTAGATGTTTCTCTAATATATGTTATCAATTTTGTATTAAATCTAAATTTCATTAGTAGTCTTAAGCATTATCTATGAAAATATGTACTTCCTCCGTCTCATAATAAGTGTCTCATTTGCACTTTTTCTATGTCTCAAAATAAATGTCTCTTTAGAATACCAATGCAACATTTATTATTTTTTTCCACTACTATACCCCTATTTATTAACTTTCACGTTTTTCAACTACTCTACTAGCTATAATAAATAAGGGTATTTTAGTAAATAACATCAATTTTATCATTAAAATCAACACATCTAATCATTTTCTTAAGAACCACGCAAAGATCAAACAAGACACTTATTATGAGACGGAGGGAGTATCACTAAATCACTATACTACTTATGGTCTAATAGTTTTATAGATTTCAACATATATATGTTTAAGACCGTATAATAACTACTTCACCTAAATGGTAGTATTACTCAACTACATTAATGTAGTTTATTCTTTGAACTGTGAAAAAACGCGTCTTAATTTTTCTCTCTCTCGAGAATTTTATGATGTATGCACGTGGTTTAGACATTGGTTGAACCTAAAGGTCATATACACTATCACTTTCAACCTAGACGAAAAACAAATGTGGTTAACTATACTGGAAGTATATAATAATTCAAATGCATTGTATAAGCTTCTGAAAGAAATCTAATGTGAGTAGCTTAAAAAATAAGCACTTCTAGAATCGTAGAAACTGGTTTTTTCGAGGACGTAACCGGTTGCGTAAAAAGGCGTAACAGATTACAGGTAGTATTTTAAGTTTTGTTGTTCTGTTTGTGTAGGCGTAACCGGTTACGGCCTTTGGTGTAATCGATTACAAGTCTTGCGGAGAAATTGTTGTGGAGTAGAATGTTGTGTCAAAGATTTTGCGTTCTTTAACGTCAAGATTCGACAATATTGTAGTGCCAATCGAAGAATTGAAGGACCTTTCGACATTGAGCAAGGAGGAGCTTCAAAGCTAGCTTGAGGCTCATGAACAAAGGATGAATGAACGAGGAAATGATAAAGACAAAGTGGAGATTGTGTTGCAAACACGGTTCCATTTAAAGAGTAAAAGATCAAAAGGAAAATGAACTTCAAGAGGGAAGTCAAATTACCAGAATTTTGGTGGGAAAGATCCACAAAATTCAAATATTTCGACGCGCAAAAGAGGTGAGAGCAGCTCCAAAGGTAGTGGTCAAGGCAACAACTTCGAGAGAATTGGCAAGAGTAATGTGAAGTGTTACAATTGTCATAAACTTGGTCATTTCGTAAGAGATTGTAATGCGAAACCAAGGGAAAAGCAAAGCGATGAGGCTAAGGTTGCTCGACAGGAGGTGGATGATTATAACACGCTTCTGGTGATGATCATGAAGGAGAATTATGGTAGTAGTGAGCTGCTGGACAACAACAGTATCAGCTGCAAGTTGTAGGACAACAACTGCAGCAGTTTGAAAAATGCTGCAAAAACACGTTCGGAGCAAAACGTAATGGTAACGGTTTGAGATTGAGTCCAAGGCAGTGATGAGTGGTATTTGGATTTTGGTTGTTCAACACATATGACGGGTAGAAAGGATTGGTTAGTCAAAATTAATCAAGCAACAAATAATAAGGTGAAATTCGTGGATGATACCACTTTAGTGGCCGACGGGGTCGGTGATGTTTTGATCATGAGAAGGGATAGTGGGCATTCCTTGATCAAAAATGTTCTATTCATTCTTGGAATTAAATGTATTCTCTCGAGTATTGGCCAATTTCTTGAGAAAGATTACATGATTTGCATGGAAAATAAGATTTTGCGCGTTTTGGACCGAAACGAATTTTAGTCCTTAAAGCTCCTATGGCTGCCAATGGACTTTCAAGATAGAGTTAAAAGTGATGGAGCATAAGTGTCTTGCTACAGCGGCAAGTTGATAAGAGTGATTGTGGCACTATCGTCTTGGACATATAAATTTTCAAAACCTTGATGCCTTACAAAGGGATGGTATGGTAACCGGGTTGCCGAAAATCAATATTCAAGCTGAGATGTGTGAAGAGTGTGTGCAAGAAAAGATGCACAAGAGTAGTTTCAACAAGTATGGAGGTCATATGATCAAGCATCACCTTGAGGTGGTGTACTCCGATGTGTGCGGTCCAATTCAAGTCAACTCGTATGGTGGCAATAGGTACTTTGTCACTTTTATCGATGATTTTAGTAGGGAAACATGAACATACCTAATCAAGAGAAAGGATGAGGTATTTGATGTGTTCAAAAAATTTACGTCCATGGTTGAGTGGCAAAGAGGTCACAAACTTAAAATTCTTAAAACGGGTGAGGTGAATATACCTCGAATGAGTTTGGGAAGTATTATGATGATGAGGGGATAGTTTGTGAATTTATGCCACCCTACACACCACAGCATAATGGTGTTTCCGAGAGGAATAATCGTTCGATAATGAACATGGTTTGTAGCATGTTAAAGGGAAAAAACTTGTCGAATGAGCTATGGGGTGAAGTCGTTTCTACAGCCTCCTATATGTTGAATAGGTGCCCTATAAAGAATCTTGATAAGGTAACTCTATAAGAGGTATGGTCTTTATTTAAACCAAGCTTATGTAATTTGAGAGTTTTCGGTTTGATGCATTTCGACACGTTTTGGGTCAGTTTCGATAGAAGTTAGATGACAAGGGTGAAAATATGGTGCTTCTTGGTTATCACCCTACTGGAGGTTATAAATTGTTTGATGTTGTAAACAAGAGAATCGTGATTAGTCAAGACGTTGTGTTCGACGAGCTGAAGCCTTTTGATACCAAAAAATTGAGTATGACAAGTCCTGTAATCGGTTACCAGAATGGCGTAACCGACTACGGGCTCATCATTACTTCTGGACACTATTGGATCATTACGTTACTTGTGCAATACGTGGCCATCTTTGGTGTTTAGTGTCTGTATTGCGAGTAAATTCATGGAGAGATCGAAGGTGTCTCACTTGGCCACAGTTAAGAGGATCATACGATACATCAAAGGTACTCTTGGCTGCAGAATTCTCTTTCCCGCAGTTGATACAGGCAAAAAATGTAATTTTCTCAGTTATACTGATTTCATTTGGTGCGGAGATAAAGATGATCGAAAGTCTACGGCTAGTTATGTCTTTATGTTTGGAGGAGCACCAATCTCCTGGTGTTCTAAAAATGAACCAGTGGTTCACTCTCTTCTTGTGAGGCCGAGTATATCGTTGCATCGTTATATGAGTGTCAATCTATGTGGCTTATGAATCTGTTGGGAGAGTTGGGCAGCAATGTTGGAGAAGCTGTTACACTTTTGGTTGATAACGTTTCAGCCATTAACCTTGCTAACAATCCCATTGCACATGGGAGGGGCAAACATATTGAGATTGGGATACTGTCAAAGCGAAGAACAAGTTGCAGATTTGTTGATCAAAAGGGGTCATAAATGTTGTGTTCAAGAAGTTGGTGATGAGCTTGGACATGAAGAACTTGGAGCATTTTAATTAAGGTGGTGTATTAGAAGTACAAAATAATTCAAACGCATTGTATAAGCTTCTGGGAGCAATTTGATATGAGCAGCTTAAAAAATAAGCACTTTTGGAACTTCAGGAACTGGTTTTTTCGAGGACGTAATCGGTTACGTGAAAAGGCATAACCAGTTACAGGTGGTATTTTCAGTTCTGTTGTTCTGTTTGGGTAGGCGTAAGCGGTTACGAGCCCAAGTTTAGGCTTTTTAGCTTATTTTTTAGCTGTGTAATTTTCTATTGTGTTTTTACTTAGCTTGTATAAGTACCCTCAAGTGTAATATTTTGATGTTAATGTCAAATTCATTTTCTCATCTCAATTTACTCTCTCTCTATTAATCTCTCATTTCATCTTCTCCAATTATCACTTTTCTCCATTGATTCACCAACATAATTTGTGTATGTTAGAACAAACTAGTGGTTGAGATGAACTTAGAGCATCATTATCTATATTTTTGGCTTGTTCTCTCACTATATCAAAACCTTTATGTTAAAAATTGGCAAAATATCCATTTTGGTCCCTTAATTATACCCCTAAGTTCAGTTCGGTCCCTTAATTTTTTTTCGCGCCAAATTGGTGCTTTAACTTTTTAATAAATGCATATGAGTCCCTTCCGTCAACTCCGTTAGTCCAAATTTGTTAAAGTCTAAGTGGCAGGGACAAGTGGATTTGACCAACTCTTGTGACGGAGTTAGCATCGGAAAAGCTGACGCTAAAAACTATTTCTGGATTTTAATTATTGCTAAAAATATAGAAGATGATTTTTTTTTTAACAAATTTAATGAATCAAGAGAGTTTGAAAATAAAATGTACTATAAAATTAAATAGCATATAGAATAATATTTTTGGTAAGATTCAATTTTTATGAAAATTTTAAATATTAACGATAATAGAAAAAGATTCTATAAAGTGCTCTTTATATGGAATTATTCAATCTTGAGCATTAATCAAATCAAATGGTTGATATCGATAGTTCTCGTTTCTCACAAAAGATATCAGTTCTCACTGGATACGCTCTCTCTCTCTCTCTCTCTCTCTCTCTCTATATATATATATATATATATATATATATATATATATATATATATATATATATATATATATATATATATATATATATAATTTCACAAATATTAATCTTTCTTTCCTTCAAGTTTCCTTTCACTTTCACTTTTACCAAACAACCCACAAATTATTTCATTTTCTATTCACTTTCAATTCACTTTCTTTCCTTTAATTTTCATTCCTTCTACTTTCTTTCCTTTTACTTTCTCTCCTCATCCAAACATAGTGTTACTCTGAGTTGTTCCGCAAAACAACATCATCTCTTTGAACATTTTACATAAATCCAATTGATATTTTCTATTCTATAATTCTTACAATTATTTTTTATTATATATAATTATATAATTATAGTATAAATATAATAATTCATATATTCAACATCTCTTTTTTATAAATATTAATCATTTTAAATACTTATAATTATTTGTCCAAACTCGTCTTTAAGATAACTATTTTTTAGGCTAAATAAAAAATCATTTCATCATATTTTTCATTCACATCTATTTTAAATTAAAATTATTATTTATTTCTTTTTATTTTTGTCTTCTGCATATTTTTTTCCCTAATAAATCTCAATCAACATAACACTTAGATCCAATTTGATATAAAATAGTGGTAGTCCTTCTTATATCTCAAATCAATAAAATAAAATAAAAATAATATATTTTTAAAAAGCATCTTTTATTTCAAATTCCAAGTTATTAAAATTTTCTTTTCGTCCCAAATTCAAAAATAACCTAAACTTTAAAAATTATTTATATATTATATATCACCTTATCTATATCAATACCAATAATTTTTATTTTAATATGTTAATTACATTATGCCGCATGAAATTTAAATAGATAATAATAGTGTGTAATCAAACGATCTAAGAGCTCAACTACAATTTTACATTTAAAGGGACTAAAAACTATTAATCTTGGTGAAGAAGTAATATTTGCACTAGTTGTGAATATGGCAAAAATAAGATTTCAATCAAGGAGCGTCTTATTTCTAAGAAGAAGAACTCCATTCAACATGTGCTGCAAACTGTTGAGATGGAGAAGCACACATACTACACTTGTAATCCAGAATACTTGCAAAAGTATAGTAAGTTAATGTTGCATCAAAATACATTTGTGAGAGAAGTTTTGAATGTTTATCGAGCATCAAGTACTGTGAAGCTTGAAGGGGTAGGTGACATTGAAGTTAATCATCTGAGAAACTATCATATTAATGTTTTGACACAGGCCTTTGACTTGAAAGCAAAGTTTACTGCCTATTGGAAGAGTGTACTGAGGAGGCTCATTGATGTTATAGCTTTGCATTTGATGCTTAGCATCAAGTTCATGATTGTTCCGTTTAAGCAATGGGATCCGGGAGTAATTTTAGAACCTTGAGGACAAGGTTCAATGTGAACCGAACGACAATGATAAAGAGTTAATATAGTTTATTTAGTATTTTACATTAGTTGTTGTTTGTAATAATTCTAGAATGTTCTTAGGATCTTTTAAGGTTGTTTAATTGGGCTTTTATAAGTTTGGGCTTTATTTAATTATCCACTAGGAGTACTATATATGAAATGAATGAAAAAGTTATATTTTCTTAGTTTATCTTATTTTATCTTCTTAATCCTTAGTTTCCTCTAGTTTTGGTAAGGTTACAATCTAGCTTCCTATCAATTGGTGCTTTCATTCATGTATTCAAATCCTCCTATGGATTATCCTTATCATACACCTTCATATCATCCATGGAGTATTCCTCCTACCTATCTCGCAAACCCCTCTTTTACATCTCCGACCACATCTTCATTTTCATCTTTTCCATGAGAACTTTTTACACCTTGTTACATTCATGTTGGACCATCATCACCAAATTTGTATCCAAATCATGGGTATTCACCACATCCACCTAATCCTAACTCATTTTCATCCTATTCATAATCTCCTTATTCATATTACTACAATAATTATCATCAACAACTCCAACCAACAAACACCTCTTCCACAATTTGTCATCAATATCAAACCCATTCTAGAAATAGAAGAGATTTTGATAAGTATCTCCAAGTGAATCATCCCTCTTTTAAGAAAAGATCCCAAAAAAACCACTCAAAAACATGTTGCCCCCAATGTGTTTGTTGAAATACCCCTACTAACCACTTTGGCTCTTCGTGGAACTTCGATTCGCCTAAGCTTAAGAAACCAAACGCTTAATAATAAAGGAGCCTCTCGTGTCAAATTGATTCCACACACTTTGGTGGAATATGAGGATGCTCTTCCTGATTCTCATCAAATGACACTACTAGATTTCTGTCAAAGGGCCACACATTTTACAGCATAGGTGATGCTTTCCAGCAAGTTACTCCGAGCAGTCGTGAACTTTCGTCACAAGCTGATGCTAGTAGCACGAAAGACGATGATGATGGTGACATAGAGGATGAATGTCAGTTGACTGGGCTGGATGCAGATGGAGATAACATTAACTCTTAAACAAACCTCAATGGTGACGAGGATGGTGGGAAACCACAAGATGAATTGGAGTTGTCGGATATTGAAAGTGATCCAACTCAAACTCTTTAATTCTTCTCCCAATGCTTCCTCAATACTCTCTCTACAAAACCAGAGCCTCGCCACCAAGCGGAATCCTCCCTCTCTGAAGCTGCCAACACTCCCAACTTCGGCCTCTTCGCTAACTAGTTGTCGACAATCAGATCTGTCATTTCGTCGCCGTCAACTTCAAAAACTACCTCCGTCTCCGATGGGCATTAGAAAAGAGCTCCATCCTTGAAGCCGAGAAGGAACATATCAAAACCCTAATCATTCCTCTGATGCTCGCCGCTTCTTCCAGAATTCAATCTCAACTTAGTGAAGCCCTAGCTATCATCGGTAACCACGATTTCCCTAAAGCATGGCCTACGCTTCCCCCTAAATTCGTCGCCAGTCTCCAGAATGCATCTCAGGTTAATGATTACACTTCCATTAACGATATTCTTAGTACTGCTGATTCAATTTTCGGGAAATTCCGTGTCCAGTTTCAGTCTAGTGATATTTGGATTGATTTGAAGTATTGTGTCGATAATTTCGCTACTCCTTTGCTTGAGACTTTGCTTAAAACTGCGTCGTTGATTGACGCCGCTTCTACGGCGGCACCTCCACCACCTGTGGCAAACCTGCGCCAACTATTTGAGTCTCATTCACTTCTGTCCAAAATAGACAAGATAGTTGGTTGGAATTCCTGTATTGGCTCATATGCTTGTTCAGGTTCACGCTATGAGAATTTCAAAAACTTTCCTGATATTATTAAGAACATCAATGAGAAGCTTGCTTATAATTTATATGAGTTGGAAATTTTGCCTGCTAATTTGTCCTCATTGGCTGATGCAATGTGTGTTTTTTGCTAATTGTTTCTCTTTCAAGAGATTCTCTAAGAAATATTTTTCTGATAGGTGAATTTGAAGAGTATCCTAATGAGAATCGAATGCATTGCACTGCCCGGTTAGTCAATATGCTGAATTCATTTGCAAATGAGCTTCAAAATTGTGATGAAAGTAGTGCTACTAGAGATTTTCTTATGGATGAGATCCAAGTTCTTGAGGAAGCCAAGTGTATTACTCTTCCGAATTTCATGTCAATAACTGCTTTTCTTATATTACTTCAGCGAAAATTATAGGCTTCTACTTGTCGAGCCGCGGAGCGTCTTATTTCTAAGAAGAAGAAGAACTCCATTCAACATGTGCTGCAAACTGTTGAGATGGAGAAGCACACAGACTACACTTGTAATCCAGAGTACTTGCAGGAGTATAGCAAGTTGATGTTGCATCAAAATACATTTGTGAGAGAAGTTTTGAAAGTTTATCAAGCATCGAGTACTGTGAAGCTTGAAGGGGTAGTTGACATTAAAGTTAATCATCTGAGAAACTATCATATTAATGTTTTGACACAGGCCTTTGACTTGAAAGCAAGGTTTACTGTCTATTGGAAGATTGTACTAAGGAGGCTCATTGATGTTATAGCTTTGCATTTGATGCTTAGCATCAAGTTCATGATTGTTCCATTTAAGCAATGGGAACCGGGAGTAATTTTAGAACCTTGAGGACAAGGTTCAATGTGAACCAGGCGGCAATGCTAGAGAGTTAATATAGTTTCTTCATTATTTTAATATTAGTTGTTGTTTTGTAATAATTCTAGAATGTTCTTAGGATATTTTAAGGTTGTTGAATTTAGCTTTTATAAGTTTGGGCTTTATTTAATTATCCATTAGAAATACTACATATGTAGTTCCTTGAGACATTAAAAGAAGAGAAATGTTATGGTTACACCCAAAGCTACACCAACACCGTATGTATATACGGTTACTTATACTTTTGTTTTTTTTAATAATTTTTTCTTGCCTAGGTTTTTGTGTTAGCATTAAAATGTAGAAAATTTCTTTAGCCACCTCCCTATGGGGGTCACCCCCAGCGAAAATCCCAAAATACCCCTGCTTCGGAAGTTCATTTCCTAAAGCGTATTTTTTTTGAAAAAATTGACTTATTTCGGAAGTTCATTTCCGAAAACATTATTTCGGAAGTTCACTTCCGAAATACTGCGATTTCTGCAGATTTATCAAAACACTCCCCCTCCCCCAATCATTTACCCTAAATCAAAACAAAAAGTGGCAAAGGCGAAAATTTGTGCAAACAGAATTCCAAAGCTGCATCAAGGCTCCAATCACACTGCTAAACAACATTCAAAAGCCCTCAATCCTAACACTTTGTAAGTTTTGAAATTTTTAGATCTATTATTCAAATGCATGTTATTTAGGGTTTTAATTGCATAAATGATATATGGTTAGGTTGTTAGTAGTATTTAGGTTGTTTAGAAGCATTTTGATTTGGTTTGAAGTTTGGTTTAGGGGTCTGCCATAGAAGTTGCAGAAAACTCCATCGCAGGGGTGTTTCGGAAGTTCATTTCCGAAAACACCTCCATCCCAGTTTTCGGAAATGAACTTCCGAAATGTATCAGAAGTTCAAATTTTTTTGTTTTTTATTTTGTCTCGCATATTAATCGATTTCAATTGTTTACAGGAACATGACTGACAATCAACCAGCACGCAGGACTGCGTCTTCTTGAGAGGGTAGGGAGTGTCTGTTTTAATTTGCAAGTACTTTATTTTTAACGCCTTTGTTTATTGTGCCTGTTTCTTTGAAGTTTGTGTCCCTTTCTTCTTTTATAAAAGGAGGTCTCATGGACCTTTCTTTCTTCATTTTTACGCAGGAATGGGTGGCGCTAAGGGAAGATAGGGTTCTTCAAAGAAGGAGGTGAAGGAGGTGAAGGAGAAGAAGAAGGTTTTGACTGGTTCTGCTTCTCGTCCCCTGGGGGTCCATGGCTCGGACGTGCAGACTCAGTCTTCAGGCGTGATCAACGCTGATGGTTCTGATACTGAGTGGGATGAGGATTGGTATAATTATCTTCATTCGGAGGAGTTCGCTCGTCGGGAAGATTAACGTGTTTTTATTATGTTTGATGTGTATTTTGTAACGCTCGTCGGGCAGAATAACGTGTTTTTGTTTTGTTTGACGTGTTTTGTTTTGTTCTGATTTCGGATTGTATCGCACAGTGTTTTTGTATTGGATTTATCATCTTAGTTTTTGGATTGTTCTGATTTCAATATGTAGATTCTTGGATTTCATCGCCGCGAACACTATCCATCTTCTGGATTATAAACATAGAACGTTGACTTTCCCAGCGCACCCCTTTGTTTAATTTTTTTGTAATGACGTCCCCTGATCAGGTAAGAAATGTGGACACATGTGCCTACGTAAGCCTTCTAAGACGGTTACCTTCTAAGAAATGTGGTAACACTTTCCTACTTAAAAGCCTACGTAACAAAAATTGGGAAGCTCCACAGCCACGCCCTATTTAAAAAAATAAAAAACCTTTTGAAATTTCGAAGTTCCCTTTTCCTTCTCCCCACCACTCTCAGACGGTTAACTTCTAAAACACCTTCCTATTTAAAAGCTTCTCACCCATTTTTCTTTCAAAATATCCCAAATTATTTTCGATCCTAAGTCTTCTTCTTTGCTTTAACGTTTTCTATCTCTTGTTACTGCTTTCATCACAATGTCTCGCCGCGGTGGAGGAAATCATCCCGAAAATCGCCGGAGTCAACCATCTCCTGCACATTCTCAACAATCATCCATCAATGCTGCAGGATCAGGCCGTGGTGGTGGTGGCCGTGGCTCTCGCGGTGGACGTACCTCCAATCCTTCTTCCTCCGGACATCCACCTCCTCCGTCATATGCTCCGGCCCCGGTTACCTCTCCTCCGTCTGTTGTTGCAGCTCCGGTTGTTCGTCCATCTGTTTCAGCGCCGTTTGTTCCATCTGTCGCAGCGCCGGTTGCTTCCTTGAGTTCGGCTCTGATCTCCATTGAGAGCCTGACTGCCGAAGTTAAACAGAAGGCTACTCTAGAGTCGGCTCCGTCGTCTCAGAAGGAAAATTGGGAAGGAAAATTCAAGTTCGTGCTAATCATTTTCAGTTGCGAGTGGCTGATAAGGATCTACACCATTATGATGTAAGTATAGTTTGCTCATAAGTTTTTTGTTGTTGTTTATTATGTTGGTAAGTTACAATGTGGTATGGATTTCTAGAGGATCAGGACTTTCTAACCTGTTGCAGCGTCTCCTCCATCGTCTTCATCCGATTAAATAAAGCGAATCGTTCTTGTTTGTTATTTTTCTTCTGTCCAGACCTTTTTTCGGAAGTGCATTTCCGAATTCCTCCAAGGGGGGTGAGTTCGGAGATAAACTTCCGAAACACCACATTTTCTGAAAATGTAACTTTATTTCGGAGATGCATCTCCGAAATCAATATTTTATATTAAAAAAAACACGTTTTCGGAAGTTCATTTCCGAAAGCACCTTTTTTTCAAAAAAAAGTACCTTTTCGGAAATGAACTTCCGAAACAAGGGGTAGTGTTGTAAATTCACCAGGGGTGAGCAAGAAGGTTAGGAGGTGGGTGAAGAAATTCTCAAAATGTATTGAAATGTATAAGGTGTAGCTACGGTGTAGGTACTTTCGAGTGTACACATAGCACCCCTGTTAAAAGAATTATGAAATGAATGAAAAATTATATTTTTTTAGTTTATCTTATTTTATCTTTTCAATTTTTATTTTCCTCTAGTTTTAGTAGGGTTACAATCTAGCTTCCTATCACATTCAATAATTACTCAACATTTTAAAGGATTCAATTTTTAGAATTGGTAAAAAAAAAAAATAGTTTAAGAATAGAATTGACGAAGCTTAAAACAAGCATTACAACAAAAATTTTATAGATAAAATTCCTATCGCACCAAAAAGATCAATGACGCAAAATGAATGTGATTGTTCAAAAATTTGTTGGGTGCTACAAATAAGTTGTGACTACACAAAAAAGCAGTAGCTCCTAGAGCAACATCATTTTCGGTGCAAATAGATTTTCACCAAAATGAACATGAAAAATTCATATTTAAATATTCAAACTAACTTTTATTCAAATTAGTTGTTTTTCAAATTATCTCCATTAATACTTTATAATGTAATAATCTCTAAAAATTGATCTAGTGGTGAAGGCTTGAGTCTTGAGAGTGTATTTCGCTAAATGCTAATAATTTTTGGGTTGAATCAGTCCATACAGAGTTATGCTCTTACTTTAAATAGTGTTGAGAATAATTGAAGTGTGAGCGTAGGGAAAATAGGTGGAAAAATAGTACGTCTCTCACAGGAAAGATGGATATCAAAAAAGATGGATATCAACATTTAAAAAAATAAAATTTTAACATGCACAATAGTTCTTTCAACTCTTTCCACATTGCATAAATATTCATGAATTATATGAAAGATGGCACGAATAAAAATTCAAATACACATTAGATGTTTATTCATATTCTATAATATAAAATAAACTATCAGAGTCTAAGTGACATGAAAGAAACAAAAATCTTATAAAATACAATAAGAAATGTTTAATAGTCACATTATATGCGCATTTAGACAAAAATAATATATCTCAATTTCATTGATGAATCGATTGTCATTTGAAACACAATTCTTTTTTTTAGTTTTAGGAGAATTTGAATCGAAAGGAAAGAAGGTGATGAGCATAAGTTTTTCTTCGCGACATAAAAATATATTGGATTTGTCATTCCTAAAAAGAATTGAGAAAATAACTCACATCCGATAGTAGGAAATTGCATGAGTAGTTGTTTAGTAACATTAGTCAAAATTGTATTTTTTTTTTTTTTAATAGAAGATCAAATTGTTGATTATTCTTTAAAATGGTGAACCAATCGAACCGCAGTTCTCCCTACCAAGTCCAGCGCCAATCACCATTGAACCGAACCAACTAACGATTGGTAGTACTCAACACATTTTAATTGTAAGTATGTGTGTTTAGGGGCAGTGGGGTTTGAACACGAAAGACCAAAACAATTTCAAAATGTGAGTACCATCCAAAGTAATTCCTTATTAAAAGAAAAATCCCAAGTAACTCCTATAACTCCCCATGCTTCAGGGTTCACTAGTTATAAAATGGAAAACTAGCAAAAGCCTCTCTTGCAGAGCAGTATTCTATCTATCATAAACCGATTCCTATGAAAGTTGATTTGAAAGGAACAAGTCTAGAGGGAAAAAAAAACCCTAAATTAAAATATAAAAAAATGATACTGCAATAAATGCAATTGATGTATAGATTCAATTTGTATTCTGATTGCAACTATCCTCAGTCTTTCTGCATATCATGCTTGTAGTTTCTTTATTCTTCTCTCTTGCCAAGAAGGTTGAAACAGAAGGCATCAGAGCAGAAGCCAGCACAGCAATCTTTCCTCTTACAGCTACATAAATGAGATATTTCTTTTTTTTTTACAACAAAAATAAACATTTGCCATCATATCCTTGCAGGTAGAAAAATAACTCTACAAGCCAGCATCTGATGTCCAATCACGTCCAGCCAAACCAAATCATTACACCTGAAATGAAGATAAACAAATATCAGAATCTTGCACTTAAGTTATCAATAAACCTGAAATGAAGATAAGCATATAGAACAAATTTTGCACACAAGTTATTTCTAGCAATGTTCTTGATTGTGAAGTATTAGTTATGAATTAGTTATGACTTATCAGTCACACCGGCTTCCCATTGTTAGCCGTAAGTCGTAACTAATGGCAATATCTCCTATTCACTGAAAAACTAACAACTGATATGACCAAGCTTACAATTTGTCTATCAAATTCACATTTTAACTACAATCTATTACTGTAATTTGGTGAGTTTGTTAAAAGCTATGAGGTATCAAATCATACAAATAAATCCTCTTCAAAAAAAAAAATCATAATAGGAAATGACAACACATACCTCACTCAAAGGTTAGAGAGAAACACGATTAAATTATTCCTCTGCACGCTCAATTGCGGCATTGGGTTCAGTGTGAGACAATGCATTAATTTTCACATGGGGACAGATTGGAGCATCCCTTCCACGACAAACATGGCACTTAAACCCAATAAGTTGACTAGCATTCTCTTCGGTGAGACCAAAAGCATCCCCATGAAACCAATCTGCACAATAGCATGGCATGTTCAAAAAATATAGTACTTTCAAAAGGCTCGGTTATCTTAACAACTAAAAGAAACAGCTCTAATGCTTATACAACATATTTCATGTGGTATACTGACATTTAAAATAGTTACTTGTAACATAAAATAGCTTTTCCATTCCCCGCCCACTTACTAGAACAAGAGGAAGAAATATCAACATGAAGGAAGAAAAGTAGTTACCTCCACATTTTTCACAAGCAATATAATTTGAAGTAGATTCATCTCCACAACAAAGGCGGCATTTAGGATAATCAAATGAACCAGAAATAACAGCGGAGATAGTATGCTTTTTCGCTTCAAAAAGCATTACTCGTTCATCATTTGGCTTTCTAGAAAACCAAAGACCGTTAAGCCAGTAACTGCTAAAATGTTTTGATCTCTTCTCACGTGCAATAGTTACTTCCCACGTCTTGCGTTGACCAGTAGTTTTCTTGGACTTTTGTGAGGTTACCTTCTTGGATTTACTGTTCTTTCCTTTTTTATGCCCTACATTCTTTTTACTCTGCATTCCTTTTTTATATCCTCCAATCATTTGATTGCGTGAATACATGGATTTGACTTTTCTAGTAGAACGACGAAGAGGTACAACTGATTGGATTTTCTTATTGTTTTGAGATAACACCTGCCGCACCTTACTTGATGCCTTCTTTTTGCCTTTAACGTTCGCTGATTTACAGACCAATGGATCACTTTTACAATTCTGTGCTTGAATCTTCTGCAGTTTTGTGCCAACTTTCCTACCATTAGTATTAGCCTTTACTTGCAACCCATCCTGGCATTTATGACAAGAATATGTGCATTCAGTAGCGGTTGTGCTGCCAGATTTCCTGACATGCCTCTTGTGAAAATATCCTACAAACCATAAAATGACAAGTCAGATATCAAAGTCCAAATACTGTTCATGAAAAATAGCCAACTTTCAAAGATGAAGTGGCATAAAACAGATGCCAAACTAACCAAAACATATCAAGACATACATACACAAACTACTTCTCTAGTTAAAGTTAAGAGATATTCTCAGCACAATCATTACCAGACAATGAAAAGATCATGGATTGGTATCTAATTTGCAGATATCCGCAAGTCAGAACTGAACATTAAACACCAAAGAGAAAGATATTAATATAATTATATGTTTCAACGTCTTAAAAAGACTTGGGGGTTGGGCAGCTCAACTAATTTGAGCAGGCTTGAAGGAGTTGG
Organism: Vicia villosa; assembly: GCF_029867415.1. NCBI lineage: Eukaryota > Viridiplantae > Streptophyta > Magnoliopsida > Fabales > Fabaceae > Vicia > Vicia villosa. The sequence continues at coordinate 120,908,905 of NC_081184.1, read as the reverse complement.
AGGAACCGAGTTTAAACCCGGATGACAGAGAAAAAATACTAACCTAACAACAAATTATTAATTCTCGCTATCCAATATAACATAGTTAAAGAACACTTTGGTCATATCATTAGCCGATGTGGGATCCCAACCAACAATATTATAATAATAGAAATAACAACAACAAACCTATGACATACTAGAATTTGGCTTCATTTTAACATAAATGAATTATATTTTAACAAAACATTTTTAGATAAATAATACAAAATTCAATATTAGCTCATTGAGCTCAAGTTAATCGTGAGCAGAGACAAATAAGCCAAAGTTGGACCAACAAATGAAGTTGTTTTCATAATGAATAGAGGATGACCCTGGCATAGATCACACTCATCTCACCCCATTTCCAATCTTGATTTCAGTTGAATAAAACCTACAATTTTGAATAATTTTTAAAGAATACTTGAAAGTTGAAAACATTAACTTAGTATGTAGGAAGGGAGGGAGGGAGGAAGGGAGTAATTGAACCAATCTTAGTGAAATTTATTTTGTTTTTACTTTTTAAGATTATGTATGACCAAGAAAGGTGCTTGTTGTATATAAGACAACTTTAATCACTAATCTTGAACTTACACAATATAACATAGAAAAGGTTTCATAAACAGGTTAGACAAACTGACAGGAAAATATAGTGATCCTGTCCATGTAGTTAAGACAATTTCAGATTTGGTGAGATATAAGTTATAGGCTAAAAATGGAATAATAGAAGAATAACAAATAGTTATGAGACAAAATAAACAATTCACTGGCTGAAAATCAAAATTGATGAGGAAGAAGAAAAACATGGATATAAGACAATAACACACCTTTGCAATGAAGGCAACTCACAGCTTCCCTGCCAATTTAAGAAGGAAAAAGTTATAAGTATCAAATTAAGTAATTAATAATAATAAGGCAACAATATCTCTGAGCACTAAACCTTCACCGGTAATATCTCTGTGGTGAATTTGGCCACAGACAACCAGACATACATACATACATACATACACATATATATATATATATATATATATATATATATATATATATATATATATATATATATATATATATATATATATTGGTAAACTGAGAATTTATTAAGAGGGGAAAAAAGTACAAGAAGGATGAAATTTAATTCTCCAGCAACTCTGAATGTATTAAATAATCATGGTTAGAACCTAATACAAACTAAACCCTAATAAATGCCTGCAGGGGTTGGCAAATGTTGGATTAAATCAAAAAAAAAAAGAAGAAGAAGCTAGTTTGTAATATTAAGTATCAAATCAACCCCAATTCGTAATATGAAGTATCAAATCAATCCACTAATTTTTAACTGTTTGACTGTCTTACACTATCATTCTTCAAACTATCCTAACAATTATAACCCTTATAGTCCTACAGCATACTGGTTTATATGCATAACATCAATTAAAAGCTAATGTTAGAGAAACAAGAATATACCATCTTCATCATAGACATGCAGGTAATATATGCTAAAATGGAAATATTAGATTGATCATTAAATAAGTTTTAATATTAATTCTAGGTGAGTCAAAAACAAACAAAAAAATACTAGGAAATTTACTTCACAGGTATATATTTCTAAAAGACCACGTATATTGAACTATGGTTCAAATATCAGCTTTGGAATGATATTTGGTAAAAGAAGATTTGGCTACTAAAGAAAGGAATCCCGTCATAAATAAGAAAATACGAGTCTAATCCTCAACTAAATTAAAACAAAAAATACCATGAACAAGATGAAATATTAAAATAGAAAATCCTCAAAACATGTCCAGATAAGTGAATACTGCAAATACCTGACCGGAACATCTTTTTTGCAATGCTCACACTGATGACAAACAGATCTTTCCATTCTAGAAAACAAATATGAAAACCCCCTTTGTTGAGAAGCCCTCTTTACTCTATCAATCCCAAGAATTTTTCCATGTTTCTTATTATTGGACTTGCGGACGATTCTTCTTTCCTCAAAATTCTTTACAAGACGTAAAGGAACATAAGACTCGTTCAGCCAATACTTTTTCCTCTCACTTTCGGGTTCCTCCATCAATAAAGAACCGTGCTTAGTAATAATATCCGGAATAACCCTCCTCTTCCCAAAATCTAGAAGATATTTCACAGATTGTCCATCTGGCAACTTCCTACGTACAATTGCTTTTTTGAATAGCTTGGATGATTTTCTAGATTCCTTGTCCAGTACATGTAGAGGATGGTTATTCTCAATATCATGCCACCTTATGTTTGAGTAGAGTTCTCTAACCTGAAAATGTGGAATAGTTTATCTTGGATTGCAGGCGGTAGATATTCCATTAATGAGAAGAGAAAGCTACTCATTGTGAAATAACATTGAATAGAAAGCTACTAACATGTGCATAGGCATTCATCATTCCAATATATTTACATATACCACTAGATTTTCCGAGTTCATTCTGGGCTTTTCAAGTTAACTGTGACACTCACTTGACTTCATACAATTGCCAACAGTTATTCATGTTCATTTTGGGATCCTATTCTAATTTGAATATAGCACTCTTCTCCTTTTTGTTCACAATCATTTGGATACAGCAAAAACAACCAACATATTTTCTCAATCATCCTCTACAAGAAAGAGGTTTCTTTTGGAAAAACCAGTTTTTAAATCTAAACAATCCTCATTCCTCAATAATAATAGTTGAACTTGAACTGTGACTTCCTTTGGATATATAGGAAATCTCTTTGCTCAAAAACAATGAATAATAAAATGAAAAAAAATACATTACAAGCAATATTATATTGAAACTTGCAACATTTTGCAACAACAAAAATATATGACAACTGATCGACTAATAATATACCAAGCATCACTTGGGGCAGCATTCCCATCTCTTCATTTATGTACATAAATACAATAAGAAACAACAGTTGCCATAATAGAAAATGCAAGATTGAAATAAAAAGGGTTTTGCTAACTTGTGCCCTAAGGGCAGTTGTTAATTAACTCGAAAAGGAATTAAAAGACAAGTTGAGTCTAAAACAAAAATCCTTAAACTCTCACAATATTGAATACACAATTTCAAAGATTATATTTCTAGATTTGGTTTCTTAATATAGCATTTGCCAATAAATAAATAAATAAATATAGCAGAAAAGGCATGTAAATATTGGCCCCTAAAAGAGTTAATGTCTTTACATTGTAATTTCCATTGAAATTCTGATTTTAACACAAGCAATTTTAATAGAAAAGTTTTGAACTTTTCAGTTTTCATGTTTAAAGTACAAAAATATGCTGAGTGTCTCCAATAATCAAACTACAACGATAAAAAACTGCATATGAGAGGGCATCAATAACACCAGGAGCATGGGTAAAGTGAGATGCCAAGAGCAATCAGCAAGTAATAAAATCATACCTGTAAAGCCAGCTGATCAACGCTTGTTGACATCTCAACAGCAGCTCGCCAGGCAAAACATCTGCTTCTCTTTACAAAGTCTGAATTTTCAGGATAAAAAATACCTGGTATCTTTGTAAACCCAGCTGCAGAATTTCAAACTTCCAAATAAATTCAAAATGATTATTTAGATGAATAACACAACCACCACCAGTGATATACTAAAGGGAACAATTTGCAAACCTTGTCTAGCAGCCTTGGTAACAACGGAGCGAGGCAGGGCCTTGCAATTAAACAACTTTCGAGAAAGCCTACCACCTCTCCACCAATACATTCCCAAACCACCGGTAGTCTTTGAAGATGAACTGGATTCAATATCTGAATGTCTGCCTCTTTTCTTTCCAATACCATGCTTTGAGGATGTGCGTGATGAACCCACCACAATATGAGTAGCTGATCCCATAGTAACCACAGAATCCACATGCTTTAACCACTCGACTGAAAGTGCTTGATGTCTCAAATTGGATTCCAACTGCAAATTCAAAATTACAACGTTGGACATTAAAATAAGACCAGGTCCTGTTTAATTGACTCGATAGAATGGATATGATAAGAAAGTTGGATATAAGAGGGGTATGATAAAGATATAATAAGCTTTGATCCTATCTTATGAGTGTACCTTATACGTTGGAATATTTGGCACAATCAAAGATCAAATATCAACCACGCACTCACATGCAACGTTAAAACTATATTTAAATTTTTAAAAAAAAAAAAAATTCATTTCCTTTTTACTATATTTCCACTAATTCTGAATAGCAAAAAAGAACTTAGAAATGAGCTGATCAATCATGCCAATCATACTATTGATGTCTTAAAAAAAGAGAGGGAGAGTATATCCTTACAAGAAGCAATAATCGTTTCACAGAAAGAAGATCAGATGTCTTCAAAAGATCCTCATGCCAAAAATTAGTTTGATGCAGATTCAACCATGGACCCAATAAAAGACCCCGCAATCGAGCCTCGAGAGAGAAAATTTGACATATTATCTCTCTAAGATGTCCATTCTGGATCTTGGGTTGAGGCCCAGCTGAAGAACTTTTAGACACTTCATAAAGTGGTTTCACCACAGAAAGGTATATGCAATCTCTGTCATCATTTGCAACCTTGCAAGAAAAGCACCATCCGCATTTTTCCTTGTGGGCAGCTGCATTCAGGTTTTGAATACTTGGCCAACAAAAATTGGTGGACTTCTTAATGATGGTCTTTGCTTGGTCTGAAATTATTTCTTCTTCAGTCACTATAATATTTTTATTGATCTTTTCAGATATCTTACACATCAACTCCGGGGCAATTGATGAGGCCATCCTTGCAAAGCTGTAATAGTTTATGTAGTCAGTCCCATAAGGAGCTTGTGATGTATCCTTATTGCCCATATAGGGGGTACTGCTAACACCTATGGATCTTAACTCAATATTATGTTCCCCATCTAGTGTGGAAGATGCCAAAGAACAGTCGCCAACGGGAAAGTCTTTTTCTGGTATTTTTGATTGATTTAAGGATTCATCTGATCTATTGGAATCGTATAGCCTGTGCATCTGAATACTCTCAATGCCTGATCTCATCTGTGCGGTATCAGCTGATCCTTCTGAGGCAATACAAGGACTTTCTATCGTTGAGTCTAATTTGTTCCCAGCTTTTGGAAACTCTTGGCCATCACGAGTACAACAGTCAATAGTCGAATTTTTCTCCAACATTTTCTGATCATCAACTAGATTCTTGTCCATAAATGTTACTGAAGAAGTAAAAGGTGCTAAAGATGTGGACATAGAATAATATTTAGCCGTCATTTGCATGTTCTTGAATGAACTTCGATTAAAGACGGCCAAATTACTAGCCCCTGCATTTAAGTCAGCCGGAATATCCCAACTCTTGTAGATAGCCATTAATAAGTCTCCATATAAAGTATCCATGGATTTTAGAACTTCGATCACAACAGGTATATCATTTACATGGTAGTAATTGAACAAGGACCCCGCATCTGATGACTTTGAACTGCAAATGTTTAAACAGGAAAATGAAATTAATACATCTAAAATTATAAATAATATAAATATGTTAGACAAAGCAGAGGTTAGGTGATGCTTCCAACATGTGACGTGCTTTACATTTATCACATTGACAAGAACGCATTTTTCATAGGCCACTTCCCATATTTTTTGTCACTTATCAATAAACACTTTACTAGCTAAGAGCAGAAAACTAGAGATGAACAAACTATGACACAAACTTATTCAGAAAAAAGGCATAGCTACACTTACACTAACAGGTAACCACAACTATCAAAATAAAGACAGCCGTGAGGATCCATCCCCAACAAGTCTGCTCCTCGGAGTGACCTTTGTGATTTCATCGATGCCTGGTGTTTGCCAATAGCACACTCAGGGCAATACCAGTCACCTTCTGGCAGATTGTTACTTGCAATCCCGACACACCTTGAGTGGTATGCAGCAGGGCAACCATCACAACATATTAAATTTCCATCCATCTTGCAAAGGCAACATTCATCACTGTTCAAGTCAGTTGTGTCATCCACAATCTCCTCAGTCAAGGAAGAGCTTCCAGAAACATCCATTACAGCTTTCTTTTTCTTGCTAGTGTCAAAATAAATATTCTGATCAGAACCCATACCAGTCTCTGTTACCAAAGACCTTCTGTTAAGCTCTGACCTTATGGTGTCTGCTTCAATCATATCATCACACAGGTACTGCAGAATCTCAAGCTTCAAAATGACAGGCTGTTTGTAGTAGTCAGTTACCAATATTGAGAGGTTAGCATCAAAACTAGTTTTATATCGTGAACTGTGAATCAGAAGGTACTCGGCCAAGAACATGGGCCATGTGACAAGGTCCAAGAAATCCCAGTTAAGATTCCTGCATTGAAGGAAAAGTATAAAAATGGAGTACACGTTATTGGCATGATAAAATGAAAAATGAAAACAAAATATACCTCAGGCATATTGACGCAGATTGGCAACCCTCAGTGGAAAGGAATTCCAAATGCTTTCTCAGAGTTTGCAAAATACAAACATGAATGCTATCGAATAAGACACTAGGGATTTCAGACTTAAGTGCCGCTACAAGATCGTCCAACTCAAATGGACTCAAAAACAACAAGGTACTGAATGATCTTAAACAAGCATAAACAGAAAAAAATTCAAGAACAGGAATGCCGTCTAAATTCAAATTTTTGGAAGAAGGGGGTAATTGCAGCTTCGGAATAGGAACATTGCACTGTTCATATTTCTCATTTTCAGTGATTGTAGGTTTTTCTTCTGCTGCTACACTGGTTTCCAAGGACGACAGAGGATCGTCAGTGACCTGCTCTGATACTGCAGCTGAAGCTAGTTTTCTAGCTGATGTCCGGCGAGAACTCCTCCTCAAAGCCGTGTCCGGGGTGGCTTTTACAATATCTGACACTTTCCTTCTCTTCCTCGGACTACTTCCTTGTTTGCATGGAGTTCCAAGATCAGATTGGTATTCATTAGCTGCGACAACACCAGCTTCGAGGGAAACAGAACCACCGCCTTCCTTTTCCTCCAATTTGACAGCATCAGAGGCACAATTCAAGTTATCACAAACCCCATCAACTTCCATAGACCTATGCTTAACAACCGACTCTTCCTCCCGCAGCTGTCCCATCTCACAATCTACCTCAGAATACCCATTTCCATCAGCACAACCCTGAGCCTCCTTAACTTCTTCACACACACCCACATTCAAATCAAAATTACATTCCCGCGGCAAAGCTTCCTCTCCCAAATTCACACCCTCCTCATCATTCACATTCACATTCACATCCAAATTCAAATCAATACAATCTTTTCTATTCAAATCACCGTTATTAAAAGGCGATTCAGACACATCATTCAAATCGATATCATCATTCAAATTAAGCTCAGAATTCAAATCAATATCATCTTTAACAAAAACTCCATTAGTATTATTATTATTATTATTATTATTATTATTATTATTATTATTATCATCGGAAATAGCCTCATTCAAATTCAAAATCTCATCAGAACCAAATCCATTTCCATTTCCTAGTTTTTCCACACTCCCACTAGTTCCATTCACACTACCCCTAAGATTCCCTTCATTCCCGCCACTAAAACCATTCCCATTCAAAACCCCGCTAAATTCACTACCCGCCACCAAAGTATCAGTAACATTACCTGAAGACGAAGTCGCTCCGCCACTCCGCTCAAGCATCCGTCGCTTTTTAGGTTTCCGACCGACCTTCGCCTTGACCTTAGGAAGCTCCGTTTGAATTTCCAAGAGCGGAGCAACTTCGGAAACTTCCATCTCCTCACAATGACCGTCTTCGAAAAGGATCTTCAGTAAACCCGACGAATCGTCGAAGGATTTCACAGTTCCTGACACAATCCCAACCCCTTCCCCCTCTTTCTGAACGGTTTTCCCAACGAATTCCATCTTCAGAGATACAACGACAACCACACTGTGATCGTAACAGCGGTGGTTGATCCCTGTGAAGAGGAATTGAGAGGGAAAATAATTTTGAAAAAAACGAAAGAAAAAAAAAAGAGAGAGAAGAATCGAAGGTAAGAAGAGAGAAAGTGAGAGGAGAGAAAAACCCTGGAGGTGAAAAAAGAATGAGGAAGTGAGAAATGAAACGAGATACAGGGAAATGGAAACGGAAAATGTAGAGAGAGAAAAAGAATGCGGAAGTTGGGCACGAAATCCAAATGCTACTTCTCTCTCTTTCTCTCTCTAGAGTCGAAGTGGGTCAAACAAACTAAGTAGTGTGTGCTCACAAGTTTTATAGATGCTTTATTACGAAAAATTACGTTTGGCGGATCACATAATGGTTAGTAAGTATGAAGAGATGTAAGATATTTTACCATAATAATATAACTTGGGTGGAAGTGTGGAATGTTGGTTCAATTCAAGGGTAAAATTTGGCATTATTACATAAATAAACAAAATTTAAATTAAGTAAAAATAATTTTAATGGTATTTTCTTCAATGGAAATTTTCACATTTCCTAATTTAAATAATAAATAAATAATGAAACAATATAGGAAAATTCAATGAATTTCACATTTTATATTTTATAAAAATTCATTTCTAGAATTTTATCTTTATTCATTGAATTCAAAATACTCATATATATGACATTTAGACGATATATGACATTTAGACTAAATACATTTAGTCGTTTTAAGTAAGATATTTTTAAAGTAATCAATTTTAATTATTATATTCTTTGTAAAATATTTTTTCTTTTAAAGTCCAAAATATTACTATTGAAATTTTATATTATTGATTTTGTTAACCGCATTTTTTTACTAAAATATATGAGATATTTTTTTTTAAACTGAAATAAGGAATATCATTAAACAAAAAGTAGGAATAACAAGTTACATAGGGGGACTAGACCAAAAACCCCTTAACTATTAGAGTTTAAAACAGTACATTGTCATTGTAAAAACTCTTATATTTGTCATGTTATTTCAGTGTTGAAAAAATGAAATTAAAATTTAATATGATGCATGTCTCTTATTGATTGACAGTGTAAAACTATTAAAATTATTTTACAATTTCAATGCATTTTCTTTTTTCTCTAACTATTATATATAAAACTTAATTATAAGACATTCTATAAAATATATAATATTAAAATGTTTATCTTAATTTTAATATTAAATATTCATGAAATCTTGTTTTTGTAATAAAAGTCATTATTCATATTGGTTGGGTGTAAAATGACTAATCACATCGAATAAATTAATAGTTTTAACATTAAAAAATAATTCTTACTTTTATATGTAATTATTAATCATACATGCACCTTTTGTAATTTTAATTATTTTTTAACTCCATTAAAATATTATTATTTTGACTAAAGTTGGGAATTTATTATTAAATATAATTTATATTTTCATTTTGTGTGATATTTCCATTTAAGTATTCTATTTAAATATTATTAGTTTGACTAAAATTTGAATTATTAATGCTAAATATTAAATTATTAACTATTCTATTTTATTATTATTATATATTTATATGTCATATATATTTTAATATATAAAAAATTATATTACCAAATATAAATTTCCATCCTTACATATATATATATATATATATATATATATATATATATATATATATATATATATATATATATATATATATATATATATATATATATATATATATATATATATAATGTTTGTCATGTAGTAATAACATAATAATAAGAAAGAACAAATTTCAATTGTTTGTCGTCGAACTATTAAAATTTGAAATAAAATTTTTATTTAAATGATTGAAATTTCAAAATATAAAAAAAAAAAAAAGTAATATTTTTGTACTAGTTAAAAAGTATATGTTTGTGTTTCTCTTGTAAGGGTAAGGGGACTCAAAAGTTTTAGTAAGTTTATAATGATTATAGATTGTTATGGCTTGTCCACTGTCATACCCCAATTTTTGACCCTAAGATCATACATCAATTGCATTCAATCATCAATCAAGAGCACCATTGTGAAGCTTGATCTTTGATACTGTGATTATCTCTGAGGGGAATTATCGAGCATTTATAGCCTTTTTATTTGTTTATACTAACCAGAAATCAAAAATATATGTTTTGTCTCTTTTGTTTATATTTTACAGGTGAAAGATCGGGCAAAAATCAAAACAGTGCAAGAAAACAATTTTTGAAAATTTGAAGGTGGAAATCGATTTACCCCTGTGGGAAATCGATTTCCTGTGCGCAAATTCAAAAAAATATAAGAGGGAAGCTTGACATCATTTTGGCACCTTTTTTATTTGATCATTTTATCAATTTTCCACCTCATCAAAATTAACTCATTCATTAAACCCTCTTTAACCTCATTTTACCATTTTTACCATTTAATTGCCACTTTAATCACCAATTAAACACAAGTTAATCACCAAACACAAAAAGACCAATTTGCCACTACTCTTGCTCCAATTCTATAAATAGAGCCCTCTACTCTCTCATTTCTTAAGCTTGGAGAGCCAAAAAATTGCTTGCAAATTCATTTCTCACCCTTTCCAAAACCCTCACCCAAAGTTCATTTTCATAAGATTAGTAAGGTTCACATTGAATCTTGCTAATTTTGAACTAAGCCTCCTACGTTTCACTCTTTTCTTTGATTGTTCATCTCCATACTTGAAGGATCTACACTTTGTGCTTGTTCTTGAAGCTACTTCAACACTTTAATTCAAGAATTGGTAAATTCCTCAATTCTAAGATGTAGATCTTTGTTGCTTGTGTTCAATGCATCTTTGATGCTATATTGGTGCTATTTGATGGTGATTTGATGGAAAATTCGTGCTCCTATGGATATGTGATCATAAGGTGTTTGTATGTTTGCCTAAATCAAGTTTCAAAGTTCATAATGCTGTTTTTTTGAAAACTGTGCGCAGGAAATCGATTTCCTACAGAGGGAAATCGATTTCCACTCTGTTTTTTGCGCCAGAACTGAACTCTGCATTCAGGAAATCGATTTCCTACAGAGGTAAATCGATTTCCAGTAAGGCAGAATGTGTTTTTTGCCTTTTTTATGCTTGTTTTGGCTTCCTACTTCCTCCACTTCATTAATATCATTGGATCTAGGATGTTGATAGGTTTGAAATGACCTAATCCATAATATTAGATAAATGATATTAATGATAGTGTGAGTTGATTATCTTTTGTGAATTTTATTCTTCTTCCTCCATTTCATTAATATCATTGGATCTAGGATGTTGATAGGTTTGAAAGAACCAAATCCATAATATTAGATGAATGATATTAATGATAGTGTGAGTTGATTATCTTTATGCATTTTATCTTCTCCTTCTCCTTTTTTTCTTTTGATCGATGAAAGTCTTAATACTTTGAGAATTCTTATGGATTCTTAGTAAAGACTAGATCGTTACCTATTTTCTTTTCGTGCGGTATTGCTTTCGGAAGGTGGTCTACATATCGTTCTTCTCGCATGCATTAGCACATAAAGTTTTGACCGGCCTCGTTGTAGGGTGATTTCTACATAAATCACTTGGCGATCTGCTTAACATAGCGCAATATTTCGTGTCCCGAATAAAAAAGATCAAATATGGAAGAGAATTGTATGCGGTTGATTTAAGACTTGTGGAGGTTTTTATCGTGTAGTCGCTATGATTTTATCAAGCTTCTGATAAACCCCATTGAATTTAAATCCGAGTACATCATTCACTCACCATAGATCTTCCTACTAACTTTGATAACATACTTGACAAGTTTCAAGATGGTTATCTTTAACACTTAACAACTAACTTTAATTTCCGCACCTTTACTATACCGCTCTTTATATTACCGCTCTTTATATTTCTCGCTTTATCGCTTTACTTTATCATTTCATCATATTTACTTTCCGTCATTTTCTCTTTGTCCACTTGGACATATGTTTATGCTTCCGTATTTTTTCTTTTGTCCACTTGGACCATACTTTACTTTTTCGCTAAAACACTAATAAATAACCAAAATCTAAAAAATACATAAGGCTCTCTTTGGACTATCGGTTACTATCCCTAGCACTTTGGAGATTCGGACTTATGGACCTAGTACCTCTGGACTCATTCTATTACTACCCTGTGATTGTTCTGTCTATCTGGCATTGTTCTGTTGTATGTTTATGTGTGCAGGTATTTCCTTGAAAGCCCTTGATGGTTAATTCCAAGGCATTGATATAAGGATTTTACCCGAAAACAGCCGTTACTCTGCCCGATTTTCGTCAGAATTTTAATGTGCTTAATGCAAAGTGGTGCTAAGACAATAAGTTCATCTGGATCCCCAAGTGTTAATGTGTTGGTATTGATAAATCCAAAGGATGGGAAAACTACCTTGGCTTTTAATGTCAAGTGTTGGCTTCTTATTTGGTTAGACCGTTTCTTTCCTTAGCTTTTATTTTATGCACTAGGTTAGCCTCTTCATCTCCTCCCATTCTTAAATTTTCAAAATCTCCTCCCTTTTTCCAAAATATTCTTATGTTTGCAAACCTTTTCAAAACCTTTTTCTTAAAAAAATATCTTTCGCCCTTAGTGGCTTTCTTCAAAAGTTTAGACACCGTTAATTGTCGAAACGAGTGGTTATACCCCACGATTTTGAAATTGATTGATAATAACGAGATCTTTTCCGCGTGAGAGAGCTAGTGGCATACTCGTTAATTTTATCCGAGTTGGCGCCCTTCTTTCATTTGCGATGCAAAGAACTTGTTTGTTCTCATGCTCAAGATCAATGGCTGAGTATTTCTCTCCAACGACAACAAAGTGTTTATTCGTTTTTAAAACGTTTTTCCCAAAAGCGGAACTACATTAGCTATGACTTCTCCATTGCACCGAGGAGGTATGTAGGCACAAGGCTTAATGCTTTGCCGAGCTTATTTTAAAAAAATAAAACAAACCCTTTTTAGCACACACACACACAGATTTTCAAAAAGGTTCCCGTGGAGTACCACGGATATGAGGGGTGCTTTAAACCTTCCCCTCATATAATCAACACCCGAACCTGAGTTCTCTTTCTTGTTTTAAAAACAAAACTTTGGGTTTTACGTTCTTTTCTCTTTTCCTTTGAAAAAATAAAGCGCGGTGGCGATTTCAAACGGAATATTGATTCGAGTCAATCCCATGGCTTCGATATCAGATTTTTCCCCGCTACAGAAAAATGGCGACTTCACTGGGGACTCTGTTTTAAGTGTGTTAAGCCTATTTTTGTTTATCTGTGTGTTTTTATCTGTATGTATTGTTGTGTGCTTCGTTTGTTTCTCTTTTTTTTTTCTTTTTTTTGGTGCTCGATGGTTCCTCTGTGATGAGATAAAGTTCTAACCCGGACTTTGGTGAGTAACTTGAGATAGGAGGTGGTAAGACCAATAGTCGCATGTCAGGAGCAATCCTTACCATGAGCGTCATATGGTGGAACCCCAATCAGTGGAGGCCTTATGGAAGGTAGTAGAGGTTGTTACGAACCATCGTGATAACGCTATTACTTTCAATAGTGAGTGACCGTAGAAGCTGAATGACCTAGAACCCTTTTAACCAATCTAAGCCTTTTTAGGATGTAGTGCAGAAACAAGATCAAGTACCAATTTGAGCTTGTTGTCATGCGATACTACGCTCAGACGAGGTCTTTTTAGGCATATTATTGGCGCCCATGAGCAATTGTGCGTGCCGGTAATATCCGATAGAAGATTGTAAACTCTGGGAACCTTTGTAGAACCCGACTGGCAGGTACAAAATTCCCTAGATCACTCCTTGTGGGATGGGTAAACCCATGGCTCAATGCTCGTGACGTCGAACCTTTGAACCTGGACTGTGTGATTTTGTGTGATTTGATGTGATCTTGTGTGCTCTTGATTGTGATTGATGCATAAACCATGCATTCATGCATTCATAAAAATGACATTCACCAATGGTTTTCAAGGAACTTAGAGACATTTTTTTGTAAACATAACAGGTACCATGGATCAAAAGAGAAGCATCAAGAAGTACACTTTCAGAAATTCAAGTGCAAAGGAATTGAAAGAGCTAGCAACTTTGGTTCCTAATCTTGACAACTTCAAAAGCCGTTATGGGAAATTGATCTCTATCTTGAAGACTAAAGTGGAAAAAGGGATTCTTGAGACTCTTGTGCAGTTTTATGACCCGGTTTATCATTGTTTCACCTTTCCTGATTATCAGCTTATGCCTACTTTGGAGGAGTATTCTTATTGGATTGGTTTGCCCGTTACGGATGACATACCGTTTAGTGGTCTGGAGAAAGAGCCTCAGGTGGATGAGATAGCAGAGCTTCTTCATTTGAAGATATCAGATGTAAAAGCAAACATGACCAAAAAAGGAGGAATTTGGGGGTTGACTTCTAAGTTCTTGATTGGAAAAGCTTCTATGTTGGCTAGTAAAGGAAGTATGATTGCTTTTGAGACATTTCTGGCCTTGCTCATCTATGGTTTGATACTCTTTCCCAACATTGACAACTTCGTCGATGTTAATGCTATTCAGATTTTCATGATTGGGAATCCTGTGCCTACTTTGCTTGGGGATACTTATCATTCCATTCACCATAGGAATGATAAGAAAGGTGGACTTATCAATTGTTGCACTCCTTTGCTCTATAAGTGGTTTATTTCGCACTTACCTCAAGCTAAGAGTTTCTTGAATAACCCTGATGGTCTCTCTTGGTCTCAGAAGATCATGCCTCTTACTAATGGGAATATCCATTGGTACAATCCTGCTTATGACATTGGTGAGATTATTGATAGTTGTGGAGAATTCCGTAATGTACCTCTTCTTGGTATACAAGGAGGAATTACCTACAACCCCATTCTTGCAAGGCGTCAATTTTGCTATCCTATGAAGGAACGACCCGCTAGTATCCTTGTGTCAGGAATCTTCTATCTTAATCTAGATGGAAATTTGGATATGAGAAATCGGTTTGTGCGTGCTTGGCACCATATTGATAGGAAGAGACATTTGGGAAAGAAACAATGTGTTGCTCTCAAAGACTACACTGATTGGGTTCAAGCTAGAGCTCACACTTTTCAGATGCCTTATTTACTCGAGGAGCCTTCTCTACTCGTTACTCCACCATTGTCTATCACTACTCCTGTTGAAAGTAGTGAAGAACATTTAGAGCTCGTGGCTAAGTTGAGAGCGGAAAGAGATGCTTTGGAGTTTGAAAACAAAGAGTTGAAGATACACTTGAAAGAAAAAGATGAAATGCTTGATATCCAAGATGGTTGGTTGATGGAAAAGGAAGATCAGATTCGTCATCAAGAAGAGTTGCTTCAACAACATGGTGAAAAGCGAAAGAGACCACAAGAAGATTCAGTCGCATGGAAAGAAGTTGCTGATAAGCTGATGGTCGAGAATGCTCATTTGAAGGCCTTTTATGAAGATGAATTGGAGAAGCTCCGTAGGAAGCTGCAAAGAGGAGTTGGATCTTCATCAGAAGTGTTCCCTTCTAGTTTTTAGCCTTTTCCTTTGTTTTGTAATTTTGGATCTTTGAATCCTTTTGTATGCTTTTCTATTACTAATGAAAGAATATTGTTATGCTTTATGATGTTTTTTTGTTTACAATTAATGTCTTAAAATTTCCTGGAAAACCAAAACAAAAATCATTTGCATTGCATTTCATGCATCATTCTGAATTTTGGTCTTGCTTCCGAGAGTATTCCCGAGGTCTTATTCAGTGTTCTTCATACAGAATCAAGCTGTCTCACCAGTATAATACTCGAGCTAACTGCAAGAAGAAGATGGAAGGTCTTGAACAAGAGAATCGTGAGTTACGTGAAGAGGTTGTTACTTTGAGATCTGGTGTGGATCGTCTCACTGCTCTAGTTGAGACATTGATGGCTGCTCAGAATCAGAATCAGAATCAAGTTCCTCCTCCCAATGCCCAAGCTCAGGGTCAGACCACTGTGATTTCTGAGATTGCTGCTACAACCATTCCTGCTATTCCTGTTGGTGCTACTCAGCAACGAATGCCTAATGGATACCCCTGGGGCATGCCTGAAGGTTATTTGTCGGTTCCTGAGATGACTCGTCCGTTGACTCCTGTTATGGTCAACACCTCTCCTATTGTTCATACTGGTCCTTTTGTCCCAGAGCCCATTTATGATGCTGCTCCAAGTGAGATTCATGACCGAATGGATGGTTTCCAAGATCAGTTTGAAGAACTGCAGAAAGAGATGAAAGCCTTGCGTGGGAAAGAACTGTTTGGAAAGAATGTGCATGATCTTTGCCTTGTTCCCAATGTGCAAGTACCTGCTAAGTTCAAGCTGCCTGAATTTGAGAAGTACAAAGGAAATTCCTGTCCTCAGGCACACCTGGTGATGTATATAAGGAAGATGTCCACTCACACTGATGATCAACGTCTGTTGATTCACTATTTCCAAGACAGTTTGACTGGAGCTGCTTCTAAGTGGTATATGGGCCTTGATAGCACCCATATTCGCACTTTCAATGACTTGGCTGAAGCGTTTGTGAAGCAATACAAGTATAATATGGACATGGCTCCTGATAGGGATCAATTGCGAGCTATGATGCAGAAAGAGAAAGAATCCTTCAAGGAATATGCTCAGAGATGGCGTGAGGTTGCCGCTCAAGTGATTCCTCCGATGGAAGAAAAAGAGATGACTAAGATTTTTCTGAAGACACTTGGTCCATTTTACTATGAAAAGATGATTGCAAGTGCTCCTGTAGACTTCACTGAAATGGTGGGTATGGGTGTCAGATTGGAAGAAGCTGTGCGAGAAGGTCGTTTGGTTCGAAATGACAATTCGTCTGGTGGTGCGAAGAAGTATGGTTCTTCATTCCAGAAGAAGAAAGAATCAGATGCCAATGCTGTTTCTCATGGGAGGAATAGTCGATTCAGAAATCAATCTCAACAAGTGGCGTCAGTGACTCCTGTTGTGAATTCAGTGCCTGTAACTCCTGTTAATCAACAACCAGCAAGGCGGAATCCGTATCCTCGGGTTAATGTTGATCATATCCCTATGACGTACACTGAATTGTATCCTGCTCTAATTCATAAGAAGTTGGTTCAACCAAGATCACCACCCCCTGTTCCAGAGAAACTCCCTTGGTGGTACAAGGCTGATGCCACTTGTGCTTTTCATCAGAATGCTCCTGGGCATGATTTGGGAAACTGTTGGGCCCTGAAGAATGAAGTCCAAAGATTGGTTCGTTCTGGTATGCTCTCTTTCCGTGATATTGGTCCAAATGTGCAAAACAATCTGTTGCCAACCCATGAAGCGTCTGCTGTCAATATGGTTGAACACAATTTGAGACGTTGTCGTGTGCCTAGTATTTGTGCTCTACGTGGATCTTTGAAGGAGATACATGAGAGGTTTGTTAGAAAAGGAGTGATCGAGTTTAGTCATGATGGTTGTCCTTTGTGTGATGAGGATCCTATGGGATGTGCTGCCCTCCAAGATGATGTTCAGACACTGATAGGTTTGGAACTATTGGATGATGAAATAGACAACACTTATGTAGATCACAAGTTGCATTTGAAGCAGTTTAATGGGGTTGTGAGTAACATCACTGCATGTAACAATTTGAGCTTCAGTGATGAAGATTTGCCTGAGGAAGGAAGAAATCATAATTTGGCTTTGCATATCTCTGTCAGTTGCAAAGAGGACTCAATGTCCAATGTGTTGATTGATACTGGATCATCTCTGAATGTCATGCCGAAATCTACTCTTGCTAAGCTGTCTTATGGTGGCACACCAATGAGATTTAGCAATGTGATTGTCAAGGCTTTTGATGGGTCGAAGAAATCAGTGGTTGGAGAGGTGGATTTGCCTATTAGTATTGGACCATTTGTCTTCAAGATTACTTTTCAAGTGATGGATATTTTCCCTGCGTACAGTTGCTTATTAGGACGCCCGTGGATCCATGAGGCTGGGGCAGTTACTTCAACTCTTCACCAAAAGTTGAAATTTGTGAAAGATGGAAAGATGGTCGTTGTGAATGGAGAACAAGCTTTGCTGATTAGTCATCTCTCTTCATTACGTACCATAGAAGCTGATGAAGTGGTCATTGGAACTGCATTCCAAGCCCTATCTGTTAATGATGAAATCAAAAAGGATGAAGCTTCCATTGCCTCCTTCAAAGATGCTCAACTGGTGGTTCAGAATGGACATTCAGGAGTCTGGGGACAAGTGGTGAGTCTACAAGAGAACAGGAATAGAGCTGGTCTGGGATTTTCTGCCTCAGACAAGTCTGTGATAAAGTCTGAATCTGCTTTTCGTCCTTATCAAGAGATGTTTCATAGTGCTGGGTTTCTACACCCGACTCTTCCAGAGGTGAACGCTATTGTTGAAGATGAATCAGAGCCAGAAGTGCCAAGCTTTGTGACCCATGGAAAGATGATTAAGAACTGGATCACCATTGACATTCCTGAGTGTACTCATGTCTCAAAGTAATTTGCTTTTATGTTTTTCAAAATCCTTTCATTCTGCCCAAGATGAAAGTGAAGTTGTTGGGGCTGTTTTCTGTTTGTTTTAAACATTAAAATCATCAATAAAAGTCATTTTGTTTCTGCATATAAATGCTTTTTATCTTTTTGCTTTTTCTGGAAAGTGGTAACACAAAAAACCTTAAAAAATGTTTTCATTTTCCATAATCTGCACGATTACATGTTTGCATATATCTTTCCTTTTCCTGAAATAATAATCATTTGTGCAGATTAATCAATAAAACCGTTGAAAGTAATAACCCTGCGCCCTCTCCTAACTTCGAGTGTCCTGTGTATGAGGCGGAAGAAGAGAGTGATGAATGTATTCCTGATGAGATTTCCCGACTGCTTGAGCACGAGGAAGACACTATTCAGCCGTATAAAGAGCCATTGGAAGTCATCAACTTGGGTTCTGAAGAGGATAAAAAGGAAGTCAAGATTGGGGCACTGCTTGGTCAAGATGTTAAGAAGAGGATGGTAGAGCTTCTTAAAGAGTATGTTGACATTTTTGCGTGGTCCTACCAAGATATGCCTGGACTGGACACAGATATTGTGGAGCATCGCTTGCCGTTGAAACCAGAATGTCCTCCTGTCAAGCAAAAGTTAAGAAGGAGTCATCCTGATATGGCAGAAAAGATCAAGAATGAGGTCTTGAAACAGATAGATGCAGGTTTCCTTGTCACTTCTGTATATCCTCAATGGATTGCCAATATTGTGCCTGTTCCGAAGAAAGACGGAAAAGTTCGCATGTGTGTGGATTATAGAGATTTGAATAAAGCCAGTCCGAAAGATGATTTTCCTCTACCTCACATTGATATGTTGGTAGATAGCACTGCAAAGTTTGAAGTTTTCTCCTTTATGGATGGTTTTTCAGGATACAACCAGATTAAGATGGCACCTGAAGACATGGAAAAGACAACCTTTATTACACCATGGGGGACATTCTGTTACAAAGTGATGCCTTTTGGGTTGAAGAATGCTGGTGCGACGTATCAAAGAGCCATGACTACTCTTTTCCATGATATGATGCACAAAGAAATTGAGGTTTATGTGGATGATATGATTGCCAAGTCCCAGTCAGAGGAGGGGCACATGGAAGATCTTTTAAAGTTGTTTCAGCGTTTGAGAAAGTATCGTCTCCGCTTAAATCCAAACAAATGCACTTTTGGTGTCCGTTCTGGAAAGTTATTGGGTTTCGTTGTCAGTCAGAGAGGAATTGAAGTAGATCCTGATAAAGTCAAAGCAATTCAGGAAATGTCAGCACCAAAGACTGAGAAACAAGTGAGAGGTTTCCTCGGACGTTTGAATTACATTTCCAGGTTCATTTCCAATATGACTGCTACCTGTGAGCCGATCTTCAAGCTGTTAAAGAAAAATCAGGGATGTGTGTGGAATGAAGATTGTCAGAAAGCTTTTGACAACATCAAAGAATATCTGCTTGAACCTCCCATTTTGCTCCCTCCAGTTGAGGGAAGACCTCTGATTATGTACCTCACAGTGCTTGAAAACTCAATGGGATGTGTGTTGGGTCAGCATGACGAGTCTGGTCGAAAAGAGTATGCAATATACTACCTTAGCAAAAAGTTTACCGAGTGCGAAACAAGATACTCGCTGCTTGAGAAAACTTGTTGTGCTTTGGTGTGGGCTGCTCGCCGACTGAGACAGTATATGTTGAACCACACCACCCTATTAATTTCCAAAATGGATCCAATTAAGTATGTATTTGAGAAACCTGCATTAACTGGAAGGATTGCTCGCTGGCAAATGTTGTTATCAGAGTATGATATTGAATACCGAGCTCAGAAAGCTGTGAAAGGAAGTGTGTTGGCAGAGTACCTCGCTCACCAACCAATTGATGATCATCAATCTATCAGAATGGACTTCCCAGATGAAGATA
Source organism: Vicia villosa (assembly GCF_029867415.1). Lineage (NCBI taxonomy): Eukaryota > Viridiplantae > Streptophyta > Magnoliopsida > Fabales > Fabaceae > Vicia > Vicia villosa. The sequence goes on along the minus strand of NC_081184.1, from coordinate 120,888,577 downwards.
TAATGTATTTGAGATCTCAAGATTGGGATGAACCATTGCCAGAAGAAGGGCCAGATCCTGAATCCAAATGGGGTTTAATTTTTGATGGAGCTTCTAATGTTCATGGCCATGGAATTGGCGCCATTATCATCACTCCACATGGATCACATGTTCCTTTCACTGCAAGGATATGTTTTGACTGTACAAATAATATTGCTGAGTATGAAGCTTGCATCATGGGACTTGAAGAGGCCATTAATTTGAGAATTAAGATTCTTGATGTTTATGGAGATTCTGCGCTTGTGATTAATCAGATTAAAGGAGAATGGGAAACTCGTCATCCTGGTTTAATTCCTTACAAAGATTACGCCAGAAGGTTATTGACATTCTTCAACAAAGTTGAATTCCACCACATCCCTCGAGATGAGAATCAGATGGCCGATGCTTTAGCCACGTTGTCTTCCATGTACAAAGTGAATTTCCATAATGAGGAACCTCAAATTACAATCAAGCGTCTTGATAGACCTGCTCATGTATTTGCAGTTGAGGAAGCAACAGATGAAAAGCCTTGGTATTTCGATATTAAGCACTTCCTTCAGACTCAAGAATACCCACTTGGGGCATCAAATAAAGATAAGAAAACTTTGAGGAGATTGGCCGGCAGTTTCTTCATCAATGCTGATGTTTTGTATAAAAGGAATTATGACATGGTCTTGCTCAGATGCGTGGATAGACACGAAGCAGACATGTTGATGCATGAAATTCATGAAGGTTCTTTTGGTACCCATGCCAATGGACATTCGATGGCTAAAAAGATGCTTAGAGCAGGTTACTATTGGTTGACAATGGAATCTGATTGCTATAAATTTGTAAAGAAGTGTCACAAATGTCAAGTGTATGCTGACAAGATTCATGTGCCTCCGACACTTCTCAATGTTATTTCTTCCCCATGGCCTTTCTCTATGTGGGGTATTGATATGATTGGCATGATTGAACCCAAGGCTTCGAATGGACATCGATTCATCCTGGTAGCAATCGATTACTTCACCAAGTGGGTAGAAGCTGCTTCATATGCTAATGTGACAAGGCAAGTTGTGGTCAGATTTATCAAGAACAACATCATCTGCAGATATGGTGTACCGAGCAAGATCATCACTGATAATGGCTCGAATCTGAACAATAGCATGATGAGAGAATTGTGTGAAAGCTTCAAGATTGAACACCACAACTCTTCGCCTTATAGGCCAAAGATGAATGGAGCTGTTGAAGCAGCAAATAAGAACATTAAGAAAATTATGCAAAAGATGGTTGTTACATACAAGGACTGGCACGAGATGCTCCCGTTTGCTTTGCATGGGTACCGTACATCCATTCGTACTTCAACAGGGGCAACTCCCTTTTCTTTGGTTTATGGCATGGAAGCAGTGCTCCCTATTGAGGTTGAGATTCCATCATTGAGAGTTTTAATGGAAACCAAGTTATCTGAGGCTGAATGGTGTCAGAGCAGGTTTGATCAATTGAATTTGATAGAAGAAAAGAGAATGACGGCTTTATGCCATGGTCAGTTGTACCAGAAGAGAATGAAGAAAGCATTTGATAAGAAGGTTCGACCTCGTGTATTCAGAGAAGGCGACCTCGTGCTCAAAAGGATCTTGTCTTTTACCTCCGATTCAAGGGGCAAGTGGACTCCTAATTTTGAAGGACCATATGTTGTTAAGAAAGCCTTCTCTGGCGATGCATTAATTCTTGCAACTATGGATGGAGAAGAGCTCCCACGTCCCGTGAATGCTGATGTAGTCAAGAAATACTTCGCCTAAATAATAAAAGAACAGCTCGCTAAGTTGAAAACCCGAAAGGGCGGCTTAGGCAAAAAAGAGCGTCTCGGTGGACTGAAAACCCGAAAGGGCGGTCCAGGCAAAAATTAGAGACATAAACAGAATAAAATACCCGGTGGACTGAAAACCCGAAAGGGCGGTCCAGGCAAAAGTTAGGGATTCATGGCAAGTAACTACATCAGACAAGACTTGATCATCAGCAGTCATCTGTTATCATGAAGAAGTTCAACACTTTTCAACGGAAGCCTTTGCTCAGGAATTCCCAGTTGAGAGAGAGGATGGGGTCATTACATTTCAATGTACCTTTTCCACAAAATTACCACTTTCCAAACTTTGTAATAATCCATGGGGTCTTGCCTTTTGCAGGCTACCATTCCATTAAAAAAGTTTGAGCCTTTATCTTTTTATTGGCAATCTTATTTCTTTCATATCTCTCAAAATGTCATTTATTATTGATAGTAATTTTTTTGAAACAAAGAGAAAATTGATTTCAACAAAATCCTTCTGAAAATTATAAAAGAATTTTTACTTTGATTCATGAGTGCATTACAAGGAATGGATATGTTGATGTATTCATATGCAAAAGAACGTATTACACTCAATACACCTTTGGCCTGGTTCGAGTTTGGTTTAGAACTCAACTACGGTGTTCTCTCAGCTTCAATGTTCCCTAGTGTTGGGTAGCATATATTCTGAAGCCATCGAAAGATTGCTAGCAGTTTCTACTTTGGTGTTCAGCTTGGGACATGCTTGATTATGTCATCTTCGTACACCATCTCTTTCTACGTCCAGTGGGACGTTGGTAGTTCACCTTCAGTGGAACATTGGTGTATTTTGTTATCTTCATCGTCAGTGGTACGTCGATGTATTTCTCTTCAATACCTTCAGTGGAACGTGGGTATGTGTTATCGTTAATGGTACGACGATACATCTCTTTCTACCTCCAGTGGGACGTTGGTAGTTCACCTTCAGTGGAACGTTGGTGTATTTTGTTATCTTCATCGTCAGTGGTACGTCGATGTATTTCTCTTCAATACCTTCAGTGGAACGTGGGTATGTGTTATCGTTAATGGTACGGCGATACATCTATTTCTACCTCCAGTGGAACGTTGGTAGTTCACCTGCAGTGGAACGTTGGTGTATTTTGTTATCTTCATCGTCAGTGATACGTCGATGAATTATCTTTTTTATATCATTAGTGGTACGGTGGTATATCTCTCTTCATATCATCAGTGGTACGGTGGTATATCTCCCTTCTATGTCATCAGTGGTACGGTGGTATATTTCTTCTTCATGCCTTCAGTGGAACGTTGGTATATGCTATCGTCAGTGGTACGTCGATGAATTATCTTTTTTTTATATATATCATCAGTGGAACGGTGGTATATCTCTCTTCATGCCTACAGTGGAACGTTGGTATGTGTTATCGTCAGTGGTACGGCAGTACATCCCTTCAATCATCAGTGGTACGATGGTGTGATTTCTGTTAACGGAAGATTGGCATTCAGGATGCATACTTTCTCATCCCCAGTGAAAGAGGATGTTCCCTTTTTCTCATCCCCAGTGAAAGAGGATGCTATAACCTCTCTGACGCGAAGTGTTTTCCCCAGAGAAGTTTCTTTTCCCACCAAAAGTTCCGTCTCTCCAACAAAGTCTTGCCTTCCCCAGTGGAACTTCTAAGACATTTGTTTCCCCAAGCGGAGTTATAGCAAGACATTTGTTTTCCCCAGTGGATCACTTGTTATTCCCCCAGTGTTGTTATGCTTTATTATCATCACATGCATTCATTAACATTGCATTGCATCTTAGGCTCAAAAATTGTGTTTTATATATTTAAGTCTCTTCGATTTTTGTCAAAACGAAGATTTCCAATCATCGTATCTCCAAATCGAAGAAACTTAAATAGGGGCATCTGTCATACCCCAATTTTTGACCCTAAGATCATACATCAATTGCATTCAATCATCAATCAAGAGCACCATTGTGAAGCTTGATCTTTGATACTGTGATTATCTCTGAGGGGAATTATCGAGCATTTATAGCCTTTTTATTTGTTTATACTAACCAGAAATCAAAAATATATGTTTTGTCTCTTTTGTTTATATTTTACAGGTGAAAGATCGGGCAAAAATCAAAACAGTGCAAGAAAACAATTTTTGAAAATTTGAAGGTGGAAATCGATTTACCCCTGTGGGAAATCGATTTCCTGTGCGCAAATTCAAAAAAATATAAGAGGGAAGCTTGACATCATTTTGGCACCTTTTTTATTTGATCATTTTATCAATTTTCCACCTCATCAAAATTAACTCATTCATTAAACCCTCTTTAACCTCATTTTACCATTTTTACCATTTAATTGCCACTTTAATCACCAATTAAACACAAGTTAATCACCAAACACAAAAAGACCAATTTGCCACTACTCTTGCTCCAATTCTATAAATAGAGCCCTCTACTCTCTCATTTCTTAAGCTTGGAGAGCCAAAAAATTGCTTGCAAATTCATTTCTCACCCTTTCCAAAACCCTCACCCAAAGTTCATTTTCATAAGATTAGTAAGGTTCACATTGAATCTTGCTAATTTTGAACTAAGCCTCCTACGTTTCACTCTTTTCTTTGATTGTTCATCTCCATACTTGAAGGATCTACACTTTGTGCTTGTTCTTGAAGCTACTTCAACACTTTAATTCAAGAATTGGTAAATTCCTCAACTCTAAGATGTAGATCTTTGTTGCTTGTGTTCAATGCATCTTTAATGCTATATTGGTGCTATTTGATGGTGATTTGATGGAAAATTCGTGCTCCTATGGATATGTGATCATAAGGTGTTTGTATGTTTGCCTAAATCAAGTTTCAAAGTTCATAATGCTGTTTTTTTTTAAAACTGTGCGCAGGAAATCGATTTCCTACAGAGGGAAATCGATTTCCACTCTGTTTTTTGCGCCAGAACTGAACTCTGCATTCAGGAAATCGATTTCCTACAGAGGTAAATCGATTTCCAGTAAGGCAGAATGTGTTTTTTGCCTTTTTTATGCTTGTTTTGGCTTCCTACTTCCTCCACTTCATTAATATCATTGGATCTAGGATGTTGATAGGTTTGAAATGACCTAATCCATAATATTAGATGAATGATATTAATGATAGTGTGAGTTGATTATCTTTTGTGAATTTTATTTTTCTTCCTCCATTTCATTAATATCATTGGATCTAGGATGTTGATAGGTTTGAAAGAACCAAATCCATAATATTAGATGAATGATATTAATGATAGTGTGAGTTGATTATCTTTATGCATTTTATCTTCTCCTTCTCCTTTTTTCTTTTGATCGATGAAAGTCTTAATACTTTGAGAATTCTTATGGATTCTTAGTAAAGACTAGATCGTTACCTATTTTCTTTTCGTGCGGTATTGCTTTCGGAAGGCGATCTACATATCGTTCTTTTCGCGTGCATTAGCACATAAAGTTTTGACCGGCCTCGTTGTAGGGTGATTTCTACATAAATCACTTGGCGATCTGCTTAACATAGCGCAATATTTCGTGTCCCGAATAAAAAAGATCAAATATGGAAGAGAATTGTATGCGGTTGATTTAAGACTTGTGGAGGTTTTTATCGTGTAGTCGCTATGATTTTATCAAGCTTCTGATAAACCCCATTGAATTTAAATCCGAGTACATCATTCACTCACCATAGATCTTCCTACTAACTTTGATAACATACTTGACAAGTTTCAAGATGGTTATCTTTAACACTTAACAACTAACTTTAATTTCCGCACCTTTACTATACCGCTCTTTATATTACCGCTCTTTATATTTCTCGCTTTATCGCTTTACTTTATCATTTCATCATATTTACTTTCCGTCATTTTCTCTTTGTCCACTTGGACATATGTTTATGCTTCCGTATTTTTTCTTTTGTCCACTTGGACCATACTTTACTTTTTCGCTAAAACACTAATAAATAACCAAAATCTAAAAAATACATAAGGCTCTCTTTGGACCATCGGTTACTATCCCTAGCACTTTGGAGATTCGGACTTATGGACCTAGTACCTCTGGACTCATTCTATTACTACCCTGTGATTGTTCTGTCTGTCTGGCATTGTTCTGTTGTATGTTTATGTGTGCAGGTATTTCCTTGAAAGCCCTTGATGGTTAATTCCAAGGCATTGATATAAGGATTTTACCCAAAAACAGCCGTTACTCTGCCCGATTTTCGTCAGAATTTTAACGTGCTTAATGCAAAGTGGTGCTAAGACAATAAGTTCATCTGGATCCCCAAGTGTTAATGTGTTGGTATTGATAAATCCAAAGGATGGGAAAACTACCTTGGCTTTTAATGTCAAGTGTTGGCTTCTTATTTGGTTAGACCGTTTCTTTCCTTAGCTTTTATTTTATGCACTAGGTTAGCCTCTTCATCTCCTCCCATTCTTAAATTTTCAAAATCTCCTCCCTTTTTCCAAAATATTCTTATGTTTGCAAACCTTTTCAAAACCTTTTTCTTAAAAAAATATCTTTCGCCCTTAGTGGCTTTCTTCAAAAGTTTAGACACCGTTAATTGTCGAAACGAGTGGTTATACCCCACGATTTTGAAATTGATTGATAATAACGAGATCTTTTCCGCGTGAGAGAGCTAGTGGCATACTCGTTGATTTTATCCGAGTTGGCGCCCTTCTTTCATTTGCGATGCAAAGAACTTGTTTGTTCTCATGCTCAAGATCAATGGCTGAGTATTTCTCTCCAACGACAACAAAGTGTTTATTCGTTTTTAAAACGTTTTTCCCAAAAGCGGAACTACATTAGCTCTGACTTCTCCATTGCACCGAGGAGGTATGTAGGCACAAGGCTTAACGCTTTGCCGATCTTATTTTAAAAAAATAAAACAAACCCTTTTTAGCACACACACACACAGATTTTCAAAAAGGTTCCCGTGGAGTACCACGGATATGAGGGGTGCTTTAAACCTCCCCCTCATATAATCAACACCCGAACCTGAGTTCTCTTTCTTGTTTTAAAAACAAAACTTTGGGTTTTACGTTCTTTTCCCTTTTCCTTTGAAAAAATAAAGCGCGGTGACGATTTCAAACGGAATATTGATTCGAGTCAATCCCATGGCTTCGATATCAGATTTTTCCCCGCTACATCCACGACGGTGAGTAGCCTTGTATGATGGTGTTTTATAGCGGTTTAGGAGTTCTGCTCATGTGAGGTGAGAGACCCTGTGGATGGAATGTGTTTAAGTATAAGTTTTTAAGGGGTGTGATCATATGAGAGATGATTTTTTATGAGCGATATGACTTAGGGTGTAATTATGTGTATGAATTAAGATATGTCTCTTTCTCCCCTTGTGGGAAAAGTATTTATATAGGCTCTCTTGGGTCTTGGGGTGTAGAGTTAGTGGGCAGTTATGCCCTAGATCCATGACTAGGAACATAGTCAAAGGAAGACATGTTCTTCTTAGAATCATGAAGAAAGTGATCCTCTTTTGACTGGCTCTTTGGACTAGATATCTTAACCTAAGTATAATATAGTGCCTTATGCCCTCGTTGGGCTAGTAGGCGCTAGCCATGGATGACCACGTGTTAGCCCGTGGGTGACCAGGTGCTAGCCTTGGGGGCTCGTTCCCTTCTTTGGGTTCTAGCCTCCTTTGGGTGCTAGTCCTTTTTTTGGCACTTCTTATAAGAACATGCCAAATATAAAATTATATAGTCCCTTAAGCACGAGAACTTAGTAAAGGCCAAAGTGATTCATAAGAATGCTCATATTTTTAAGGCTCTCATTATACAAAACTATCTCAAGTGGGATTTTCTTGATGAGGGCTTACAACGAGTCCCTCAGGCGAGACTTAATCATCGAGTCTCTTTGGGGAGACTTAATAATTGAGTCTCTTAGGCAAGACTTAATAGTCGAGTCTCTTAAGCTAGACTTATTAGTTGAGTTTCTTAGGCGAGATGGAATCGCTGAGTCTCTTAGGCGAGACTTAATAGTTGAGTCTATTGAGTAAGACTTATAACTTGAGTTTCTTAGGAGAGACTTTATACGAGATCACGCCCGAGGAACTCTAAGTCCTTTATACAAGAAGTTGGATAGCCTGGGAATCTTAGTCCCTTAGACGAAGTAATATGAAGCTTGACTGATGAGACAGTAAGCCCCTCAGGCGAGGTATTCACCCTCTCGGGCGGAACTTCTATCAATCCCTTAGACAAGACTAAGTCTCTTAAGCAAGAATTAATCAAGTCCATTAGGGCGAGACTTTAGTTATCCCAGAGTAGTCCAAGTCCCTCGGGCGAGGCATTGAGCCACTCGGGCAGGACTTCTATCAGGCCCTCAAACAAGACTTTAAGTTAAGTCTCTTAGCTAGACTTTAGTCGTGTCTTTTAGGTGAAACTTTTAGGCTAGATCTCACACGAGAAAACTTTAAGTCCCTTAGTCAAGATTATATGTTGAGCCTGACTGATGAGGCTCGAAAGTCTATCAGCCAAGATGTTTAGATGATCATGTTCAGTGGAGACTTCAAGTCCCCCAGACTGTTAGAACAAGATTTGTTCTGATCAATTATCTTAGTTTTGATGATAACAATAATATGAATTTTGCTTAAGATAATATGGTACTCTAATCCAATGCAATTTCCTTTTCAGGAAATATATAAAGAGTATGCATAATTCAGCGCTCAGAAGCTTTGTCTCAAAGGGTTCAGCATGCAACATCAGAACATGGTCTGGCAAGACATCAGAAGATGGTCGAAGCAGAATCAGAACATGGGTCTATGGAAGCATCAGAAGAACAAGAGAACAGAAGCACTGAAGTTCTGATGGTATCACGCTCAGAAGCACTTCAAGGTCAGAAGATCAGAAGATGCTTTGCACCAAGCTGTTTGACTCTGATGATATTCAAACGTAGTATTCACAAACATCAGATCAGAAGGAAGTACAAGTGGCAAGCTACGCTGACTGACAAAAGGAATGTTAAAAGCTACTAAAGGCTACGTCAGTAGACACAGCGTGAACAAGGCTCGAGGTAGTTGACAAAAGCGTATAACATTAAATGCGATGCTGTACGGAACACGCAAAGCATTAAATGCACTCAACGGTCATCTTCTCCAACGCCTATAAATATGAAGTTCTGATGAGAAGCAAGGTTAACATTTCTGACGATTTGCAAAACAATTAACTTGCTGAAACGCTGTTCAAATTCAAAACTCAGAATCTTCATCTTCATCAAAGCTCACTACATTGCTGTTGTAATATATTAGTGAGATTAAGCTTAAACGTTAAGAGAAATATCACAGTTTATGATTATAGCTTTTAAGAAGCAATTGTAATACTCTTAGAATTGATTACATTAAGTTGTAAGGAACTAGAGTGATCGTGTGGATCAGAATACTCTAGGAAGTCTTAGAGGTTATCTAAGCAGGTTGTAACTAGAGTGATCGTGTGGATCAGTATACTCTAGAAAGTCTTAGAGGGTATCTAAGCAGTTGTTCCTGGAGTGATCAGTGTGTGATCAGAAGACTCTGGAAGACTTAGTTGCTGACTAAGTGGAAAACCATTGTAATCCGTGCGATTAGTGGATTAAATCCTCAGTTGAGGTAAATCATCTCTGCGGGGGTGGACTGGAGTAGTTTAGTTAACAACGAACCAGGATAAAAATAACTGTGCAATTTATTTTTATCTGTCAAGTTTTTTAAAGCTACACTTATTCAAACCCCCCCCCTTTCTAAGTGTTTTTCTATCCTTCAATTGGCATCAGAGCGCCGGTTCTAAGGTGCAAGCACTTAACCGTGTTTAGAAAAGATTCAGGAAGAGAAAAACGCTTCAGTAAAAGATGGTTGATGAAAGTGAAAAGTCTACACCTGCATCTACATCTGGCTCTGCTGAGCAACACAACGGTAACAATGGTTATACTAGACCGCCGGTATTTGATGGTGAAAACGTTGAATACTGGAAAGATAAACTGGAAAGTTACTTTCTTGGTCTAGATGGTGACCTATGGGATCTTCTGATGGATGGTTACAAACATCCAGTAAATGCCAGTGGCGTAAAGCTGACAAGGCAAGAAATGAATGATGATCAGAAGAAGCTTTTCAGGAATCATCATAAATGCAGAACTGTTTTGCTGAATGCTATCTCTCATGCTGAGTATGAGAAGATATCTAACAGGGAAACGGCCTATGACATATATGAGTCCTTGAAAATGACTCATGAAGGAAATGCTCAAGTCAAGGAGACTAAAGCTCTAGCTTTAATTCAGAAGTATGAAGCCTTCAAGATGGAGGATGATGAAGACATTGAAAAGATGTTTTCAAGATTTCAAACTCTTACTGCTGGATTGAGAGTTCTTGACAAGGGATACACCAAGGCTGATCACGTAAAGAAGATCATCAGAAGCTTACCCAGAAGATGGGGTCCTATGGTGACTGCATTCAAGATTGCAAAGAATCTGAATGAAGTTTCTCTGGAAGAGCTTATCAGTGCCTTGAGAAGCCATGAAATAGAGCTGGACGCAAATGAGCCTCAAAAGAAAGGTAAGTCTATTGCATTAAAATCCAATATCAAGAAATGCACTAACGCTTTTCAGGCCAGAGAAGAAGATCCTGAAGAATCAGAATCTGAAGAAGAAGATGAACTGTCCTTGATCTCCAGAAGACTGAATCAACTCTGGAAGAGCAAGCAAAGGAAGTTCAGAGGCTTCAGAAGTTCAAAGAAATTTGAACGTGGAGAATCTTCTGATGACAGAAGATTTGACAAGAAGAAGGTCATGTGCTATGAATGCAATGAGCCTGGACACTTCAAGAATGAATGTCCAAAACTTCAGAAGGAAAATCCCAAAAAGAAGTTTCATAAGAAGAAAGGTCTTATGGCAACCTGGGATGAGTCAGAAGATGATTCAGACTCTGAAGATGAGCAGGCTAACTGTGCGCTGATGGCGACAGAAGATGACGAATCAGAATCTACATCAGAATCAGATTCTGAAGAGGTATTTTCTGAACTTACTAGAGATGAGTTAGTTTCCGGTCTAACTGAACTTCTGGAACTCAAGTCTCAGACTAGTCTCAAATACAAAAAGCTGAAAAAGCTATTTGAATTTGAAACAAAGAAGCTTGAGTTGGAGAATTCTGAATTAAAAGAAAAACTTTTAAAATTATCCAATAATGTTGGATCTCCTTCTGATTCAGAAAAATCCACTCCTAGTCTAAACCATATTCTGAAAGAATATGATTTAAGTCTCAGGAAGTTCTTATCTAGAAGTATTGGCAGAAGTCAGCTAGCTTCTATGATATATGCTGTGTCTGGAAACAAAAGAGTCGGCATTGGTTTTGAGGGTGAAACCCCATACAAACTTGAACCTGTTGATGAAATGAAATTCACATACAAGCCATTGTATGATCAGTTCAAGTATGGCCACTCCCATGATATTAGGCACACTTCACATGCTCAAAGTTTTCACATAACACACACCAAAAAGCATGTGACACAAACTAGGAAATATCATGAAACTCACATTAAAAATTATCATGTTGTTCCTCCTATTGCTTACAATGTTAAACCCAAGTTCAATCAGAACTTGAGAAAATCTAACAAGAAAGGACCCAAAAAGATGTGGGTACCTAAGGATAAGATTATTCCTATTGCAGATATCCTTGGCTGCAAAAAGGACAAAGCACAACATGTCGTGGTACCTGGACTCTGGATGCTCACGACACATGACAGGAAGAAGGTCTATGTTCCAAGACCTGGTGCTTAAGTCCGGAGGAGAAGTCAAGTTTGGAGGAGATCAGAAGGGCAAGATAATTGGCTCTGGAACTATAAAGTCTGGTAACTCTCCTTCCATTTCTAATGTACTTCTTGTAGAAGGATTAACACATAACCTCTTATCTATCAGTCAATTGAGTGACAATGGTTATGATATAATCTTTAATCAAGAGTCTTGCAAGGCTGTAAATCAGAAGGATGGCTCAATCCTATTTACAGGCAAGAGGAAGAACAACATTTATAAGACAGATCTGCAAGATCTTATGAGTCAGAAGGTGACTTGTCTTATGTCTGTTTCTGAAGAGCAGTGGGTCTGGCACAGAAGATTAGGTCATGCTAGTTTGAGAAAGATTTCTCAGATTAACAAACTGGATCTTGTCAGAGGACTTCCTAATCTGAAATTCAAATCAGATGCTCTTTGTGAAGCATGTCAGAAGGGCAAGTTCTCCAAACCTGCATTCAAGTCCAAGAATGTTGTTTCTACCTCAAGGCCATTAGAACTCTTGCACATTGATCTGTTTGGCCCAGTCAAAACAGCATCTGTCAGAGGGAAGAAATATGGATTAGTCATCGTAGATGATTATAGCCGCTGGACATGGGTAAAATTCTTGAAACACAAGGATGAGTCTCATTCAGTGTTCTTTGATTTCTGCATTCAGATTCAATCTGAAAAAGAGTGTAAAATCATAAAGGTCAGAAGTGATCATGGTGGTGAATTTGAGAACAGATCCTTTGAAGAATTCTTCAAAGAAAATGGTATTGCCCATGATTTCTCTTGTCCTAGAACTCCACAGCAAAATGGGGTTGTAGAACGAAAGAATAGGACTCTGCAAGAAATGGCCAGAACCATGATCAATGAAACCAATATGGCTAAGCATTTCTGGGCAGAAGCAATAAACACTGCATGCTATATTCAGAATAGAATCTCTATCAGACCTATTCTAAATAAGACTCCTTATGAATTGTGGAAGAATAGAAAGCCCAACATTTCATATTTCCATCCTTTTGGATGTGTATGCTTTATTCTGAATACTAAAGATCATCTTGGTAAGTTTGATTCCAAAGCTCAAAAATGTTTTCTTCTTGGATATTCTGAACGCTCAAAAGGCTACAGAGTATACAATACTGAAACATTGGTTGTAGAAGAATCAATCAATATCAGGTTTGATGATAAGCTTGGTTCTGAAAAACCAAAGCAGTTTGATAATTTTGCAGATTGGGATATTGATATATCAGAAGTTGTTGAGCCAAGAAGCAACGCATCAGAAGCAGAGCTTCTCAGAAGCAAAGAATCTGAAGATCAAGTATCAGCTTCTCTGGAGAATCTAAGCATTTCTGAAGAACCACCTGTCAGAAGATCATCCAAACTCATCTCTGATCATTCAGAAGATGTCATTCTTGGAAAGAAGGATGATCCAATCAGAACAAGAGCATTCCTTAAGAACAATGCAGTCTGTCAATTAGGTCTTGTATCTTTGATCGAGCCAACTTCTGTTGATCATGCTCTAGAAGATCCAGACTGGATAATTGCTATGCAAGAAGAACCGAATCAGTTTACAAGGAATGATGTTTGGGATCTTGTTCCTAGACCAGATGGATTCAATATAATCGGTACAAAATGGGTCTTCAGAAACAAGCTCAGTGAGAAAGGTGAAGTGGTAAGGAACAAAGCCAGACTGGTGGCTCAGGGTTATAGTCAGCAAGAAGGGATTGACTATACAGAAACCTTTGCACCAGTGGCCAGGTTAGAATCTATTCGTCTATTAATTTCATTTGCCACTCAACATAACATCACTCTCTATCAGATGGATGTTAAGAGTGCCTTCTTAAATGGTTATATAGATGAAGAAGTTTATGTCCATCAACCTCCTGGTTTTGAAGACTCTATGTCTCCTAATCATGTTTTTAAACTAAAGAAATCGTTGTATGGATTGAAACAAGCTCCCAGAGCTTGGTATGAACGCTTAAGTTCTTTCCTTCTGGATAATGGTTTCACTAGAGGAAAAGTGGACACTACTCTCTTTTGTAAAACCTTTAAAAGGGATATTTTAATTTGTCAAATATATGTAGATGATATTATTTTTGGAACATCTAATGCTACACTTGGAAAGGAGTTTGCTGAGTCTATGCAGGCTGAGTTTGAAATGAGCATGATGGGAGAACTCAAGTATTTCCTTGGAATACAAATAAATCAAACATCAGAAGGAACGTATGTTCACCAAACCAAGTATGTGAAGGAACTTCTGAAGAAGTTTAATCTTCTAGACTGCAAAGAAGCCAAAACTCCTATGCATCCAACATGCATCCTAGGTAAGGATGAGGTAAGTAAGAAGGTAGATCAGAAGTTATACAGAGGTATGATTGGATCTCTTCTATATTTGACTGCTTCTAGACCTGACATTCTGTTCAGTGTTTGTTTGTGTGCTAGATTCCAATCAGATCCTAGAGAATCTCATTTAACTGCTGTTAAGAGAATTCTAAGGTATCTGAAAGGTACTACTAATGTTGGATTAGTTTACAGAAAATCTAAAGAATACAACTTAGTAGAATTCTGCGATGCTGACTATGCTGGAGACAGAATTGAAAGAAAGAGTACTTCAGGAAGTTGCCAATTTCTTGGAAGTCATTTGATCTCTTGGTATAGCAAGAAGCAAGCAACTATTGCGCTATCAACAACAGAAGCAGAATATGTCGCTGCTGCTGGTTGCAGTACACAGATGCTCTGGATGAAGAGTCAGTTAGAAGATTATCAGATATATGAGAGTAACATTCCTATATTCTGTGATAATACTTCTGCTATATGTTTATCTAAGAATCCTATTCTTCATTCAAAGGCTAAACATATTGAGATTAAACATCATTTCATAAGGGACTATGTTCAGAAGGGTGTTATATCTTTAAACTTTGTTGATACAGACCATCAATGGGCTGATATCTTTACAAAACCCCTGGCTGAAGATAGGTTTAAGTTCATTCTGAAGAACATCAGTATGGATTTATGCCCAGAATGAGAAGATGAGAAGTTCTTATGTATGAGTATCCTCTGAAATGAATGTGGATTTTTTAATCAGAAGTTCTGATTGAAATCTTTTAGAAATTATGATTCGGTTATTACTAACGTTTCATTGTCTAAGTTGATTCAGAACCTCTTTTAAAGCAAAACAGCTGTAACATTTTATCTCGGGATGGTAAACCTGTCGTTACTGTTTATGGATAAGCGCGCGTGCAGTTGAAGGGACGCCGACCATAGGTAACTGTGCCAGTCACCTCATTTGTCTTTATTATCTCTCCTCATGTCACGTAACATTAAATGCTATTCATCATTTGTTTCTTTTTATTTTTCTTTTAAATACTCTTCAAACGCTTCTCCTTCCCTCTTATATTTTCTCTATTACACTTTGTCTTTGTTTTCCTTCTCTATCTTTTTGCATTCATATCAAACCCTAGCTGTTCATTATCTGCAAATCCATCATGAACTCTTCATCAAGCCCAGGAAACCATGAAAATGATCAAAACAAAAAGAGAAAAGCTGTTGAAACATCTCCTTCCAAACCCAAAAAGATAAAGATCACCTATGATCCTCTCAAGGTGAATCCATTCGAAGCAATGTTATCTGGAAACTATTCTAGACGTGTGTTTCAACCCCCTGGTGAAAGCCCTCCATCATCTCCATCCTCTTCCTCATCTTGTTTCCTTCAAGACTCAACTTCCTCCTCATTCAACCTTTCCTCCCCCTCAACCCATTCCAAAGAAATCTCTTCACCTGCTGAGAATGTTGTCTCTGATAAAGATTGTGGAAGATCTGCATCAGAACCAAGTCTCCCTGACCCCTCGCCTGGAAGCCCAAGAAGCAGTCAATGATGCGTTTCACTCCTTCATGGCATGCTGGCACAGATTTTGTCTTAGCTAGGGTCTTAGGCTTTGGTCTTTGTAGTTTTCTTTCCTTGTTGCATCTGTTTTCCTGCATTCCCCTCTTGTAATATCTTTTGATTATCAATGAAAAGTTTCTTTGCTTTTACATTCCAGTGATTTTATTTGTCGTTTTATTCTTTGAATATTTTTTGCTTTTTGATGATATGACAAAAAGGGGGAGAAGATAAATGATAAATGATTTGATTAATCTATCAGTTGCTGGGTAAAGCTCCCACACATTTACTGACAAGAACTGCAAGTTCTATATGGTTTTAAGTGTTTTGCAGGTATAAAGAAGTGAAGAGAATCTTCAAAGCAAACACAGAAGCAAAATCATAAGAAGCTCATGGAAACTGAAGCAAGCTGAGTGCTGTCAAGCTTCAGAAATCAGAAGCAAGAAAGAAGAAGAAATCAGAAGCACTGATAATAGAATTTGATCCATATTTGTCTATTTGCTCTGACAAAATTCTATTTGCTCTGATACATTATTTTAGCCTATATGGCTCTGATACATATAATGTGTTCTAATATACATTTTATGTTCTGACTCGTTCATGCTGACTTTTGTCGTTTAGTTTTTGTTCTGTAACATTTCAGGATGTAGAGATGCTCTGATGATGCTCTGGTACATTCAACAATGTTCTGATACAAATCTAGCATGAAGTGATGTTGGTAGAAATTCAAAGCTCTGAAGCTATCCGAGGGAAGCAGAAATCAGAAGGCTGTGAATGTTCTAAAGATCCAGAAAACTCAAGTTCTGAAGCTGTCCTAAATGGAAGCAGAAATCAGAAGCTGTGAATGTTCTGAAGATCAAAGAAATTCAAGTTCTGAAGCTGTCCTAGATGGAAGCAGAAGTCAGAAGCTGTGAATGTTCAGAAGATCAAAGAAATTCAAGTTCTGAAGCTGTCCTAGATGGAAGCAGGAATCAGAAGCTGTGAGTGTTCTAGGGATCTAAAGAAATTCTAGTTCTGAAGCTGTCCAATGGAAGCAGAAGTCAGAAGCTATGAATTCTCTAAAGAAAGAAGCTTATGTGATCGTCTCTACCGAAATAATCAGGGAAGTCTTTTAATAAAGTTCTTCGAGTATTTATTTCAGGGGGAGATTATTTATCTCAGGGGGAGATTGTTAATCTCAGGGGGAGACATATTCATATGCTTATGCTATAGCTGTGTAATTTGTCTTTTTGCTGTCTGTTCTTTCTGATCGCAAATTCATATCATTTATATATGTTTTTGTCATCATCAAAAAGGGGGAGATTGTTAGAACAAGATTTGTTCTGATCAATTATCTTAGTTTTGATGATAACAATAATATGAATTTTGCTCAAGATAATATGGTACTCTAATCCAATGCAATTTCCTTTTCAGGAAATATATAAAGAGTATGCATAATTCAGCGCTCAGAAGCTTTGTCTCAAAGGGTTCAGCATGCAACATCAGAACATGGTCTGGCAAGACATCAGAAGATGGTCGAAGCAGAATCAGAACATGGGTCTATGGAAGCATCAGAAGAACGAGAGAACAGAAGCACTGAAGTTCTGATGGTATCACGCTCAGAAGCACTTCAAGGTCAGAAGATCAGAAGATGCTTTGCACCAAGCTGTTTGACTCTGATGATATTCAAACGTAGTATTCACAAACATCAGATCAGAAGGAAGTACAAGTGGCAAGCTACGCTGACTGACAAAAGGAACGTTAAAAGCTACTAAAGGCTACGTCAGTAGACACAGCGTGAACAAGGCTCGAGGTAGTTGACAAAAGCGTATAACATTAAATGCGATGCTGTACGGAACACGCAAAGCATTAAATGCACTCAACGGTCATCTTCTCCAACGCCTATAAATATGAAGTTCTGATGAGAAGCAAGGTTAACATTTCTGACGATTTGCAAAACAATTAACTTGCTGAAACGCTGTTCAAATTCAAAACTCAGAATCTTCATCTTCATCAAAGCTCACTACATTGCTGTTGTAATATATTAGTGAGATTAAGCTTAAACGTTAAGAGAAATATCACAGTTTGTGATTATAGCTTTTAAGAAGCAATTGTAATACTCTTAGAATTGATTACATTAAGTTGTAAGGAACTAGAGTGATCGTGTGGATCAGAATACTCTAGGAAGTCTTAGAGGTTATCTAAGCAGGTTGTAACTAGAGTGATCGTGTGGATCAGTATACTCTAGAAAGTCTTAGAGGGTATCTAAGCAGTTGTTCCTGGAGTGATCAGTGTGTGATCAGAAGACTCTGGAAGACTTAGTTGCTGACTAAGTGGAAAACCATTGTAATCCGTGCGATTAGTGGATTAAATCCTCAGTTGAGGTAAATCATCTCTGCGGGGGTGGACTGGAGTAGTTTAGTTAACAACGAACCAGGATAAAAATAACTGTGCAATTTATTTTTATCTGTCAAGTTTTTTAAAGCTACACTTATTCAAACCCCCCCCTTTCTAAGTGTTTTTCTATCCTTCACAGACAAGATTATATGTTTAGCTCGATTGATGACACTTCAAGTTTCTCGTGCAAGGTATTTAGATTGATCATGTTCAATGGGAATCCAAGTCCCTTATATGAGATTATATGTTTAGACCGACTGATGAAACTTCAAGTCTCTCAGGCGAGGAGTTTAGATGAATATATTCGGTGAGACTCTAAGTCCCTCTTACGAGATTATATGTTTAGCCCGACTGATGAAACTTTAAGTATCCCATGCGAGGTATTGGGCCACTTAGGAAGGGCTTTTATCATACCCTTAAACAAGACTTTAAGTTAAAACCCTTAAGCCAGACTTTAGTTGCGTCCTTTAGGCGAGACTTTAGGTGAAGTTCTTTTTGAAGTGATTACCTCAAACATTGTCTAGGTGATTTAAATTATTTCTATCATTAGGGCTGATCATGGTATAGTTCATTAGGAAAACCAAATTGTACCAAACTGAACCATAATAGAAGATTGTAAGAACCGAACCAAACCATTTAAATTTGTTAAGAACTGAACTGAACCAAATAATTTGGTTCAGTATATCGGTTCTTAATTCTGAACCGTACCAAACTATTAGTAACCATATTTTAAGAGAACCACTTGTATGGTGAATAAAACCTATTATGTTTTTATTGAATTTTTTAATTAAAAATCATTTAAAACTTTTTAAAACTATTTTTGTAAGTAATTTTTTACCACTAATATATAACCTATAATATTTAAATTCAAATCTATTGAAATTAAAATCATAAATTTATTTAAAAAATTAAAAATCATATAAAATAAAATATTAATAGACGTAATATTATTTATATAGATTAATTTTCTAGACAAATTAATCAATTTCAATTTCGGTGCATCTACCGAAACTGAACTGCTATTGCTATTGGATACAATATCTCTGCTTCCTTGTAAATTTCATTGGAAGCTTTAACAAATGCAAGAGAAGGACCAGTAAAATTTACATGAAAAATAATTTATCTTTAGGTTCAGTTTATTTTTTTACCATACTTATCAACAACATATAAGAAATTTAATACTATTACTATTAAAAATAATTTTTAAAAAAATTAACTTTTAATATTTAAAAAGTTAATTTGGAGAAAATATCATGAACCAAAGTTCTAACATAACCAATAACCAACTAATACCATTAGGGGTGTTCATTGGTTCGGGTAAATCCGAACCAAACCAGAATCCGAACCAAACCATAGTGTTTGGGTTGGATATTTTTTCAGTTCGGGCAAGAACCGAACCAAACCAATGAAATTCAATGACAATCGGTTCGGGCATCGGATTTTCAGTTTTCTACCCGCAAGCCCAACCCAAACCAACCATAATCAATTATCATGAAAATTACTACCAAGCATTCAACTTCAATAAGAAAAAAATAAAATGTTGTGTGTGGACAAGTTATGCTATTTTAATTCGTTATTAGAAAATTGATAGTGTAATATGATAAATGAACATAAAATTATGAAACACATTCATTATCATATTAATTCAAATAACTAGTTATAGATTCATAAGTCTTAATCTTAGATATTTTTCTTGTTAGGTATTTTTGAATCTATTAGAGAAAAATTTCTAGTATAATTAAATTTGAACACTATTAATATTATATTTTTTATAATATTATGAAAAATTAATTTTTGTAAATAAGTTATTTTTTAAAAATATTTTTGCATTTATTTTATCTACCCGATCAATCCAACCCAAACCAATCTGTTGTTTCTCGGATCGGTTTGGTTTGGGCTTTATCGCAATAATTTGTAAATTCAATCCAAACCAATCCATTTAATTTTAATTGGTTTGGGTATCGGATTCTCTCAAAACCGAACCAAACCGGCCCGCGAACACCCCTAAATACCATATCATAAATATGGTTAGTTAATAGTGGTTCCGTTCAGTAAACTTTGATTCGGTTAACGGTTCAGTTTGGTTATCGAACTGTTTGACAAACATTGGTTCGGTTCATAAACCAAAGAGAATGGTTCAGTTTTTTAACAACGGTTCGGTTTGGTTCTGTGGTTCAGTACAGTTCTATGGATTTTTTTGACCAGCCCTATCTATCATGTACATTATTCATTGTGTGTGGAATTGAGTAATCAATTAAGGCGTCAAGGATCCTCTTACGATAGTTTAATGATGTATTCGCCTCTTAGAGCGGCAAGGATCATTAAGAAAAAGTCCAATGATTAGGGATGGCAAGTAGACTCGCACCCGCGGGGCCCAACCGCACTCGAACCCGAGTCAACGTGTGAAATCTCAAGTTGACTGGGTTTGGGTTTGGGTTCGGGTGCAGGTGCGGGTTTGGGTAGTGTGAAACCCGCACCCGAAACCCGAAATTACACCCGCTTATATATATATATATATTGAAAAGTTGTAGGAAAAATGTATTTTATGTTTTTTGTTGCGGGTTCGGATTTGGGTGAAAAAAACCCGAACCCAATGGGTGTGGGCGTGGGTGTTATTTTGCAACCCAAACAACATTTGGGTTTGGGTTCGGGTTCAGGTGCGGGTTTAGGTAGTGTGAAAACCGCACCCGCACCCGACTCGTTGCCATCCCTACCATTGTTTGATCGCCTTATTGGGCGACAAAGATCCCACTTTAGGATTCGACAAACTTGATCGCCTCGATGGACAACAAGGAACCCATTTAAGGATCCAATGATTGATCCCCTCATTGGGCAACAAGGATCCTCACTTAAGGATCCAACAATTGATCACCTCATTACACAACAAGAACCATACTTAAGGAATTATCGATTGATCGCCTCATTGGACGGAAAGGATCTCACTTAAAGATCCATCAATTAATCGCCTCATTAGACGACAAGAATCCTACCTAAGGATCCAACGATTGATCGCCTCATTGGGATGAAAAGATCCCACATAAAGATGCAGTGATTGATCGCCTTATTGGGCGACAAGGATCCCACTTAAGGATCCAATGAAGAGGAATTGAGAGGGAAAATAATTTTTTTTTTAAAAAGGGAAAAAGTATAGAATCGAAGGTAAGAAGAAAGAAAGTGAGAGGAGAGAAAAACCCTTGAGGTGAAAAAATAATGAGAAATTGAGAAATGAACATGATACATGAAATAGAAACGAAAAATGCAGAGAGAGAAAAAGACTGCGGAAGTTGGGCACGGAATCCAAATACTACTTCTTGCTGTCTCTCTAAAGTCGAAGTGGGTCAAACAAACCTAAGTAGAGAGAAATCTACATGTCACCCCCATACTATGCATTCTACCCCCCCCAAGGGGTACATTTTTACCATATAACCCCTGTAAAATACCGATTTTTGTAAATTTTCGGTTCCGTACCGAAATTTTCAAATAGATACCAGAAATTTTGTTGAAATTACCTAGTTACCGCGCCAGATGATACATACCGGATATTTTAAATATCCGGTGTGTTTCATCACTTAGAAACATACCAGAAATTTAAAATATCCGGTATCAGAAATTTTACCAGAAACTTGAAATTTCCGGTGTGACTTCAGTTTATAAAATTACCTGAAATTTCAAATTTTCAGTAATACTGGGACTTAATTTTTTTAAAAAACTTGAATAAAATACATGTAGAAATAACTAACCGTCTTAATATATAAATAGAATAAATGTCATACATAGATGCATTACAACAAAACTACAGTTTTTGCATCATTAGAACAATTCTTCCCAATGTCTGACTTCCTAGGCAATTTTTCCCTGTGTCTGAACCGACCCGCATATGCTGATTCTCATGCTTTTGCATTATTAGAATAATTCTTCCTCATACGATCAGTGACGGGAGGCAGTGGACTATCAGATCTCAACTTCACCTGAACCCAATGATTACGGTTGGCAAAACCAACAACAATGATTGTATGTCGACTCGTGTATGGGGGTAGAGCTATGAGAAGCGGGAAAATGTCATGTTCATTAACATGGAAAGAGAAACAAATACAACATTGTATTTAGAAGCAATAGGGTAACCCATATCGGGAATCGTCATCCATTTCTCCTTACCCTGAACACCCAATTGTTTTACGAGTAATGAATTACTAACATCAGAGACAGTTTCATAGAACAACTTGAAAAACAAATCTGTGTGTTGCTGGATTTGAGTATGCAATTGTCTTCGAACATCATAACATGCATCTTCCCTAATCCTAATGCAGATGAAATACAACGGAAACCACAATTTCCATGTGGTTCAACATCAACAATGTCATCGATGTATGGATGATAGAAAACAAGAAACTGTGATAAGTACTTGGCTTTTGCAGAATTGGTAGAAGGTTGCTTACCAATCGACATGGTTGACGATTGACTCCCACTTGGTTGTGTGCATGATCTCTTTGTAGTCTGACTCCCCAACAAAGCATCATCATATTCCCACTAACTTGGATCACGATGCACATTACTTTCCTCACCTTTTCTAATCTTCTTAACTCCTCTCTTTGGTTTGTATTTCACCGACGGTGAACACATTGAAGATGTGGCTGGATAGGCAAGATCACAAACTTTTTTCTTCAACGCCCTTTAACCCACAATATCCATAGTACTAAATTGTCGCTTCAACTCTTCGCACTCCTCTTCTAAATCCCACTTGCTCTCGTAAGGACTCACCTCATATTCTGAAATTTGCAATTTCGTCCAAAACACATGAATAGATTCCAAAGGTATATATATGTATGCCTAGAATCTGGTAACCGGCGAGCTGACATGCACATGTGTCGAAAATGTGTCTTTTAAGATAGTCGAACTCATATTTCTGGGTTTTGCTTTTAAAGAAAATGTCCTAATCTATGACTTGATGTAAAATAATGTGAAATACAATGCAACAAAAGAAATTGCAGAAAGTAATTCGAAATGATTAGATTGTAAATATAAATAATTCGACGAAGAAATGTAAAAGAATTTAAATGACTTTGTTCTTATAAAACGAAAGATAAATTTTGAAAGTATAACGGTGTTACACGTACATTTCTCAGCGAAAACTCTTTCTCTTACGCTTGATACTTGAGTGATTTGTACAAAATGAACACACTTGGATCCTACCATTAAGACCCTTATTTATACTAATTCGACCCTAATGGTCATACTCTAATAAAATGCCACGTCTTTCTTTTGCATGCACTTTGAATTCCTAGCGTTCCACGTGTCTCTTTTGATTTCAAACGAAGGCGTTTTAAAATTCAAAACCTCCCGCTCGAAGCGCTTCAACGCGAAGCAGTGTAATTGTAATATGTCAGAATATTCTAAGTCTTTTACCCCTTATACTTCGAAGAGGAGTTATTCAGATTTGCTTCGACTCAAAAACTTCCTGACTCATAATAACTTAGAGATATCCTTTTAAAGGCCATCCTTTCTTCGAATCAAATGACTTCGAAGGTGGTGTCGAAATCTTCAGCTAACACCCATGTGGTAGCAACTGGCATTCATTAATGCAAGTTCCCGGTCCGTCACCAGGACATCTGGTAGCAACTTCTCAGAATAGAACAACTCCTTAAGCCTCTTTAGTGCCCATGTGAAGTTCTCCTCTCTTTCATGTTCCAAATATGCAAAAGCAACTGAAAACGTCAATTTTATTGATATAACACCAACAATCTCAAGCAGTAGTAGTCGGTACCTACACGATTTAAAAATGCATTCAGCAACCAAATCACTCGACATATTTTTAAGATGGGAGAAATTAAAATTAAAATTCTTACCTATTTGTCTTGTACGTGCAATCAAAAATCAACACTAGAGGAAACATATTCAACAACTTGATAGAGTCAGGGTGTGTCCATAAGATATCAGCCACAATATCTGAATTCTCCTTATTTCTAGACCAACACATGTATTTCTCTTGGTGAATAAGGCTCAATAACATTTGCATTTCAGTTACTGCACCTCTTTTGCCCAGTCTGTATGTTGCTCTAGCTCGGTATATATGGGTAATACTCGTGAGATTTTCTGGGTCTTTGTCTTTCAAAGCAGACACGATGTACCTTGGTGCCATATTGTACTTCGTCATGTCATTCACAAACTTTCTTTCATCATCTTTTAGACGGCCCAATATGTCATGACCTAACATATCCTTATCTAGTATATGATTATGCATCCCACATTTAACCACCACCTTCCAACCAATACCACTCGGAACAGATCTCAGCCTAAATGGACATCTAAGCCTCATAGTAGAATTATCATTAGAAGGGGTTGCATCTTCATGTTTCTTTTTGTAATTTCCTCCTCTATCACAGCCCATAATCAATTTATCATTCCTCTCTCGCATTCCATTAGCAGAATCAGATCGGATTGTAACAACAACAATACCATGATTTTTTTCCAATAGCACGTGCCCATTCTAGAACCTTATCTCGAGATTCAATAATCTGATATTCACAAAAACGTACTATTACTATTAGATAACTGCATCAATTTATAAAAACAGACTGTATGAAGTAAAGTAAACATATTGTATCTGTCACAAAGTACTGCGTAAGATCACTGCATGAATCCGTAGAAGAAGCTGAAGCTGCCAATTCAGGACCGCAAAGATATAAAACTTCATCTGCCATAACGAAAATTTTCAAGTTTTAATTAAATTTCCGGTACACACTGAAAATTTGGAATTTTCAGTACAGGGAGAAATTTCCGGTATGGGGTAATGAGTTTTGTAAATGTACCGTAATTTTTAAAATCTCCGATAAATCGCACCGGAAATTTAAAATTTCTGGTATATGAATACCATAAATTTGTTAAAATCAAGTAATTTCCGATATCGGCCTAAAAAGGTACCAAAAAATTTGCTAAAGGTTACCGAAAATTTACTTTTTGCCTGATTTTCTTCAATAGTAATTTTTTTCAAACATGATAAAAGTTTTGAGTTAATAATCTCAAGAATATTGGGATAGCATGTGAATTTCTAAGTAGAATGTGCTTAAGAGTTTTATACACCTTTTTATTAACAAAAAAAAATGTTTGGCGGATTACATAATGGTTACTAAGTATGAAGAGATGTAAAATATTTTACCATAATAATATTATAACTAGGGTGGAAATGTGGAATGTTGGTATATTTTACCATAATAATATAACTAGGGTGGAAATGTGGAATGTTGGTTCAAGCGTAAAATTTTGACATTATGACATAAATAAACAAAATTTAAATTAATTAAAAAAATTGTTAATGGTATTTTATTCTATGGTAATTTTTCACCTTTCCTATTTCAAATAATAAATAAATAATGAAACAATATAGGAAAATCCAATGAAATTTCACATTTATATTTTTAAAATTTTATTTCTAAAATTTGATTTTTATTCATTGAATCGATATTACTTAGGGGTGGCAAAACGGGCCGGGGCCCGCCGGGCCGCCCGCGCACCCGCCAAAAAATGGCGGGTTGGGTTGGGATTTTAGGCTCGCCGCTCGCCAAAGCCTGCCCCGCAAAAACCCGCCGCCCGCCATACCCGCCCCACCAAAGCTCGCCGCTCGCCAAAGCCCGCTCCTCCTCCAAAAATCACTCTTTTTTTAGTTAATTCTAGTAATTGCAATTCTTGATGGTTTATTTTATACATTTATTTATAAATATATGTAATATTTTTTTGAGTAAATTTGTTAAAAAATTACTTTTATAAAAAATTGTTTTAAAAAATAAGTGAAAAATTTAATTAAAAGATAAAAAAAGCCTATTAATCTATTAAAAAAAATATAAACAAAAATAGGCGGGTAAGCCCGCCGCCCGCCAACCCGCCATCTTGGCGGGGCGAGCATGATTTTTATGCCCATTTTACTTGGCGGGCATGCCCGCCCTGCTCGTTTTTTGGCGGGCATAAGGCGGGGCGGGCGGCGGGCGGAGCGGGCAGTCCGTTTTGCCATTATTAGTAATACATATGACATTTAGTTTATATACATTAATCGTTTTAAGTAAAATATTTTTAATTTAATCAATTTTAATTATTATATGCTTCCTAAAATATTTCTTCTTTTAAAGTCCAAAATATTACTATTAAAATTTATATTATTTATTTTATTAATAGTATATTTAAATTAATAATATGATTTTATTTTATATTTTTCTACTAAAATTATATGAGGTATTAACTACTCTTTCCATCCCAAAATAATTATCATACATGACATTTTCACACGTATTAGAAAAAAAGAATAAATGAATAAGAGATAATGACAATTTTAATAATTTATCTTTGTTGTCTCTTCTAGTATTTTAAATATTATTAAAATAGGATGAGAGCAATGGTAAATTAAAAATATTAATAGGAGCATACAATTTAAAGATGAAAATTAAAATTACATTAAAATAATAATTAAAGAATAAAATAAATTATATATATATATATATATATATATATATATATATATATATATATATATATATATATATATATATATATATATATATATATATATATATATAAGCCCGGCCCTGTGCCTGTGCAACATGAGCCACAACACAGGGCTTCACATTGCTAGGGGCCTCAAATGCTTACACATGTTAAATAAAATATATATTAACTTTACAAATTATAACAAATAAAAACAAGTGACTTAGCAGTGGGAGAGACAATTTGCAGCTAGAAGGTCACCTATTCAATCCTCCCAATTCTTTATTTTTAAACTAGATTATTTTAATAACAAAAAGTGAAGCTATTGAGGTCCATAGACATGCATCACATCATTACCATGCATACTGTATACAATTGAAACGCAAACAGTTTATTAATATTTTAGTTATTGAATTTTATAAATATTTTATGATTATATATATATATATATATATATATATATATATATATATATATATATATATATTATGGTTTGTTAATTGTTTTATTATTTATAAAAATTAATTGTTTAATTTTATTTTATAATAATATATTTAAAAATTAATCTTTTTATTATTATTTTAAATTAAGTTAATATAATTAAATAGATAATTAATTATTAAATTTAAAATATTTTTGAATAATTTAACTTAATGTTGTAGTATTTATAAGATTTATATTTTTATTAGTTTAGCATGTTACATATCACCTCCTAATAAAAAATTTATGTATTTTTTAAAAATAACATGTAATTTTTTGTATTAAAAATATATATAGTAGATCAGAAAATTAAAGTTTGCCATGTAAATTGTAATCAATTGGTTTCATGGTTGCATGACTTAGTAACAATTCTAAATAGGAAAACACGTATTAGTAAAATAAACATAAAAACAAAAAATGCAAGTATAAGTCACAATCATTCATTATTATCACAAATTTCTATTAAAAAGAAAATTAAATTTAGAATCAATTTAAAATTCATCTTTAAAATAGTGACATGTGTGTATTCTTATCTTTCTTCTTCAAATTATTTGGTACTAAATAACTCTACTCTTTTAAATAATAGAGAAAATTTACAAAAGATACAAAAGTTATAGTTGCATTTGTTAAAATATTTTTAAATAATTTTTAAAATTTGTATGCTATTAATAATTTAAATAACTTTTTATACTTTAATTTATTATGGGCCTCATTATAAAAATAAAACAGGGCCTCTTAACGATTTGGGCCGGCCCTATATATATATATATATATATATATATATATATATATATATATATATATATATATATATATATATATATATATATATATATATATATATATATATATATATATATATATATATATATGAGAGAACAAATTTCAATTGTTTGTCGTGGAGCCATTAAATTTTCAAATGAAATTCTTATGTAAGTAATTGAAATTTCAAAATATAAACACAAATAAGTAATACTTGAAATAATTGAAAGATAAGTAAATATCTATTAATAATTTATTCTAAAAATGTATTTGAATATTTTAAAATTTTCCTTGTCAAAATAAAACTCAACAGAAAATTATGTTTCAAAATAAAATATTATTTATTTATTCATTATTTACATATTATGAAATGATAATCAAAATATAAAATAAATTTCAAATATAATAAATTTTATATTAAAATAAATATGTACATAATAACTTAATATTATTAAATATAAAACATAAAAATAATTAAAATAAAAATACAAATGAGAGAGAAAGAGAGATAATTAAAATAAAAGTATAATTAAATTTTTTGAAATATATATATTTTTTAAATTTAGTAAACTAATGTATTAAATATATTTCGTAGAAAATTTTATCATATCAAATTACTTAGTTCAGTGGTAATGATGTATGTACCATTGAGGAAGAAAATATAGCTTCAAACAGATGAATCTTTATAAATTAGTGAGAAAATTCAAACTTTTTTTTTACAGAATTTTTTTAAACTTTGCCTAAATAATACAGAAAAATAGGTATTAATCCTGTAAAATAAAATATTTTTTATATAGTAAAATGACATTATATATTATTAAATCTAAATTCTTATGAAATTATTAAATAATATCAATTTTATTTTGAATTTAATATCTTTTGAATTATAAATATAATATATACATATCTATATGAAGTGCATGGTACACTAAATGAGTAAATGAAAGGAACTAAAGTATCGTTTGGCCGAACTTTTTTCGGTGGTAAAAATTACTTTAAGTTGAAGTTGAAAATAAGAGTTTTATAAATAAAGTTAAAGTTGTTTGGTAATATTTATAATTTTTCAACTTTAAAAATAAAACTAAATCGTTTGGTATATATCTATGAAAATATTTTATTTAATATATAGATGAAATAATCTAAAAAAGTGAGAAAATAATAAAATATGATTTTTCATCCAAATTTAATACAGTGTTTAATGTAAAATATTTGTGAGTGAAAGTACTTATTTTTGTTTATTTTTTAAAAATAATAAAATATTAGATATATAGGTGATGGACATAAATGTTAAGGCTAATTTTTCCTTAATGTTTAAAGCTATTTTGAAACAAAGAGAGACGGTTAGAACTGGGCAGACTCTATGGAACCAAATATTGCAGGAAGGTAAGTTTAAGGTTAAGAAGTTATATAATGGCCTGTCAGGTGATACTCCCACTGTTCCTTGGTACAATATGATGCTCCATAACAAAGCTCGACCTAGGGCTGTAACGTTGTTATGGTTGGTCGGTCATGGCAAACTAGTATCTAAGGCTAGATTACATAGATTTGAAATGGTGGCAAACATTCAATGTATGTTATGTACCAAAATGAAATTATTAACCACTTGTTCTTTGGTTGCTTGGAATTGAAGGATGTTTGAGCTAAAGTGTTGAATTGGATAAGGATATAACATGATCCGGTGGAATAAGAAGATGAATTCAATTGGATCTTGCAGCATAATAAAGGTAAAGGTTGGAGGGAAAGCCTGGTGAAGCTTGTATTTACAAAGACCATATACAAAATTTGGAAATATCGTAATGATATTTGTTTTGGGCATAGTGTGAATAATAGGAATATAGATGAAAAAAAATCATTGAATTGATTATTTACGAGGGTTGACAAGTCATTTGCTTAGACCATATATAGTTATTTTAATGTTGTCTTAAGCAATAGATTTTATCTTTTGGTGTATTTGAGGGTTGGATCCTAGCGATCGTCTTGTATTACTTGATATTTGAATTAATATAATCCCTTGATTTAAAAAAATGGATGCATAATACTTAAAGATATGAAATATGTTAAGAAAATTAAATGAATTTTTTTTTATAAATTTAAAAATATGTGAAGATAATGTTTGCATGTGAATGAATAATATATATTTTTTGAATTAGATAAAATAAAATAATATGGGAAGAATTGTGAAAATGTACGTTGGAATAAAGAATTAAAAAATAATTTATAATAATGTGATAGTATAAATTGTATTCATTGAGATTCGAAAATATATAATTATGTACGTATAAATGTTTCGAAAAGTTATTATAAAGTTACTTTCAAATACTTTAATATAAACTCCTTAAATTGTATTTTTATTCATAAAATAAAAGTTATTTTTTTATAAAGAGTTTTTTCTAAATTTTAGTCCTACTTCTTATTTAAAGTAGAAGATCAAAAAGTTAGGCCAAATGATATTTTAGTTTATTATTTTGTGGAAGTATAATTTCTTTCATCAAATCCACTGTGTTGGTTGGACTTGTTTAAGTATAATCCAAAATCTAATAAATCTTTAAATTTGTATTTGTATTATATTTGAGTTGTATTTTAGTTTCGTAGTACAAATAATAATCTTTAAGAGTATGTTTGGTAAGACAAAAATAAAAGAGCTTTTAGCTTTTAGCTTTTCAGCTCGTATTAATAAAAAAGCTCTGTTTGGTAACTCTATTTTAGCTTTTAGCTTGTAGCTTTTTTACTAGCTTTTAGTTTTTTTTTCAAAAGTTATTTGAAGTAGCTTTTGAGCTTGTAGCTTTTAGCTTGTGAGTTTTTCTTCCATTAATACCCTTATTATTTTAACTAAAATATATTATTACTCTCATTAATTAAAATGTCATTAATGACATTTTGTATCTATCAGCTAATGAAACAACTAATTTACCAAACACTCACATTAGCTTATCAACTATCAGCTACCAGCTAAAAGCTACCAGCTACCAGCTAAAAGCTACCAGCTATCAGCTAGTTTTACCAAACAGAGCCTAAGTATCAGTTTAATTGAGAATTTCTTTTTGAGAGAGTATAATATATAATAATTAATTTTTTTTAAGGTTAATTACTCAATTTTCTTTTTTCTCTCTTTTATTTCATCTTCATATTCAACCTTATGCACTAATAAAATTAGAATATTTTAAAGTATACCATTAAGATTGAATTAAAATTAGTAAAAATTATAAATTATAATATAGATAAAACTTTATCTATCACGTACTATTAACATAATAATATAAACGAACAAATTTAAATAAAATATTTATCTTATTTATAAAATATGTGTTTAAAATTAATATTTTTAAAAATAAAATAATATGCATATATATTAAATTTTAAACAATTGTAAATAATCTTATAAATTGAAATATAATTTTATTTAAATAGTTGCAACATATTTTTTAAAGATTAAAATATAATAATATTACTAATATCTGTTAATAAAACTTATTTATTTTATATATTTTTCTAAATTTTTAAAGAGTTTAGTATTAAAGTTAATCTCAAATTATATATATATATATATATATATATATATATATATATATATATATATATATATATATATATATATATATATATATGTATGTATATTTGTTTAAAATATGTGAGTAAAAAACTAAATAAATAATGTAAAACAACGTGATTGACAAGGCACGAGAAGGTTCTCATTTGCAAAATTACCAAGCAAAACCAAAATTTGGAAAACACATGTGCATATTTTGATAAATAGTAAGTCCATAAACTATGGTACATATGTTGTAACAAAAAAACCATTGTACATTTACTCTTGCATTACGATAAACGAAAATAAATCTATCATGTATGTTTCCAAACTATAGAACCAAAACTCATTTATGATTTTTATTCTTGTATTAACCTAATTGAGGGATCATGTCTTTCACGTAAATCTTATCTTAATCTTAATATCTATAAATTTAAGGTTGTGATGGCAATCCTAGAAACATATCATCATGATAATAATTCTTGGTAAAATTTTAATTAGACTATTTACTATTTTATCCTTACAATAAAAATAAATAATATATTAATTCAAAAAACAGTTATTATAAAAGCGACCACCAAGAGTCCAACCAACCAAAAGGACTATAACATCAAAAGGGTCAAATGAGACCTAAGCTTCAAATTGCCCCATACCCTATGCACTATCATATCAATAACATTTGATCCTACCTTAGTAGTATCAATAACTTTCCCAAAACTAACAGAGTTTCTATACTGCCATACACCATAAACAGTTTCAGCTAGAGCCAACTTCAGGATGTCTGCCCTGACAGATTTCCCTTTACAATTCTGAACCAACCAACACAGCTCCTCAGTCCACGGTTTTGGATCTTGTTGGACCCCAATCCACATCAAAATCTGCTTCCAGATTCTTTTAGTTTCATTGCACTCAGATAACAGATGGTCCATCGTTTCATCCTGCAGGCAAAAACAACAAGTAGGGTACCGATTAAACCAAAACGATACAATCTGCTCCTTGTAGCCACCTTATCATGACAGGCAAGCCAAAGAGTGATGAGGGTTCTAGGTCTTGCACTGTTGCCACAAAATATTCTATACCAAGGAATCTGTACATCATCAGATCTCAACCGCTTATACACAAGCCTGGTACTGAATTTCTGCATTACATTCCATCCCTATATGCCTACAACTTCTTCTCTCTGTCTTAATATGGCTTTAAATATCCAAGAGTAATGTACTTTTTCCTCCATCTGCAGAATGTCTTGCCCTTTCAAATAGTAGTTGTTTACCCATCTCACCAAGAGGTTATCTTTTTTCCTACTGATATTCCACAACAGTTTCATCTTGGCAATAGTATTCCAAACCTGCAAGTCAATCACATTCAACCCACCAAACTTCCTAGGCTTGCAAACACTCTTCCAGGCTACTGGACTCCTCTTCTTTATGGAAGCACCTCCTGTCCAGACAAAAGACCTACTGTAACACCCTGGATTTCCGATTACCCCGCGTGGCTTCCGGCCTACCAAGCATGTCACCAGCTTAATAAATACTCCCCCTAGGTCCGCTTATCGGCTGCCCAGGAAATATTGTTTTTGCCTCCCGTGGGAATCGAACCATGTACCCTGGGGTTCAAGTACATGTTCAATCCATTCCCACTACCAAGATATTAATTAGTAGTTTTAGATTTTTATATATATATATATATATATATATATATATATATATATATATATATATATATATATATATATATATATATATATATATATATATATATATATTATAATTGAATAATCTAATTAAGTTAGTATATATATGTATGTACATAATTCTAGCAGAATGGTAATAAAATGACAGAGGTATTTTGTACCAGGGTGAGTGGCAGAGCTATAGTAGTATTATTAGTAGTGCAAAAAAATAAATACAGTGTTGAATTAGTAGATTTAGCGGTAAATTTTGTTATGCGGAATTAATTGAAAATTTTAGAGGTAGTTCGTATATGTTAGTAGGTGATCGTGATTGGCTTGTTTTGTGAATTATGATGAGTACATTGTGTTGTTATTTTCTTTGTGATTTCCCAGCGATGTGTATATTATTGTTGTTTTATGCGAAGTTGCAGGATGTTTCAGTGACGATGTATACCTCTATTTATTGGTATAGCGACGATATAGGATTATGCCTTTGTGACGATGATGATGTTGTTGTTATATGTGTTTGTTGCATTCATATACATATGCATTTTGGCGATGGCCTGAATTGGAAAATTAGCGACGAAGGCTTATGCCTTGATGCCTCTGTTTAACTGGCAATTGGCGATGGGGGCTGAAGCCCTGGGTACCACATGCATATGCATCGTTGTGTCTCATTTGAAGTGGCATGAGTTGATTTTTGCGATGTGAAGTAATTAATAATTTTGTGACTGTGGAGTGATAATTTTGTATGACTTAATTCTAATATATTATTTATCATGCGTTTGTTTATATTGGTAGATATCTCACCCTTTCTGAATGATATTTCCCTACCATGGGAAATGGACAGATACTCAAGATAACGGTGGAAGTTTGAAGTGATTCTATGAAGTCTTTAGTGGCGGTTAGTCGAGTGGGTGTCATGCTTTGATACGTAGCACTCGGGGGATAAAACGATTGTTTTAATTATTATTTCTTTTGCTGAATTTTTATATGGCTTTGGTTTAAATTGTAACTAAAAGTTATCGTGCAAAGATATTACGACTTAATTTGAATATTTCTGAAGTTGATGATTCCGCTGCGAGTTAATTATTGAATTTGAATCAAAGTGATTTTTTTATTAGTGATTTGATTTATCGTTTTAAATTCCTGTGCTATGTATCTATATGAAGGCAAGTAAGCCGTAAATGTTTTTGGAATGATGAATATGTGATACCTCAGATGAACTTGTTTGGAATTTATACTCTGATTTTGTTTATAATTATCGGGTAGATTTGGGGTGTTACATAAGTGGTATCAGAGCAGGTCGGGCTGTCCGGTCTGTGTTGTCTAATGTTGATTATTCCTTAGTACTCGGAATGTGTGTGAAACACTGTCGGTACTTGTCTGTTAGTTCTAGTCATTGTCTACAGGTGTTGGTTTGAAATAAGTGGGGGAGAGGCTTGTCTCCCAGACGTGTTGTTAGTATCAAATTTTAACTAAAAGTTACCGTGCAAAGATACTACGACTTAATTTGAATATTTCTGAAGTTGATGATTCCACTGCGAGTTAATTATTGAATTTGAATCAAAGTAATTTTTTTATTAGTGATTTTATTTATCGTTTTAAATTCCTGTGCTATGTATCTGTATGAAGGCAAGTAAGCCGTAAATGTTTTTGGAATGATGAATATGTGATACCTCAAATGAACTTGTTTGGAATTTATACTCTGATTTTGTTTATAATTATCGGGTAGATTTGGGGTGTTACATAAGTGGTATCAGAGCAGGTCGGTCTGTCTGGCCAGTGTTGTCTAATGTTGATTATTCCTTAGTACTCGGAATGTGTGTGAAACACTGTCGGTACTTGTTTGTTAGTTCCTTAGTACTTGTTTGAAATAAGTGGGGGAAAGGCTTGTCTCCCAGACGTGTTGTTAGTATCTAGGAGTCGGTTCAAGGTGATGTTGATTGTGAGAGTGCAAACGCTATTGAAGCGATGTTGTTACGAACTGGTGAGAGTATGGACTCATGAATTCGTATCAGTCTAGTTTGAGATGCGCGTGGATTATGGATGCTGAATTGATTGAGAATGAGGAATTGTTCCAATGAAAATGATAGTTGATGGATTAATTCGGTAGATGGTATGTCTTGAGTATAGTTGGATTAAAGTCGGGAGATTTTCGTAGTTGGATAAAAAGAAAGAATGTTGGTAGATCTTGGAAGCAAGAGAGAGATGGAACTTATGTTCATCAATCTCAAATTCTGACTTTTGCAATTATGGGACAACTGTCAGAAAAAGGGGCATAACGTTTTACTCGTGATTCTGATTGAAGCGATTCTGGACTTTTTGGAAAGCTTACGAAATTACCTATAGTTTGCATATAAGTTTTGTCTTCAGGAAGTTTGTGAAGAGGGAGAAAAGTATGTTTTAATATTTGGGTCTGATGCTGACTTTTTGGAAAATTCTGCATACGGAAATTCTGAACCAGTCCCATTACAAGGATGATAACTTTTTACTCGTAACTCGGATTTGGGCGATTCTTGAAGTTCTGGAATCTACACAAAATTCCCTTAAATTTGGAATATAATTTTGTGTTTGAGAGGTCTGTATTAAATGGGATAATTGTATTTGAAGTTGGGTGATTCTTACTGAAAATTTGGAAAAAGTTGTAGAAGTTGTTGAAGTTGTTGGGAAGCTTTGAATTGCGAGTTAGGATCGGAATGCGAGTCGGTGAGTACAATTTGGAAAAGAACACTATTGTAGTTAGTAACGATGGTTTATACTCCATCATGGTTGTCAGATATCTATTGGCAAATTGAGGACTTGATCACCCTTAATCTCTTGTTAATAGTATACAGAATCATGTTGGACGTTATAGATTTATCTTGCTATCTTAATGGTGCTCAAAGTGATGGATACTAAAGAAAATCTGAAACTTGGTTGAAGCTTGTGAACCATATAAGTTGATAGAAACTCTAATAAGGACGGTAAATTAGGATGGATGATCAGAGTTGCACAGCTGAAGCGTGATGTGCCAGAGTATTGTGTTTTCTTACGAAAGTTGCGTTAAGGATGGTTGTGTCGGATAGATTTTCGAGGAAGCAAATATCCTAAGTGGGGGAGAATTGTAACTAAAAGTTACTGTGCAAAGATACTACGACTTAATTTGAATATTTCTGAAGTTGATGATTCCGCTGCGAGTTAATTATTGAATTTGAATCAAAGTGATTTTTTTATTAGTGATTTGATTTATCGTTTTAAATTCCTGTGCTATGTATCTGTATGAAGGCAAGTAAGCCGTAAATGTTTTTGGAAGGATGAATATGTGATACCTCAAATGAACTTGTTTGGAATTTATACTCTGATTTTGTTTATAATTATCGGGTAGATTTGGGGTGTTACATGTTTCATCTAGATCACCATACAAGAACGCGGTCTTCACATCCATCTGTTCAAGTTCAAGGTCAAACTGTGCCACCATGGCAAGCAACATTCGAATGTACCTATGCTTCACAACAGGAGAAAACACATCATTGAACTCGACACCTTCTTTCTGAGTGAAACCCCTTGCAACTAACCTTGCCTTGTATCTTTTCGACGTCACTCCTTCAATTCCTTCCTTAACTTTGAAAATCCATTTACAGCTGACTAACCTTGCCCCAGCAGGTTTCTTGATCAGTTCCCAAGTGTGATTATCATGAAGAGATTTCATCTCATTATCCATGGCCTTCAACCGTTCAGTCTTATTTCGACTCCTCATAACTTCCTTATAGTCTCTAGGTTCTTCGTCTAGAACCTCACTTGGAGAGATTAAGGCATAAGCTATAAGGTCTGCATACCCAAGTCTCTGAGGTGGCTTGATGACTCTTCTCGACCTATCTCTTGATAATAGGTAGTCATTGACAGTTTCCTCAACTTCCTCAGTATCTTTTGCTTCATCTTCGACTTCATCAGGGATATGCAATTCAACATCAACTTGCTCCACCTCAACAGGAATCTCTACCTGTTCCAGCTCTTCTGCACTTTGACCATCATCATCATCTGTTTTCTTGAAATCCATCATAGCTTCATTGAGAACTACATCTCGATTGGTGATACACCTCCTGTGACCTGGCTCTAGGCACCATAGCCTATAAGCTTTGACTCCTTCAGGACATCTCATGAATATGCATTTCAGAGCTCTAGGTTCGACCTTGTCTTGCCTAATATGAGCATAGGCTATGCAGCCAAATACTCTCAGTTTGTCGAGATATGGTGGATGTCCCAACCAAACTTTTTCAGGTGTCTTCATATCTAGCGCTGTCGAAGGACATCTGTTTATCAAATATGTTGCTGTCGAAACAGCCTCAGCCCAGAACACCTTTTTTAATCCAGCACTAGTCAACATGTATCTGACTCTCTCCAAAATAGTTTGATTAAACCTTTCAGCCAAACCATTTTGCTGTGGAGTACCTGCAGTAGTTCTATGCCTTGAAATACCCCTAATATGAGCATAGGCTATGCAACCAAATACTCTCAGTTTGTCGAGATCTGGTGGATGTCCCGACCAAACTTTTTCAGGTGTCTTCATATCTAGCACTGTCGAAGGACATCTGTATATCAAATATGTTGCTGTCGAAACAGCCTCAGCCTAGAACACCTTTTTTAATCCAGCACTAGTCAACATGCATCTGACTCTCTCCAAAATAGTTCGATTAAACCTTTCAGCCAAACCATTTTGCTGTAGAGTACCTGCAGTAGTTCCATGCCTTGAAATACCAGAGGCAGCACAAAAACTGTCGAATGCCTCATTGCAAAATTCAAGGCCATTATCGGTTCTCAACCTCTCGACCTTCTTGCTAGTCTGATTTTTGACCAGAGTCTTCCAACTTTTGAAATTCTCAAAAGTTTCATCCTTAGTCTTCTGGATGAATACCCATAACTTTCTGGAATAATCATCAACTATAGATAGAAAATACCTTGCTCCTGAATGTGATGGACACCTTGCAGGCCCCCAAAGATCAGCATGGATGTAATCAAGGGACCCATGTGTTCTTTGTTTGCCTTTGTTGAACTTCACTCTGCAAGATTTTCCAAGTACACAGGGTTCACAAAACTTAAGCTTTTCGACTTTGTCTCCACCAACCATATTTTGTTTCCCTAATTCGACCAGACCCCTTTCACTGACATGGCCCAATCTCATGTGTCCGATTTCTGTCTTTGACAATGGTTTCGTGGATGCAACATTTGTCGAACCACTTACAACTTCAGCCTCAAGGGTATATAAGCCTTGTTTCTTCACGCCTCTCAAGACTTCCTTCGACCCCTTCATGACTCTTAGGATACTTTTCTCTCCTTGGAAAACATATCATTTCTTGTCGAATTCACCAAGAGAAAGCAGATTTCTCTTCAAATCAGAAACATACCTGACTTCAGTCAACAACCTTATTGACTCATCGTGGAGCTTGAACCTCACAAATCCAACACTTGCAAACTTGCAAGCTTTGTTATTTCCTAGCAATACT
This sequence comes from Vicia villosa, assembly GCF_029867415.1. Classification (NCBI taxonomy): domain Eukaryota; kingdom Viridiplantae; phylum Streptophyta; class Magnoliopsida; order Fabales; family Fabaceae; genus Vicia; species Vicia villosa. The sequence goes on along the minus strand of NC_081184.1, from coordinate 120,850,379 downwards.
GATCCACCATCTTGATCACAAAATTCCTCAAACAAGTCTTTGTTTGGAGTCATGTGCCAAGTGCAACCTGAATCCATAATCCACTCTCTTCTCGAGTCACTGCTTGAAACCACAAGAACATCAGATGATTCAAAATCATCTTGAACAATGGTTGCATTGCCATTATCCTTACCTCCATTATCTTTCAGGCGTTCAGGGCACACCTTTCTTGTGTGACCCTCCTTCTTACAATGATAGCATCGAATGTCAGATGCTCCGCCACTGTAAGACTTCGACTGGCTTTTACCCTTCTTCTTGTCGAACTTACCTTCTTTTCGTAATAATTTTCCCTTAATGGTCAAACCTTCACCAACAGTCGAAGGTTTATGCTCGTTTCTTTCGTTCAAGTCCTTAGAATATAGGGTTGATTGAACTTATTCAAAGGTTATGGACTCCCTTCCATACAGGAGAGTTTCTTTGAAGTGATCATGTGATCGAGGCAAAGCGCACAATAGTAACAGCGCTTGATCTTCATCATCGATCTTCACATCAATATTTTCAAGATCAAGAGTGAATCACAATGAACAATGAACAATCAATCAAACTCTATGCATCAGAAGATACATGAGTGACATAAACAAAAACCATACTCTAAAAAGAATCCCAAAACCCTAAGACTCTTGTAACAATATTAATCCTTATTTTCTTCTTCGTGTATTGCCTTAGGTTTAGTCTTCTTCTTTTATAAACCAACACAATCATTGGGCTTGGATATTCAATCTGGGTATAACCTCTTGCAAATCAAATCAAATCATATCATATCAAATCTAATCAGATCTTCAAATGAAATGCCAAAGGTTTAAACATCAATCAAGCAAATCAAATATGTTGATATCTCTTAAGCTTTGAAACAAATCTTCAGAGAATCCAATCTTCAATGCGTTACTTGATCCACAAGTAACAAAACAAATCTTCTAGAACATTGATAACTGATATTATAGAATTAGAAACATCACAGGATACAATGTTGTAGCAACATGTTTACGACATATTGTCCAACATCTTGCTGAACATCTTGTCTTACCAAAATGCAGCCAACAAACAAAGTCCTAACAAGGTGAACAACACTCGAGTTTCACAACTCTTTGATTGTCTGAGTATTGTATGAAATTCTCCAGTATGGATTTTAGATCTATAAGAGAGGTGTACTATGTGACCCTAAATTCATGGGAGGCCTTCACGCCATTGAAGTAGAGAAATGTGACATGCCAATATATGCTCACTTTGGCGTGATGTGATTTTATCAAAAATATGATATGAGAAACCCATATTTATACAAGTTTTAGATCAATATGGACGTTAGAAACTCAATCCTGTTGTAGAGGATATTTTGGAATTTATGCACTTCCAAATGCACCCTATCCCATTGTGTGAAATTTGTGAAATTAGAGTGCATCTGGAAATGCATTTCCGAATAAACCCATGTTCATATTTTTTTTAAAACATTTAGGGTGTGTCCGGAGATGTATTTTTGGATTCACCTGACCCATTTCACACATAACCTATTTTAGAAACAAAACTTGTCATAGATACATTATTGAATATTAGAGTTTGACCTAACTCATCCTTACAAAACAGGTTGATAAGTTGAGGAGTGTCACTCTATATAAACTATTTCAATACTCTATCTCCAACCAATGTGGGACTTTAGGATCTTCCTAATACACCCCTCACGCCCAACATTCTTTTGGGCTTGGTGTGTGGATATTAACGGTTGGTGGCCCATGGGCCGACCGATAGGCTCTGATACCATATTAGAGTTTGAGCTAATTCATCCTTACAAAACCGGTTGGTAAGGTGAGGAGTGTCACTTTATATAAACTTTTTCAATGCTCTATCTCCATCCAATGTGGGACTTTATAATCTTCCTAATATTGAATAAAAAATTAAATGAATCAAAGCATATTTCACCTTCTAAATCTATATCTATTAAATCTATATCTATTGGTGGTTCATCCTCTGACTTTTGTTTATTTGTTTATTTTTCAATGTCGCTCAACTTGGTGAATTATTGCATCCTATCGAAAAAATGATCTGGTCAAGTTTCAACTTCCCTTGTTGAATGAGTTTTCCATTCCAGTGATGTCAGTGGTATAGGCATCACGGTTTCAAATAAACTTTAATAAAATGCAGCAATTTTGAAATTCTCCAATACACATAATACAATCAATTATATTTTGAGGTGGGGCAGTCCACAATATAATTTTTCCCCAAGATACCGTATCGTGTTAGGTAAATATACACCATATCATACACACTTGCAATAAGATGACCCATTTGATAGAAGCACATCCATTTTTCCTCCGGTGCCAGACTGCGAACACGAGAAATAAGAGATTAACACTACTACAAATAACACATATTACCTCAGGCGCGAAATGTCTTTTACCTCAGTTAAATAGGTGAGGTAACATAGAGTGACATGAAAACTTGCCACTTTACCCCTCGGTTTTGTGAAATCGGGGTTATAAAGCAAATGGTCATTGGTTCGATCCCTACCAACAACATATTTTTATTTTCAAAATTATGTAGCGCGCGTCACATACCTCTCGGTTTGATTTAATAACCAAGGTAATAAGGTATGTTTTTACGTCGGTTTTACGTAATAATCGAGGGGCTTAATCTTATTTATTGCCATATATAATTTGTTTTAAATCTCATTTTCACTAACCTGTATCAGAATCATATAATTTTAAATCTTGCAAACACAAAATACCAAATTTAATTATTTTAAAACTTATTTTCACCGGCCTGTATCACTTTTTACACAAAAATTACAAAATATGTGACAAAATCATAATCATATCATTTTAAATCTTTTATAAATAGAATACCAAATTTACATTGTTTTTAAAACCAAATGTATAAATTTACATTGTTCTCGCCCAGACAGAATACACAATTTAAATATTTGCACATAAAAATGACAAAACTTTTGTATATATACAAATCAAGCTTATATCAAGAAAAACTATTGTTGTGGAAATTCATAATAAGATAAGAAGACACCAGCCAAACGTAATTGGATGTCATCTATATCTTCTTATGAGAATGGTGTTCTCTTGTTAAAATTGTATAATTAAAATAAAATTGAAATTATGATAAACTAACAACAACAACATCAACTTAAGTTTCAAATGAAAATGGAAAGGTTAAAACAAAAATGGGAAAGATGAAAGTTTCAAATGAAAATGAGAAGGAAGATAATGGATGATTTTAGAGAATAGTGAGGGAACCTTAAAAACAGGAAAACTTGGTACAAATTGTTTACGTTTACCGACAAAGAGGATGGAAAGTGAAAGAACATGTTTTATTGACATTTATTGAACTTCAGGCTCTGACCAATAAAAAAACATGGCAATTCACAACTCTGCCTCGAGGTATGAAATGTATAGGCTGTAAATGGGTTTACAAAACCAAATTCCATTCTGATGGCGCATTAGAAAGATACAAGGCAAGGTTAGCTGCTCAAGGTTTTAATCAGGTACAAGGTATTGATTCCTTTGACACTTACTCTCCAGCCATTAAACTAACCACTGTAAGACTCATTCTTGCCCTTGCATCTTCTTTAAACATGCATCTTTACCAACTTGATGTTCATAATGCTTTTTTACATGGGGATTTGAGTGAGGAAGTGTACATGTCTCTTCCTAAAGGCATTATACCATCATATCCTAATCAAGTCTGCAAGCTTTTAAAATCCATATATTGATTAAAACAATCAAGCAGATTATGGTTTGAAAAACTGTCCAAAGTTCTTTTGGCTAATAAATTCCAACAATGTTCCTCAGATCATTATCTATTTATTAATCAATCTAATAGTCATCTTACATTCGTTCTTATATATGTTGATGACCTTCTTATTGCAGGAACCAACATCAATATCATTAACAACACCAAAGAACTTTTTCACAGTCATTTTCATATCAAAGACCTTGGGACTTTGAAATACTTCCTAGGATTGGAGGTAGCTCGCAATAAATCAGACATCCGCCTCAACCAGCGCAAGTACACTCTAGACCTTCTTTCTCAAACTGGTCTCCTTGGCCCGCTTCAACACCAATGACCCGTGACACTAGACTTACCACGACTGATGGCACTCCTTTGACAGATCCTACAAAATACTGCAGACTCATTGGCCAACTGATCTATCTCTTAAACACACACCTTGATATCTCCTACTTTGTAAGCAGCTTAGCCAACATATGTGCAAGCTTACTGATTTGCATTACAACGCCGCTATCCGTGTGTTACGATACCTTAAATCTTCTCCTGCAAAAGGCCTTTTCTTTTCCAGCAATTCATGCCTTCAATTGAAAGCTTTTTCTGATTTTGATTGGGCGACTTGCCTGGAAACACGCAAGTCAATCACAAGATTCTGCATATACTTGGGCAAACTCTCTCATCTCTTGGAAATCTAAGAAACAACCGACCGTATCACGTAATTCCATTGAAGCTGGGTATCGTTCCATGGCTTCTACTGTATGCAAATTACAATGGTTGACATATCTCCTGCGAGAACTCCTCATACCATTCAAACAACCAGCCTTACTTTACAGTGACAACGCCTCCGCCATTCATATTGCCAACAACTCCTCCTTCCATGAACGAACAAAACACATCGAACTCGACTGCCACATTGTCCGCGAAAAACTTCAACAACACCTCTTTCAACTTTTACCCGTCTCCGCAAATCAACAACTTGCAGACATGTTTACAAAACTATTAGATGTTTCTCTTTTCAAATTTAACATTTGTAAGCTTGGGCTACATTCTATATACCCTCAACCTTATGGGGGAAATTTTAATTTATACCCCTATAATTAGCATTATACCCCTACAAATTTTAAAAAATACCAATTTTACCCTTTAATATTTCTAACCATTTTATCATTTCAATTTTACTAATAAAAAAAAAGTAGAAAATTAAACCCCTACGCATGCAAACCGGAACACTTTTTGAAAGTATTCCAGTAAAAAAATTTCATACTGGAACACTTTTTGAAAGTCTTCTGTTATGAAAAAAATAGTTAATTCGTCAGAATTTTCACTTTTCTTGCAAAATTATTTTTCATTCCGGAACTCTTTGGCAAAGTCTTCCGGTATGTAAAATAAAAGTTAAAACTGACTATCAGAACTCTTTTGCAAAGTCTTCCGGTAAACAAAATAAAAAATTGACTACCGGAACTCTTTTGCAAAGTCTTCCGGTATGCAAAATAAAAGTTATAAATGACTACCGGAACTCTTTTACAAAGTCTTCCGGAACACAAAATAAAACTTGAAAAATGTAAAAAAAATGACTACCGGAAGTCTTTTGCAAAGTCTTCCGGTATGTAAAATAAAAGTTAAAAAATAAAATAATAAATTAGTTAAAAATACATGAGGATAAAATTGACATTTTTCATAAAATATAGGGGTACCAGAATAAATATAGGGGTACGAGAATACATATAGGGGTACAAAGTAAAATTTTCTCTTATGGGGGGTATTAGACACTTAACCCACTGGGCTTTATAGTTTCTTTATTTGGGCTTAGGTTTATGTTAGTTTGGCCCATATTAGATTTCATTTATAATGTACTCCTTTGCCTCTTTGGCTTCAATGAGAAAATCCGGGAACTTTTCATTCAAACTTTTCTTTTCCACTTTCATCTTCTCCAAGATGCAAGTTTTACTTGCAATAACATTTGTTAAGTCACTTTGACCAATTATGTGAAATAGACTGCCACATCAATATAAGTTTTTTTAAGCAAGATTATATTGAACAGAGAACTAAGGATTCTCTCAACCTGAATACACATATAACGGGGTAGACCTGCCAACAAAAAAGGAAAATCACAAACCAATTAGAATTACAAAAGGAATAACAAAAGATCTTTGTTAAATTCGTAAAAACTACTAATGGGGTGAGTAATTTCTCCTATAAATGACCATTTCCAAACCAAAGCTTTGAAGCTCCAAACCGTATTATTCACATTCCAACCTTCATTCCAAAAACAACTACCATTCCTAGCTAACCAAAAAATCCAAACGATAGCTAACCACACCACTCCTAATTTTCCCTCTTTCACTTTTTTTTTTACAAAAGGAATAACGATCCATGAAATAAGATAAGCACTCATCTTCCAACCCCCCCAAAGACTTCCCAATCCACATAAACACCTCTCTCCAAACCACTTCCACCATGTTGCGCTTGAAAAAAGAGTGATCTCTACTTTTCGGATCAATATCACAAAAAACACATTTAATTATTATCCGTCGACAAAACAACTCGTCTATACAAAAGTAAATCCTTTGTAGGGAGTCTATTCACAAAGAGTCTCCATCCAAAAGCTCTAATTTTGAAAGACACTTCCAACTTCCAAATTAAAGCTAAAGCTACATCGTTCTTATTAAATGGACCGAACGGAATGAACTTTCCGGCATAATGACCGTAAAAAGAAGCAACGGAAAAACCACCATCCACCGAAATATTCCAATTAATATCATCCTTCACATCCAAAGATATATCACAACCGTTTAAAAAATGCCAGAAAGAATCATATGCCAACCTAAAAGACGTTTCAGTAAGATGATTTAAAGAGATACCGCACGTCCCCCATTTCCAACCACCGTTCTCCCACCCTCCCATATCCGCCACCGACACTTTTTTCAAACAAGACGCCAAATACAATTCCGGAAATTCCTCTTTTAATCAAAACTCCTCCCTCCATCTCGCCTCCCAAAAGGGGGTCGTGTACCCATTTACCCACTATGAAACGGCAATGAGACACCATAGGATCATCGCCCAACCTTATCCCAACCGACAACAAATCGTTCCACCAAAAGGAAGAAGAAGAAGACGTGAAAGGAAACATACCTCCGCAAAAGCTCTTCATGGATAAATTACCATAACGGGCTTTCAACAACTTAAACCAAAGCGAATCTTGCCCTTTAAAATCCTCCATCTCCATTTATTAAGTAGAGCCAAATTAAAATCCGAGATATTTTTGATGCCAAGCCCACCTTTTTCAATCGGAAGACAAACATTCTTCCAACTCATGGAAAATATGATATTTGAATAGGTTTTGAGAATTTAGATTTTTAAATGTTTTTTTTATAAGCTAAATTGTATTTAAAAAGAAGCTCAAGGTACTTCAACCCAAATATACAACCAGAAGCAAAAGTCCACAAAGAAACAAACCAACAAAACTATCCTACTGCTGCTTACAAACGAATCCGCAGCCCCCTAAAGCAACCCCAACTGCCACTATCAACAACCAAAACCCAACAAAATAAAACCAGAAACCAAAGCTACCTCAGCCTATCAAAACAGAATGAGAAAAAAACTTCTAAGAACAAAAAACAGCGAACCAGCAGCAATAAACGACTACCAAAATTTATGCCTCCAAATTATTTTGTTTGTTCTCAGGCTGCCTACAGGATATACCAACGGCAGCATATTGCTCGTTCTCTTCAACAAATCATTTCTCTTGCTCATGTCAAGAAAAATAAATATTCTCTCGCTGCTTTTAGCAAACTGTGTTTATCTTAGTATCAAATTTTCATATACCAAGATGACAGAAAATTTTCTAGTTTTACTCACAACACTGTAAAATAAAATATGAAAACAAGGTACTCCACTTAGTATATAAATAAACTCACAAAACTCATTTCATATTACAAATTGAAACTAACAAGAACATGGCAGCTACTAGCACTTGTTTGACCTTGACAATATTGGTGGTTTTTGGAACATTATTCTATAACACAAACAATGTTTCAGCTCAATGTGGATTTACGGCTCTAATTCATAAGTGTTCTAAGTTTGTTGAGACACCTGGACCAACAATTCCACCATCACCAGAATGTTGTGCAGCCATAAAAAGCTTTGATCTTCCATGTGCTTGTAAGCTTTTCACTAAAGAATCTGAAAAGTTTGTTAGTATTCAAAAGACGATATTTGTTGCAAGGTCTTGTGGATTGAAAGTTCCTCCAGGAATGCAATGTGGATGTAAGAATTTTCTATTCATATTTCGATAGTGCATGCATGCATGCATGTATTTTTTTTTTTATTGCTAGTAATTGATAAGAAATATTTTGAAAGAATTCTCTAATCTCTATTAGATAGATGAAAAAGAAAACTGAATTTGTGATGATGATGATGATGATTTTGTTTCAGCTGTGAAAGTGCCTCCAAAAGCAATGAAGTGATCAACACCTTGGACTGCCTCAGTCAAAATGTCTTCCTGTTGTATTGGCAATAAAGAACCTTATATTTTCTGTAAAGATAAATAAATAATTCTCCATATGATCACATTGCTGTGTGTTCATGGAAGAACACTGTTTAATGGAATGTACTAAACATATCTATATATAATCTAGTATTTTTCTTTTGTTCTTATATGTACAGGTTTTATAGCATGTGTTAATTATTCCCAACTTTTCTTAAAAACAATAATAATGCTAATTAAAAACATAATTCTCTTTTATTGAATAAAATTTCTGACTCTTATCAAATTTATATTTTTATATTTTTTATATTTTAAAAGCAAGAAAAATTGTATTAACATGAACACAAGGTACTCAACCCTAATCTAAGCTCTAAAGTCGAGAAATTAAAGAAAAAGGACAAACAACAAGAGAAAAGGAGCTCACCAACAAAAACTAAGAAATACAAGTCAAAGAAGTGTCAATCCTTCCAATCATAGAGGAGACGCACAAACAACAAACAAGTTATAAGAGAAAGATTTAGCCAAACACACAATTTCCATCACGCTCTTTCGGCCTTCATTAAAAAGAATGTCGTTTCTAGTTAACCAAATGAACCAGATAACTGAGAGGCAAAACAACAGAAGAAGGTTCCTCTTAAGCCTCCCTTTCATGAGATTCAAAAAAGCCTTCAAATGATCTACCACCAAGACAAAGGCAAGTAACGTGAGAAAACCATGCCAATCCAAAACAGCTAGCTTGCCAAACACAAGAAAGAGATGAAGATGAGCTTCTTCAGGATCCAAGCAGAGGGGGTACACTAGATTATGAGTGCCTCTAAGAACTCCTCTCTTAGCTAGCACATCCCTAATTGGGAGCCTATTCACAAAAAGCCTCCAAGCAAAAACATGTATTTTGCTAGGCGCGTTTGTCTTCCATAAAACCTTCGGCACTTGCAACAACTGACAATCCAGGAAAGATAATGTATGAGAGATTTCTTCCATCCAGGAGAATGCATCCTTGACCGAATGTCCTGAAGTGTTGTTTTTAGCGTGCGTTGTAGCATTGTATTAATTTGTGCAATGTATTGAGCGTGTTGCTTGCATTTTCCATGGTTGGCTCATAATCGACAAGACCAGTGAGATGGAATCGTGTCTTTGTACTGCGCTCCGTGTCATAGAGCACAGTTCCCCGATCAAGGGTAGGATCCATGTCCCCCTCCCCCCAAGGTTTGGCTTGGATCGAGGTGGACGTCTCCAGGCTCCACCGCCTAACGCCCTTGGACTGGCTAGATCCGAAGGAGGGTGCACCAGCTATCTCGAAATGTGTTTAGTCTACATCAGATATGCGGTCATGTGAGGAATGTGTTTAAGTTGTATCAGATACACAAAAATGCATTTAGTCTGTATCAAATACGCAGTCATGTGAGGAATACGTTTAAGCCATATCAAATACGCAAAAATGCATTTAGTCTGTATCGGATAAACACAAGGGCGTGTATTCCTTGTCTACACAAGAATGTAACCTTTATCTCCTCACCTTTAAGGTTCAAAAGAGAGGTGGACATGAAAGAATGCAGTAGGAGCAAAATAAAAAGTATTTTCTGTCATGATGAAATAAATTTGTTACAATGAGACAATAGAATAACTAGATAAATAAACCTTCAACTATAACACTGTTTAGCTTGCCTCCAAGGTTATGGTTGGATCTCTCGAGGTAGAGAGTATGGTCAGACAGACGTGAAGTTTCTTGAGAGGCTCCACTCCTGATCCTTACAAAAGTAGTTTGGTCTGCTCGATTCATCTGGTAATCTTTCTAAGGATCGAAGATGTCGGGTGTATAACCAGAGATAATTTTCGACTAAAGGTGCCTTTGGATGAGACTTGGTTTTCTTGCTTCCATGATCCAGGGTTTGTTTCTCTGCTTGTAGTCGGTGACTCCCATCCACTTTTGCTAGCCCTACCATGGGGATTTGGTAGTCGACTACTCTAGGTAGGGTGATGGTGCTTGGAGAATGTTGCTTACGAACCACCTCGTTCAGACTATGGCCTCAGTTGAAACTATTGCACTTATCGGGCGACCGGAGGGTATAGTTCGTTCAACGTTCATGTTCCTCGACTGTATTTGTGCTTGGACGTCTCTATTTCTTTATACAATTCCCTGAGTTGGCTTTTCTAGTAAGAACTGAACCAAGCGATAAGCAAAAGATGTAGCAGAGTTGGCATGCTCGATCATGATCTACTGGATCCATTCTGAGGAGGACCCGTCCATAGGTCATAGATCATTTGGTGCCTATAGGAGGTGCACAAGTACTAGATCCGTTGCGGTCATTAACTAGGAACTCGTCGTATCTTTGACGCCGTCCCAACAAGTATCACATTCGCGGTCGGAGATAAAGACGATGTTCGATTGGAAGATGAATCATGAATCTCCGGCATGATCCTTGAGGAAGTTGCCTTTAGTCCTTGGAAATCCTTTAGTGTACATCTAGATCTGAATCTAGGATTTCCTCTTCTTTTGTTTTGCGGTGTTCTCGGGGTAATTTGATATCAGAAATTGGATGAATTGTGGTTGAAACGACAACTGATTGGATCAAATGCAACAAATATGTGTGTTTGATATTGAAATGCTCTTGATTCAGTGATATAAGGAGGTTACAAGCTGGTAAATCAGAGATTGAATCTAAGATCGTGAAAATCATAGGAATCAGAAGTCGATTCTCACAGACAGTGCCACTTTTCTATTCAGGAACCAGAAATAGATGCAATTGAAGAACTGATGATCTTGAACTGGTGGTGATGATCTTCGTCACACGGCAGTGCGGGGTGGACCTGCATGGTTAGCACTCTAACGTCTAAGTCAGATTAAGATTCAAGTTAAGTATATTGAAAAGTGGATATTAGATAATGTACATTGTTTTTTGAGTGAACTGATTTTTATACCTTGAACTCTATGGAGTGGATTTGAGATGCATGTAAGCGCTTTTAGCCTCTCATGATATATAAACACATCATTTCAAATATTTAAATTCATTCTCACTTACACATTACTCTTAATTTTTCTCACTGGCTTGAACGTAAGAATGCTAATTTTGCAGATCCACATGCTATGTTGCATCGGATGTACTGTTTCGTTGTTATTTACCACCAACTCAAGCATTTATATATTTTGATATATAAACTAGTAAGATACCCGTGCTCCCGCACTAGTAAATTTATTTGATATTTTATAAAATATATTTAGATATTTGTTAATTTTAAATGAGTGACTTAATTATAAATGAATAATAATCATAAAAATCAGTTTTATTAAATAATAATATAAAAAAGATTTGTCAGATGAAATAAAAAAAAAAGAGATTTTAACATTTGAAAAATAAAAATTGTCTCTCAAATAAATATAATTTTTTATTAAAATAAAATAGACATTGTGCTGATAATGACCCGTGAGATAAAAAAATTATTTGATGCAATGTAAAATGTATTTAGATACAAAAGCAAAATTTGAAATGGCTTCTTTAATCGTAAAATGAACAATAATTATATAGATTTAATTGTATTAAATAATCATACAAATAGAGAGGAATAAAACATGAGATGGAGAAATAAAAAAATTATTATTTAAAAATAAAGATTTTGTCTTTTAAATTAAGACAATGGTTGATTATAATAAAATAGATATTGTATTGATAATGATCCGTGAGATAAATAAATTTTTAATTTTATTAAAATAATAAAAAATAGATTATTAGTACTCCCTCCGTTTTTTATTATAAGTCGTTTTGAAAAAAAATTGTATTTTAATATAAGTCGCTTTACAATTTCAATGAATAATTAATGCTACTTTTCCTATTATATCCCTCACTACAAGAAATTTGCCATATACCAACAGACACCTTTACTGACAGCTAAAATAATCGTTGGTATAAATAATATTTATGGACTGAAATTAAAAATCAATAGTTGGTATAGGGTGCCAGAAAAGCGCTCAATTTAGCCGCTCACTTTTTCACGCTCTTTTAGGTGCTTAATATTTTTCAATTAAAAAAAAGAAAATAAAAATAATAGGAAACACAAGGGTTTCTTCTCTCTTTGCTTGACCGATTCACTCTCCTCTTTTGCTCAATCTTTCCTTTCTTCAAAATCAGACATCAGAAGGTTTCACCGGCGGCTCCTTCGCCGTATCATCAGATGGCTCCTTCATTGTGTGCATGCAGCGATTCCATTAAAATCGTCGGTTCCGCCAACGCATCCATCAGGTCCACCCTCGAAGGTGACTCTGAAAAATTCACCGCTTTGGATCTTGGTCCCAATGATAAACTTCTCTTCTCTTCTAGCCACAACAGGAAAATCAGAGTTTGGGACTTATCCACTCTCAAATGTGTGTGCTCGTGGAAGGTATAGTCATATTAGGTTTAATTTTAATTCAATGTTCGGTTATGCTCATGTTAATTAATTCAAAGCAAAAGGATTATCTAGCAAATCGGACTTCATCGAGTTCACGACAGTGGAAGTTATACTTGTTCTTAAATATCAATGTGTACTTTTAAGGAACTGAGTTTAAAAGCGAGTGGATTCTTCCATTCTTGAAGTAAGTTGATTTCACTATTTTAAAGTTATTTTGTAAATAATGTGTATTTGCAATTATATTGTTTTGCTGAGCTATATGATTATGTTGTTCTATATAATTAATTATGTTAATTTCTTCCTATATTGATTATGTTTTTTCTTTCAATTTCAAAATTTTAATGTTTAATATATCTAATTATGCTCTATTTATTTAGGTGAAAAGCCTGGAAGCTAAAGCTAAAGTTATCCTAAGCGTCAACATCCCACTAAGTGCAATAGAACATGAGCTCAGTGGTGTGCCTTATTTTTCTGTTATTCTCCTTATGCTTATGTTCATTCATGACTAGATATACACATACACACATAGTGGCCCATTTTTTTTTATAGCTAAACTACATATATAAATAGACTAGCAATTTGGTACAAGATGACCTCATTTGCATGCAATAAATAAAATAAGATAAGCTAACAATTAAGTGTTTACGATTGTAGAAACTAAGTAAAATTAATAGATATAACCATCTTAAATTTGAAGACTTTTATGGTATGGGCACAAAAAGTCTTTCAAAATTGAGTTTTTAATTTGGTTATTTTATAGTTCCTCTGATCAAACGGATTCTCTATATCCTTACATAGTGTTTGACTTTGATTGTCATTACTCAAACAAAAGAGATAAAATTTAATAATTATTCATGCATGGTTGTTATTAATCGTACAATTAATTGGCTGAAAATTATTTCCAATAAGTTGAATGCTTAACTGTTGCAGCTAAAAAGCCTATTCCTCCATCTTCTATCCTGAAGCTGTAGACAGTAAGTTATGCTCACATTTTTCCTACCAATTTCATGAACTTAAAGATTCGTTGTTGTTGAACTCTCTATTTCGACGTATATACTAAGAGTAAAGTTCTTAAATAGTGTAATTTATTTCTCATATTTAGAAATATTATGAAAACATTTATTAAGCTGAGTTTGTAACTTAATTTATTTTATTTTCCATAGGTTATAGATGCTTCTAGTGCTCCAAACCAGACAGATTCTCGAAGTCCATGCACGGATGAAGATGGAAGATTCATATATGTTTTTGTGCTTTTTTATTGTTGTAGCATCTATTTTCGGGGTTGTTATTGTATAATCGACATTACTTTGTTATTTTGATATGTTTGTAAGATTTGTTATTTTGACATATAATTAAAATTTTGTTTGATGTTGCTTTAAAATTTGTGTTGCATTGAGAAAATATTGCCAAAATTTGATAATTAAATAAATATTAATATTAATTATAGGAAAAAATTATTTGTGAAAAAAAAGAGACATATACCAACGGCTGATTTCGTTCTATACCAACGGAAATACGTGATGGGTAAAATGATTGAATAGTTTAATTAGTCGTTGCTATAGCTCCAAAAAATTTCCAACGCCTATAAATTGTCGTTGGTATAAGATATTGGGACGAAAATTTGCCGTTGGTATAGAAAATTATAGTTGACGGAAGCAAATGTCCGTTGGAATAGGTTTTTTTACTCTTACCAACGGTTTTTGGACATTTACCAATGGTTTTTTGCCGTTAGTAAATGGCAAATTTCTTGTAGTGCCTAAATATTTATTATTCTCTCTCCTTTCAATTATATAAATTTATCTTCCACATGTCATTAATGAAGGATAATTTTATAAAAACTTTCATAATTTCTTATTTTCATACAACAATTATTATTTTTCTTAATCTGTGTGAAAAGTCTAAAACGACTTATAATAAATAACGGAGAGAGTATTTTTTAGTGATAATAAATAAATGGAGGGAAAAATTAAAATAAAAATGAGAAGGTGTGGGGAAATGAAATATAAAGGAGATTTGAAATTTTAAAGAGAGAGAATGTGTGTATGTAATAGTGTGCTTTGAATTTGAAATGGTGCAATTTTAGCTTGTCATGTGTTATTATTTTGACTATTTTTCAAATACTTATTTGCCCTTTTGCAAATGTAAAAAATTTGAATGCAAATGACAAATTTGAAATTGCATACAATTGATTTGTTTTTGTTAAATAGTTGAAGAGGAAAAAAAAGTTTTCCACACAGAGTCAATCTGGACAATTCCCGGTCTCGTAGGGTCATTCGAGTAAAGAATAAAACAGAGAAATTGAGGGAAGATCTATGAACATATAGGAAGAGAAAAAATTTACTCATGTTTATGCCTCCTAATATTGTCACCAAAGAAAATTTAGGCCATGAGCCTATTATTTTGTTTGTTCTCAGCCGTCTACAGAATATACCAACGGCAGCATATTGTGTTCGTCTCTTCAACGCAACATTTCTCTTGCTTATGTCAAGAAAAATAAATATTCCCTGGCTGCTCATAGCCAGGGGCGGAGCCAAGGCCCAGCTAGCCCGGGCAGGCGCCCGGGCTCAACCTCTATTTTCTTTGTACTCCCCTCAATTTAATAATCGATTTTTAGACAAAATCAGGGGCAAAATTAGGGGCAAAATTAGTAAAAATAGGGTGTGAAAATTAAAACAGATGAATAATCAAGGGTGTAAATTTTTTGCCCAGGCTGCATAAAATTCCTGGCTCCGCCACTGCTCATAGCAAACTGTGTTTATCCTAATAATAATAATGAAATAATATAAAACTTTCAGATATATATATATATATATATATATATATATATATATATATATATATATATATATATATACTTGCAAGAAATAGATAAGTTTCATTTGAATTATATCCCAAAAAGTAACTGGAATATTACATATTTTTCCTGCCGAATATGTAGTATCCGGTGGAATATATACAATATAAGATGACAAAAAAATTTCTAGTTTTACTCGCGACATTATAAAGACAAAAAATTTTCAAAATTTCAAATTAAGAAACAAAATATGAAAACTAGGTACTCCATTTTGTATATAAATAAACCCTCAAAACTCATTTCAATGCATTGGTGCAACACAACACAAGAACATGGCAGCTACTAGCACTTGTTTGACCTTGACAATATTGGTGGTTTTTGGAACATTATTGTACAACACAGACAATGTTTCAGCTCAATGTGGAGGAAGTCTTCCAGCTCTAATTTCTGAGTGTTCCAAGTTTGTTCAGAAATCTGGACCAACAATTCCACCATCACCAGGATGTTGCGCAGTGATAAGAACCTTCGATGTTCCATGTGCATGTAAAATGGTCACTAAAGAAGCCGAAAAGTTTGTGAGTATTCAAAAGACAATATTTGTTGCAAGGTCTTGTGGAGTGAAACTTCCTGCTGGACTGCAATGTGGATGTAAGAACTTTCTATTCATATTTGGATACCAATTATATTTTTTTAGGGTTAAATAAGTTTTTGGTCCCTATAAATATTGCAGTTTTCATTTTTAGTCCTTCCCTGTCTTTAGACAATGATTTTTATAAAAAAATCGTTGCCAAAACCAGCTAAAACCGTTGCCAAAACTCAGGAGGGATTAAAAAGAAAACTGCAATATTTATAGGGATAAAAAACTTATTTAACCCTATTTTTTATAGATATGCATGTATGTTTATATTTTTATTGCTAGTAACCATGGCCGTCTCAATTTTTTGATGTCCTGCGCGGTAACCTGCATTGCACGTAGTAATTGATAAAATATATATTAATTGAAACAGTTTTTTTTTTAAATGATTAAGGTAACTGAATTGAAATTTGTGATGACATTGTTTCAGCTGTTAAAGTGCCTCCAAAAGCAATGAAGTGATCAACACACCTCAAAATGTCTTCCTGTTGTATTGGCAATAAAGCACCTTCTATTTTCTGTAATGACAAATAAATAATCCTCCATATCACATTGCTGTGTGTTCATGGAAGAAAACTGTTTAATGGAATTGGAATGTACTAAACATATCTATATATAATAATCTAATATTTTTCTTTTGTTCTTATGCACAAGTTTTATCCCATGGTTCAGTGTCAACTTTCATTAAATTTACATTTTTATTTTTATTTTTATTGATTTATAGTGACTAACGCATTCTCGGATAAAATTTACTGATAATTTGAATTTGAATTCGAAATTTTATAAAATGTTTTCAAAGTCAAACCATTAAATTATAACAATGAGAATGAGGACAAAGGTTATGTTTTATTTTTGTGCTACATTAAGTTTTTTTTGCCTTAGAATCAGTTTGAGACTTTGAAGGGGGAGGATGGACAACTTTAGAAGGAGACTAGTCTCGACAAAATAGATAAATGTTTTTTTTTTTGCAAAATAGAGTCCCTCTATCTCAAAATAAGTGTTTTATAATTCTAAAAAGTTGTCTCAAAATAATAGTTTTTTTGTTTTTTCAATGCAACATTAATTAATTTTTATTAACATTACCCCTTATCTACACTCTTTTCAAGATATGACAATGTATATCAACCAATAATAATTAAGGGTAATTTTGTAAAAATATTATATTTATTGACTCAATCATTATTTTTCTTAATCTGTGTGTAAGAACCTTAAACAGCTTTTATTTTGAGACGGAGAGAGTATATGATAAATGATAAATTTCAATGGAGAGAGCGAAAAGAGAAGAGAGATCAAATCGTTTGGTACCATTGATGAAGTGGCAATTCCTTCTAGAAGGGATATGAGAGGAAGGAAGTTTGCTTTTGTCAGATTTTTTAATGTGGACAATGTTGAGTTCTTAGCCATTAAACCTGATATCATTTTCATTGAACACTTGAAGCTCTTTGTGAATCTGCCTAAATTTTAAAGAAACTTTGGAGGAGATAATAGACAGGAGTGAAGGAATACGACGGAGGATGGAAGAGGTAGGGTGGCTGGGAAATATGTAGACGGAGTTTCAAAGAAGGGATGTCTAGGAGGTCAAGCTCTCTCGTATGCTCAGGTTGCATGGAGTTCCAAGACGTCTCATTTACTAAATGCTCATGTGCTTGAGTATGTTGTGGAGGACAAATAAGTGTTTTCAAGGCTCACCAACGCCTACATGGGAGTTGTGAGAAACATAGGGCAACTTACAATATCCAAGACATGTTTGATTCGGAAGGTTAATTTTCTATTAAAGTCACTACGCTTGGTTCAAATGTTTGCTTGTTGGAGGATAGAGAGGACGGAGAGTTGGAAGCTTTGATTCAAAATGATCATGAATGGCTGCAACAATTTTTCAAGGAGGTGAAGAAATGGGATTCAGGATGAGTAGATGATGAGAGAGTCACTTGGCTTAAAGTTTATGGCATTCTTTGACATACTTGGAACTCTAACTATTTGAAATTTATTTCAAAGTTGGTGGGGACTTTATTGTGTTCAAATGATTTTACCAAGGATTAGGAGAGGACCAGATGATTAAAACTTACACAGAATACGATCTTGAAATGAAACAAAATTGAAATCAAATTTCAAGTATTTGACTTTAACCTTTGACCTTAATTTTGACTTTTTTTATTTTGAAATGGAATTATGCAAATTGATTTAAAATATGATGAGGACCCAAATGCATTGGTTGACTTTTAAAAAAATGAAAAAAATGTATCAGATGAATGGAAAGGGTAAGGGGCAAAAATGAGGTATGACAGCACCCTACTACGTGGGCTTCCATCTTCTGATGTGCTTCCACGTGTTTCTGGTCTTGTAAACTGATTCTAACTGTTGTCTCACCATTTGAAAACCGTTTTTACATCTCTCAATTGTCTCTGTCAAGAAACATACAGTCGACTCCTATAGTTGTTGTCAAAGTATAATTAGTTTGGCTGACTTCTAGACTTAAAAAACACACTAAGTCTCCAACATCTGATGGGTGTGTCAACCTCGAGACACTTGTCAAAGTGTTAATTTGTGCAAACTTTTTTCGAGATTTTAGACATATTTTGAAGAGAGAGTGATCATAATTTTGTGGATTTATTCTTGAGACTTTTCTTAACCAGATTAAGTGTCATGTCAAAAAGCACATGCTAAAAAGAATATAGTTGATTGACGGATATTTGTCATGTGGAACATGGAAGAAGTGGAGTAAAAGTCAATTCCCTCAAATGAGATTTTAAAAAAGTTGGGAGATGATAAAGACCCATGGTTAGAATGAGGAGAGCAAGGGAATAAGTTTTGTGGAAATTTTATAACATTTTTTATATTTATTTATTCATAATAATTCATTCTCTAACCAATTCTATCTAAGCAGTTCGAAAAATTGTATTATTTTTCTCAATAATGAAAATTTTCATTATCAGGTCAACCACCACAAAAATTATCGTTTGTGAATTAGTTATTCACCCCCTATTTTCCAATCGATAGTATACCAACCAAAATTGCAAAACTAAAGAAGACAGGACATTGAATCAATGCTTTTGAAGCCAAGTTGATGAATTTCTTCATTTTTTTTGCATTTGAATTGTCGTTTTGTATCCGGATTTGAATGTTAATGAGAGAAAGGCAATGATGTTTTAATAAATGATTAGTGTATCGACAAGAAATCACGTCCTTGGAGATCTAAATCACTCGATCTTCTATCTAAAAGGTCATGTTTTGACTTCTTATTTTATATCTATTTTACAAACTAGAGTACACACCCTCATTTAAAATCATTCGCTTTTAATTGTATGATAGAATTAATTTAGGTCTGGTATTTCACGACTTATTGTCCACAAAAGTCAACTTGCTAAAAGTGAACTTATCAACAACAACAAAAATTGAAACATGGCGTGCGGCAATCTTCACTATGATCAAATTAACAAAAGCATTAACAAATACTTCATCCAGTCTCATTTATAAGAGAAAAGTTGTTTTTTAGATTCATTGAATAATAAAATTATTTGGACTGTATCATGGACCAGATACATTGATCTTTCAATAAATCTAAAAAGTCAACTTTCTCTTATGGTTTAACCATCCAATTTCTTGATTACACAAATGAGACAAGGGCAACGATATTTCAAGGCACGATCAATAACATATGGCCACACAATTACATTATTGATGATCTAAGTATTCCAATTCTTCCTCAAAAAGAAAATGCTTTGACTTTGTATTTTGAATTTATCTTGAAAATTGGGTCATTTAAATTCAGAAATTTGTACTCACATAATAATATGAATGAGAGTGTTTTAATGGAAAAGAAACTATATCTAATGCTAATGCTTCATGACTTATTCAAGTTCACAAAAGGCAACTAGCTAAAAGAGAATCAATAATTACTTTAAAAATATTTCGAACATCACCTGCGACAATCGTCAATATGAGCAAAACATCAAAAACATTAACAAATACTAGTTATGAATGAATCGTCGAATTTCTTGACCTTACAAATGAAACATTCTTGACCTTACCAATGAAACAAAGGAAACAATATTTCAATAAATGAATTATATGTATTGATTTCGTATTTTAGATATATTTTGCATGCTGGACTACGAATCCTCGTTTAAAATATGATGTTTGTAATCACATAACAACGGAATAAAGTGAACCAACAATTATAAACTTCCCAAACATGACAGCAACAATCATCATTATGTTCAAAACATCAAAAGCATTAACAAATATTCCTTAGGAATGAACCATCGAGTTTCTTAACCACACAAATGGACAAAGGCAACATTATTTCAAGAAATGAATAGCATGTGGTCACACAATCCCGCTGTTGCAGACCTAAATCACATAATATTTGATAAATAATTGTGTTTTGACTTCATATTTTAGATCTATTTTACATGTTCGAGTACGAGCCCTCAAATTAATATCAAATGTTTGTAATCGCTCGACAACATGAATGTGAGATTTCTTTTTAATGCAGAGAATTCAGATCCGATATTTCATGACTTATCGAGGTTCCAAAAAGTCAATTTGCTAAAGGGAACCAACATAGAAAATCAACAACTAAAGAGTAAACAGTTGAATGAATCAAAAGAATTTATAGAGAGTACATGTTCATAAAAAATTAAGATGATCAGCAATGAATGATGAACCTCTGCACAGAACTCTAACTATACTTTCCCTTTTCTTATGTTCTTCTCATCATGTAATAGGACTATATCTAAAAAATTGATTATGATGCATAACCATTATTCATTACTATAAGGACAAAACATTTTCATACAAAGAAAATAAAAGAAAAAAATATCAATACATCATCCCTATTTCTTTCTCATTCTCATTCTGGTTTTCGATTTTGCATTACTTCCTTGTTCTCCAAGCCGATATCGAAAACAAGGACCTATCTTGCCAACATACTGCCACACAACCATTTTCCTCCCTCATTCTATACCCTTCGCAACCGTTACTCTGCAAGAATCTCCTTGCTTGTAACCTACCGAAATAACTCAAAGGCACATTGCCAAAACCAGCTAAATCAAATCTCATGAACCACTTATCAAGCTTTTCGTGCCTTTCCTTTCTTTCTAACCCTTCACATGCAATAATGTTTTTGATTTCTTCCCCAAAAAGCATTTTCTCTACTCTTTTTCTTTCCAATGAGTTTCGTGACACTGTTGATTCCAAACAATCGAACAACGCTGCGTAAGAATATAGAGCTTCTAGTAGCCTCTCCATAAGTGTTGCGCCGTTATGATTAGAGTCTTGTTCTGTTACCACCATTACTTTCGGTGATAAACTCCACAATGCATTGAGAAAATTCTCCATACTCATTGGATTTGAAGTGTTCGAAGAAGCTGGTGATGATGACGAGGTTGAGTTAGGACTTTTGGTGTATCCGTTAACCATATCTTTCGCAAGCAAATCGCCTAAGGTGGTTTGGTTCATCGGCTGGAATCTTTGCAAGTGAATTCCATTTGGAGATTTCAACAAAAGAGGAGATTTTCTCTTCATGGTTTCATCGTTTGAGGCTAACAAGGTATGTAATTGGAGAATCGAACTAATCGCTAATGCCTCCCCGGTTTTTACACGAAGTTTATCTAAATCGAGGTTTTCTAATTTGCTAACAACAGGATTGAATTGGAATGGTATATCCAATTTTTCAGCTTCTTCTATCAGTCTATGAGCTATCTGATCCAAAACCTCTTTTTTCGGATTAACCCCGGTGATTCTCAAATGCGGAGGACCTTCAGGACGCGAACTCAAAACTTGAAGAAGCGCAATCCACTGAGCAGGCTCGGCTGCATTGAGATCAATTATATGAATCATTTTCTCCCCTTCCATCGCCTCAACGATAGCCTGATTCGTAAGAATAAACGCTACCTTCAAGAAAGGGAAAAGCTCGAAAAAGAGCTTCTGCACAAGAATCTCTTCCGAAACCATAACCATTCTAGTAGAGTTTAGCGCTTTATGAAGACCAGACCATGTTTTCAGTATCCGGTCAGCGAGCGCTTCGGTAAAATACGCTGCGATCCTCTGCATAGTGTCGCCGTCGGGAGAAGCAAGCATCGAAATTTGCTCAAGTGAAGCATTAGCATTCTCAAGATTGCAAGAAGCTACATGATTAGCACAAGTGAGCAACAAATGAATCAAATACAAACCCCTTTCTTCAGATTTCAGTTCCTTAATCCAAGGGTGTGTAGACCCTAAGCTAGATGAATGTGACATTGTGGAGAAGAACTTTAAGGGTGAAGAAGAAGTTGCAGAAAATGAACCTTCTTGCAACCTAAACATACCATGTAACACAACACAACACAAAACAAAACAGAACAAAAACTTAGGAACAGGAATTTGAAAACAACATAAATGTGATTAATGTTAATAATGCAGAAAAATGTACCAAAGATAGAAAGATTCTGCAGGTGACTTATGCAAACAAAATAAGCATAATGTAGAACAAAAAATCCAAACTCTTAATCAAAAAACGAAACGTTGATATCTGAGAAAGTGATTAGGATGAGAATTTATATGAATTTAGGAAAAAGTTAAGGAGAAAAAGATGGAAGAGGCAGTTACATGAAGAAAAGGGGAACCTACCAAAATCATGTGTAAGAAGGAAAGGTTGATGGGTATTGAAATTGAAGGTGGATTGAGATGAAACCCTATGAAAATTCCAAAACTTGCCTCTTGGATTAGGAGAATGAGAAGAAGAAGATTAATTGATGAGTTTGGTCTGTTATGTTAAAAAAGAGTGTTGTTTTGTCTTTACTGTTTTGTTGTCCTTGTCTTCAAACCTTAGTGGAATATGGAATTTTTTTGAATGTGTAGAAATCTATCAATTTTGACAATAAATGTTATCCACTTCAATTTAGGTCATAAATTACATAAATACATTTTATAAGATAAGATTAAAATATCTATATATTTGTCTCATTAAATCAGATCAGATGATTAATCGTAAATATGTTCGATGGTGATTGGTGCTGAACTTATTTAAAAGATTATAATTCAATCTCTGCATCTCTGAATAAGAAGAGACTGAAACTATTTAATATCAGAACTGACCCCAACCATTACTTAGATATTATTACTATTATTAAAATGTAGGAAGTAATTTTTGTTAGATCTATAAAATATTTGTGTTTGAGCTAAGGTGGGTAGGGAATCAGGGCTGACCTAAGAAATAAAATATTCCAAAAAGGGTATATGAATCCAAACATAAGCAAACAAAGACAAATAACAATGGCGTCAGAAATGGTGTTTGAGTGGGGTGGTTGTGTGTGTGAGTGAAAGAGAAGGATAAGAAAAATCCAAAGTTAAGGTTTTGTTTTATATTGAAAAGCAATGACCATACAATTGGTATTATCCTCTTCTATTAGTACAAACAGAAATAGAGGTTAAGGATGGATACAAAACCAGTTTCAACATTTATCACTACTTTTGGAATCTTTTATGGCCCTCACGCAAACCCTAATTTCGTCCTCTTCTTCATGGGAATTCCCATTTTTCATAAATGGCCAAAAATATTAACATCATCATACTTCATGGCCAGTTCATAATTACTGTTAGATGTAGCTTTTTTTTTAAATGATATTATTTGTTTTTTACATTTATGAATTATGACTGCCTTTAAAGGTAAGATCATTAAAGCTTTAATTTTGACTTGCCGACAACAAAATATTTATATTGAATTTTATTTTTTAGAAAAACTATTTATGTTTATTAATGTCGATACTATATTTTATTTTTTATTAATTTATAAATTTGTTAATATTTTTTAGTAATTTATTTTTACCAACCTACATTAACTTGTTGCTTGTTTAAATTTATTGTTATGAATTAAGATTGAAATATAGGGTCAGTTTGTTTTGGTCTTTTTTAAAAATAATTTTTATAGTGTTACATAATTTTGACTAAATTTTGGTCTTCAATAATATATGTTTATGTTATAGGGTGTTGTTTCATTTTAGAAAAAACGAATATAAAAAAACTTATAATATTTTAAAAAACGGTTTTGAAAAATCTATTTTATAAAATACAAAGAAAAAATTCATTTTTTTAAAGCCGAAACAAACAGGCTAATAATATTACATATTGAACATTTTCTAAAATTTCATATTAATATTTTAATTAATATAAATTATACTAAATTATTATGACTTTAATCTATTTAAATTAGATCATATACTAGTTTAATTACACTGGTATAAAATAAACTTTTAAATAAACTATTACCTAGATTCTTAAATCCTAATAGAAGTTTATTGCTTTTTTATAATACTCAATTTCTATAATTGTATTTTCAAAATAGTACAAATAGTATGATAGATGATACTTCAAGTGACATACATTATGAACCACACATTAAACACAAGAATCCAAAAAAGCATTAACATTTCTAGGAGCCCTACCAACAAACCACTCCCTAAACACAACTTTATTGTATGTGCAAACTAAAACATCATAATCATACTTAATTATCTTTGAAAAATAGTTCTATTGCTCATAATCTATAAACATCATATGAAAGCCATCCAAATCATATGTGTATATATATTATAATCTTCTTCAATCTCCTTCCTTTAATCAAGCCTCCACTATTCAAAAAAGTGTTGAACAAATCACAATCTGGTAAAAAAAAATCAGAAGATTCACCAAAAATAAAAGCAACAATATTGTCTTTATGTGTGGTTTATGCAATTCATAAAGTGAGAGTAGAACCAAAATGATATATGAACCCACACAATAAAGTAGTTCCGGTATGCTATATTTACACTAGAAAGTCTCTACACCGTATATACACCTTAACTTTTTTAAAACATTTCAACTATATCACAAAAATTGAGACAAGAAAAAATTATTAAAAAAAGTAAAAGTGCATCTAAACGTATGTATACACATACACGGTGTTGATGTAATTTTTGGTGTAAATCCAACATTTCCTTTTCTGGAATTAGTTTTATATATTTAATGTGTAATTTTATGCGTTAATATTATAAAATACCGTTTTATATGTGGATGTGTCAAGCCTTCATACTTTAGAAAAATAAAAATCAACAACATTTATAGAGGTGTATGTTAACTTGGGTCATCATTAGCACAAGCTTCACAATCAAAAAACACTAAACAAAAATAAAAGTATAAATCAATATAATAATTGATTCAATATGTACATATGTGTAACTTAACAAATTTAGAGTAAATATTTCAAACTAAAATCTTAATCAACTAACTAATTAAATTACAAGTAAAAGAGTAAATATTTCAAACTAAAATCTTAATCAACTAACTAATTAAATTACAACTAAAGAAATTTATAATTTAACACCTCTCAAATTAAAGTGAGTATCAATATGACCAAGTTTGGATAAAAGAATAGAAAATGAGCTCGGGTTTTGAAGATATTGGCAATTTGATTTGTTAAGTCAATTGATTGCAGATGAATTATTTGTTCCTGAATCTTATTATGAACCAAATGACAGTTTAATTTAATTAGGGATGGCAACTGGTCGGGTCGGGTGCGGGTTTCACACTATCCAAACCCGCACCCGAAATCACCACCAAATCCAAAGACTATTCGGGTGGTAAAATAACACTCACACCCACGTCCGTTGAGTAATCATTTACTTCGCAAGGACTTTGTACTCTACCCCAAATGAAGAGTTGGAGAGAACTTCTTGTTTCTTGCTTTTCCAATTGATGATGAAAGTATCAAGTTAAAAACAAAACCCTAATGTAGATCTTCTTGTGAGAGAACAAGTGCCCTAGTCAGAATCTATGAAACCGGTTAGAGTAAGGAATTGGCTTTGAAGAGGATCCCAGTTGCAAGATAATTCTTGAGATATCGAATAATTCGAAGTGTTGATTGGAAGTGGGTTGTGGTAGGCTTGGATAAGAACGGTTCAACCTTCAAATAGAGTAACTAATATCAGGTCATGAATATGTCAAATAAATTAACTTACCTATTAGTCTTCTGAATTGTGTTGGATCAGTTAGAAATTTATTTGGATTAGTGTTTAAGTGGTTGGAATTCATTGGAGTAGAAGATGGTTTGGCTGCCAATAAACTTGTATCCTACAAGATATCCAAACAATATTTTCTTTGACAAAAAGATATGCCTTTGGAGAATCTTGCAATTTCTAAACCAAAGAAATATTTAAAGTTTCCCAAATCCTTGATGTTAAAGTTGTTGTCCAAAACAGACTTAATGTAGTTGGTGTCAGATTAATTCGTGCTTGAAAGAATATGGTCATCTACATATAATAATATAGTAGTGAAAGATAAATTATGTTTCTTAGTAAATAAAGAGTATTCGGGTTTAGATTAAGTGAAGCCTAAGTCAAGGATGGTGGAGGTAAGTTTATGATTCCACTGTCTATTGGCCTACTTTAAGCCATATGTGAATTTCTTAAGCTTGCGAACTAGGTTTTAATGGGAAGAAATTAGATCAGGGGGACTTTTCATGTAAACTTAGTCATCCAAGTCCATATAGAGGAAGGTTGAGTTTATATCTAGTTGATGTAAAAACCAGCCTTGGGAAGATGCAATGGATAAAAGTAATCTAATGGTGTTCATTTTAACAGCGGGACTAAAGGTTTCATAGCAGTCAAGACACTCTATTTGGGTAAAGCTTTTGGCAACCAAATGTGTCTTGTACCTTTCTATGGTACCATTGGATAAGAAATTTATCTTTAAAACCCACCTTCAACCTACAGATTTCTTATTATGGAGAAGAAAAGTTAACTCCACTAATCATAGAAATGATTACAATTGCACGGGCCAACTGCCGGTGAATAACAACAAAACATTGATCAGCCTTGTTAGTGATCTCTTAAGAATTATGACATAACTAGTCCCCTAAGAGATATAACGATCAATGACTTCTTTAAGATTTCTGACCCAACTGGTCCCCTAAAGAAGATTTTCTCAAAGCACGTTGATAACCTGTTAGTGATCCCTTAAGAGATATAATAATCAACGACTCCTTTAAGAATTCATACCCAACTAATCCCTTAAAAAAGATTTCCCACGATGACCACCAGTCACCATCTTCCTGAGTATTCAGATTAAGACTAGTCACTCAAGGAACAATCAATAAAAATTGATTAACTTTGTGTTTACAAGAGTGCTTCTTAAAAGCAGATTACACAAAAGTTTAAAGTACAT
Organism: Vicia villosa; assembly: GCF_029867415.1. Taxonomy (NCBI): domain Eukaryota; kingdom Viridiplantae; phylum Streptophyta; class Magnoliopsida; order Fabales; family Fabaceae; genus Vicia; species Vicia villosa. The sequence continues at coordinate 120,823,139 of NC_081184.1, read as the reverse complement.
GCAACAGAAAAGTGTTGAGCAAGATATGAGCAACACCTCTTTGCTTTTACAAGATTCTACAAACATGTTTATGATGAATGTTGAATTGCATTTTGTAGTAATCTTCTCTTATTTCTTTTTTCCTCTTCAGCTTCATAATGTTGCAATAACTTTTGCTTTGCTTTAATTGAGCTTCGGCTTCTTCGCATTTGATTAGTAGCATTGCAGCTTTAACATTTGCGAGCGTCTTCTAGGCTTTTGTAATAGGAATCAGTTTTTGACATTGAGTAATAAGCCTTGGTTGTGTTCCAGCGAGTAAGCAACATTTCTCTTGAAGTCTTGATCTTCATTTATAGTCTTCAGAGAAAGAGATATTGAGAGAATAGAAGAGTCTTTTCTTTAAAGCCAACGGTTACTTTCCAACGGATATAAATGTATATGTTGGATGTAGGAACACGTTAATTCCTTAGCCTTATAGCTTGAAGCTTTGATGTGATGGCATGGAAGACAACTTTTGAATAGTATGAACGTCGTGATATTTGTGATTTGTTAAGCAGATCGTTATACTGAATCTTCATGAGAAAGTTTCTTGATCTTATCTTCAAATGATGTACTTCTGATTCTGAAGTAGTAAGCTTGGAAGAGATCACTTTCTTTTCTTTGTTCTTCTGATGATGTATCTGATGAGTAGTCTAGGAACTACTTTGTTAGGATAGCAAAAGAACATCAGAACTTAATATGAGAAGAACTTTGTCTTTCAAAAATAATGACAGCAGCAGACTTTCTGAAGTACAACGCAGAACTTCCTAGATCAAATATGTATCTGATGAGATAATTGATTTGATAGTGGGACAACACGAGCAATACAAGCTATAATGTTTGAGTCCTTTCATAATAGAACAATGTCTTTAGATATTAGTGTAACAACATATCTGAGAAACACGTCTAGATATCTGAATAAGAGTCATCGACTACACTGTATTTCATATTTGAACCTTATCAACTGATCTTTGACTATGTCTTAAGAGTAATGAGCAACAACTCTTCTGATGAACATATCTTTGACATCTGATCTTGACATGATAGCTTGTATCTGATGTAGACGTTGATTTTGATCTGGAGCAGCAACAACTTGATAGACTTTGTTTCTTCTAGAGATGCTTGAGACTTCTGAAGCAGCAGCTTGTTGAGAAGTGTTCTGGATATCTTCTTTCTGATTCATTCAGCATTCGATGTACTTACAGAAATGAAAGAGAGAGTCTTTCTGACAATAGCATTTCTGATGATTCTTTTGGACAACAGTCCTAAATCATACAGAGCTTTCTGATCTGCACATCAAGAAAATATTAGAAACAAAATTGTTTACAAATAAAATATATGTGTTGTTATCATCAAAATTTAGAGATGAGGTGTAGAAACAAATCTTGTTCTAACACTTTCTTGAATGGAGAATTAAAAGAAGAGGTGTATGTGCAGCTACCTTAAGGCTTTATGACTAAAGGCCGAGAGGAAAAAGTTTTCAAATTAAAGAAAGCCCTCTATGGGTTGAAACAATCCCCTAGAGCATGGTATAGTGAAATTGACAGCAACTTCATTCATCAAGGATTTTAAAGAAGTCAAAGTGAATCTACCTTGTATGTAAAGCATCAAGGTAAAGGTGATATCTTTTTTGTTATCCTTTATGTTGATGATTTGGTGTATACGAGTAACAACAAGAAAATGGTTGAAATTTTTAACATAAAAATGATGAAAAAATATAAGATGAGTGATCTTGGCTTGTTGCGTCATTTTCTTGGTATTGAGGTTTACCAAGATGAATATGCAGTTTTTATTTGTCAAAAGAGATATGTTGAAAATATTTTGAAAGAGTTTGGCATGTATGGCTGCAAACCTGTTGATATTCCTTTAGTGGTGAATGAAAAATAAAAGAAGGAAAATGATGGAAGATTAGTATATGCAAGCATGTATAGAAGTTTGGTTGGAAGATTGTTTTATCTTACAGCTTCAAGGCCCAATTTAATGTTTGCTGGTAGTTTACTCTCAAGGTTCATGAGTAAACCAAGTCATTTACATCTTGGGGCAACAAAAAGAGTTCTAAGGTATGTCATGGGAACCATGGAGCATGGAATCATATTTGAGAAGAATTCTAAACTTGAATCTAAAGGTTATTCAATGGATATAGACCATGGAGTGTGGATGATATGAAGAGCACTTCAGGTTATGTATTCAATCTTGGTTGAGGTGAGATCTCTTAGTGCTAAAAGAAGCAAGATACAATGGCGCAATCTTCAACTGAAGTTGAGTATTTAATAGTTGGTTTGGCTACACAGCAATCACTTTGATTGAAAAGAATATTAGAATACATTGGAGAGAAGCAATAGGAAAGTCTACGGCTTCATTATGACAACAAATCAGCTATTGCCATGGAAAAGAATCCTATTTTTCATAGTCGGAATAGACACGTTAACATAAAGCATCACTTCATTTGAAGTGTGATTCAAGAAGGAGATGTGCAGTTAGTTTTCTGCAGTTCACAAGTGCAGCTTGCAGACATTTTTACTAAAGTAATACCAAGAGGAAGATTTCAGCAACTTAGAGAAACAATGGAAGTTTAAGAGTAGCACATTAAAGGGTAGTATGTTAATTAATGTGATGATTTCATGTTAGTTGAATATGTTAAGATGGTGGAAATTATCTAGTGCAAGTGAAGAGTTACATGAGTAAATTGTCATTGTTGTTAGTGGAAGCACTTAGTGCTTAGTGAGTGTTTAATTATGAATTATCACCTAGTAGTGGTGACTATTTGATTGTTGTAACCATCACTACTCATGCTATATATATTCTGCGTATGAGATACATTTTGATAAGTAAAATACAAGAATATTCATCCACAAAAATGTTTTCTTACTCGAAATTGTACAACAATATAATTTATCACATACCACCTCTATAATATCACCAAAAAATGGACATATTACTATAGATGTCACATTCTTGGAGTCTGAAATATATTTCTCCACACCAACATGAAAATCTCCTCTTTAGAGGGAGATACAAAGTCAAGAGTAGAATTAGCAAAGCTTACTCACTTTGGATTATGTTTTTGATAATTAGCAAACCATGGTATCACCCTAATTGGAACTAATGATAATTAGAAAAATATAGTGGAATTCCATGATGCTTCCGTTGTTAGTAATGATAATTTAATTGAAGGTATTAAAATAATAATACCCCCTCCAGTACCAAATGATCAATTTCTTGCGAATATTCTTAAGGTAAATTCTCCCGGTACTCATATAAATATGATCAATACTCCTATTAGTTACAAATTTCCTTATAGGGAAAATTGAGTACAACCTCCAGATTGCTACTCTCTAGATTATTAGGCGAAAGGATCAAAACATCCAATTGCAAACCACGTTTCTTCTTAAAGATTATCAGACTCACTCAAAGCATTTGTGTATCAATTGTCCTCTGATCATATCCCTATTAATATTCATGAAGCTTTAGAGTACCTTAAATAGGTTTAGGCGGTAAAATATGAGATGGAAGCACTTTAGAGTAACAAGACATGGAACCTTTTCCCTATACCAACAAATAAGAAAATTTTGGGATGTAAATGGGTTTTTTCGATCAAACATAAAGCAGATGGGTCTATTGAAAGATTGAAGGCGAGACTTGTTAGGAAGGGGTACATATAAACTTATGGCATCAACTATCAAGAGGCTTTATTCTCGGTGACTGTATATACTAAATATTGTTAGGTTACTACTTTCTCTAGCTACTTACTTAGATTGACCACTACACAAACTTGATGTGAAAAATGTCTTCCTCCATGGCAATCTTGAAGAGGAAGTCTATTGGGATATTTCACCTGGATAGGTTGTGCCCTCACCAAACAATGTCGTGTGTAAATTACAAAAGGATTTGTATGGTTTGAAGCAATCACCTCGTGCATGGTTTGGACGGTTCAGTATAGCAATCAAGAAATTTGGCTTCAAGAAGAGCAACTCATATCATACTCTATTTCTAAAACATAGGAATAGAAAGGTAACAGTTTTTATAATTTATGTTGATTATATAATAATTACGAAGAGACGACAAGGAAGAAATACCAAGACTTCAAAAGCATTTGTCAACAGAATTTGAGATGGAAAATCTTGAAGGATTGAAGTATTTTCTTGGCATTTAGGTGGCTAGATCATAGCAAGGCATATTTCTATCCTAAAGAAAGTATATACTGGATTAACTTTGAGAAGTTGTCATGCTTGGTTGTAAGCCCGCTGGCACCCCTATGGTTCAAAACTATCATTTAGGAGAATAACTTGACTAGAAACCAACTAATAAAGAAAGTTATCAAAGGTTAGTTTAGTAAATTGATATATTTATCACTAACACGACTAGATATTGTGTATGTAATGTGTGTGGTGAGTCAATTTATGCATTGACCAAGTGAAGATCGCATGGATGTAGTAATGTGAATCATCTGATATTTAAAGACAACCCCCATAAAGGACTTATATTCTCATAAAATAATCCTTTGAATATTGATGGTTATACCGATATCGATTAGACATAGAGTTCAACTGATAGGAGATCTTCAACGGGTTATTTTATCTTTGTTGGAGGGAATCTAGTGAATCGAAGAAGTAAGAAGCAGAAAGTAGTGGCATTATCCAGTGCTGAAGCTACATTTAGAGGTATGGCCAAATAGTTTTATGAGCCTCTCTGGTCAAAGAAGTTACTTACACTTATTGGTTTCTACCTATTTCTATGATGAACTTGTTATGTGACAATAAGGAAGCCAAATTTATTGTTCATAATTCAGTTCAACATGATCGCACGAAACATTTTGAAATGGAACGACATTTCATCAAACAAAAACTTTAGACCAATGTATTTCAATTTTCATTTGTCAAATCCAAATACGAGTTAGCATATGTACTTACAAAGGTTTTAGCTGGGCAGAAATTACTCAAAAAGTTAAGCATTGAAGATATATTTGCACCAACTTTTAGATGGAGTATTTTCGTGAGTTGGTATGAGAAATGTTAGGGATATGTTTTTCTTATTTAATATGATTACAAGTTGTAACACCCTTCTAAACCCCGCGGTAATTATATAAAAATTCAGAGTACAACATAAAAACAAGGGTGCCACAATTCAATTTAAACCAATTTATTCATAAGTCATTTGTCATGCTACACTTAGGAACAAATCATCACATTATCATAATCATGTTTCTACACAGTGGAATATTCATCATACAGATAAGCATAACATCATCTATGCGATATCCCACAAAGTTAAAACAATAACAACAGAATATAGTATCCTCAGAGACTCTAGACTAGCGTTCCCCAGTGTTACAATATCAGAGCATGACACCGACGCTATATTTAAACAAACTGGCCTATGAGTTATCATCACCAAAGCCAAAAGCCGTTACTTGCCAATCTGAAAATGACAACATGTTAGGGTGAGTCTCATCATAATTAACGAATGTTATAGAGTTATAAACTATAACACATCATAGTCGCATTATTCACCCAATTGTATCATATACAGATATTCAGACAAGTTTCATCATCACAACAACCAACACATCATCAATATTCATAACACTGGAAAACATCCAATCATGTTATAAAAATCATGCATATGAATGAACTGACACTATGCATGTGGTACCAAACATCATCAATGGGAATAACCCACCGACCGATCTAACATAATCAAGATACGGCCCTGCCAGCACAAATTCCACACAATGGGAATTATGCCATTCACTGATCCACAACAATTATCTGGATACAGCCCTCAACAAATGATTATGAATGAATGCAAACATATATATAACATACTTATACCATCGTCGAATTTATGAGTAACATCATCTCATACTCAAACCATCATCCTCATCTTCATCATCATCATCATCGAAGCATGTTTATATATACTAGCATCATTCAAATACAATCATATCATCAATCAACACAAAGGTTATTTCAGAAGTTTCATCATGCTCGAAACGGCACTCAAAACAGGCCAACGGTTCAAAAGTTGTGAATTTTATAAAATAATTATTTTTCAAAAACGAACAGCGGTAACTGGTTACCTCAATCCCAGTAACCGGTTACTGCCTCCCAGACAACAACAATAACACATTTTCAAACAGTGGTAACCGGTTACCTCACTTCAAGTAACCGGTTACTTCACAACGAATAGCAATCCTTCGTTGACGTAACTCAGGTAATCGGTTACCACTCCCCAGGTAACTGGTTACCTCATACTTGCAGCCCCCAAAACACAGATTTACAGCATCCGAACTTCTCTATTTCCACCAAATTCGTACTAAAACGATTTCAAGTGACAAGATTTCACATACAACACACAACACATATTATAATACACATATTGCATATAATATGCATCAATTAACATCATATCAATACCAAAATCCTAGAATTCATCAAAATGAGCAATTATCGTCAAAACATCCCAAATCCCCAAATCTATTGTACGACTCAATTGATACGAATTATACACCTATTTCTGTATTATCATTCTATAACCCGATAATAGAAGTTAATCAGATAAGTCCCCTTTTACCTTAGCCAAATTTCTTGAAAACCCTCTTCCTCTTTCCATGCTCTTTCACGTTCTCTGCTTTCTCCTCTTTTGCTTCTCTTCTCCTCTTCTATTTTTCCCAAATTCCTTCTTTTTCCTTATTTCCTTGGTTTTATAAAAAGTATAACCTTGGAAAAAGGCCTACACTTAGCACCCCCTATTTACTAACACCATACTTGGCCCAATAGCTCTATTTCTCAATTCAATCCAATTAAATCTAATAAAATGCCCAATAATCCAAATAATTAACTTAAATTCTAATTAAATTAATAAATGGAAAATATGCGGCGTTACAACTCTCCCCTTCTAAAAGACTTTTCGTCCTCGAAAGCATACCTCAAGTGAAGAGTTTCGAATAGGAGTCCTTCATCTGACTCTCTAGTCTCCGGTAATACTTTCATCAGTCGGTCCTCAAAATTTCATATGACATAACCAATAAAAAGCACGTCTCATGCATTCAAATCTCAACTCTTACATTGCATTTTACCATCCCTAGGTGTACCACTCGTTATACCTCCAAAAAGGTTAACAACAATGGAACAATTGAGGTACAATACACCCAATGACTGAATAAGACATGAATAGTCAACCAAACACGTAATCACAGTTGTACACTATTCTTCATCTTACCACCTCGAAATCAAATTCATTTTCAAACCGAAAGAGAACCCAACATCCACGTCAGCAAGATGTGTAGTATTTCTTTAACCTCTCCATCATAGAAGTTATACATACGCACTAGGATTCCATCCTAGAAAGCGATATCACAACCTCATTTAGGACAAGGATCTTTCCACAATCCTATTCGCCCTTCTCAGTCTCCTACTACCTAATATCACTGTTATTAGGACATTAACTTATCTTCACCTGTCAACTAGGTTGTCACTCAACACTAATATAAATTTCCGCTGCACACGTTTGTGCAATATAACTCCTTACCCATAGCATGATCACACCTGATCGACACCGCAGTAATGCATTCCATCTACCGAACGTACCAACCTTAAACATACTTTTCCATTTGAGTGATAAAATATACTTACACTTTTCACCAACTGCTTCCTTCAAGAAAACTCAATACTCGTATTCCTCATACCATTGAATTTCAACTATCTAACTCCTCTCAAGTCACACCAGCAATCATCCAACACGTTACATTCCGTTTTCGCTGTGTTGCTCTGATTACTCATTACAATCATCATTACCAATTAGATTTCTGAGTTCTTACTCGATTCCGGCTCTCTTTACTCATTTGTTCAAGAATCATTCTTTATCATACATGGTACTAATCAACCACTTAGCAATACTTACTCGCACTCATAAACAAATCCCTGATTTTACTTCCTCTATTTAAACATTCTAACCATCAGTACGAGTACACACAAGTATTTATAATCACACTCATCAGCCTCAATATACCATTGCTTACAAAATAGCTCAAACTGAGTCTCGCTCTTCTCTAGGAATTAAATCAACTTCGTCCTTTATAGAGTATAATTCCTCATTATATCTGGAATCTACATTAACACCTTAACAACGACACAAAATTATTATAGCATCATATAGTATCAACTCATCGTCTTAACGTTTCAAAATACATACTCGTTAACTACGTACAACCACAATAACATACTCATCATCTCAGCAATTATTCAAAAGAGTTCTGATTCTTCGGCACTACATCCTTACATCCAATAGATTCTAAATCCAATATATAGATCAATACATATTCTATACGTATACTCCTGACATTTTAATTCCTCAATGCCCACGAGTAGTACTCATAACACTACTCCACACCACACTTTTGTTGTGCGACTCTTATTACCCGTCTTAAGTAATTGTCCATTATGTTGCACTCTTTCATATTCACTTCTTCATAAGTTTGCACAACACGGTGAGAGATTATTCTCGCGGTTTAATATCCATAACTTTTTATACCATTAAGGCAACAAAACAAGCTTATCTTATCGATATGATTTCTTCTACTACCAACAAGAGATTAAGGGTGATCAAGTCCTCAATTTGTCAATAGATAGTCGACAACCATATTTAAGCATAAATCGTCGTTACTACATAATAGTGTCTTTTTCGAGTTTGAACTCAAACTCATTAACATCATAGCCCAATAATTCACTTTGAGTCTTTACAACTCGCACACTTCCCTCTCATTGGATCTTGTCGGCGAGACACCAACGTTCAAACATTTTACACAATCCGCTTCATAGTCACTTAGAATAACACACTTGTTAAGTATTTTCAAACTTCATAATCACTAATATACTCGTACACTACTATTCATCTCGTTCCAAATCAAAATCCTCATCTTAGTAAAAAACCGCGACAACATTCATAACTCGTGGTTTTACTCTAAATCCCATGACATCTTTCGCGTCCAAGTATTATTCCACTCGGAATCTCAACAAAGTCTTCCTCACATCAATAGGTGTCAGAAATCCTTTATAATTCTTCTTTTATACATGTTGTTGCTTTGGCATCACAAATACGACTTCAATTGTTCTAAAGTTTACTTCACCTTTACTACTAATTCACTTCTCACTAAAATCCATCGGTACTCAAATCATCTTTATGACCGAACATCTCATCAACTTATTCATCAACAACATGTTCTACTCAACTTCGTTTCGACCAATCGCGGTAGTAACCATTCCTATTCAACAAGCTTCACGCTTCCTTAACCGAATTTGGAATATCTCCTAATAGGATCACCTATACTGTATTTAAAACTCTCCCATAGGGTAGAGCATAATTTCGCCTCTTCGTAGCCGCAAACGGCACATTAATCCGACACTCAGAACTCAAGATATGAATTTCCAACGTTATCCGAAATACAACATCGACATCATGCAGCGACACTCTATACGATATCTCCAAAACTCCTCAAATGGTACACTTAATTCCTAAAATTGATCCTGAATAAACCTTTAATTACTCCTTCAATCCGCTCAACTCTGACACTAACGTCCCGTGTGGTACCAATAAATAAGTCTAGTTCTAAGAACAAGTGTAGCTGCAAACTTCACTTCTTTCCAATATCATCCTGACACAATTAAATATGTTACAGCTTCTGTAACCATTATTATAATATATTTTATCATGTTAGATTTCTAACGCTTCAAACGGAACTCAAATCGGATGTTCAGAGCTCCAGTTATGAATTTTTGAAGTTTCAAAACGGTTCAGCAACTTTCCTGCATTTTGCTTACGGAAATTCCACTCCGAAACTCGTCCTCTTGAAATCAAACACATTCTAAACAGCCCCTTATCATATCTCTTCGCTTCCAAACATTCTTATAACTTGAGCAACACATTCCATTGCCGAAGTTCGATTTCTGAAACATCATGACAACAATCCTCTTTGCAAACTTGCAACTGAACCTCTTCCGAGAAGCATGGCTTCTCCCCCATCTCGCTCAAACCAACTCCTGCAACAAAACAAGCAAGTATCGACAATTATTTGCTCACATGTCGCATACCAAGGGATAATACGCCGACAGTATTCAATTGTCGCGCAACTCAACTGACTCGACAATTGGCCGAACGGACCGACCTGCTCTGATATCACTATTGTAACACCGTTCTAAACCCCGCGGTAATTATATAAAAATTCAGAGTAAAACATAAAAACAAGGGTGCCACAATTCAATTTAAACCAATTTATTCATAAGTCATTTGTCATGCTACACTTAGGAACAAATCATCATATTATCATAATCATGTTTCTACACAACAGAATATTCATCATACAGATAAGCATAACATCATCTATGCGATATCCCACAAAGTTAATACAATAACAACAGACTAGAGTATCCTCATAGATGTTGCACCCCAAAATTTGCCCTCTTTCTCCGTACTATAAGTTATGAGCGATGTTTATTTCGTCGCTTAAAAAGCATGAAAAATAATAAAGAGCGCCAAGCGAGGATGAATTTTGTCAGGTTAACGTATCTTATGAGTTGAATGGCAAGAGGCGTAAAGATAGTGTTATGATCGAGGTTAATGATGGTGTTTGTGCCTTCGTTGCAAATGGAATATGGATTGAAGAATTGAATTGGTACTGGTTCATGTTATTGATTCAAACGGTTCAAATTATTCAAAGGACTAGTTTTGTTCAAAGCACGCAAAGTTTGAAAGATTTGTTCTTTTGAAAGTAACTAACAAGACTTGTTCATTCGAATCATTGGAAGACATAATTCGAGTTCGGATATTATTCGAAGACTTAAATACAAATATCATTCACATTCATTCAAGTATCCATTCAAATTCAAGAAAAATACATACATCCAAATCCGTTCAAATTTAAGGAAAATGCATACAGTTTGTTACAAAAATTGAGTTACAAAGGATAAGTTGCAAAAGATAAGTAAGTGGTCATCCTAAAATCCATTTTACTATGCTAATCTTCAAATTCTTCGACCTTCAAATTTGCCCCATGTGCGAGAATACCATGACATGTCTTAAGCGGTGAACCACAAAACCGCAGCCTGCATACTTTATCCAAACCTGTTGCAAATGATTCAAAGGGAACCACATCAGTAGATCATCAAGAAACCAGTTCGGTTTAGCAGAAAATGGCAAAAAAAGAAGAATTCATAAAAACCAAATTTCACTGGCAGCAAAAGGGGAGAGGTAACAGAATGTAAAAAAAACTGGAAGCTCTCTTGAATCTCTCTCTCGATTCTCCCTCCATCAATATCATCTTCAACCTTTCCCCAATCTTGACTCTCTCCATTCACCTTGAACAACAGAAAAATCTCCAGAAAATCTTTATCGCATCTTCAATCTTCAAGAATTCTTCAACCGAACCCTCTCAAGAAAATCACCAGAAAAAAACTCAGAATCAATATCATCTTCAATCAACATCAACAAGCTCAATTCAATACATCACAATAACAATCTCTAACAGAATCAAAAAAGAGGAACGAACCTGTGACTGAAAAGATAACCGATTCTTCATCCTCCCTGCGCCTTCATCATACAGAGTTCACGCCTCTTCATCATTCACGATCACATCACGTTCATCATCTCCAATCAATCTCCAATAATACTCTTCAATTGAGAACTTCAACGCGTTTCGTCGATATCGTCTTTGCAAGTTCCAACGGACCTTGTTCTTCACCGCAACATTGCAATATCATCCCCGATCCATCATTCTTCGCACTTCATAAAATAACCACCGCTTCAACAGAACCTCATCCACCACCGTAACCTTCTTCATCACCTCCCCAATCCAAATTTGAGTCAACCGCCATAGCCACTTCAGATTGCTACTTCTGCAGATCCTTTGATCTTCACATCACTTCGCAGATCAATTACCGATCATCAATTATCAATTACCGATCATCAATTATCAAGAACCTTCTTCAACACAACTTCAATCTCCAATCATCAATTACCGAATTCGCGTCATCATCTTGCATCATTCACGAGCAACGAGATTCAACAATCACCAAAACAATACTCAATCCACCGTTTCACGCATCTTTAACCTTTGAATCAAAAGCCGAAGCAGGAAAAGATGAAACCGGAGACGAAAGAGGTTGAGATGGAGAGAATCGAGAGTTTGAGAGCGGAGATCCGAAGGAGATGAGAGAGAAACGAGAGATTGAGATGAGAGACGATTGAGAGAGGAGGCTGAGATGAGAGTGTTATGTTCATTTGTGAGGATTAGCGGCGGCGAGAATCGATCGGAGAGAGTGAGCCGCACCGTCGTGTTCGCTGAGAAGGATAGAGAAGAAGAACGTTCAAGTAACAACCCTAATCCCTCTTTCAATTTTTCTGATTAACTGGAATTAATGATTAATTAGCATAAGGTTTGATTTGGTTAATAAATCTGTTAATCAAATGCTAATCAAAATCTGATGTGGATCAGAACAATATCCTTTAGGCCACGGTTTGCTGTTCATACTCCCTCTAAGCCCATCCTCACACCATTTTTGACACCCCAAAGATCTTAACAAAAATTTGAATGGACTGAATAATCATCTTAGGGCCATCACCGAATTGCTGTGTACACCTCAAATAAGCCCGTTGCACCTTCATTTTTAGTGCTAAAAAACTGTAACAAAAAAAACTGATCATTGGGCCTCTTACAAAATTGTTGTTCACACTCCATTGAGCCCACGCACTCTTCATTTTTTTGGTGCTCTAAATTGAACAAAAACTCTGGTTGGGCCCTGCGCCCCATTTTATTGACTGCACCATGGTTTTTCACATTAAACCCCCCTGGATCCACTTCTTTTCATGTTAGGTTTAGAATTTCTTATAGTTTTGTTGCCATATTTTTCTTAGTGAAAAAGGTTGTAAAAACATGTAATAAAAATCATTTGTGTGTTAGTTTTTAGGTAATAAAAATGCTATAGAATTAATAGTCTTGTTGATAGATTTTAGCATGATAAAAAAGAATAAAAACATGTATTCTTTTCTAGTTATTAGATTTTTGTTTTCTATATTTATTCTAAGTGATAAAAAATATCTTTTCCTTGTTAGAATTTAGATGTTTTGTACATAGTTTTATTCAAATTTCTTTGTTGAAAATGCCATAAAAAACAATTTAATCTTGTTAGATTTTATTTTAGAATTTACTTAGAATTTAACTTCTATTATTTTCTATGGCGGGTGCATGTCTCCTTGTTATTACTGATTTGATTGTTGAGATGTGCGAGGTACTTCGAAAGAGACTTCGATTGAGATTCAACTTGCTCCGTGTTCCACTTTATTGTGGAACACGAATTCACTTTGAGTGCGATTTGACTTGCTTCGTGTTCCACTTTATTTGTGGGACACGAACCTATTTCCGATGCCAGTTACCCGATCTCTCATTCATTGAGATGTATATTCCTGCATTGTCTGGCTTGTGTTCTCTTGCAGGTTGCCTGTGTGGTTATGCTCGACGGGTACCACATGTCGCTCGTGATTTATTTTCACGACGACGCTTTCTGACTCGCTTTGCTTGATGATGGCTTACGCGAAGTATTTCGGACTTCTCTGCTTACGCTTGCTAGCTCATTGCGGATTTTCTATCCGTTCGGTATTGTCTCCCATTTCATTTTATTTCTCTTGCACTTTATCGCTTTCTCGCATCATCCTATAACATGAGAAGTAGGACCTAGACATGCATCTGGCCAAGCCCTCGAAAGAGGCTCTGTTTTTGTTGGTGTGTTTACATTTGTGCTTTGCGGCAGGGAGTCACGGTGTAATAAGTCCTATATGGCACTCCGTTAAGTCCTCATGGAAGGCACGCGGAAAGGGTTAGCAATCAACCCCCGCCTAGTCTCATCGAGTCCGTTCATTATGCGCACGCTACGCGTGACTCGCTTCTGAACCTGCACAAGATCTTGTTATCGAGTATGTCAGGAAAAGGGTTCATGCAGCCGGACCCCCGCCTTTCCTATAGCTCGCGTCGCTCGACGTTGATGCTCGGTGTACGCACGCACCGTTTTCCTTTACGATCCGTGACGGCTTGGTTGCTGAGAGGGGTCCGCCCTCTTGTCTATGGCCCGATCATTTTCACGAGGTCTAATGCTTGGTTGACTTGGGTTGAGCTGCTCCCCTTGGCTATGGAGAGACCGCTTTTCTACCATTCGGTCAGTACCGTTGGTTTTGTTTGCTTCACGAGCGGATGCTCGTTTGTGTGATATTATTGTGTGCTTCCCCTTTTTTCTCGTAGGTTGTTAGCTTAGCTTAGATTTGCACCCTTTGTATGATAACATTAGGTAGCAAGCTTTCCCCCTTAGCTTAGGTCTTCCTCATGCATTCTTTAAAACACAAACCACACTCTTTCATTTTCTTTTCTTAAGAGCTTGTTATTTCCGCTCCATTCCCAGCATAAGCCTCCAAAGGTCGAGCAGCGGAGTGTGAATGTAACTCGTTCACCTAAAAAACACAAAACAAACAAAAACTAGTTAGCCGAGCTACGGTAGCTCTGATTCTGCAAAACAGATACGTAGGCAGCGGGGTAGGGCCCGTGCGAGCACAATCCTTTCTTTTCCCTACATTCTGCGTTCATTTTAGTCCAGATTAGCGTAGTTTGCTTACACACCCATAGATTTAGACATTAGCGTGGATACCATCGAGTACGATGGGCGCGTGGTGTGCTAACACCTTCCCCTCGCGTAACCGACTCCCTTACCCTTTTTCTCTGGTCGTGAGACCGTTGTTTTGTTTTGTGGTTTGCTGGCATTCCCTTCCTTTTCAGGATAAATATGTTAGTGGCGACTCTGTTAATTTTCGTGGTAGCGACAATAGACTCTAGACTAGTGTTAGGAGTGAATTAGTAGTGTTTTCATTTGTCAAATTAACTACCTTTTGAGCTAGAAGTGAACATATCTTGTGCTTTTTAAGGATTTTATAGTTAGAATTGAACTTGAGAGGTTCAATGCTAATTGTAGAACAACTTGCGTCACTTTGGGTGTTATTTCTGCAGATATTGAAGTTAAAAAGCAAAGACAAAGAAACATGCAGGCGTAGAGGCTCTGAAGAAGAGAAATCACAAAGAAGTGGGATAAAGTAAAGGCCAAGCCGCGCCAATCATGGGCAAGACGCGCCAAACCCTCTGACGTGGGTTCGCGCCGCGCCAGTACTGCCGAGCCGCGACAGCTGCGTTACAAGGACAAATTGTTATAAATAGAAGCCCTAATCCTCATAAGAAGGAGATCTTTTGGTGAGCGAAATTCAGAGAGCAATCCTATTCCAGAGCAGCAGACAACTTCCGACGGAGAATTCAACATCAATTGAAGACATTCCCTTGATGAAGATGAACCCTGTAATACGGTGAACTGACTTTTATATCGAAATGTACAGTTAAGCATGAGTCGCCACCGACTTTTATTTTATCCAAATATTAGAAAGGCTAAAAGAACAGGAAAAACCTTTTAAATAAAATAGGGTTCGGGGGGTAATTATGCAAAAGGAAGGTGTAAGGCACCCTTTGCATCCATGGTTTTCCATGGGCTCTTAATTGCTTTGCTCTTTGTTTTCAGAAATGTAGAAGAAAAAGAATAGGGACTTTAGCTCGTAAATGAGCGTAGCCCGTTTGAAGGTTCATGAGAAAGAATATGAAAAATATTTTTAGAGCAAGGCAAAGCAATTAATGGCAATTACCTTACAGTTTGAAAAAGGAGTTCTTTTAGCCTTTCAGGGTGAAAGGGTCTATCTTTGCCATAAGTGGGCAGGAAGCCTTTCATTTGGAGGTTGAAGGGTCATCGAGAGTTCGTTCGCCATAAGACTGTCCCATGCCATAGGGAGGCAGGTAGTCTAAGGGAAGAACCAGAATAGCCTTTTCGTAGGCAGCCAGAGGATACCTCAGCCTTTTCGAAGGCAACTTCCGAGGGTCGAGATCATGTGTATCGAAGGCAGCATCATTAGGGACCATGATCTTAATCGAGGCAACATGGCTGAGGCATCCTCGTATTCGAGGGACTAGCTATTCTGCAAAAAACAAGGCAACAGGCAACAGGCAACAGAGAGGTTACCCCAGAAGTGTGCGTGTGTGCACCAATCATGTGATCAGTTTCAGATATTTATCTTATAGTTAAGTGATTCTAGATTCAATTCAAAGTTATCACTCCCTAAAATTACTAACCACAACAATTAATAATTAAAGCAATAACGGGAGAGGGAAATTGAAACCAGCGGAGGGAGAGGGAAAATGAAACCAGCGGAATAATAAACAATTAAGTCTAACATAAGTAATAATTAGGATTTAGGGTTACCGACTATGCGAATCTTTGGTGTTTGGCAAACCCTGAAAAAAGTTGAAAAACGACAAACAGAAATAGGGTGAGTTCGAAGGCAAACGCCACTAACCCTAAAAATAAAAAGATAAAGAAATTTAAAATAAATAGATAAATAAATAGGCACTTAGCTTCGAATTTGATCTGATATGGTTGGCGGGAATCCCTCGGGGTTGACCCTGAAAAATGGCAAAGCAAAGGCAAAAAGTGAATGTAGGCAAGACAAACCCTGATTTAAAAGGAAACAAAATAGACTTTAAAATAATAATTAAATAGAATACTTAGCTTCGGATCTTGATCAGGCGCGTAGTCGGAAAACGTCTGATAAACCCTAAAAATAAATGCACAAAGAAATATTTTTTAGTGCAGGCACGTTCTTGTAAACCCTGATTTAGGGTATAAATTGACTAAGTTTAATAGGATAAATAAAATTGAATTAATTAATTATTGGTTTTTAACCTAATTAATTAAGTGAAAATAGGGTTTCGATTAAATCCTCTAACCCTAATATTTATTTAATCAAGTAATTAACTAAATAATTAAACAATTAAACAATCAAATTAGTTTAAACCCTTAATTACCTGAATTACTAATAATCAAATTAAATTAATAAATAATTTTATATATAAAAAAAGAAAATTTTTAGAAGAACTTTTATCAAAAAGAATTTTTTACTAAATAAAAATAATAAAAATAAATACATAAATAAACTATATTTAAAACATAATTATTGAATAACTAAAAATAAAAATTTAAAAAACTCAGCTCATGATTGGGTGTGATGAGCCTCTGGTAGTCCATCATGAGGAGGCGCCTTCAGCATCCTTGGATCTGGCCCTTGAACGATCTGACGGCTTGTGAGAGCTAGTGCATCATGCATACGCGCCAACCTGTGGCACTGGATTCTGTTGAGAACCCAAGAAAATAACAATTGTGAAAAAAAGAGAGGTTGCACGCCGCAACCAAGGATCGAACCCACGCTGATGGGGTTGCACTTCACACGCCTTACCAACTGCCCTATTAACATTCGTTGCTATTAATTTCAGCACTAAACTAAATAAAAAAAATGCCTGGATATTCAAAACCAAAGCGCGCCAGCCATCTTCTTCTTCCTTGCGAAGATCTGAAAAAAGAGGCACACTTTTGCCTACGGTTTATGTCCGTGGCCGTAGACCCTGCAACATCAAGAATACAATATATGCCATATAAACTCAAAGTGAAACCATGGTTGGCCTCGGTTTGATTTGGAGAATCCATCCATGGCCTTAATTTTGTCCAATTTCACCTGTAACAAGAATCCCTATTCTGAAACCCTAAAACTCATCAATGGTGAATTCTTCATGCGAGCAAATTAATGCAATTAATTTTCCAGAAACATCAAAAGCAACGAGATAAACACTAATATGCCATCTAAATTCATGTATGATGCATATAATAACGTAATCGAAGGAAAATAAGAGTGAGCAAACCGTGAGGTGTAAGGGAGCGTTCTTGATGCTTCCAAGCTTGAAACCGATTGGAGAACGGTCAGTGATACCTTAGGAATATGTTTGGATCCTTAAAACACCCTGACTCAACCTGCAAAATCAAGAATGATTATCAATTTTCCTTCAATTTGCATGAACTCGGTTACGGTCTTCTAGAGCCTGCAATCCTTCAATTGAATTCACGATTTTTTGGCAACGTGAATGGGGATTCTGTGCAGCCGAAAAACCTCCTCTTAGGGTCTGATCACCTTTGTGCCTTTATATTGCTTTGAATTAGGTTAGAATCATGGAATACAATCTTTGCAAATCAAGATTTTGATATTTGATTTTAGCAAGAATATTGAATCTTTCTCTTTTGGTTTTCAATCAAGCTTATACGATTCTTTCTTCCCAAAATCAGAATTTTATGACCTCTTTTTTATTATTTTTTTTCTTCAATTCATCACTTGTGATATATCCATTTATTTAATATTTTTAGTGATTTATTTAATATTTAAATGAATATAAATTCACATAAATACAAATAAAATCATAAAAAATAAAGTGATGGATTTAAAAGCTTCTCTTAGGGTCATGGGCTTTCTTGGAGGTAAGATTGGGCTTCTTCTTTTTGTACCTAAACACATTAGTAAGGGCAAACAAACAATATTAGTATAACGAATTAAAATGGTTTAATAGTTTTAATTTAAAATTCAATTTAAATTAAGATTGAGTTAAATATTAAACCCATAAACCACGATAATTAGTAAGTAAAACTACAACCATTAAATCATACACTAGAATAGAAACGCATAAAATGAACGTATGTATGAATAATTGCACAATTACGCAAATAATATGCAAAGCATAAACCCGTAGAAATAAAATCAGGAGGGCAAATTTTGGGGTATGACAAACCCTTCCATGAAATCTTGTGTGTTCTTCATGACTATGGAGAGCTAAACCCCATTGTGTTGAGTTTAAGGTAGTAGTTAACCTATGAAGATGCAATTACTTTGATTAATTCCTGTGAACAATTGTTTAAGTTTTATTATCAATGAAAAACCTTGCTTTTACTTTATATCATTGTTGAACTATCAATCGAGAGATAGGGTTTATACTTTTGCCTAGGTTTTTACATTGACTTGTTGATTAATACTCAGAGATGAGGTTTTTAAGAAGTTTTCATAAATCATCGTTATTCATTCCCTTTATCTTTATAGTTATTCTGAGAGATCGAATATCATACCGGTAGAGGTGGTTCTAGATTGATCATTAGACATAATATCATTTTTGAGGATGAATGAAGATAATAACTTAGATAATGTTCACATGTGGATTAATTGATTATTGTATATGAATAGGTTGATAAACCCTAGAACTCAACATATTCATTCACCATTGTTATTCAATCTTTAAGCTTTTATTCATTTAAATCTTATTTTATTAATTGCAATTCGAGATCACATAATCAAACCAATACTTTTCATGACTCATTATAAAGTAACTATAGAACGGCAGCAATATTACTCAGTCTCTGTGGATACGATATATTAGAAAATATTTATCCTAAAATACTTTCAACAAATTGGCGCCGTTGCAGGGGACTGTGTCAATATTGCACGCATTGCAATAGTTTTTATTTTGAGTTATTTCCATTAATCTGGTTGTTTCACGTGTTTGTTAGTTTTGCAGATTTAGTGTATGCACAGCAAAGTTTCCAGCGATCAACTTCTTTTTGATCCTGAGATCGAAAGGACCGCTAGGAGATTGAATAGCAAAACACGAAAAAGAGCAAGCATGGCAAAGGCAAGAGACAACGCAAATGCGACTTCGTCACAACCTTTAGAAACAATTGATGAGTCGTCTGAAGGATTTTATTTCCACGAACTGTTTGAAGAAGAGCAAGAAGCCATCATACAACCCACTGTTGTTAACATGGCCGCCACAGCTCCTTGTGCAAATAGTCCGCGTCTCAATCCTCAATTCGCAAGAACTTCCGCCAACGGGCAGACATCTGAATTGAAGACTGGTATTCTACAGTTCATCTGTGCAAGTCCTTTCACCGGATTGGACCATGAAGATCCATACACTCATCTGACTCGATTCTACGAGCTAGCAGGTACTACAGGTGTAGCTCAAGCAGAGGAAGAGACTTTATTCAAAAGGTTGTTCCCACATTCCTTGCTATCAAAGGCTAAGGACTGGTATCTCGATCAACCTGGAACAGTTATGACTGATTGGAATACTCTAGAAGAAAAATTCTTGGAACGGTTTTACTCTCAAAACCGATTCTTTGATGCTAAAATAGAAATTGCGGTATTCTCTCAAGGTAGTAATGAATCACTGAATGAAGCTTGGGAAAGATTTAAAGCCATGCTGAGAAAGTGTAAGGGGCACGGATTTGCGGAAGTCGATCAAATTCACATGTTCCGCAACGGTCTTACACCTACTAATAAGACACTATTGGATGCCATAGTTGGTGGCTCGTTAATGTCCAAGACAACTGCGGAAGCAATTGAGATAATCGAGAGAATGGCTTTGAATGACCGACAAAGTAATCATGAACATACTGTCAAAGATAAGAAGCCGGGGTTGTTGGAGCTAACTAATAATGATGCTTTACTTGCTCAGAACAAACTGCTAACTTCACAAGTGGAGCTTCTGACACAACAAATGTCCAAACTTCCACAACAAATCAAAGAGCTTAATGGAGTTTCAAATTCACACCAAGTTGCCAAGTGTGAGTTATGCAAGGGAGATCATCAAACTGGATTTTGCCCACGAGTCTTGGCAGAAGAAGTGAACTATATGAACTACAACCAAGGACCAAGGAAAAATCAATACCTGTTAGGTGCCAAATTGTGTTTATATTTAGTTTAATTAATGGCACCTTTCGACCGTTTTTATCGGATATTCGTACAATTCCCTGAAGTTTTAGATAATTATTTATAGTTTATAATATTAAGCTTTCATTTTATGTTAATATGTGTTTTAGTTATGATTTTGTAGGTTTTAGCCAATCTTGGGGAAGTTTGGAGCTTGTTTTGAGCTTTGCAAGAGAGTGCCTGGCAGAAGTAAGCGCGCGTCGCGCGGAGATGTGGGCGCGTCGCGCCCTGGGCAAGATATTTTGGAGCTTCAAAGCAGAGAGTTGCGCGCGTCACGCGCATGGGCGGTTTAAATTTCTTAAGTGTATTGGCGCGAAGCGCGCTGAAGGGCGCGACGCGCCCTGGACAGAAAATGTTTTTTGTATATAAAGAGTAATTCTGATTTTTTGGGTGTGGACCTTTTTCTTAAGAGCTAAAAAAACCCTAATCACTGTAGCAAACTAAGAATTGAAGATTGGAAGCCTTGATCGTCGATTATTCGCCTTTGATGCTTGTTGATCTTCATCCTTTACTTCTTGAGCAAGCTACCATTTTCATGGATAGCTAAACCCCTTTTGTATCAAGATAAGATGTAATCTTCCTAGCTTTTTGTATGTTTTTCTTGTGAATATATTATGTATGAACAGGTGATGATCAATATAGATGGTTTAGTTTGTTTATTAAAGCTTTTTCTTTGGTATAAGTGTTTGAGACATCAATATTTGTATCTAGATCTAACTTTATCATCTATCAAACTATAAATTGCAGACATGGATTTAGCGTTTGATGTTTACTTAGTATTGGTTTTAAAACGTTATTTGTATTGTTTAAACGGTGGAGAAATCGTCGGTTACACAATACGGTAAATCTAACTATATCGTTGCGGACACGGACGATATAGGCGTCGATACGTAATTATGTTGATCGTTACCATGTTCATATACGTATATTTATAAGGAGACATACAAATTTAGGTCGATGAAATCGAATCTTGATACATTTTCTTTAACTTAGAACTCTCATTAATTTACTCTTTGCTACTAAAAGAATTGAATGATCTTTTGCAAACCTAAAACTAAAGTAACATTAACTCAAGACAAAATAGGCTATAGAACGGCGGTGATATCGCAATAATCCCTGTGGATACGATAATAACGAAAAGTACACCACAATACTCTTTCAACAAAATGGCGCCGTTGCCGGGGATTGTTGTTTAGATATTGCAAGCATTGCAATAGTTTGTTTTGAATTGAGTCTTATAATTAATATCTTGTTTCTAAATTTATTTTCCTTGTGTTTGTTAATTTGCTTGGTTAGTTTTTCAGATAACAGTTTATGCGAGGACGTGTACCTGCAGATCAACTCCTTTTTGATCCTGAGATTGAGAGGACTGCTCGTAGAGAGAATAGCAAAACTCGTAGGAGGAGACAACTAGCTAGGGAAAGAAGACAACAACAAGAGGCATCTTCTTCTTCAACTCCGGTTGAAAACTTAGTTGAGGGAGAAATGGCAGGAGAGATCCCTAATGTTCCAGTTCGAGGGCCTTGTGTTAATAGCCCTCGACTCAATGCACAATTTGCTCGTGATCAGGCCAATGGAAGAAACTCCGAGATGAAGACGGGGTTACTTCAATTATTATACCAAAATCCATTCACAGGGGCAGATCACGAGGATCCATTTACTCATCTAACAAAGTTCTACGAGATCGCCGGAACAATTGGTGCTCCGGAAGACCAAGAAGAACAGGTGTTCAGGAGACTTTTTCCTCATTCCTTAATTGGAAAAGCTAAGGAATGGTACCTTGATCAACCAAATAATGTCATGACAAATTGGAACGAGTTAGAAGAGAAGTTCTTGGATCGGTTCTTTCCTCACAATAGGTTCATGGAAGCGAAAACTTCTATTGCGGTGTTCTCTCAAGGTTCGAATGAATCTCTCAATGAAGCATGGGAGAGGTTCAAGTCCATGGTTAGAAAGTGCAAAGGTCATGGGTTTGATGAATTGTCTCAAATCCATATCTTTAGGAATGGACTCCAACCTCAACCAAAAACTCTTTTAGATGCTACCGCGGGTGGTTCGTTGATGTCAAAAACAGCTGCTGAAGCAATTGCTATCATTGATAGGATGGCTTTGAATGATCATCAAGGGCAACACAACCGTAGTGCATTGCAAAGAAAACCGGGAGTTCTTGAATTGAATACTAGTGATGCAATACTTGCTCAAAACAAGTTATTGACACAACAAGTAGAATTGCTCACTCAACAAATGTCAAAACTCCCTCAACAAATCAAAGAGATAAATGGGAGCCCTTCTAAAAATCAACATGTGATGTGTTGTGAGTTGTGTAGGGGTGACCATCAAACAGGTTTTTGTCCTCCACCGGGTGAAGAGGTGAATTATGTGTCTAATCCTAATCAAGTTTATGGTGGGAGACAACAACAACAACCTTACAACAATAACCAAGGTTACCAACAAAGAGGTAATCAAGGTTATCAACAAGGATGGAGGCCGGAAGCGGGCCCGTCGAATCGTCAAAATCCTTATCAAGGCGGTTACAATCAACAACCTCAACAAACAAAGCTTTCAATCAAGGACACTCTTAGCCAATTCATGCAATTGCAAATTGCAAGCCAAAAGAGTACGGATGCCGCAATAAAGAACCTTGAAACTCAAGTCGGGCAATTGTCAAAGCAACTTGCCGATCAAAACAAAGGTCCTTTTCCGGCTACTACACAAGAAAATCCTCGTGAGCATTGTAAGTCAATTCTAACTCGTAGCGGTAGAAATATTGATATGGGTGTAGGAGAAATAGTTGAGGAGGAAATTTTTGAGAGTGAAAAAGATAGGGTGATTGAAGTAGAAAAAAATGTTGAGGGTGATTTAGTTGAAAATGAGAAAGAGAAAGAATTAGTGGAAAAAGAAACTCTTGAGAAAGTTGTAGAAAAAGAGAGAAAAAAATTGAGTGTGAGTGAAAAGGGAAAGAAGAAGGTGGATGATTCTATACAAGTGAAGAAATTACCTTACCCTCCAGGTCCGTCAAAGAAAGAAGATGCAAAGCACTATGCTCGGTTCTTGGATATTTTTAGCAAGTTGCAAATTAATGTTCCTTTTTCCGAGGCATTAGAGCAAATGCCGATGTATGCAAAATTCATCAAAGACATCATCACTAAGAAGAGAAGATTCTTGGATCCGGAGGTAGTAACGGTGAGCTCTTGTTGTAATGCGTTAATTCAACGCACTACTCCGATAAAATCAAATGATCCTGGGCGGGTAACCTTACCGGTGTCTATTGGAAATGTTCACATAGGCAAAGGTTTGGTAGATACCGGTTCTAGCATTAATTTGATCCCATTGTCTATGGTGAGAAGATTAGGAATCAACGATTTGAAGCCGACAAGGATGACGTTATCATTAGCGGATAAATCCACAGCTCATCCTCATGGAGTTGCGGAAGACTTGCTTGTAAAGGTTGACAAATTTTGGTATCCTGTTGATTTTATTGTCATAGACATGGAAGAAGATCCTGAGATTCCATTGATCTTAGGAAGGCCTTTTATGAAGACGGCCCGAATGATGATAGATATTGATGATGGCTTAATGAAATTAAGGTACCAAGATGAAGAATTATGTCTTGATCTCTTTGAAGCCATCAAGCATCCTAGTGATGAGGATGATTGTTTTAGAATCGATGCTACCGAAAGGGCTATTATGAAAGTGGAGAATCAAATGCACTTGTCGAATCCTCTTGAGAAGACTTTAATGGAAGCTCTCGAAGTGCTCACCAAAGATCAAGAGAAGGAAATTGAAGATTGCTTGAGAAATTTAGAGGCTTGTGAGGAGATGAATCCATTTGAAACTCAAATTGAAGAGTTGAAGGATGAACCTAAAGTTGAAGAGCAAAAGGTGGAGTTGAATGTGTTACCGTCTCACTTGAAATACGTGTTTCTCGGTGACAATTCTACTAAGCCGGTTATCATTAATAGTGGTTTGTCTAACAAGGAAGAGCATCGATTGAAGGAAGTGTTGACAAAGAATCAAGAAGCAATAGGATGGGTTTTATCCGACTTGAAGGGTATTAGTCCGGCCTATTGTATGCATAAGATTATGTTAGAAGATGATTTTCGGCCCGTGGCACAACCTCAAAGGCGATTGAATCCAACCATGAAAGAAGTTGTTAGAAAAGAGGTTGTGAAGTTATTAGAGGCGGGGATGATTTATCCCATCTCCGATAGCGAATGGGTGAGCCCGGTGCATGTGGTTCCTAAGAAGGGTGGATTGACGGTAGTGAGAAATGAGAAGAACGAGTTGATTCCTTCGAGAGCGGTGACCGGGTGGCGTATGTGTATTGATTATAGGAGGTTGAACCAAGCAACAAGAAAAGATCACTTTCCATTACCTTTTATGGATAAAATGTTAGAGAGGTTAGCCGGAAGAAATTTCTATTGTTTCTTGGATGGTTATTCGGGATACAATCAAATATCAGTGAATCCGGCGGACCACGAGAAAACTGCTTTTACTTGTCCTTTTGGCGTTTTCGCATACCGAAGAATGCCATTTGGACTATGTAATGCTCCTGCAACATTTCAAAGGTGCATGCAAGCTATCTTCTCAGATTTGATCGAGAAAAGCATTGAGGTTTTCATGGATGATTTTTCTGTGTACGGGTCGTCATTTGACTTGTGCTTAAAGAACCTTGATGTGGTAATGGAGAGATGCATTGAAACAAATTTGGTTCTCAACTGGGAGAAATGCACTTTCATGGTGACGGATGGGATTGTTCTTGGCCACAAGGTTTCTTCAAAGGGGCTTGAGGTCGATCCGGCAAAAATTGAAGTTATTGAAAAGCTTCCCCCTCCGGTGAATGTGAAAGGCATAAGGAGCTTCTTGGGACATGCTGGGTTCTATAGAAGATTCATCAAGGATTTCTCCAAGGTCGCAAAGCCTTTGAGTAATTTGCTCAACAAAGGTATGGAATTTAATTTTGATGAATCATGTCTAAAAGCTTTCCTAGAACTTAAAGCAAATTTGACCACCACACCCATAATTGTCGCTCCTAATTGGTCGCTTGAGTTTGAACTCATGTGCGATGCGAGTGACTATGCGGTTGGTGCGGTCTTAGGCCAAAGGAAGAACAAACAATTCCATGCTATACATTATGCGAGCAAAGTTTTAAATGAGGCACAGGTTAACTATGCCACTACCGAAAAAGAATTGCTCGCAATTGTATTTGCATTGGAAAAGTTTCGCTCTTACCTCATTGGTTCTAAAGTTGTGTGTTATACTGATCATGCCGCAATCAAATATTTTCTTACCAAGCCTGATTCAAAACAAAGGCTTATTCGGTGGATTCTTTTGCTTCAAGAATTTGATCTTGAAGTGAAAGATAAGAAAGGTACAGAAAATTTGATTGCGGATCATTTGTCTCGGTTAGTGAATACCGAGGTGACAAACAATGAAAAAGAGGTGAGGGAAGAATTCCCAGATGAAAAACTGTACATGGTACAAGAAGTTAGACCCTGGTTCGCAGATATGGCTAATCATAAAGCATCTGGCTGGATACCGGAGGATCTAACTTGGAATCAAAGAAAAAAGTTTTTAAACGATGCTAATTTTTATGTTTGGGATGATCCTCACTTGTTTAAGTTGAGTAGTGACAATCTTTTGAGAAGATGTGTCGCGGATGAGGAGGCAAAAAGCATTTTGTGGCATTGCCACAATTCGCCTTATGGTGGTCATTTTAATGGTTTGCGTACGGCCACAAAAGTCCTTCAATCGGGATTTTGGTGGCCTACTTTGTTCAAAGATGCTTACCACCATGTTGCCTCATGCGACAGTTGTCAAAGAACTGGTGGAATAGGGAAAAGAGAGGAAATGCCCCTCCAAAGTATTGTAGAAGTTGAGGTATTCGATTGTTGGGGCATTGATTTTGTTGGACCATTCCCTTCCTCAATGTCAAATGAATACATCTTGGTAGCTGTTGATTACGTGTCTAAGTGGGTGGAAGCGATTGCTTCACCCAAAGCGGATGGTAAGACCGTGATAAAGTTTTTGAAGAAAAATATATTTTCGCGGTTTGGCTCGCCAAGAGTGATAATTAGTGATGGTGGATCTCATTTTTGTAATGCTCTGCTTGAAAAAGTGTTGGAGCAATATGGAGTAAAGCACAAGGTAGCTACTCCATATCATCCACAAACTAATGGGCAAGTTGAGAGGACCAATAGAGAGATTAAGAAAATTCTTGAGAAAACTGTGTCTAGCTCTAGGAAGGATTGGTCAATGAAGTTAGATGAAACCTTGTGGGCGTATCGGACCGCTTTCAAAGCACCGATCGGTCTTACACCATTCCAAATGGTGTATGGTAAAAGTTTCCACCTTCCCGTAGAACTAGAGCATAAGGCATATTGGGCCTTGAAGCTTTTGAATTTTGACCACAAGTTGTGTGGAGAGAGAAGAAAAATCCAACTTAATGAGTTGGAAGAGATGAGATTGCATGCCTATAAGTCCAATTCGATTTACAAGGAAAAGACCAAATTCTATCAAGATAGTAAGGTTAGAATGAAGGACTTTAAGGTAGGGCAATTAGTTTTACTCTTCAATTCCCGGTTAAGACTTTTCCCGGGAAAGTTGAAGTCTAAATGGTCCGGACCGTTTTTGGTCAAAGAAGTGAGAAGCCAAGGGGCTATTGTGATAGAGGACCAAAAATCAAACCAAGAGTG
The DNA here is from genome assembly GCF_029867415.1 of Vicia villosa. NCBI lineage: Eukaryota > Viridiplantae > Streptophyta > Magnoliopsida > Fabales > Fabaceae > Vicia > Vicia villosa. Next base: position 120,795,723 of record NC_081184.1, on the reverse strand, counting down.
GGTAGTAAATGGTCAGAGGTTGAAGGTGTATCGAGGAAGCGATTTTAATCGTGAAACTTGCGTTTTATCGTTTGGCGATCCTTGATTGCCTTTGACCGTCGAGCTGACCGACGTTAAACAAAGCGCTCTTGGGAGGCACCCCAAGTTGTATATATTCACTTGTATTTGTGTTCTTTTTGCAGGTGGGATTTTTGAGTTGTCGTCGAGCCAGAAACGATCTACCGGTATTTTTGGGCGTGCTGAAACAATGCAGTTTTTCTGCTGTTTCTGGTGTAGCGCGCGTCGCACCCATATGCGCGCGTCGCGCGCTATGTGAACTCAAGGACCCCTTCCAGGCAGAGATGAGGGCGCGTCGCGCCGAGTCTGCGCGCGTCGCGCGCTGTACATATTTTTGAAAAAAAAATAATTTTGATTTGGGCCCACCCATGCTGGGCCCGACCCGGTTTCGTGGGCAGAGTGTGTTAGCTAGGGTTTTGGAGGTCTTTGCCTCCATTCCACCCTTTCTCCTCTTTGTTCCAAGAAAAGAAAGAAACACAACACACACTTGTTGCATTTCCTCAATAATTTCGTCACTCCACTGTCATCAATCATCAAAGGTTTGTCTATCTTCTTCTCTATTTCCATTAATTTAAGTTTTAGTTGTTAGGTTTTTAGATTTAGGAATATTTTGAATAATTTTGAAAAACTAGGGTAGAAAACAATCGTTTGCTGTATCTTATGCTTTCTGGAACCTTTGGAAGGGAGGAGAAGCTTGTCTCCTCTTCTGTTTTGCATATTTCTGAAGAATTTTTCTGGGTTTCGCAGAGCGCGCGTCGCGCCCTGTTCAGCGCGCGTCGCGCCCTGGGTTCATCTTTGAAATTTTTTTTATGTTGTTTAAGGTGTAGATAGGGTCTGTTTTGTGATTGATGATGACTGTGGATTGATATAGGCTATTAAAATAGAGGTTATGCTAACTTTGTTTCAATTTGTGTGTTTTGTTTTATTTAATTTGTGCAGGAATGGCACCCTTTTTAAAGAGAAAGAAGACTGGTTCTGGTGAGGGATCTTCCTCACAAGCTGGCAGGTTTGATCGGACGAAGTTTCTAGGTCCGGAGCAAGAGGCGAGGTACCATGAGCTTGAAAGCCGCGTTGTGTGGAGTGAACGAACTGTGGTTCCTATTGACCACGGCCTCTTCCAAAGGGCGTGGACTGCTTTGTCTGAAACATGCTGGGACAAGTTGTTCACTCCACCAAAATTCTATCAGGTGGAAATTGTCAGAGAATTCTACGCAAACGCCTTGCCTCCGAGCGGTTGGTCAGGTACTGAAGCTTACCCGTTTAAAACATGGGTGAGAGGTAAGGCCATTGATTTTAGCAAAGAGGCTATTTTTGATTTTCTGGATAACCCTCTTGCTTTGGTAGAAGAATGCCAGTACCATCCCAGGTTGAACAGAGGAAACTGGGACGTGGAGAGTATTAGGGAGAGGATTTGCAGGACTGGTTTCACCTATACTCTGACTAAAGCTGGGCTTCCAAAGACTTTTACTCGTAGTCAGTTGACGGAGGAGGCTCAGTTGGTGACTTCGGTGGTCCTTTACAACATTAGGCCACGGAGTCACACTTCCTCCCTCACCATTGATACGGCAGGTTTGGTTCAGGGTATTTTGAATGGTGATAACATTGATGTGTCCAGGATTGTGGCGAACGAGCTGAAAAGAGTCGCCCTGAATGGGACTCTTCATGGAGATGGGGTGAAATGTAGGTTGATTTTTCCTGGTTTAATAATGGGTTTGTGCAGGAAGGTTGATGTCCGGTTTCCACCTGGTGGTAGGATTCCCATGGATGGTGTTATAGATGATATTTTTGCTAACAGGTACTGTTTGCCTGGAGGTCGTCCTTTTGGTGTTGCTGCTGGTGCATCTGACCTTCCCGATGCTTCTCAAGCTGTTCCGGTTGCTGCTGCACCGCCTGCTGGTCCACAGTATGGTGATGCAAGTGATTGGAACTATCAGATGCATATGGCGCATCAGAGAGCGTTTATGTTTTTGCAGGATTCTATCCGGCAGCTTTCTCTGCAGCAGCCTGTTGGTACCCGGGATGATCTATCTGCTTATGCTTCATGGCCTGAGGGCAGGCCAGATACTGAGGAGGGGATGGCTGATGCTGATGAGGATACTTCTGATGAGGAGTAGTTTTGTTTTACTGTTTTATTTTTATTGTTTTTAGTTTATGTTAGAACAATTTTTAGTTACTTTGTTTTTAATGTTTATAGTTTTGTTCCATCCTTTTGGATGAGGTACTTTGAAAGGCTAAGTTTACGCCTTTGGATAGTTAACACCTGTTGGTGTGGTTTTTATTTTATATAAGTTCAGTTTATTTTATTTTTGCATTTATTTATTTTTAAGTAGTTTATTTTAGTTTAGTGTTTATATTTTAGAAATAATGGTTTGATAAGTTGTCCTGATGATTAATTAGCTGGAACACGAATTTTTGTTGCCACGATGAATTTGGATGATGCAACACAATTTGAGTGGTGATGATATAAGTTGAAAACTGTACGCGCAAGGTACATCCTTTATCGTTTTATTTATCAAGTACCTTTGATTCTGATGCTTTTAATTGTACAAATTAGTTGTCATTAATTTCTGTGGATAAAATTAGTTCAATTGTGAATCACTTTAGCCTAGCTGTAGTTGTGAGGAGACTTTCCATTGTGTATATATATAAATTGTGCTGGATACCAGCAATGTGCGTTTTAACTCGTTTTTATTATGATTAATCTTGCATTATTATTAAATTGTGTTAAGCATGAAAGTGATCAAGGCGTTTTGTTCTGCACTATGAGAAAAACTTCCAATCCAAATGTAACCTACCCGGTGAGTGTGTGAGTTTTTGCTAACCACTTTGAGCCGTTTGCCAAGATTCTTATCGGTTAAGCTTATGTTGTATATAGATCTCTATACCGATTTTTGATAGAATCTTGATGACTTTCTTTTCTTTCTACCTAGAACTGTTTCCATTTGATATGATAAGGATTGATTCCTTTTTGCCTTAGAATAGGGAGCATTCTTAGTAATGTCTTGGTAATATACAAGTTGGGGAGAATAAAATAAAGGTGTACATTGGTGAGGATAAATCAAAAGATAGTGCTCAAGGGGTATATATATTTATGTATATAATAAAAAAAAAATAATAATAATAATAATAATATAAAAAAAAAAAAGAAAGAAAAGAATTATGTGACCCTTGAGCAAGTAATGAAGAATGTGGTGAACTTGGTTGTTTAGGCTGTGATAATTGAATTTGAATGCTCTCTTAGGTTTTGACACTTTCGTTTCAATGGCCGTGAGATATGACACTTCCTTGTTAACCAAGCCAAGCTACAACCCGAAAGTCCTTAGTGATTCATGCTTATACACTTTTTATATGTCTTATGCTTAGATGAGTTTATAATTAATTCGGTATGTTTGCGTCATTGTCTGGTGAGTGTTAGGATCCTCCATTTTTGTTCTCTCAGTAGAGAAATACGTAGGTGTGATTCATTCTTGAACTTCTTTTGCTTTGTGGAATTTCTGACATAGAATTTGTATATAGGATTAGCATTGTTATCATGGTACTTTGATGAAAACTGGTAAGGATTGATCTTTGTGTACTTTTGGAATTTGAACCATTCAATTGTTCTTGTTTCTACCTTGTTGTTTCATTTGTGATATTTTGTGTTCCCGGTAATTTATCATTGTTTTGTTTGAGGACAAACAAGAGTTTAAGTTGGGGAGAGTTGTTAGGTGCCAAATTGTGTTTATATTTAGTTTAATTAATGGCACCTTTCGACCGTTTTTATCGGATATTCGTACAATTCCCTGAAGTTTTAGATAATTATTTATAGTTTATAATATTAAGCTTTCATTTTATGTTAATATGTGTTTTAGTTATGATTTTGTAGGTTTTAGCCAATTTTGGGGAAGTTTGGAGCTTGTTTTGAGCTTTGCAAGAGAGTGCCTGGCAGAAGTAAGCGCGCGTCGCGCAGAGATGTGGGCGCGTCGCGCCCTGGGCAAGATATTTTGGAGCTTCAAAGCAGAGAGTTGCGCGCGTCACGCGCATGGGCGGTTTAAATTTCTTAAGTGTATTGGCGCGAAGCGCGCTGGAGGGCGCGACGCGCCCTGGACAGAAAATGTTTTTTGTATATAAAGAGTAATTCTGATTTTTTGGGTGTGGACCTTTTTCTTAAGAGCTAAAAAAACCCTAATCACTGTAGCAAACTAAGAATTGAAGATTGGAAGCCTTGATCGTCGATTATTCGCCTTTGATGCTTGTTGATCTTCATCCTTTACTTCTTGAGCAAGCTACCATTTTCATGGATAGCTAAACCCCTTTTGTATCAAGATAAGATGTAATCTTCCTAGCTTTTTGTATGTTTTTCTTGTGAATATATTATGTATGAACAAGTGATGATCAATATAGATGGTTTAGTTTGTTTATTAAAGCTTTTTCTTTGGTATAAGTGTTTGAGACATCAATATTTGTATCTAGATCTAACTTTATCATCTATCAAACTATAAATTGCAGACATGGATTTAGCGTTTGATGTTTACTTAGTATCGGTTTTAAAACGTTATTTGTATTGTTTAAACGGTGGAGAAATCGTCGGTTACACAATACGGTAAATCTAACTATATCGTTGCGGACACGGACGATATAGGCGTCGATACGTAATTATGTTGATCGTTACCATGTTCATATACGTATATTTATAAGGAGACATACAAATTTAGGTCGATGAAATCGAATCTTGATACATTTTCTTTAAATTAGAACTCTCATTAATTTACTCTTTGCTACTAAAAGAATTGAATGATCTTTTGCAAACCTAAAACTAAAGTAACATTAACTCAAGACAAAATAGGCTATAGAACGGCGGTGATATCGCAATAATCCCTGTGGATACGATAATAACGAAAAGTACACCACAATACTCTTTCAACAATACCCAAACCCTCCGCCGTATCAACAGAATTATCCTCCGAGGAATAGCAACCAAGGGTATCAGCAAAGACCCAACAATCAAGGGTACCAACAACAAACTTTTCAACCATACACTCAGCCACCGCAACAACAACAAGGAGGACAATCTAAGTTGGAAGAGACCATGAATCAATTCATGCAAATGTCAATGACAAGTCAGAAAAATCAGGAAGCAGCAATTAAAAATCTGGAAACTCAAGTCAGGAAACTGGCTAAACAAATTGCAGCTAATCAGTCAAATGCGACGTTCTCAGCCAACACTCAAGAGAATCCTAAAGAGCATTGTAAAGCAGTTGTGGCTAGAACTGGACAGAAAGGCGGTGAGAAGGAATTTGAAATTAATGGTACCGAGAAAGAGGATAATAATCGTACTGCAGAAGAGGAGGAAAATGAAGTCATAGTGAGCGATATGAATAAAGAGGCTGAAAAAAATAGAGTCGCGGCGCGCGAATACACAGTCGCTGCGCGCCAATGACAAAATAGCCAGCAGTGTGATTCCCAATCAACATCTCCCATATCCACATGCACCATCAAAAAAGGATCATTCTAGGCAGTATGCAAGGTTTATGGAAATTTTTAAGCAATTATAAATCAACATTCCATTCTCCGAAGCCATTGATCAAATGCCAAAGTATGCGAAGTTTATGAAGGATATTTTGACAAAGAAGAAGAGACCAGAAGAAGAAGAAGTAGTTGTACTTGATGCTCAGTGTAGTGCTATAGTCTCTCGTCTCCCTCAAAAAGCAAGAGATCCAGGACGAGTCACGCTCCCAGTCACGATTGGTAACCAGCACATTGGTAATGGATTGATAGATCTAGGATCAAGCATCAATTTAATTCCTCTATCAATAGTGAAGAGATTGGGAAATATTGAGATGAAGTCAACCAGAATGACCTTGCAACTAGCAGATAAATCCACCACTCTTCCTTATGGAGTCGCACAAGACATGTTAGTAAAGGTCGACAAATTCTTATTTCCGGTAGACTTTGTTGTGATTGATATGGAAGAAGATAAAGAGTCGCCTATCATTCATGGAAGACCATTCATGAAAACAGCCCGGATGATGATAGATATTGATGATGGTATCAAGAAACTAAGAGTCCAAGACGAAGAGGTATGCTTTAATCTCTTCGAAGCCATGAAACAACCTAAGGATAAAAGCGACTGCTTCCGGCTAGATGTCACCGAAGAGATAGCAATAGAGGTGGCCAGTGAGATACATCTCTCTAATCCGTTAGAAAGATCCCTTGTTGATTCATTTAATGTGCTGACTCAAGAGGAAGAACGGGAAATCGAAGGATTTGTGAAGGAACTAGAAAAGGGAGGAAGCATGAATGACAAGGATGGGAAAGTGGAGATATTAGACCCACCAAAAGAGGTGAAGGAAACTGTAATATGGTGAACTGACTTTATTTGAAATGTGCGGATAGCAAGAGTCGTCACCGACTTTTATTTTATCCAATAAGAAAGGCTAAAAGAATAGGAAAAGACCTTTTGAAAAGATTTTTGAGTTCGGGGGGTAAGTTATACACAGGGAAGGTGTAAGGCACCCTTTGTATCCATGGTTATCCATGGGCTCTTAATTGCTTAGCTCACTTTGTTTGTTTGAATTGTTTGAAAAGTGTTGTGTGTGAATTGAAAAATTTTGTTAAGGACTTTAGCTTGTAAATAAGCGTAGCCTTTTGAAAATGAAATGGAAAAAGAGATTTTGAATTTAGAGCAAGCAATTAGTAGCAACTACCCTAAGTTTTGAAATTTGTTCTTTTAGCTTTTCAGGGTGAAAGGATCTATCCATACCATGAGAAGGCAGGAAGTCTTTCAATTGGATGTTAAGGGTCATCGAGAAAATTATCGTTCACCATAAGACTGTCCCTTGCCATAAAGAGGGCAGGTAGTCTAAGGGAAGGATATAATAGTCATTAATCTTTTTAGGCATCATGCGAGGATACCTTAGCAATTGGGACAATCATCTTATTTTTCCGAGGCAGCATCGAGGGACTAGATGATTTTTATTCTTTAAGGCAACCTTGCTTTAGGTATCCTCGGAATCGAGGGACGTGACTATTTAGTACAATTAAAGGCAACAGGCAACAATAAGGCAACAGTATAAGGCAACAAGAGGAATCACCCTAAAGGTGCGTGTGTGGCACAATCACGTGGTTAACTTCGATGACATTTATCTTGTAATTAGTGATCTAAGTTATTTAGCAGGCTTGCACTCCCTAGAGTTACTAACCACAGCAGAAAAATAAAGGCAGAATTAAAAGTTCCTACGCTATTACAATAAACACCTGCGGGGATGGGGGGAATTAAAAGGCGAAGAAGATAAACCTAATCTATTACAATAAAACCCTTATAGAGTAACAGAAAATAAGAGTAAGCAAAAGTTAATTTACACATCTTTGAATGTCTTGATCTTCCTCGAACCCTTGATTGACTCTGAACATCTGAGAATTAAACGAAAAGTAATAGGGGTGAATGTATGTGGAATTCCTTGACATCGAAAATAAACCTTAATTTAACCTATAAGGCAAAAATTAAAATAAAATTTAAACAAGAAAAGGATTAGAACTTAGCTTTTCGATTTGACGGCATGTAACCGGAGGATACTGGAGTAACCCTGAAAATTTGCACAAAAGAAAAGGATTTTTAGTGTATGAATGATCTACAAACTTTAATTGATTAAAGATCTATAAACCCTAAAAAATTTACAAACCCTACCCCTGAACCTAACAGGTTTATTCAAGAAAACTTATTGTGACCTACAGGGTTTGTAAGGCTAAAAAATGCGTTAGTGGATAACGCCTACCAATAGGCGTGATTAGTGATCATGATAAAAATCAGGGTTTAAGGCATAAAAAAAAAACTAACTTGATTAATTAATTAGCAGATGTGAAAGATAATTTTTTTGTAAAAAGAGATTTTGATTTTATGAGAAAAAACGAGTTTTCGATTAAATAAAATTAAATGGTTATGAAATTTTTACATGGTAAAAATAAAATAAAATGTTTGTATAAAATAATTTTGAATATAATAAAAGAAACAAAAAGAAATCAATTAAAAAATGATTATATAATATATAATAAAAAACAAAAACATTTAGAAGAACTTAGCTTTGATTCAGTGCTGTTGGTCTTTGATGGTACACGGTGGAGCTGCGCCTTCCCATATGTTAGATCTGAATCTTAGATGATCTAATGGTGGTAGTTGAAGGGCGCGCCATAGGCATGAGGAAGTCAGGTGTACAGGATCTGTTGGAAGAAAAACTTGAAAAATATTATACATCGGTGGGGATCGACCCCAGGTTTCCTTGGTTACCAACATACTGTCTCTGCCAGATGTGCTGAAGTTGTTAGCTGTTAAAGGATTGATTAACAAAATATAAATATAAAACATTTAGTAAAATGGAAATTTCAAAAGAAAAGTCAGCATGTGTGCCCCTGGTATTTATGCGTGACCAATCAGAAGCAGGGAGAAAATCTGGAATCGTTGCCCAGCCAATTAGAATACGCAGGAAGGCCACGTCGTCCAGTCAAAGCTTCAGCGCCGGAGAACCACCGTGGATCGCCATCTTCTCCGGCGAGCACTTCCTGAACCTGCGAAAATCCGATCGAAACAGAAACAAAAGGGATCCTTACACACTAATTTGGACACTGCGAATCCAATGGTGCTATTGTTTTTCTCTGAGATTTCCTGTAGAGTGAGTTTCGAAGAAGACAAACCGAGTTGCCCTAACAATGGCAACAGTCCATTCCGGCGTTAAAGCTTGCATGTAAAGCATCAAACGTGTTCTAAACATGTATATGAAGGGATCTGGGCAGAAAAAATCGATCAACAACGTATGAATTTAAAGAAAAGAAATCAAGACTTTTACCAAACCGGTGTGTCTTAGATGATGCGTTCTGGAATGCTCTAAGCTCGTGTGAGGGTCTGGAGCGATTGCTGGGACCTTTAGGAGAGCAATGGAATGCTTGGAATTGGCTGCAACTCTCTGTATGGAGAAATCTTTCGTGCCCTAGTTTTTTTCAAAATTTGCAATCGTGGAATATGTTTTGGAGGCTCTCTAAATCCCTCTCCTCGGCTGCAGCAATCATGATATATATATATGGGATATAATTAGGTTTACATCTTTGGAATAAAATCAATCAATGATTCTAAAAAAATTTGAGGTGGTCTTTTTATCAAATCTTTCTAACTTGAGCTTCAATCTATTTTATGCACTTTTCCAATTCATTCTTGGCCATTGGATTGATTTTGAATGATCAAATATATTGGAAGCATTAGTCATATAATATTTTATGACTTTATTTGATTTTATTTAATTTAACTTGATAAAAATCAAATATAAATGAAATAAATATCATTATTTTAATGACCAATGAACCTTCTTGATCTCAAAATTTCGTGGATGGTTCAAGATATTGAAGCCCATTACTCAAAAAGTTGAAATTCTTCACTTTGCCTTTTTGTATTTCCTCAAAAATAGCCCAACTTGTGCAATCTATAACTCTCTCAATTTTTGTCATATGAAGATGTTCTACGACTTTTTAGAAAGCTTAAAGAGTCCTCTAAAAGCCCCTTTTTGTTTCGTCTCAATTGAATCTACCATTTTCAAGTTATGAGCTTTGAGAAAAAATGACTTTTTTGCGATCCTTTAGAAGGACCTGTAATGTTCTGGCTTATATCTCCCAAATGGTGCATTTCTGGCCTTGGCTTGTGAGAGAAAGAATTGTAGAGAACTCAATTTCCTTAAAAATGAGCTTTCGATGGGAAATTTCTGATGTTCTATGTGGAAGTTGTGGCTGGTCAAAGTTGGGGTTGACTTTCTCCTTAAAAACCCTAATTTAGAAACTTAGGTTTTTGCTGATTTTGGAGCTTTTCTTGATGGATCATGATCAACCCTTGATCAAATGATGAATCTAACATTAAAATGTTGATGTTTACCAAAAATCAGAATTTTTGACTGTGGTTTGACCATAGTTTGACTTTTAGGTCAACCAGTCGATTATTGATTGTTTGAACTTTTGACTGAGCAATCTTACGAATCAGAGCTTGCAACTTGGCATGAGGATCCTTTGAGGCATATGAGAGACCAAGGGTTCCACTTGAGGTCTTAGAATTTGATTTGACTTTAAAAAGATCGAAACCCTAGTTAGAGGGTTGTTGTTTAGGAGAGTGTACAGTCAGTCAAGTCTCGAGCTTTTGATATTCAAATGAGCTTGAGTATAAAAATGTGGTGGGCAAATTTTGGGATATGACAGAAACCAAGATGGAACTAAAGCTACTCCCAACTCATCTGAAATATGTTTTTTTAGATAAGGAGGGAAAGAAACCAGTAGTTATTAGTTCAAAGTTAACTCCACAGGAAGAAGAAAAACTACTTCAAGTTCTACAAAAGAACAAAGCTGCAATTGGATGGGTCTTGGCCGATTTAAAAGGTATAAGTCCAGCATATTTTATGCACAAAATCATGTTGGAAGAAGAATTCAAGCCAGTAGCTCAACCGCAACAGAGATTAAATCCAACAATGAAAGAAGTGGTAAGAAAAGAGGTAGTCAAACTCTTGGAAGCAGGAATGATTTACCCAATTTCAGACAGTGCATGGGTGAGTCCAGTACAGGTAGTGCCGAAGAAAGGGGGGATGACCGTCGTCAGTAATGAGAAGAATGAACTAATACCAACACGAACTATCACTGGGTGGAGAATGTGCATCGATTATCGAAGACTTAATAAAGCCACGAGAAAAGATCATTTCCCTCCCCCTTTCATGGATCAAATGCTTGAAATACTATCCGGACAAAACTATTATTGTTTCCTAGATGGATATTCCGGATACAAACAGATTGTGGTCAACCCAGAAGACCATGAGAAGACAGCTTTTACATGCCCTTTTGGAATTTTTGCATACAGAAGAATGCCTTTTGGATTATGTAATGCCTCGGCTACCTTTCAACGGTGTATGCAAGCAATCTTCTCCGACCTCATCGAGAAAAGTATTGAAGTATTCATGGATGATTTTTCGGTCTTTGGAAAAACCTTCGATATCTGTCTGGCTAATCTAGATGAGGCTCTAGGAAGATGTATTGAGACCAAGCTAATTCTGAATTGGGAGAAATGCCACTTCATGGTAACGAAAGGTATTGTACTAGGACATAAAGTTTACTCAAAAGGGCTTGAAGTGGACAAAGCCAAAGTAGAGGTAATCTCAAAACTTCCACCTCCTGTAAACATAAAAGGGGTAAGAAGTTTTTTGGGGCATGCGGGATTCTATCAAAGATTCGTAAAGGACTTCTCAAAGATTGCCAAACCATTGAGTAATTTACTCAACAAAGGTACGTGTTTTACTTTCGATGAATCATGTATCCAAGCTTTTAATGAATTAAAAGAAAGGCTTGTAACCGCACCTCTGATCGTAGCACCTGATTGGAAACAACATTTTGAACTTATGTGCGATGCTAGCGATTATGCCATAGGTGCGGTACTAGGTCAAAGAAAGGAAAAAAATCATGTCATACACTATGCAAGCAAAGTTTTAAATGACGCCCAAGTCAATTACGCCACTACTGAAAAAGAATTACTAGCTATAGTGTATGCCCTTGAAAAATTTAGATCTTATCTCATTGGAACAAAAGTGGTGATTTACACAGACCATGCGGCTATTAAATATCTGCTAACTAAACCGGATTCAAAACAAAGGCTCATTTGATGGGTTCTTCTTTTACAAGAATTCGAATTAGAAATCCGGGATAAAAAAGGTTCAGAAAATGTGGTAGCAGATCATTTATCCCGCCTGGTCAATGTAAATGTCACTCACCAAGAAGCAGAAATAAATGATGAATTCCCGGATGAACAACTTTTTCAAATCCAAGTAAGACCATGGTTCGCCGATCTTGCAAATCATAAAGCAACTGGTATGGTACCAGAGGACTTCGATTGGCACCAGAAGAAAAAGTTGTTATCCGACGCTAAATACTATGTGTGGGACGACCCATACTTGTTCAAGATAGGTAAGGATGGCATACTAAGAAGGTGTGTTACTGAAGAGGAAGCCCAACAAATCCTCTGGCATTGTCACAATTCTCCAAGTGGCGGGCATTTTAACGGATGGAGAACCGCAACAAAAGTTCTCCAATCCTGTTTTTTCTGGCCAACTATTTTCAAAGACGCTCACCACCATGCGACAAATTGTGATAAATGCCAAAGAGTTAAAGGGATAAGCAAAAGAGATGAGATGCCACTTCAAACCATGATTGAAGTCGAAGTCTTTGATTGTTGGGGTATCGATTTTATGGGACCTTTTCTCCCCTCATTTACTAATGAATACATTTTAGTTGCTGTGGATTATGTTTCCAAGTAGGTTGAAGCTATCGCTACTCCAAAAGCGGATGCAAAAACGGTATTGAAATTTTTAGACCGTAATATCTTCACCCGTTTTGGCATGCCTAGAGTAATTATCAGCGATGGTGGATCCCATTTTGTCAATGAACAGGTTGCGAAGGTGTTGGAAAAGTGCGGCATCAAGCATAAGATTGCCTCACCGTATCACCCGCAAACCAACGGGCAGGCAGAAATTTCAAACAGAGCAATAAAGAATATACTGGAGAAGACAGTGTCGGTATCCAGGAAAGACTGGTCCGCTCGGATTGATGATTCTCTTTAGGCATACAGAACCGCATACAAAGCACCCACTGGTGCCTCACCTTTCCAAATGGTTTATGGTAAGGCATGTCACTTACCTGTAGAAATATAGCACAAAGCTTTGTGGGCTCTACGTTTCTTTAATAGAGATGACAGCCTAGCATTCAAGAAAAGAAAAGAACAAATCCACGAGCTAGAAGAGTTCAGGTACTTGGCATATGAGTCCAACAAAATGTACAAGGAAAATATGAAAAGATACCATGACAAAAAACTCAAAAAGAAAGAATTTAAGGTCAGAGATCTTGTGCTTCTGTTCAATTCCAGGCTAAGACTTTTCCCAGGTAAACTAAAATCTAAATGGTCAGGACCATTCATGGTCAAGGAAGTCAAACCATATGGATCCATTGTCATTGAAGATAGCAAAACCAAAGAGAGTTGGACGGTCAATGGAGAAAGATTGAAAGTTTACCTTGGAGGAGAATTTGATCGGGAAGTATGCATTCTCGAACTTCTGAATACTTAAGGAAGCTGATCGTCGAGCTCAAACGACGTTAAACAAAGCGCTTGTTGGGAGGCAACCCAACACAATAATTTTTTTTTATTTATTTTATTACTTTCTTATTTTAGTATCATCTGACCAGTGTGAATGAATGAGTACATCACCTGCATAAAATGCATCACCGCGCCTCGCAACCCAGGCCCACGCCGCGACCTCTTGGCAGAAGCTTTCGCGCGTCGCGGATGATCCTGTCGCGCCGCGTGTAACTCGGTGAACTGACTTTTATTTTTTAAGCAAACAATGTTGCGGTGAGCATGAGTCGCCACCGACTTTTATTTTGTCCAATGTTAGGAAGGGCAAAAAGTACAGAAAAAGACCCTTTTGAAAGAAAGCGGGCTCGGGGGGTAAGTTATGAAAAGGGAAGGTGTAAGCACCCTTTTCATCCGTAGTTATCTACGGGCTCTTAACTTGCTTAGCTCATGTTTTGTTTGTTTTGAGTTGAAAAGAAGTATAAGGACTTTAGCGTAAATGCGTAGCCTTAGTTTTTTGAAATAGTGTGGAAAAGATTTTTTATTGAGCTAGGCAGGTTAAGACAACTACCCTAATTAATTGGTCTTTTTCTATAATTTTTACAGTTCCCAGGACTATCCATACTATATGGGAGTAGGTAGTCCCTGTTATATTGGACGTGCGGGTCATCGAAGGGTCATCGAGGTCGTTGGAAGGCAACAGGTAGAGGTACCCTTAGCAAATTCGAAGGGACAATCATCTTTCGTAGGCAACCATTCGAGGGACGAGATCATGTATTTATAGGCAACATTGAGGGACCATGATCTTTGATGATTTTTAAATCGAGGGACTTTTGCTAATAGGTACCTCTATATTTCGAGGGACGCGACCTTATTTCGAAAGACAACCAAGAGGGGCGTACCCTAGAGGTGAGTGTGTGCAGCAATCACGTGTGTTATGTTCAGTTATTTTATTTATCTTTTAATTAAAGGTGATCTAACGATTAGTTTTATCTTGTCATACAATCCTAAGGCATACATCTAAACAGTTAAATATGTACAGGAAATAAAGAGCGGAAAATAAAGTTTCTACGCTATTACAAGGCTTCGGGGAGGGGGTTACAATCTACCGAATGGGGAATTAAGAAAATTATTACAAACCCCAAAAATGAAATTAAAGCAAAAATAAATATGTACGAAATTATGAAGTACAAAGCTTGTAAATGTCCATAAAGCGATCGGAAGAGATTAATTCCGGATCTGATTCGAGTGGAAGGTCCGGCGGTTGCGGGTTGCGATTCTGGCAGCGGTTTCGAGTGCTTTCCGGTGGTTGCTCGGATCTACTTCTTTCAATTCTTTTTGCCTTCTTTCTGTTTTCCTGCATTCAAAACAAATAACAAAATTCTGGAATTGGTTTATTTGAGTTTAATTGCAGGTTAGTGGAAATTTGATGAAGTTGACTTTTTAAGGTTGAATTAGCGTAGTAGTATTAGTATGGTGTTTATGGTGTGGAGGACTTCTACCAATTTTAATGTGTACTTGTTATACAGTAAAACAAACATGAATCTGGTTGGTGGAACGAAAAGATTCATGCTGAGATTAATGACGGTTGTGTTATTTTTGTGATTGGTTAATGGTAATATGTACAAGATTAGGATTAAGAAAAGCAAGGGTTTTTGTGAATGAATAATGGCGTGTGAGAGATTGAAAGCATATCGATGAGTGTGAAAAAATAGGTGGGATCGTTTGTGTGGTCGTCCCCCTTTTTTTGTGTAGATTCCAATTGTTCTTGTAGCCTCACAATACATGATATCAAACAGAAATTTAATTGACATCAAAAACCTTGTCTTGCAATTTAATTGACATCAAAAACCTTGTCTTTCATAGTTAATGTCTTTTTAATTTTTGAAGATGTTGTCTTGAGGTTGTTTTGGTATGTTTGAAGATTTTGTCGTGTAAATGCTTTTGGAAATAATTGGAAAATCTTTTTTGTTATTTTTGTGAATAAAATGAAAAAAAAAATTAAAAAAGAAAAATGCGTGAAATAAAAAAAAACGAAAAATTAATATTTAAATAAAATTTAAAAAAAAAGTATTTTTGGTGATTTTTTGAATATAAGTAGAAATAAAATTAAACCTAAATTTAGAAACAAATTAAAAAAGATAAATGTCAAAAATGGTATTCGAACCCGTGACCTTGTACTTGCAAACCTTACTTCCTTACCAATTGTGCTATATTATTTGTTCGAAATAAAAAATCAATTGAAAGTATATGAAGCATCGGCCAACATTTTGCTATTTAATAAAATATAACAATTTAAGAGTAAACTATTATATTTTTTTAAAATAGATTTTAAATCGAATATTTATAAAATTCAGGATATCAATGTAAATGAAACCTAGATTTTATAAAAACCCAATTTTTGAAATAGTTTTGAATTTTTGAAAAGTGTGGGCAAATTTTGGGGTATGACAGCTGCCCCTGTTCAATCTTCTTAAACCTGAGGATGTAGATTGGCTTGTGTGCCTATCGGAATCTGAAGGTGGAAGAGGATTGAACACTAGAATACCCAGAAATTTGCCCTTGTTGACGGAGGGACTTTTGTATGAGATGGGCTTAAAGATGCCACCCGGAGGTTGACAGAGAACTGTCTGAGATGGGCTTAGAGATGCCACCTAACTGAGATGCTTGTCAGCAACTTGGGGGGTCATGCTTCCCATGGCGCGTATATGATAGATCTTCAGAATGTTTGGGGTTCAAGCTTCCAAACGTATATCTGGAATAGAGATTCATAGATGTTCGGGGTTCGAGCTTCCGAAACATTTCTGTCGTAGATTTCAGATTATCCGGGGTTCAAGCTTCCGGAATATATCTGTTGTAGAATTCAGATCATTCGGGGTTCAAGCTTCCGAAACATATCTGCCGTAGATTTCAGAACATCCGGGGTTCATGCTTCCGGAATGTTTCTGTCGTAGATTTCAGATTATCCGGGGTTCAAGCTTCCGGAACATATCTGTTGAGAATCTGGGGTTCAAGCTTCCAGACTGTATATTTGTTGTAAAATTCAGATCATTCGGGGTTCAAGCTTCCGAAACATATCTGTCGTAGTTTTCAGAACATTCAGGGTTCATGCTTCCGGAACGTTTCTGTCGTAGATTTCAGATTATCCGGGGTAAAAGCTTCCGGAACATATCTGTTGTAAAATTCAGATCATTCGGGGTTCAGGCTTCCGAAACATATCTGTCGTAGATTTCAGAACATTCGGGGTTCAAGCTTCCGGAATGTTTCTAGCGTAGAATTCAGATGGTCCGGGGTTCAAGCTTCCGGAATGTTTCTGGCGTAGAATTCAGATGGTCCGGGGTTCAAGCTTCCGGAATGTTTCTGGCGTAGAATTCAGATGGTCCGGGGTTCATGCCTCCGGAACATATCTGTCGTAGATTTCAGATCATTCGGGGTTCAAGCTTCCGAAACATATCTGTCGTAGATTTCAGAACATCCAGGGTTCAGGCTTCCGGAACGTTTCTAGCGTAGAATTCAGATCATCCGGGGTTCAAGCTTCCGGAACGTTTCTGTCGTATAGATTTTTGGAATATCCGGGGTTCAAGCTTCCGGAGTGAATTTCTTTAGGAATCTGGGGTTCAAGCTTCCAGACTGCATATTTGATAGCGATTGATTTGTTGATGTTGTTTTCCTGACCAGTTGGTTGACCTCAAAGGAAAAGTTAGCTTTTGTGCAATGTCATGATGCATGTAATGTATTGTATGTTTTTTTGAAATGAATGAGAGTGTAATGCATATGCCATGAGATATATGATGCATGAATGCAAAAAGTTGTTAATGACCACAGCAGATTGTAGTAGTGTTTCGCAGGGAAAATAAATCCTTGACTGGTCAGCGCCTTTGAAGATTATTTGAATCTCGACTTGACTGCCCCAGATGAATTGAACAATAACATGTCATGCCCCTTGTACATATTGGCGTTTTAGCCAACTGAGTAAGTCATGGAAATATTTCTACTCTTTGGAGCACTTCTGAAGCATGCCTGTCGGGAGGGCTTCTTGAGATTTGTGTTGTTATAGGAAACTTGCCCCAGTATCATGAGTTTAGGAATAATGCCCCTGATTAATCCGGGTCGGAGGTAATTTTCAACTATGCTTGGGTGAATGCCCCTGATTGCTCAACACTTTTGAGAGATTCTTCAAATCTTGACCTGATTGCCCCAGATTGAATAAACTATTACTCAACGGAGTATCCAAGTGCTTTTGTGCCCCTGAGGGTGATCAGAATTTGAGATATTCTCGCTCGAACTCAACGAAGTTCTGAAGACAACTTGTCCTTTGAAAGGATTAAAATTTTCATTTACAGTTCATGATGGAAGCTTTCCTGGTGTCAACTACTTGTTCATATGCAAAGAATGTTTATTATGAGAAACATAATTTTAATGCAAAGTTCATGTTTGTCTTGAAGTTTGAAAAGGAAATTTTTGAAAGGATGTTAAAACATCGATTTTTTTCTGAAAGGTGGTGTGATACCAACTCAAGCGTTTAGCAAAACTCCTAGGAGTCAGTTTACTGTATTCTCGTTACAGTACGCTTTCGAATTAACCCTGCTTCAATTAGGACTTTTGAGGGTTGTAACATGGCCAGGTTCATGGTTTTAAAAAAAGATTTTTAGGCTCAAAATTTATTGGTGCCCACCCCCTTCGTGATGTTCTCCAACCTAAGTTCAGTTAACTCGATGCGAGTATTCATCCTTCAAGAGGAGTTTGAGACGATTGAGGAATCAATGAGGTGTTTGGACATGGCAGTCACTTTACCTTTCATATTTTGTGTCTAATCACATGTCTTGTTCTTTGAATTTATTGTCACACGACTTTCCCTTTTGTTGAGGATCTCTTTTTTGTTTCCCTAATTTTTCCGGGACAAATTCTTTTGAATTTCGTATTTGCAGTCCAGCGGGATGCCCTAATTTTTGCCTAAGTCATTTGTTTTCAATTTTGTTGACTTAACGGGCTTTCTTTTTTCTTTTCTTTTTTTTTGGTTCATTTTTCCTTTTTTGAACAAGTCGTATGATCCTGAGATGTCTTCGATTCGTTGGCGAGATAGTGACTGCCTCATTTCTTGGATGACGAAGGATAACCGTTGTTGTATCGTCATATTTTGACCTTTTATTGCGAGGGATAACCATTTTGTACTTTACTGTCCTCAACCTTTTGAAGGATAACCATTGTTGTATCCTTATATGCGTGCTCCTGATGAATTTTGAATGCTCAACCAGGTTAATTGAACACTACCCTGCCCCTGGGTTAAATATAAGGGTTTTTCATATAGAAAAGAAACTCCTACTTCAAGGCTCAAAGGGGTTGACAAGGGATTAACTTCCTTATATCTCCAGTGTTTGGGGATTTGAAATAATGCCTGTACATCATCAACAGGGTTTTACTCGAAAGCACACCATTTGAGATTATGAGTATTTTGTGTACGTCATTCTCCCTTCAGGGTCATCATGCTTTATCACTGAGAGTTTGGTATCACAAGCAAATAAAAACATATTAGAGCGAGAGCGAATGGATTTTTTCAAGACAAACATATTCAATGCATCATTATTATAGTTCAAAAACAAACAAGTATTGCATATAGACAGTATTGAACAAGAACAAGAAAGATTACGCATGAAAATGCATGAGAAATTACGAATTGCCAACATTGAGGAGATTTTCTCCATATGGACTTATTGCTTCAGAAGGTCCATTGAGTCGAAGGAGAACTTCAAATCTGGCCTACAGGTGTGAATATGATAGCCTTTGCATCAATCAGGTCTTGTACCTTATCTCGGACTGGTTGGCAATTATCGATCGACTGACCAAGTGCCCCAGAGAGGAAACCAAACCAAGCGTTCGTATCTGAACTAAAGATTACTTCTAAGAAGAAGATTCTGACGAAGCCACAAAGGAGTTGTAAGTATCAAGCTTTAGGGATTTGAGGTAGAAAATGAGAAGCTCGTTGTCTGGAAACCTGTTATGCAATGATATGTATGCAAATGTATATGCAATGATTTCAAGGATCTTTTTGGAACCCAATTTGCAACATTGACATGTAGTTGCAGCTTTGTTGAAGAACTTCGACTTCCGTCTTTGAACGTCCTACTTTAAGAATCAGGCTCACCATATCTAGTGGGTCATAGCCTCTGATTCGGGGTATGTCACTTTCGAGTTTGAAGGCATATGGCTAAAGGAAAATAAAATCCTCTTGCCCCTTGATAGGAACTGTACCCTTGAATTTGAAGGCATCTAGCTAGAGGAAAATAAATCCTCTTGCCCATTGATAGGAATTGTACCCTTGGACTGGAAGATATATGGCCGGAGGAAAATAAATCCCCTTGCCTCTTGATAGGAATTCTGTCCTGGATAAAAGCACCTGAAATTGTGCGCCCTAAATTCCTAAGATCCTTGAAAAGAGTTAGTCAACAGGTAATGTAAAAGCATAAGGTAGTATGAACAAGTAAGTCCTACAAACAAAACCTGCCAGAAGACCAAGTGGTTAGATAACAAACAAGTCACACAAGAGTCCTTAAGTTTAAAGGCTTGCATGAAGTATGATCAGGTGACTACCCTTCCCCAATAGGTACTTCTAAAGATAAGGATGATATCAGCAAACGGGTTCTACCGAGTTATTCAGAATTGTCAGCCCTTCTAAAGCACCCTCGGACATGATGCATTTGCACCATGCAATGATACTTTGAGAGAGAACCTATCTGAATTGTAGCATCGGGTAGCGACTAGTTCTCAACATTTGTCAAGAGTAGTCCCCCCACTACGTTCCTAAAGGCCAAGATGGGTTAAAGGGTAACTAAAGGTCCTTGAGCTCCGGCGCACCCAAAGTTACATACATAGACCTCCCTCATTTGAGAAAGGTGTGCATATATCTATGGAGTCCTAACTCAAGCGTGAACTTCATATTGACTCATCTCCCACATATGTGAAAGAGGTCGCCATGACTATGCCACTCCTATCTTAAGTGTACTTGAATCCGGGTATAGGATTCATCTTCCAAAGAAACCCAGGCAACCTTGAAAATTAAAGCAATCAAACAAACGAATTAGTGATCTAAGCCCTAAGGTAAACCCCTCTTTAAAGAATCCCCAGCAGAGTCGCCAGTTCTGTAACTCGGTGAACTGACTTTTATTTTTTAAGCAAACAATGTTGCGGTGAGCATGAGTCGCCACCGACTTTTATTTTGTCCAATGTTAGGAAGGGCAAAAAGTACAGAAAAAGACCCTTTTGAAAGAAAGCGGGCTCGGGGGGTAAGTTATGAAAAGGGAAGGTGTAAGCACCCTTTTCATCCGTAGTTATCTACGGGCTCTTAACTTGCTTAGCTCATGTTTTGTTTGTTTTGAGTTGAAAAGAAGTATAAGGACTTTAGCGTAAATGCGTAGCCTTAGTTTTTTGAAATAGTGTGGAAAAGATTTTTTATTGAGCTAGGCAGGTTAAGACAACTACCCTAATTAATTGGTCTTTTTCTATAATTTTTACAGTTCCCAGGACTATCCATACTATATGGGAGTAGGTAGTCCCTGTTATATTGGACGTGCGGATCATCGAAGGGTCATCGAGGTCGTTGGAAGGCAACAGGTAGAGGTACCCTTAGCAAATTCGAAGGGACAATCATCTTTCGTAGGCAACCATTCGAGGGACGAGATCATGTATTTATAGGCAACATTGAGGGACCATGATCTTTGATGATTTTTAAATCGAGGGACTTTTGCTAATAGGTACCTCTATATTTCGAGGGACGCGACCTTATTTCGAAAGACAACCAAGAGGGGCGTACCCTAGAGGTGAGTGTGTGCAGCAATCACGTGTGTTATGTTCAGTTATTTTATTTATCTTTTAATTAAAGGTGATCTAACGATTAGTTTTATCTTGTCATACAATCCTAAGGCATACATCTAAACAGTTAAATATGTACAGGAAATAAAGAGCGGAAAATAAAGTTTCTACGCTATTACAAGGCTTCGGGGAGGGGGTTACAATCTACCGAATGGGGAATTAAGAAAATTATTACAAACCCCAAAAATTAAATTAAAGCAAAAATAAATATGTACGAAATTATGAAGTACAAAGCTTGTAAATGTCCATAAAGCGATCGGAAGAGATTAATTCCGGATCTGATTCGAGTGGAAGGTCCGGCGGTTGCGGGTTGCGATTCTGGCAGCGGTTTCGAGTGCTTTCCGGTGGTTGCTCGGATCTACTTCTTTCAATTCTTTTTGCCTTCTTTCTGTTTTCCTGCATTCAAAACAAATAACAAAATTCTGGAATTGGTTTATTTGAGTTTAATTGCAGGTTAGTGGAAATTTGATGAAGGTGACTTTTTAAGGTTGAATTAGCGTAGTAGTATTAGTATGGTGTTTATGGTGTGGAGGACTTCTACCAATTTTAATGTGTACTTGTTATACAGTAAAACAAACATGAATCTGGTTGGTGGAACGAAAAGATTCATGCTGAGATTAATGACGGTTGTGTTATTTTTGTGATTGGTTAATGGTAATATGTACAAGATTAGGATTAAGAAAAGCAAGGGTTTTTGTGAATGAATAATGGCGTGTGAGAGATTGAAAGCATATCGATGAGTGTGAAAAAATAGGTGGGATCGTTTGTGTGGTCGTCCCCCTTTTTTTGTGTAGATTCCAATTGTTCTTGTAGCCTCACAATACATGATATCAAACAGAAATTTAATTGACATCAAAAACCTTGTCTTGCAATTTAATTGACATCAAAAACCTTGTCTTTCATAGTTAATGTCTTTTTAATTTTTGAAGATGTTGTCTTGAGGTTGTTTTGGTATGTTTGAAGATTTTGTCGTGTAAATGCTTTTGGAAATAATTGGAAAATCTTTTTTGTTATTTTTGTGAATAAAATGAAAAAAAAAATTAAAAAAGAAAAATGCGTGAAATAAAAAAAAACGAAAAATTAATATTTAAATAAAATTTAAAAAAAAAGTATTTTTGGTGATTTTTTGAATATAAGTAGAAATAAAATTAAACCTAAATTTAGAAAAAAATTAAAAAAGATAAATGTCAAAAATGGTATTCGAACCCGTGACCTTGTACTTGCAAACCTTACTTCCTTACCAATTGTGCTATATTATTTGTTCGAAATAAAAAATCAATTGAAAGTATATGAAGCATCGGCCAACATTTTGCTATTTAATAAAATATAACAATTTAAGAGTAAACTATTATATTTTTTTTAAAATAGATTTTAAATCGAATATTTATAAAATTCAGGATATCAATGTAAATGAAACCTAGATTTTATAAAAACCCAATTTTTGAAATAGTTTTGAATTTTTGAAAAGTGTGGGCAAATTTTGGGGTATGACACCGCGGTTGTGCGAAAACAAATTTTTCCTCCGATCTCTTGTGTACTGCAGGTTAGGCGGAACCTAACCCTATCTCCTTCTAGGGGGTGGCAGGCGCACGACCAAATAAGTTCCAGGGGTAACTAGAGGAGGATAGTGAGCTGTTGTGTTTATGATCACTGATATGATGATATTTGTTTGATTTTAATTTTATTTATGATGTCCCCAATTTAGAATGAGTAATTCCACAGCAAAACATGAAAATCTCAAGCAAAGTACCAACAATGGAGCAACATGCATGAAAGTGGTAGGGAGTAAAATTTTTTCAAAAAAATTAAGTTTTCACTTTCTTTTTCAATAAAAGTGACAAGTCAAGTGTGAATTTTCAAACTCAAACTCCTAGTGTGTGCATGAAACGTAGGTTGTTAGTAAAATACTTGACAGAAGTTCTTTATGGTACACTATTTTTGTTGGATCGGCTTAGCCTTAACCATTATGATGAAAGCTTTTCATTGTTTACTATATGCAGGAGACCATCGATTATTTTGACTGGTTTGTATCATGCTAAACCATTTGTCGCATCGTTTGTGGAAATCTGTGGAAGTGATTTAGGCACTTGTTTGAATCTGAGAGTTTCTTTGAGCTGATTTCATTCTAAAACTTATTTTCTTCTGTGAGAGTGTGATCCTTTGTTAACCATTCTTTGAGCCTGAGGTCAAGATAAATTTCATCATATGCACCAAGGAAACACCTGGTGAGTTTTGATCTCAATAAAAAGTTTAGTTTTGGACCATCAACCATAGAATTTGGTGGTGTGTTTTCTCTTTGACCTTCATAGAAAGTAGGGGAGCATTCATATAATCTAAATACAGGTTGATCTCCAAGTTGGGGAGAGTCATAACCAAAAGAAGAGTAAGTCTATAGGTGGTGATTTGCAAAGAACGAAAGAAATTCGTAGCTTGAAAAAAAAAGAAACAAAAGAAAAACAATGGTTGAAAGTAAACAGTTGTTGAGAAAAAAAAAGAGAAACATCGAGCTACGAGTGAAAAAGAAGAATGGGTGAAAAATTTTAAGGTATAAAGGAAAAGGAAAGGAGTTATGATTCGGATGCTTCCGTAGAATAGAAACAACCCTCGTTTATCTTCTTTTCTTTGAATCTAAACCACATTACAACCCTGGAAAGACCTTCTGATTCTCAGATTCCACAGGACTTGATGCTAACAATATGGTGAACGTATGATATGGATTCTTGTTGATTAAATTGTTTGGATGAGTGTTTAACCCCTCTATTATTCATCATACTTTTTGATGAGAGTAATTAGTGCTGATTCAATTGCAATTGTGTAGTGTTTTGAACTTCTGGAGGTAATTTTCTTTCAAAATCCGTTTCATGTGTATGTTCTGAGTTTGCAGGGAGATGAAGAGTATCTGAGGTGGTCACTGAGTTGATCCATTTGAAAAATCTTTTTGAAAAACTTGTTGCATGATTGTTGGTATGTTTTGTTGAATTCATTGAGGTAAGTAATTTTGTTTAGGGACAAACAAAACTCTAAGTTGGGGAGAGTTTGTTAGGAGTGAATTAGTAGTGTTTTCATTTGTCAAATTAACTACCTTTTGAGCTAGAAGTGAACATATCTTGTGCTTTTTAAGGATTTTATAGTTAGAATTGAACTTGAGAGGTTCAATGCTAATTGTAGAACAACTTGCGTCACTTTGGGTGTTATTTGTGCAGATATTGAAGTTAAGAAGCAAAAACGAAGAAACACGCAGGCGTAGAGGCTCTGAAGAAGAGAAATCACAAAGAAGTGGGATAAAGTAAAGGCCGAGCCGCGCCAATCATGGGCGAGACGCGCCAAACCCTCTGACTTGGGTTCGCGCCGCGCCAGTACGTGTCGAGCTGCGACAGCTACGTTACAAGGACAAATTGTTATAAATAGAAGCCCTAATCCTCATAAGAAGGAGATCTTTTGGTGAGCGAAATTTAGAGAGCAATCCTATTCCAGAGCAGCAGACAACTTCCGACGGAGAATTCAACATCAATTGAAGACATTCCCTTGATGAAGATGAACCCTTCCATGAAATCTTGTGTGTTCTTCATGACTATGGAGAGCTAAACCCCATTGTGTTGAGTTTAAGGTAGTAGTTAACCTATGAAGATGCAATTACTTTGATTAATTCCTGTGAGCAATTGTTTAAGTTTTATTATCAATGAAAAACCTTGCTTTTATTTTATATCATTGTTGAACTATCAATCGAGAGATATGGTTTATACTTTCGCCCTAGGTTTTTACATTGACTTGTCGATTAATACTCAGAGATGAGGTTTTGAAGAAGTTTTCATAAATCATCGTTATTCATTCCCTTTATCTTTATAGTTATTCTGAGAGATCGAATATCATACCGATAGAGGTGGTTCTAGATTGATCATTAGACATAATATCAGTTTTGAGGATGAATGAAGATAATAACTTAGATAATGTTCACATGTGGATTGATTGATTATTGTATATGAATAGGTTGATGAACCCTAGAACTCAACATATTCATTCACCATTGTTATTCAATCTTTAATCTTTTATTCATTTAAATCTTATTTTATTAATTGCAATTCGAGATCACATAATCGAACCAATACTTTTCATGACTCATTATAAAGTAACTATAGAACGGCAGCAATATTACTCAGTCTCTATGGATGCGATATATTAGAAAATATTTACCCTAAAATACTTTCAACAACTAGCGTTCTCCAGTGTTACAATATCAGAGCATGACACCGACGCTATACTTAAACAAACTGGCCTGTGAGCTATCCTCACCAAAGCCAAAAGCCGCTACTTGCCAATCTAAAAATGACAACATGTAAGGGTGAGTCTCATCATAATTAATGAATGTTATAGAGTTATAAACAATAACACATCATAATCGCATTATTCACCCAATTGTATCATATACAGATATTCAGATAAGTTTCATCATCACAACAACCAACACATCATCAATATTCATAACACTGGAAAACATCCAATCATGTTATAAAAATCATGCATATGAATGAACTGACACTATGCATGTGGTACCAAACATCATCAATGAGAATAAACCACCGACCGATCTAACATCATTCAGATACGGCCCTGCCAGCACAAATTCCACACAATGGGAATTATGCCATTCACTGATCCACAACAATTATCTGGATACAGCCCTCAACAAATGATTATGAATGAATGCAAACATATATATAACATACTTATACCATCGTCAAATTTATGAGTAACATCATCTCATACTCAAACCATCATCCTCATCATCACCATCAAAGCATGTTTATATATACTAGCATCATTCAAATACAATCATATCATCAATCAACACAAAGGTTATTTCACAAGGTTCATCATGCTCGAAACGGCACTCAAAACAGGCCAACGGTTCAAAAGTTATGAATTTTATAAAATAATTATTTTTCAAAAACGAACAACGGTAACCGGTTACCTCAATCCCAGTAACTGGTTACTGCCTCCCAGACATCAACAATAACACATTTTCAAACAGTGGTAACCGGTTACCTCACTTCAAGTAACTGTTTACTTCACAACAAATAGCAATCCTTCGTTGACGTAACTCAGGTAATCGATTACCACTCCCCAGGTAACCGGTTACCTCGTACCTGCAGCCCCCAAAACACAGATTTACAGCATCCGAACATCTCTATTTCCACCAATTCGTACTAAAACGATTTCAAGTGAGAAGATTTCACATACACCACAACACATATTATAATACACATATAGCATATAATATGCATCAATTAACATCATAACAATACCAAAATCCAAGAATTCATCAAAATGAGCAATTATCGTCAAAACATCCCAAATCCCCAAATCTATTGTACGACTCAATTTATACGAATTATACACTATTTCTGTACTATCATTCTATAACCCGATAATAGAAGTTAATCAGATAAGTCCCCCCTTACCTTAGCCAAATTTCTTGAAAACCCTCCTCTTTCCATGCTCTTTCACGTTCTCTGCTTTCTCCTCTTTTGCTTCTCTTCTCCTCTTTTATTTTTTCCAATTTCCTTCTTTTTCCTTATTTCTTTGTTTTTAAAAAAATATAACCTTGGAAAAAGGCCTACACTTAGCACCCCCTCTTTACTAACACCATACTTGGCCCAATAGCTCTATTTCTCAATTTAATCCAATTAAATTCAATAAAATTCCCAATAATCCAAATAATTAATTTAAATTCTAAATAAATTAATAAATGAAAAATATGGGGCGTTACACAAGTTACAACGAATTCTACTTTTTATGAAGTTGAACATTATTTGGGATTGTATTTTTAGGGCCCGTTTAGTGCGCTGGATATGATAAAGACGTGATAGGATATCAAGGAATATAAGAATAGGATATCAAGCAAGATAAGGATAGGATATGATACAGACAGGATAAGACTTATCCTATCATGTGTTTGGTTCACACAAGATACTATATATATATATATATATATATATATATATATATATATATATATATATATATATATGTGTGTGTGTGTGTGTGTGTTCTGGACTGGGCCGAGCAGGCCCAGCTCTTCCTTCTAGCCGAGCAGGCCCAAAGCATTTGGGCCCATTTACTTGGTAGCCGTTACGGATTGCCCAAGCACAAAGACCGCGCGTCACGCTACAGCGAAGGATCCGGTCAACCTCCTCCGAATCCTCCGCCACGCTCATCCAGGACGTGGGTCACCTGCTGACTCAGCCCTAGCACAAGAGTGTTCTGGCAGTTTCCTAGCACGTGGGCCTCCAACTGGATTTGGCCCAATTAGGAAACCTTGGCCCAGCGCTGGGGGCTATAAATACCCTCTTTCACTAGAGGGTCAGGTATCACATTCTTCACTCTTTAAACCTTCATTCTCTGATAGCTACTGACTTTAGCATCGGAGGACCTTGCAGGTACCCCCCCATCTTGCTCTTCAAGCCAGATTCTGCCGCCTTGACGATTCTTCTGATCAGGTACGATCAGTGGCGCCGTCTATGGGAAACTTGCTCCCCCTTCTTTAACAAACAAAGATCAAAGCTAATCCATTCACAATCGTCATGGCTGACAACAACAACAACAACATCCCAAACCCTGATCCCTTCCAACTGCAACAGCTGATCGAGGATTCCGTCCGCGAGGGGACAAATCATCATCGGCGGGAAGGACAGTGTCATACCTCTGCCGGATAGAGAAGGCCGAGGCATGAGACCTCATAACCCAGAAGGCAGCAAATCCAGAACATCCAGCAGGTGCAGAGCCTTCAACAAGTTTAGAACGTCGAACAAGTTTCACCCGAGGGACATGTTCAGAACGGGGAAGACGAGCAGGCTCAACCCCAAAATGGACTAGAGCAGGCCCAGAACGTGAACGAAACTGACGCCAGGGACGGACATGTTGCCTCCTCGTTCACCCATACCTCCGACAGGCGTAGGGTTCATTATGAAGACGACCAAGAGGAGCAGGTCAACATTCCTGAGGACACAGACCCCACAGCCATCCTCTTACTCAAAGAACTGCAGAAGACCAACCGTCTCATCCGCCTTCAGGGTGACCGCATCCACGAGCTGGAAAGGAAACGACGATATCGTTCCCCCCCGCGGAGGCACTATCGATCGCGTTCCTACTCCTCCTTGCTCTCACCACCGATGAGACATCGCAGACGCTCCCCGTCCTCTTCTCGCTCGCCGCCTAGGAGGAACCGTCACCAGAGGTCATATTCCCGCTCTCCACCACGAAAGAGCAGGAAAAATCAGAGACCTGAAACCACTAAAGCTAGGAGCCTCTCACCCGAGCAAGAACACCAAGGCCCCTCCAAGGCTGTGTTGAAACCCCGCGAGCATTCTCCTCCAAAGGACATCCGCAAAAATTCGGGCAAAACACAGGCTAAGCCCAGGCGAAGCAGTCACTCGACCTCCCCTGGACCAAGCGACGAGGAAGATTTCCGCAGTCCCTTGTCCGAGAATATCCGAAGAGTTCGTCTTCCACGAGGGATGGGAAAATCACCCATCTTGGACCAATACGATGGAACCATTGATCCCGATGACCATATTCGGAGCATCGAAGCTGTCATGGACTATCACGTCGTCCGGGGATCCATCAAATGCCGCATCTTTCCGACCACCCTCAGGAAAGGAGAGATGACATGGTACAGGAACCTTCCTCCCAACTCCATCCACTCCTGGACCGAGCTCAAAGAGCTCTTTCTGAGCCATTTCACAGCATCCCGTCGACAATCGAAATCAGAGGCGAACCTCGAAGCAGTAATCCAAGGAACCAATGAACCTCTCCGAGACTACCTCGGCAGGTTCAACAAAGAAGCCGTCCAAGTACAGACGACCGATTACATGAAGAGGTACCTCCTAGAGCGAGGGCTTCTCCCCGGAAGTGACTTCAAGAAGACCATCAAAATCGAGAAGGTGCACACCATGAACGCCCTCCTCCACAAAGCTCAAGCCTTCATCGCTTTCGAAGAAGGAGAGGCTGCTGCCATGAAAGCCTCGTGAGGAAATGATGCCGCTCGTAGTTCGAACTACGAAAACTCAGGTTCAAGACGGGGACATGAAAAAAGGAAAGATGACAGGTCCCACGACGCCAAAGAGCGCCGAGGACCAGCTGGTCGCTTCAACGACTACACCCCTCTGAATGCTTCACGGGAGAAAATCTTGGCCGAATGCAAAAGCACCGACTTCAAGAATTCCAACATCAGCCCCCCGAAGTCAAACCCCGCAAGACCAGGAACTGACATATCCAAGTACTGCAAGTACCACAAGAGTCACGGGCATCTAACCGAGGAATGCATTCATCTTAAGGATGCCATTGAGACACTGATCAAGGAAGGTCGCCTTTCGAAATACACAAAGAAAGGGGAACCTTCCCGGAGGGACGACCAACGAAACTCTGATGAGGGCAACTCACCGGATAACAGGCCTCTGCAAGTAGCCCTGTCCGTCACCCGTCCTGAAGACTTCATGCCTTCGGTCGGAATAACTACCGCATTTAGCGAGTGGGAAAGATTCCCGACCGCCATGGTCGTCTCTAACGGCGGGGATCCCGGTTCTCTCACCATCAGCTCAGTGAAGAGAAAGTTCGATGAATTGTTCAACGCCAACGCAGACCTCGGCCCTACTCTGCGGAAGTTCAGAGGATAATCAGATCCAATCACTTTCTACTTGGAAGAATTGCCCGGCAGAGCTCCCAACGCCACAATTCCCCTACTCGTCCAGGCCAAAATGGAAAATTTTGACGTCCGACGAGTCCTAGTCGACGAAGGCAGCTCGGTCGACATCATGTACTCTCACCTCTTCCGGACACTCCAGCTGGACGACTCACACCTCACTCCTTATGTGGGTTCTGACCTCCAAGGTTTCAACGGAGCCACAACCAAACCTTGGGGTTACGTCGAGCTGATAGTCACCTTCGGGGAAGGGAAGCCTCCAGACAAGTCAAAACCAGATTCTTGGTGATCGACTGCAAGACCCTATACAACTGCATTATCGGACGCCCCACTCTGGCTGAGCTCACCGTCGTGCCCTCGACTGTGCACCTGAAGATGAAATTCTACACGAGAACAGGACGAGTGGCCACCATCAACGCCGACATTGAAGCTGCCAGAAGAATCTTCGACGCCTCGGTGAAAGGGCTGCAACTGATCGCTCCCCCATCCTCGAGAAGATCAACATCAGACGACCAATGTCAGCTCAATCGACCTTGACGCACGCTTTACAGAAGAAGAGCTGAAGAAAGGCGAAGAGGCGCGACCAAAGGTAGCTCACCCCTTCCGACCTGTCCCGGACAGGGATTTCGAGCTTGTCCCGCTGGGCGACAACCCCGACAAAGCAGTGAAGATCGGAAAGGGCATCCCAGACCTACCGAGAAAGCAGCTCGTGGCTTGCCTTCGAGCTAACGCCGACCTGTTCGCTTGGAGCGCAGCGGAAATGCCCGGACTCGACCCCAAGGTCGCCTGCCACCATCTCTCCATTGATCCAGCCGCGAAGGCAGTAGTTCAACGTAGGCGCCGGCAGTCTCCCGAGAAAGCAGAGGCTGCCGAGAAAGCTGTAAAAGACCTCTTAGAGGCAAATTTTATTTCCGAGGCCAAATATTCTACTTGGCTCTCAAACGTTGTACTAGTTAAAAAATCTAATGGAAAATGGAGAATGTGCGTTGATTACACTGATGTTAACCGGGCATGCCCCAAAGATGCTTATCCGTTACCTAACATTGATAGGCTGGTCGACAACTCGGCCGGCTATAAATTATTGTCTTTTATGGATGCTTATTCAGGTTAAAACCAGATCCCCATGGCGAGGAGCGACAAATAGTTCACAGCGTTCATGACCGAGTCGGGCAACTATTACTACAACGTAATGCCCTTCGGACTCAAAAACGCCGGAGCCACGTACCAACGGATGATGAACAAAGTGTTCCGAGGAGAGATCGGCGATACTCTCGAGGTATACATGGACGACATGATCGTCAAATCTCGAGAAGACTCCGATCACACCACCCATCTCGAGCGGGTATTCGAGCAGGCCAGATCCTGCAAGATGCGCTTCAACCCGGAAAAATGCACCTTCGGCGACCGAGCAGGCAAATTCCTCGGTTTCTATTTGACCGAACAAGGAATAGAAGCCAACCCGGATAAATGCCGAGCATTCTTGGAACTCCCCACTCCTAACAATAAAAAATCCATCCAAGTCCTAAACGGGATGCTCACGGCACTATCCCGTTTCGTCGCAAAATTCGCCCAACACGCTCTTCCATTCTTTAAGTTATTACGAAAAGAAGCGACCTTTGAATGGTCCGAGGAGTGCGAGCAAGCACTATCACACCTCAAGCAAGTACTCTCCAAACCACCTGTCCTCTCTCGACCCGATGATAACGAGCCATTATATCTCTACCTGGTCGTCTCAAACGAGGCAGTCAGCGCGGCCTTGATCCGAGAGATTGATGACGGGCAGAAACCCGTATACTTCACCAGCAAAGCCCTACAAGGACTCGAGGTGCGATACTAGCAGATCGAGAAAGTCGCCCTGGCCCTAGTGACAGCAGCCAGAAGGCTGAGATACTACTTCCTCGCCTATACCATCGTCGTTCGAACAGATCAGCCTATCAAGCAACTCCTTGGTCGACCAGACATGGCCGGGAGAATGCTAAGGTGGTCCCTCGAACTTTCCGAGTTCGACGTACAGTACGAAAGCAAGAGGGCACTGAAGGCTCAGGCACTGGGAGATTTCGTAGCTGAGATGACCTCAATCGCCAACTCCCCGTCCCCCGCTGAGAATAAGTGGACCATCTACGTAGATGGCACCTCAAGCAGCTCGGGGAGCGGGGCCGGCATTATCTTAGAAAACGACGAGGGACTCATCATCGAAGTATCCTTGGTTCTGTCTTTCAACACGTCGAACAACCAGGCCGAATACGAAGCTCTCCTAGCGGGCCTACGGCTCGCCGAGGATGTGGGCGCGCGGGAGGTTAAAATCTACACCGACTCCCAACTCGTCGCATCCCATATCAGCAGCGATTACCAAGCCAAAAACGACGTGCTCGCCGAGTACCTCACGCTCGTCAAAGATAAGATGAAAAAATTCACAAAGGCAGAAGTCGAGCACATCCCCCGAGAACACAACTCACGAGCCGACGTCTTATCCAAACTCGCGAGCACAAGAAAAAAAGGCGGAAACAAGTCAGTGATCCAGGAAATCCTATCAAGGCCAAGCATAGACAAGGGCGCACAACCCCTACCAGTGCTCACCATCGGCGACGACAACTGCTGGATGACCCTGGTGTATAATTTTCTCACGAAGGACGAACTCCCAACCGATGCAAAAGAGGCTTCAGCAATCAAAAGACGAGCCTGCTCGTACACCATCGTCGAGAACAAACTATACCGACGAGGTTTCTTCATTCCTCTCCTCAAATGTGTCGACGCCTTGCAAGCGCTCGAGATTCTCCAAGAGCTTCACGAGGGGATTAGCAGTCAACACCTCGGCGGCCGGTCACTCGCGAGAAAGGCCCTCAGGGCCGGGTATTACTGGCCGACCATACAACAGGATGCAAAGGAGCACGTCCAGAAATGCGACAAATGTCAGCGCCACGCCGACATGCACTTAGCTCCCCCGAACGAGCTTAAATCTTTATCCTCACCCTGGCCCTTCTCCACATGGGGAATGGACCTCCTCGGACCCTTCCCGGTCGGTTCATACCAAAATAAATACCTGGTGGTCGCCGTCGACTACTTCACCAAATGGATAGAAGCCGAAGCGCTCGCCAAGATCACGTCCCAAAACGTGCTCCGTTTTTATAAACGGAACATACTCGCTCGGTTCGGGGTTCCGCAGGCGATTATAACCGACAACAGCACCCAATTCACCGACAGAAAGTTCCAAGAGTTCGTAGCCAAACTCAGAACGAAACAACACTTCACTTCGGTCGAACACCCCCAAACAAATGGGCAAGCTGAAGCTGCCAACCGGGTAATCCTCCGAGGATTGAAGAGGAGGTTGGGCGAGGCAAAGAAAGCTTGGGTCGAAGAACTACACAATGTACTTTGGGCGTACAGGACGACCCCCCATTCAAGCACCGGCGAAACACCGTTCAGGTTAACTTACGGCACCGAAGCCGTGATCCCCGTGGAAATCCGAGAGCCATCTCGTCGGACCGAGTCGCCTCTCGAGGAAGAGCACAACGACGAAGCTATGAGGGAAGAACTCGACATGGTCGAGGAAATCCGAGCAGGATCTTCCCTCCGAGAAGCAAAGTTGAAACAACAGATAGCTTTACGCCACAACGCCAAAGTTATCAAGCGCGAATTCGAAGTTGGTGCCCTAGTGCTCCGCAGAAACATGAAGGACTTTCGCGAGGGCAAACTAGCCCCGAACTGGGAAGGCCCATACCGAGTTTACGATAAAACCGAAAACGGCGCCTATTATCTCGAGAACCTTCTCGGCGAAAAACTTGTTCGGCCTTGGAACACTGAAAAACTCAGACGCTATTATAGTTAGGTACAACCTAACGCTCCCCGGCCGCTTGTACCGAACACGAGGGGAAACCGGACATGGACTCGCGTCATGGTACAGACGCGAGTGCTCCACGACAGCAACAGTTGGAACTCCCTACCAAAAGGCAAGACCAACTACACGGCGGGCCTTACAACTAGCCCACCACGGCAGTACCTGCACGGCAGAACCCCAGCTCGCGATGGGACCGTTCACGCTGCGAGCACTTGGCCCCAACCGCGGCCTCGTGCCCGCTAATAGCGCACACCTGCTCTGCGCAACCGGATCGTACACCACACGCCCGGGCAATAAACCTCGGTCGAGCACAAAAAATAAACAAGACAAATGAACATTGAATCAAAGCATGAAATGCAAAATAGAATTAAAAACCGACCAAACTGGCCGGTGATATCCAAATATTACAAAGATTACGGGCACGCAGACCCCAAAAAATTATTCGAGCATCGCCCAACTAACTACTTTGGCACGCAGGCCACAAATGCACCGGCGCACAGGCCAGAAAAGGAAAAGAAACTGATCAAACGTCGCCGTCTTCCTCCTCGGCACCGTTGTCTTCACCCGGAACATCCTGCTCGTCTTCCCAGTCCTCAAACTCGGGATTTGACTCGATCCGCCCATCCACGACTTTTTTGTAAGGACAAATTCCCTTCGTCACCAAGCGCGGGTTGAGAACTTTCAGTTGATCCACCGCGGCCCTGAATCCAACCCCCAAGGTAGCGACGCAGTCGACCTCCAGCTCCCTCACCTTGCCCAAAAGCTGAGAGCGAGTCACCAACACCTTCTCGTCTTCATATTCCTCGGCGGAAGGGAGGTGAGACTTCTCCAGTTCGGTAACCCGATCACGCAGCACATTCTTCTTCGAGAAGAGTCCCCTATGCAAGGTACAAGAGGGCAGCACTATGTCGTCATCAGAGGGGTTGTAGTTGATGAGAGGACGAACTTCTGGAGTCCCTTCGTTCTTTTGTTTTTTCCCGGTCGGGGAATCACCCGAAGTCGTCCCAACCGACGAAGGGGATCCACCATCAGGAGCGCCAGCAGCAGCTGCCTTGACTTCCTCGACCCGTGTTCGCTTCACGGCCACCTTGGTAGCCGCTTTGTTCTTTGCTCTCATCTTCACGACCTTGTCATGCAAGTCGGCCATCTGCCCTGCAAAACAAAAGGAGTTAGTACCGAAGAGATATTATTCAAACATGAAATAATTTCCTCACCAAGCAAGATCATCGCATCCCCGTAACCCCCGCACTCGAGGATAGCTTTGGTGTTGATATACCGAGGCTCCAGCATGGGACCCCCGTCCTCTTCGAATAAAGGATCCCCGTTGGGATAGGTGCATACTGCCGGCCTAAACCCATCTACGAAGGAGGCGAGCCGTTGATACCCCTCCGTGTCACGCTCGTTGAGATCCTCATCTCGGAAAATATAGTAGTCAGTCCCATGCTCGAAGTGATCATATTGCCACTCCAATGGGAACCGAGCAGCGGGACCCATCTTTTTCACTCCGTCCTGAATATACTCTCGAATCTCAAACAAATGATCCTCGGCCCCAGGAGTGAGAGGTTTAACCATAAAGTATCGACCCTTGAAATGCTTGATGGAGTCCTGGTAAATGGCGAACAGCTTCTTCGGCTGCTTGAAGGACACCCAACTCCATTTGCCGTCCGAGTCACGCAACCTCTGCAGATGAAACACTCTGAAAAATAGGGGCAGAGTTGCCTCGACCTCCAAAAATCCGCACACGATTTCAAAGGCCCTTAGAAACGCAAAGGCGTTGGGGTGAAGCTGGGACGGACATAAACGCAGTCACCCGAAAACACTCCGCTGTAGATGCGTGAAGGGGAGCCTGAGCCCGACCTCCTTGAAGACGAACTCATACATAGCGAAGCGAGGACCAGGGAATTGCGAGCAGATCCTCTGATGAGACTTAGGCACAAAGGCACCCCAGGAAGGCTCCTCGTTCGGATCAAGATCTTCGAGGACATTAAAGCCCTCCTTAGGATGCGTCGAGAAGCGCGACGCGATCGTCCTCGGAGCGACGGCCACCCATTCCTCAAGCTCCCTCGGGGAGGTCTCAATGATTGGAACACCCTCATCCTACGAGCAACCAATAGCTTCGTCCCCGTCGGATATGTCAAAGACGACGTCGTCCTTGTTTTCGTCAGCCATTTACCTGAAAAGCAGAGGAAACAGTGAATTCGACTTGTCAAATCCACCCTTCCACCGCAAGTCAAGTGAAAGGGCGAGGAGAGAGGACGAGGAAAGACTCCTGCCTACGACCAACATCCACGATGCACCCTCCTAGGTCCATCAGATCCGACCAACCACCATCGAACTACATTAAAAAAAGGTGCTCGCAAGATAAGGTGACCACCCCCAACGATGGTCGACAAACACATCTAATTCTCCAACAACCCTGATCGAGACAAGCAAAATCTTTTGCTCGTCACATTTAAACTCTCCTCGTCTAATTCAAAGGCTGGATGTCTCACTCAACTGTTCTCGCTCGGCTTGCTCAAGTCTCACTCGGCAAACGCATATGAAAGAATAACAATTTCCTAAATCTACTCGGCACACTCATTAGCCTTGCTCACTGTACTCTTAAATCTTGCTCGCCGCACTCAAACTAGAACATAAATCTTAAATAAATAAACATAAAGGAGAAGACGAGGAACTTACTTGAGAGAGCGGAGGAGAGATGCACGAGACGAAGAAGAGAGCTGTGAGCGAGTCTTGGAAGTTTTCAAAATGCTAAGTGATAAATGAATGATCTTCTCGCTCTTTATATAGAGGAAGGAGGCCAAAGGGTGTCATGATGGCCTAGGCAACCTAGGAGGCGCAATCATTGCCTACACCCCAAGGCGGCTCTTAGCATGGGAAAGCGCCAAGTGTCATAAAGTGTCTTGGAAAACCCAAACGGCGCAGCCGGTACTTATTCCGAAACGGCGCTGCAATGATGGCAGTCTCAACAGTCGCCACCTGTCAGTCAAACTCTGACAAGAAGCAACCAAAACGTGTCAGGTGGAAACCAAAGGGACAGTCGCCTCCTCGGCCGGACTCCGAGAACTAGAACCGACCACCTCTTTGGTCTTGCATCCCCGTCAGCAACTCCTCTCCCCGCTAACCTAAGCATCCGAGGAGAGCCCAGTTGACGACAAGCGTTCGCACTCGTGCTCGGCCAGCCTCTTGGTTAAAGTCATCACTCCCACACGACTAATGACTTGGGGGGCTCCTGTTCTGGACTGGGCCGGGCAGGCCCAGCTCTTCCTTCTAGCCGAGCAGGCCCAAAGCATTTGGGCCCATTTACTTGGTAGCCGTTACGGATTGCCCAAGCACGAAGACCGCGCGTCACGCTACAGCGAAGGATCCGGTCAACCTCCTCCGAATCCTCCGCCACGCTCATCCAGGACGTGGGTCACCTGCTGACTCAGCCCTAGCACAAGGGTGTTCTGGCAGTTTCCTAGCACGTGGGCCTCCAACTGGATTTGGCCCAATTAGGAAACCTTGGCCCAGCGCTGGGGGCTATAAATACCCTCTTTCACTAGAGGGTCAGGTATCACATTCTTCACTCTCTAAACCTTCATTCTCTGATAGCTACTGACTTTAGCATCGGAGGACCTTGCAGGTACCCCCCATCTTGCTCTTCAAGCCAGATTCTGCCGCCTTGACGATTCTCCTGATCAGGTACGATCAATATATATGTAGATAACAATTATATTTTTTTAAAATTATTTTGTAAAATATTTTAAAATTTATAAATTTGATAAAAAAATAAATATTTTTCTATAATTAAAAAAACTCCTTAACACTATTGAGTAAATAATTTCAATTTTTCTTGAAAAAGATCATAGAAAATTTTTAATAATTATTTTGTTTCTAAATATTCTAATTTTTATATTTTATAAAATGAAAAAATATTCTTATGACAACCATAATATTTTTTAAAAAGTATTTATTAATAATTTTAATTTAATATCAAATTAATTTTTATTTATATTTTGTCATATTAAATTTTTTATTTTAAATTATATTATAGGAGTAAATTAGGAAATCATTTTCTTATCCTATTCTGCTGAATTCTAACCCAACTCATATTCAGGATAACTATTTGAACTAGTGAGGCAGGATAGGATAAGTTTCAGGATTAACTTATCATGTCTTGTTGTGTCAGCAAACACTGGATTGAGATAGGATAGGATGTGATATAGATATCATATTCTATCACTTATCCGGCGCACCAAACGGGCCCTTAATGTCTTATTGTCAAAGTCAAAGTTTTCTAGAATAGCATATCATAGAGGGCATATCATATGAGAATGTCTTCTTTATATGAGAATGAATCTGAACCATTAGATTTTAAAATAAATGGTGGAGATTATGTGTGAATCTTTTTTTATCTCTCCTCCATTATTAAAATAAATGATGTGAGAGAAAGAAAAAAAGATTGACACTTAATATCCACCATTTATTTTAAAATCTAATGGTTCAAATTCATTCTCATATTCTCACATAAAAATGTCATTCTCATATATATATATATATATATATATATATATATATATATATATATATATATATATATAGGGAGCATATCAAGTGAGAGCATTTTTAAATGAGAGATGAGAGGAATAAATATCAACCTTTAGATTCATCAAGAGAGAGAATGTTAATACATTAATGTGGCTATTAATTTCTGTCTCTTGATGAATCCAAAGGTTGATATTTATTCCTCTCATCCTCTCATTTAAAATTGCTCTCACTTGATATGCTCCATATATATATATATATATATATATATATATATATATATATATATATATATATATATATATATATGGCATATCATATGAGAATGACATATTTATATGAGAATGTGAGAATGAATCTGAACCATTGGATTTTAAAATAAATGGCGGAGATTATGGGTGAATCTTTTTTTTCTCTCTCCTGCATCTTGAAATAAATGAAGTAGGAGAGGGAAAAAAAAGATTCACCCATAATCTCTACCATTTATTTTAAAATCCAATGGTTCAGATTCATTCTCACATTCTCATATAAATATGTCATTCTCATATGATATGCCATATATATATATATATATATATATATATATATATATATATATATATATATATATATATATATATATATATATATATATATATATATATATATATATATATATATATATATATATATATATATATATATATATATATATATATATATATATATATATATATATATGCGCGCGAAAAAAAAAACATTATCTTGAAAGAATATAAAGAAATGTTCCTAATATCTTACTATGTTACTATGTTTTGACAAATATTTAATTTTTTTTATTGTTGATTAACTATACATGTTTTATGGCACTTTACCCAACCTCCTTGAATAATAACTTCTTTTGTTAACTCATCTTAAGTTTGTATTCTTTCTTTCTTTTTTTATCATATAACCACATTACAAGTTTATTAACTAAATAAAAATTTAAAATGTTTTACTTAAAGTTAGGTTTTAAGAAAATTAGTATTGACAAAAGTTTTATGTATGAAAAGGTATAGAGTAGCAACTTTTTAAGATTGGAGTGGCGGCTTACATATAAAAATTTTGAAATAAAATTTGTATTAAAAACTATTAAAAAATATCTATAAAAAATAATTAATACTCTTGTAAAAAGAAAAAAATAGTTAAATTTCTAAATTAATATTACTAATTAAAAAATTTGACTAAATAAATAAAAAGAATACTATTGTTAACTTGTGGTAAAAACACAAGTTAATATCAAATGTAAAATATTTGTGTTGCAATTAAATTTTAAAGTAATTTTTACAATGTAACATGAAATTTATAAATTAAAAAATTTTAAATTCGGCTTAAATAATATGTTATTTTAGATATTTTATATTTTTATTACAAAAAATTAAATATCAAAATTTTAAAATACCACTTAATTTTGAGCTATTTCAAATAGCTTTTTATATAAATCATCTTTGAGATATAACTTTTTTGAAAAAATGTCAAAATCACTTAATTTTAAAGCTATAATGAGCATTTTTTTTAATAGTGAAATGAAATGTCATGCGAATTTGCATTGAGATTTCATCTACCACAAAACGGAAGACTCACTGTTCTCAAGGCATGTTTAGCAGGCGGAAGAATGGAGATCATTCTTTCAAACACTCAGTAGCATTGAGATGTGTAGCTCAAACATACAGGCTGTCAGATGACAGATGTCAAACCTAAATGCTGATTCGATAAACAACCGCTTAGTTGATGGAGTCGAGAATGTTGTCGTGCATCATACAGAAAGGCCAACAATCCAATATGGTGTGTATGGGATCACTTTAACATAAAAAAACCTTCACTATCCTCTTGACTCCAGCATTAACTGTGTCCAACTCATAAGAAACTCAAACATCTTAAGCTAATTCATACCCGGCCGAGGTTGAAGAGCATTATCAAAACCACCAGGAACAAACACTGGAAGTTGATTTGAATGTGAATCTCTTCTATATCTTGGTTCTTGGGGTAAGTTTACTGCTATGCTATCATGAGCCTCTACTGATCTTTCATTTTTCAAACCATCTTTAGCAGCCACACTCAAAAATGGACCACCAAAAAAGATAGACTCTCCTGTATACGTCAGATTCTGTGCATGCTGCCTTGGAGATTTAGGTGCAGATGACCCCGGTTCCTGTGGAGGTATCATTGGTTTCCTTCCAATACTGCTTGTTTCAGTATTTGAATTTGGCATTTCTGTTTGCAGAGATGACCTATTTCGAGCTTCTGAAGGCAATGAAGGAACTGAGATATATCGGCCGGCTTCTTGATCCCAAACAACTGATGTCCGTTTCACATCTCTTAGAATCGATGTGCTGGAAGCTGAAAGCAGTAACGGGTCGTTACTTGCTCCCTTCAGCATCATTGTTCCATCGAATCCATGAGACGGATTGGATATTGGGTTCCTGAAGTTTGGCAATGTGGCTTTAGAAGTTAAAGGACGCTCAGGCACCAAACTAGGAACTGAAATACCAGCCCTGAAGCCACCCAAAGTACGCCCCTGGGGAAGAGGGCTGAGAGTAACTGCCTCTTGAGCATGGCTTGGACTACTGAAACTACTCATACTTTGAGTTCCAGTTTCATACTCGTCACGGCTTCCTTGACTAGGAGCAATCAAATTCCCCACTGGAGACAATCTTAACTCGTGTTTTACTTCCTTATTAATTCCAGTATCTATACTCATACTACTTCTGATGCTCATGTTTCCACTAGAGCTTAATTCTGCATCAGGTGGACGATGGCTATCTACAGGTCGCAAAACTGAAGAAGATGCCCTGGCTTTAGCCGCTGCTCTCGCTGCCTCTTGAGAATCCAATTTAGCAAGCTTCCAAGCACTAATACGAACAGGCCTTTTTGGCATCTTTTGCCCTCTTTCTGCAAACCCAGCTGCATCTGGATCAACAGTTGATGGCAGCATTCCAGGCTCCAAGTGAGGCACAACTTCATCCTAAAATCAATGTTTAAAGCAAACTCCATGAACCAAGTCACAGAAATACTTTTTAAGAGCAAATCAACATTTTTTTTCTTGTCAAGAAAAGAAAAACAGTCATATACGTTAACATGTAATGATGCAATTTGCATAATCAGAGCTTGATAAAATATAAGTGTAAAAGTAAAAGTTTAAATTAAATGGATTGACATGAAAAGTAGCTATTAACCCATAGTCAGTACAACAAAGTGTCAACTACAAATCGATTAAGACAGTCCAAAAGTTTTTTTGATATTAAGTTTAAGAGTCTCTCAATGGCACAAGGGTGCCAAGAATTACTCATCGTCTATTTGGAGAAGCAACTGGATACAGAACAACTTGCAGAATTTAAAGACTACTCAGTGTTGGGATAAGAGAGTGGTGAGGATTATACTTAGTCAGGATGAAGTGCTCAACAATATAATTGGAATACCCTTTTAATAGATTAAACATTTAAATTTCTATAGCAACTTGCAGTAATAAAAGATTTGAACTAAATAAGAAAAATTTATCATGCTTTGATTATTGCCCAAGAGTTTTTCACTAAAGTTTCCTCGCTACAAACCTATGATATAAAAAGTCAACAAGAATCTTTTGGCACTTAATATTGCAGCATAGCTTATTTTTAGATGAAAATAAATTCAAAACTAAGTACCTGATAGTCGACAAATACCCTAGGAGGGGTACACCACGCCCCTTTGTACTGCAATCCAAGAGAACTTCCTCCACTCAATCCAGTTGTTGCTGAGCCAGTTGGAGAGTAAAGTATATTTGGCAAATCCCCATCCACAGATGCCCCTGGAGGTGCTTCGCTCATGGCTCTCATTGCTACAACATACTCATATGTTGTGATACCCTGATCCAAAAGAAGAAAGGATGGAAGATAAGAGAACCACTCTGTGAAATGGCTAAATAATTCTAGCTAGAAACTTAAAGCTAATAGTGATATTTAAATATCAGGGTAGAAGCAAGAAATCTCAAGCATCACTCGCAAAAAGGCTTTAGTGACAGTAACTAACACTTAAATTTGGTTTTACCAGTATGAAAGTCTCTCATTAAGTTTAATGTTTCAACTTTTTGCCGATGTACACTGTTGCTTCATTAGGAGGATGTTTTACCCTTCTCTGTCTTTGTATTTTAATTTCTTTAAATTAAATATAGATTCTATAGAAGCATTCATTAAGGAATGGGGTTGGGGAATAAATAAGAACAGAAAAACAACCTCAGAATCTCAGCTACTGAATCACTGACCTTCCTGATTAGGATCATGTGGAAAAAGAAAAGCTCACCCAAAGGCACACAAGCCAAGACCGAAACTGCAGTACATACGACCTACAAATATTGAACAAGAAACATAAATTTTCAAATATACTTAATAATGGCCAGTTGCCACATCCAGATTTACTTATACTATAAAACCTAAATAGAAGAGATACCACAACTGCAGCAAACGGGGGACGAGAGAATCCATTTCCAAGTCTATCAATGATTTCAGATTCCATTCCTCTCTTATTAACAAAGAAACGCACTAAAACAGCAATACCGACTCCAGCTTCAATAACAAGCTGAGTGCAGAAGAGTAAGTAGAAAAGGCATTATTAGCAACAAAACAAATTATTGCTTTTAAATAATAAAAATTAGTGGACCAATATACATACCCATGCAAGACTAAAGGCCATAAGAGAAATAAAAGAATGGTAATTTTTCTGACCCACGCAGTTGTTAAGCCACTGCAGCAATGTGATGTATCAAGTGAAGTGAGGATCAAAGTTGAAAGAAATAAATAAAATGTTAAAGCAGAGTTGAAAAACACTCCAAGATGTAACATTTCCGTCATCAAACGAAGTCATACCCGACAATGGTGATCGAAGCCATCAACACATTTATCACAACTTCTACAATGTTTACTGAACTTGCGCACCTACAACATGGGAAACAAATCATACAAACTGAGGGAGAAGCAGAGATCTGAGGTTTAAAGCTATTCACTAAATGTTTATATTCAAAACTGAACGCAACTACATATATTTATAAAATTAGAGTAAACAAAATTGTGTTCCAAATATTTAGTGGCTTTCCAAACATAAACAAAGGAATGGCAGCAAAAGGGCTCACAATTCACCAACATATTTATCACTCGAAAATCCAGGTGAGTGGAAGGAAATTCTAAAAGTAGATAAAGAAGGAACGAAAACGAAAACGATAACAATCATAATTCAGCAGCATCTCTATACCAGAAAGAGAAGTCCCGGGTTAAATTAGCACCACAACCAGATAAAAAGTATTGGCCAACATTATTTTATAGACAAAAATAAGTGATACCATTGATGAGAACAGAAGAAAATACACAAGAACTAAATACCCATACATAATGGAAGAATAAACAAAATAAATAAATTCATCAAAACCATAACTCTGTCAAATGAAGAAACAAATATCCCATAGGAGCCAGGATATGTCATAAATACTTACATGAAAAATTATTTAGTATCATCTATATGACTTGCTCAGTCTGACTTAGTTTATATCAACAAAACATAGTATTTAAAGAATGCGGAAAATTTTTGTCAAAAAAAAAAAAAAAGAATGCGGAAAAAAAATACTTTGGTGACTGTTCATCCCAAGATTTGTTATTTATTATACTAGTGACATAGTTCTATGCAATGCAATTAATAGCAAAACAGGGGTAAAAGAAAAACATAGAAACAGAAAGACCTAAAATTGAAATATATTCTGCAACCAAAGTGATAGAAACAGAAAGAACTAAAATTGAGATATATTCTGCAGAGTATCAAATAGTCACAAATCACAACATAATACCTCAGAATTGCACAAAGTGCAGAACAGAGCATCTTCCCCGCCGCCCTGCTCATCAGCTGTTTCCTGTTTTCGGCAATCTTCATGAGAAAATAGTATGCAGCAAATTCCCCCAATTACATCACATGAGCTTGGTTTATACTGATTTCTCAAATCATCTACTCTGTCAGGATCTTCCACTGAACTTTTCTTGCTCATATTTGTCATAGACCTTTTGGAAACAGCAGATGACAGGGAGGAATTCTCTCCTGCAGCAACATCACCGCGTTCAGAAGATTGATGCTTACCCAACAACCCATGGGCAGGGTCGAACATATCTCCCATTCTAGGGTCAAATTTAGACATAATGCCTGGATCTGCAGGGTTAATTGCAGTACATCTGGCATAAAGAATAAAAACAATGAGTGCCTGCAATGCCACAAGAATGAGACAATATTAGCCATACTCCTCCTGCAGGTAAGAAAATAATATATACGAAATGAAGATGAATTATAAAAAAGGAAGTTTGCATACCACAGGAGAGTAGACACCGATAAAGGTG
Organism: Vicia villosa; assembly: GCF_029867415.1. Lineage (NCBI taxonomy): Eukaryota > Viridiplantae > Streptophyta > Magnoliopsida > Fabales > Fabaceae > Vicia > Vicia villosa. Next base: position 120,751,267 of record NC_081184.1, on the reverse strand, counting down.
TATTCCCATATATGACCTCCAACAAACGGTGCAAGGAAAGCATAGAAAGCAATCACCAACAAGCAGAATACAGTGATTGCAACAACCTATTCATGTAAGAGCCAACAATTTTAGAAAAATAAGTTGGCATGCCTGCAACTGATAAAATACAAGTCACTGAATTCGATGTGTAATCACAACACTAAGTATTGGTGAAGAATATGGAAGAATAATAGTTTATTTTCCTGATGTGAGGATCAAATTTATTTTTTCCCATTTAAATGGTGCATGGGTCGTGTAGTCAATAAAAATTAAATTAGTTATTTTATATATTAGTTTAAATTACAGTTCCCTGCCTGAGTCAGATGCTAAGCTTACTTTTCTTTTTCTTTTTTTTTTAAATATAACACTTCCTTCTTAAGTTAGATTAAAATTTGTTATACTTATAGTTCATATTAATGTGAACGAACTTCACAGGGGCGGGTTTTCTCTCTATGCATCGTCATTAAATTGTTTTAAACCCTGTATTACTGTCTTTGGAACTATAAGAAATGAAATAAAGATTTCAGTTGAAGAACCAAACCCAATAACGAAGGTATTCATTATTTACAACTTCCTTTCATTTTCTAAAGTCTCATCAGAGAGTTTTAAACTGACAGAAAGAGACATCAAGAGCCTCAGAAGCTCAATAATAAGTGATGGCTGCTTGTCACCACCGAGAGTTATGTTTATATTAATACAAAAATGTTGTGAAGCGGTAGTGTATTTTCATTCCTAAGAGGAAAAGAGAAAGGCAATTTTTTAAATGAATCCAGATCCTCTGCAGTTTATTTTAAAAAATGCATAAGATCCCAACCTTTCAAATTTTGTAGTTCTATAATAATATTTTTTGTGTTAAAAAACTTGTAGAGTATTTGTGTATGTTTTTTTGTGAGTATTAATCAAACATTACATGATTTAGAAAGAACTTGATTTTGCAAAATTAATTAATTTGATTCAAGGAAAATCACTTTTCACACCCTCCACCATGCATCCAAACACGCGCTATATCATATTTTACATCCTAAAACTTGCAGGCACATTTTCTTCAAGTACAGTCCCTTCCTTCACATGCTACCTTATATCTGTTAAATATGTTTGAATTCCATCCCTCGAAAAGCTAGCTCAAAGGGTGAGGTTGCTCTCACATATTTATACGCCCAACAGCCCGGGAACCTAAGCAATGTGGGACTTCAAAACACAACTACCAATTTCAACAATATCCGCAATAGTTCATTCCTATTCTACATCATCAAACTTATCAACTAACAACACAACTTGTCATTGCCTCTTGTTCGTGGGTCTATAATTTTGTAATTAGGGAGCAGAATATGAGAAATGTAAAGATGTGAAGATCTACCACCTATACTATTTCACTCAGTTCATAACTAGATGAAGACTTGGGCAATACATGGAAGATAAAAGGGGAACTATTTGATCTATAAACACCTTGGCCAATTTCTACCCCCAACTCAACCCTAAAAAAAGACAATTTGCTAAATTGTTATTATTCCAACAAAAAAAAAACTCTTTTTAAGCTTCCAAAACAAACACCTATTTTGAAAATAACTACCAAAAAAACAATTTTTAAAAAGGGGAAAATGAACCAAAACAAAATCAAACAATCCCCAAATCTAGCTACACTGAAAAACTAAACCACTACTGAACTACCACAAAGTAGACCTTTCTAATCCATCAGCTAAATCACACGTTCCAGTTAAGCGATTAATTGAACTACGCAATGAAGATACACAACACCAAATCGGAATCAAACAAACCCTAACAAAAAAAAACTGAAAATTAGAAGAATGAAAAAGGTTAACCTGAAAAGTGTGTGCTGGTAATTGCCAGCCGTGTTTTCTGACCATGTTTGAAGCTTAGATGAGTTCAGATTTGTGAGAGTTTAACTCACTGAGTCACTGAGTCAGTACCAAGTAAACGCGCTTAGCTGCTATTTCAGCTGAAGAGTGACAATGGAATAATGGAAAGAGAAGGAAACAATAAATAATTTAATAAATTAATAAATAAATAAATAAATATAGAAAATATACCTAATCCCCAAAATGGAAATTTCTTACACATAATATATACCGACTTTTTTGGTTTTTTGCTCTTTATTTTTTATTAATTTTTTGGAAATAATAGTTTCATTTCATCGTAAGGAATCTTTGTCTTAGAAAAGTATTTAAACAACTATTTAAATTTTAATGACTAACTCGTCGTTTAGTCTAGTAATTATGAAGAGAACCCAACTATTTATAAATGAGTGTTTACTTAGTAGTGTATTTATAGACTCTTAGAAGGGTTAATTGCTACTGGAACATTTGCAAGGTTTGTGAAAATTCAAAATAAGAGACATAGACAAAAATGTCTATGACTGAAATTTAAATTGATTTGAAATTTTAAAAAGGTTTAAAATAATATTCTCTTTATTCGAAAATAAGTATCATGTTTAAAAAATGTATTTGTTTCATAATATATTATCAATTTAATTTCTTTTTATTTTTTAATTATATCATTTAATTAATACTCTTAAATTTCTTGTTTTATAATGTTGTTAACATCTTCAAACTTGTAAATCAAATGACTTCAAACACAAGAGAGGTGAATTGCGATATTCGAAATTTACGATTCATTTATAAAAAAATTATTTTTGAAAATATTTATATTAAAATATATAAATAAGGTAGAAAGAAGATCAAGGATAAGAGAGATATGCATCGGATATAAAATAAACAACAAAAAATAAAGAGAAAAGAGAGATAGAAAGCGCAATAAAGATTTATACAAGTTTTTTTTTTGTTTAGCCAGTCAGTTCCGACCCACACAGTAAACTGACTAATTTGGTTTTGTGGTTCAGAGGAACGACTCAGTGGCTGAGCCTTGTTTCCACCAAGAATCGAACTCGGGTAGTACCCGAACAATTCGTCTTTAGTGGAAGTTCCTTTCCCACTAGAACCCAAATACTTGAGAGTTCCACTAAAATCAAACTTGAGTTTTTACAAGATCACCCCACAAACTTTCAACAACAAACAGACAAAGCATTTAGACAAGCATAGCTCAAGAATCTTCACTCAAACTTTTTTCAAGTTTAATTTACAACCTTCAAATCCTTTGCAAAGATAATTCACAAGAGAAACATATTATTGAATAAAGCAAATTAAACACAATACTAGTTACAACACAACTATCTAAAGGACTTTTCAATTTTTCAGCACTACGACAATTCTCCTGAAAAAACAATTTCAAATACAAAGAGAGTAGAAGAATAACCACTTTGTCTACTTTATATATAAAAAAGTGTTGCTGAAAAGGAATATGATGTATGGTCAAATTAAATTATTTAATAGATTAAAATACTTTCAAAAATATCAATCCTAATTCAGAAAAGAAAACATTAAAACGACTATATCAATTAGTGTATCAATAGTCTTTTTAATCTATTAAAATGTCTTTCTCCTTGCTTTAATCAATCTGTCAAGGTTCTTAATTGATTAGGCAATGAGTTAATTTTCCTAATTGATTAAAAATACTTTTTAATCAATTTCATACATGTATTGATAGATTTTTAGAAGTTTTAATAAAAATATAGAGTTTGAAAAAAAATTGTTTGTCTGTGTGATTTCCTTAATACTTCAAGACATACTATTGACCTTTTAGAATTTAGATTGATCACTCTAAGATGTTAAGCATAGGACAAAGAACACTTTCACATTTTTTGTCCTCCTGACTTCAAGATCCTCTACTTGATTCAAGGATTGATTAACACATCAGTTGGATATTTGAATTATCTAACTAATGAGGCTTGAGGTAACTTTTTGATAAAATGTCATCATACCTTTATTTCATATGCATGTGAAACTTTCTAATGTTGATGTAATTATGTCATAGATAACTTTCTTGATATTTGATATTGATGTGTATTAATATTAGGATAATGTGTCTTGTATGTAGAGATTTCCTTGATAAAAATGTATTATCAAGTGTTAGTTTATGCATGCATGTCAAAATCTTGAATTTCTCAGGGTGCTTTAATGTACAGATCTTCATGTTCATATTTGTTGGGTTGCATAGTTCTCGCCAAGAAAATTTTCACTCGTTAAACCAAGGTTTTTCTCTAAAACTATGAGTTTTTGTTCGTGAATTTTCTAAGCGATGGGTAGGATCTCTAAGAGATATTCTTAAGGTGTATTTTTTGGGATTTTTGTTTGTATTTTGTTGTGCAACACATGTATTTTTTAAGAGAACTTCACATTGCCAGAAAATATAATGTATATGTGTTTGAAATCAATAAGCAAGTGTTAACTCTTTATGAAAATTACCTAACAACAAATCACATGTTTTTCATGTATATCCTTGTACAATTGTATGTATTCATATCATACAGCATTACTTGTGTTGCTTTAGTATAACATAACATCGTTATAAATCATCGCAGCCATGCATTGGCTCATATTATTTTATTAATAAGAGTTATTGCATATATGTAGGGGTGGCAAAAGGACATGCTTGACCCGTTTAGGTCTGTTCCGCAAAAATAATGAGGTGGGGAAGAGCGTACATAGTTGAGAATGTGGGTCTAAAACGGCTCACCCTGCAATAAAGTGAGTGCGGGGAAAGCTCGCGAGCACTATCCCTTTTAAGCCTAAAAACAAAAACAAAATTAGGAAATTTCTCTATGAACCCGTATACATACTCACAGATCCGCGGTAGAAATCCTAAAATACCCTTATATTTCAGATGTGCATTTCCGAAGATACATTTTTCTATAAAAAAAAGGTGATTTTGGATGTGCATATCTGAAGTCACCCTTTTTTTAGAAAGGGATGACTTCGGAGATGCATATCCGAAATATTCCAATTTTTAGTGTTGGGATTTTTCGAATATGCATATCTGAAATATCCCAATAATTGTTAAAAAATTAAAATCAAGTTGAATTAATACAATTAATAGTATAATTAATTGTATTAATTAAAATATATAATTAAATGTATACCATTATAATCGAGATATAATAATAATAATAATAATAATAATAATAATAGCCTAATAAATATTTAAATCAACACAATATTTTTATATAAAATTAAAAATTATAATATTTGTTATTCACTATCCCCAAATTTGTTATTCACAAAATAGAAGCTATTTGTAGAGCTTTTGTGTGGACTGGGACTGAAAAGAGTAAGAAGAGCCCGATTGCGTGGAAACGGGTGTGTAGCCCAATCAAGAACGGAGGTCTGAATCTCATTGACATGGAGGTTTGGAATAGGGTTACAATGCTTAGATGCTTGTGGATTATAAGCTTGAAGATGGATTCTCTTTGGGTCAAGTGGGTGCATACGGTTTATTTGAAACATGAATCTGTGTGGACTGCCAAAATACCTAGTACTGCTACTTGGATTTTCAAGGATATAATGGCTAGAAGGGAAGACATGAATCAGATTGGAAATTGCTGGAATAATATGCAGAGTAGAGGAAAATTTTCTATGAAGCTCATCTATGATCAGCTGTCCAAGGATGCTGACACAGTGGATTGGAGCCATATTATTCAACATAATGCTGCGCGTCCTAGAGCAGTGATCTGTCTCTGGCTTGTGTTTCATAGTAGGCTGGCGACAAAGAGTAGGCTCAAACGGTTAGGTCTGTTGCAAGAGGATCAGTGCAGTTTGTGTACTGAGCACGAGGAGGACATTGACCATCTGTTGGTTGACTGCAGTGTTACTAAGCATGTCTGGAAGGAGGTTCTAGATTGGATTGAGGTGAAGCATCAGCCGGGTCAGTGGCAAGAGGAGAAAAAGTGGATTGTTCAAAATACTAAAGGGAAAGGATTCCATCCTCACATGTTGAAAATCGCCATCGCCGAGACTGTGTATGGCATATGGATGTATCGCAACAAGCGTATTTTTGATTCAGGTGCTAATGAAGAAGCAAATAGAATAGTTCCCAAGATCATAGATTCTATTGTTTATAGAGGTTGGTTAAAGGCCAAATATAGGAAAAGAATTGGTTTGCTTATGATGTAAGGCATAGTAGATGTCTGTATAGCTCTTGTATATAATTCTTTGATATATATATATATTCTTTTTTCTCAAAAAAAAAAAAATTATAATATTAATAAGAGAATATTTTTAACATGATAATTTCATTAATTATAATGCATAATATTGTAGTCATTTAAAAATAATTACGTTTATAATTTGTGACAAATAAATTATTAAAAAATTAAAATTTTATTTAATCTCTTTATTCCTTATTTATAACAATTTGTATTTAATTTATTCTTTATTAATAATAACTCACTTTAATTATATTATATCTATATTATAAATAAATATCTTTTTAAAATAAAATAAAAGAAATTTGGGATTTTGGAGATGCATATCCGAATGGTATTTTGGCGTTTTCAGGGGTGTTTTTCACCCCATATGGGTGTACAAAGAAATTTCCAAATTTTATGTAAATGATCACGCCCGCAGAAGCCTGCAAAGAAAATAGAGTGGAGCGGGGCAGAAACATTAGACGGTGAGGGCCTAAATTCTTATCCCGTCCTATTCTAAAGTGCGGACAAAACATACATGTCACCCCTACATATATTTTCATATGTAGAAGTATGAATAAGAATAAGTGGAAGTAATATGATTCACCAAGGTGGATTCTACATCAATAAACGAAGGGACGAATAAGCAAGTGTAAACAGGACACTATTCATGGAGTTAATTAATCTTCACCCTTGCTATAAAGGTTGAGGTACACTGACATGTCAAGATGATCAAAACTAGTCATGATATTTTATATAATATTTGTCGGTTAATTTAAATCATTGGGTTTCTTGTGTTCAAGATTTTATGGTTTATTTAATCAAATGGGAGAAGAAGTATATGATTATTTGGATTATTAGTTATTTTTATTTTATTTTATGGAGGATGTGGAAAATGAGGTGATTAAAATTCCTCCAAGACTAATTTTAGCTCCCCTCCAAAATAGGGAAATTTAGAGGGAAGAGAGTAATTCCTTGAATCTAGACTTAAATAGTCTAATAAATATAATTTAATATGTTTCTTTTATTAAAATCTCTCTCCTCTCATTAAACCAAACAAAAAGTTTTATAAATATCACTCATCTATCACTAATTACTCATATTTAATGGTAATGTAATGTAAGGACTTAGTTTTTTTTTTTGACCAAGAGAAAATCAACTCATATCATTAATCAACAAAGTAGCAATACAAGGAGGTAATACATTAAAACAACTGCGCCTAGACCAAGAATCGGCCGCCTTAGCTAAGGAATGAGCCACCGAGTTCGCTTGACGCTTCACAAACTTCACCTCAAAGTTAGGAAAAGCAGAAAGTAAATTACGGATAGAAGCAACAATAAGACTGAAATCGGACACACCAGGATGATCCGAGAGAATAGCTTGAATAGTACGTTGAGAGTCACTTTCAAAAACAACCTTCTCCATATGTAGATCAATAGCACTAAGGATAGCCTCTTTCATAGCCAATGCTTCCGCTTCCAAAACAGAAAAAGAACCAAAATCCCAAGCCGTTCCCCCACACATGAAATAACCCAAGTGGTCTCGAAAGCACCACCCTCGATTCGTAGTGCTTCTACTAGTATTAAAACCCGCATCAACATTGCACTTCAAACTCCCCTCCTCCGGCGGGGTCCACCTAATCGTAGGAATAAAACTACTCTCATCATCCCCATGATTTTGGGCCTTAAACCACTCTTGCCAACCACAAAGAGCTTGAGAGCCAAGAATAGAAGAAACATCACTCTCATTATTCCAAATCATATTATTACGATTTTTCCACATGGTATCAATCATAACCGCTACTCTACCCGCCACCATCGAATTCTCATTATAACAAATATCGAAAATTAAAGAGATAACATCCGGAAAAAGATGTAGACGAGGAGCTACAATATGAATCAAACCTGCATGTTGCCAACAGCTTTTTGTAACTTCACAACCGAAGAAGATATGCCAAGAATCCTCCACATGCAAATCACATAACGGACAAGTAATCGGGCAAGGTACATAATGCTGATGTAACCTCACCCTAGTAGGGAGACAATCTCTACAAATCCTCCACATAAGATGTTTTACTCGAGGTGGAGCCTTAATATTCCAAAGACTACTCCATTCACCTGCCACCCTACAAGAACTACCCGCCCCTTGCATCTTCCTCCACAACCTATAACCCGACCGAACACTATAACACCCATTTTGCTCCTCCTTCCAAACCCGCCTATCTTCAAACACATCCTCAATTAAAGGAACCTGAAGGATAACATTTGCAGCCCCCTGATCAAAGGTATCCTTGATTAAGGGTACATTCCAACCTTTGCCATTTGGAGATATCAAATCATGAACCATAAGCCCATAAGCCTCCTGTCTTTGTGGACCATTTAGCATACCCTCAGTACCTCCCCTAATCCAAGGCTCTCCCATCACAGAAATGTTTCTCCCATCCCCAATGCTCCACCTACAACCAAGAACAAGAAGCTTCCTAGCTTGCCAAATGCCCCGCCAAACAAAACTTGGATTATTACCCAACTTAGCATTAAGCAAGGAAGTGGTAGGAAAGTACCTAGCTGAGTAAATTCTGCCCACAAGAGATTGTGGATTAGACAACAAATACCATCCACGCTTCGCTACCATCGCCATATTAAACGATCTGAGATCACGGAAGCCCAAACCCCCTTCATGCTTAGACACTGTCATCTTCTCCCACGCCATCCACCTGATACCACTACGGTTACTTCTCCCCCCCCACCAGAAAGAATTAAGCATTTTCTCAATATCCTGAATAATATCATCAGGGAGGATAAAGAGACTCATAACATACGCTGGAATAGACTGAAGCACCGACTTTATCATAACTTCTCTTCCTGCTCTAGAAACCGGTCTGCCCCTCCAAGAATTAATTTTCCTCCAAATCCGATCCTTCACATACCCAAAAACAGCCTTTTTACTCCTACCTATAAGGGAAGGAAGCCCCAGATAAGTACCTGTACCAAGAACAAGACTCACTCCCATGATGCTAGCCAAATCCTTCTGGGCAGGTATGCTAATATTCCTGCTAAAGAAAACCTCCGATTTAGACAAATTAATTTCTTGTCCTGAAGCGTTAGCATACACCTGAATAATCTCCATTAAGTTATGAACTTCTACTAGATTCGCCCTGCAAAAAAGAAAACAATCGTCAGCAAAAAGCAGATGAGACACACTAGGTGCCCCTCTGCATATCTGGACCCCATGGATATCCCCAAGAACCACTGCTCTCTTCACCAGAGCTGAAAGACCCTCTGTAGCAAGAATAAAGAGATAAGGGGATAGCGGATCCCCCTGCCTCAATCCCCTCCCTGGTTGAATAGGTCCAATACTGTCCCCGTTCACAAGCACAGAATAGTTCACGGACGAAACACACATCATCATCCACTGAATCCACTTCTCAGAAAAACCCAACCGATCCAACATCCCCCTCAGAAACCCCCAATCAACTCTATCATATGCTTTACTAATATCAATCTTCAACGCCAACTGTGCATTATTGCCCATAGATCTTCTCTTTAGAGAATGGATAACCTCAAACGCAACCATAGCATTATCAATGATTGATCTTCCCTCCACAAAGGCAGATTGTTCCTCCCCAATACATTTATCCAAACACTTCTTCAGTCTATTAGCAAGAAGTTTGGAAAGTATTTTGTACACCACATTACATAAAGATATCGGCCTCAACTCTGTCATATTGGTAGGATTTCCATTTTTCGGAATGAGGCAAATGTTAGTATCATTAAGAGTAGATGGAAAGAAACCCCTATCTAACCAAAGTTTTGCTTCTGCAAAAATATCATCACCACAAATGTCCCATAAATTCTGATAGAAGGCCGGATTAAAACCATCCGGTCCGGGGGCCTTGTCAGGATGCATCTGCTGTAGCGCCACATGGAGTTCTTCCTTAGATATCTGAGCAGTAAGAAGTTCATTGTCAGCATTAGAGATAACAGAATGAATCAAGGACAACACCGGCGTATAGGAGCTCGACTTTTCTTCAAACAACTTCTCAAAATACAGCTTAGCTATCCCACACAACCCTTCTTGATCCCGAACCTCAACCTGATCATCATTAGTAAGCATAGTAATTTTTTGGAAAATACGCCGAGCCGAAGCGGTACGGTGAAAGAACTTTGTATTAAGATCGCCGTCCCGGAACCAGTGAGTCTTCGCCCGCTGTCTCCAATAAGTATCTTCCCTTATGAGGATCTTATTTAAATCATTGTGAGCCTCCATGTAATGTGAGACACTAGCCGGATCCGTACTACCTCGATACTGCTCCAATTTTGCACAAAGCCAAACTTTTTCCTCACTATTTTTCCTAACACAACCCCTCTGCCAATGCTCCAATTCAGTAGCACACCCTGCAATTCTCTCCACAACAGAATTCATACCATCCGCCCTCCAGCTCTCAGTAACCACATTTAACAGTCCCTCCTCTCCTAACCACCAGTTCTCAAACTTAAACCTCCGTGTCGCATGTCGAGTCTGAAACGGATCACAATTTAGCAAGATGGGGCTATGATCCGAATAAGACGCAATCAGATTTGATAGCTTGGCCTGAGGGAAAACTTGCGACCAATGCGCCGAGACCACTGCCCTGTCAAGACGTTCCTCAATCATATTCGTAGAACCTCGGCTCTTCGTCCATGTAAACGGGTATCCCTCGAGGGGAATATCTGTAAGATCACATTCAGCAAGCACTTCCTGAAATCCAGCACACAACCAGTTCGGATGGGGATGAATGCCTTGTTTGTCATTCTGAGAAAGGAGATCGTTAAAATCTCCAATGATGCACCACGGAAGAACCGACATCATATTAAGCTCACGAATCAAGTCCCAAGCTTGTCGACGACGAGCCCGTTCAGGATAACCATAATAACACGTAAGTCTCCAATCCCCTCTTACCACATCTTGCACCAGAATATTTATGAAATTCTTACTAAAGTTGATAATACTACACTTGCTATTATTCTTCCACAACACAGCAATACCACCGCTTCTGCCCTCCACATCTACCGACAAACACGCATCAAATTTCAAGGTAACACGAATACTTTCCAGCTTCCTCGAATTAGTGAGAGTCTCAGACAAAAATAAAATATCAGGGTGATATTTGCGAGCCAGCAAACGCAAATTAGGAATCGCTCTCGGGTTGCTCAAGCCCCGACAATTCCAGCTGAGGATTTTCATAAGTCCCGGCAGTCCTGGCTGCCAGGACTTGCCGATAAAAAATGCTGATGAACATCATTGTCCGAAACCGTCTTACTGTTAACTTCATCACGTCTTCGCTTCTTTTCTACTTGTCCAGCCTCTGGGGATGTCGCTATGCTAGTAGCAGTCATGGATGGTTCAGTGTGAATATCAATAGAAAGTGAAGGAGGGATAACAGGTTTGGCACGGGATACTTTGGTTTTGTTATTTTTGGGCGGAATTTTCTTGGCTTTAGTGGAAACATATTTAGCTGTATGGGATTTATTTTTCTGGCTAGGTTCTGTTTGGGAAAGGAAATTTGGAGTATGAGATAAGTGTTGAGTTGGATTAGTGTCTGGAAGAAACGTATTAAGGAAAGAAGGCGTGGATTGGTCAGCATGGGTTAACAGGGTTTTGATTGGCTGATTCATGTTGGGATGTATGAACAATTGATGGGCAGACACGGTGGGGCCCGTTTGGTTATGAGGCAAAGATGGAAAAGGAGAATTGTTAATACTATGTTTAATGGGTGCCACTATCGTGGGAGCATGAGGGCCCACCTGGCTAGAAGCAAGGGCACGTGGGGGAGTAAGAGATTGGCTGACATAGTCCTCCTTGTCGGTTGGGGAAATAATTTGGGAATTAAAAGGGAATAATTGAGTATGAATGCCGCCAGACATAGACTTTAAAGCCAATGATTTTCCATTACTGTCCATAGCATGACTGTCGCTCACATTAACTGCCTGTGGGACCCATGTTGTCTCAGCCGGAATTTCACGCCCTTGAGTGGGAGCTTGGTTCTCACGCGCCGGCGTTGCAGCATGGTCCTGGAAACCATTTTCTCCATATTCTTCCTTCAGCCACCTAGAGTTTCCACCCCCTAACCTCCTACTCTCAGCCCGAATTTCCGTCGACCACCCCCTTTCTCCTGTATCCTCCACCATAGCAAAACGAACCGCACATTTATGTTCAGAGTGCCCAAGCAAACCACAGACAAAGCAAAAAATTCCAAGCTTTTCATATTTAAAACTCACGATGCACCAGTCTCCCCCCTTATTCTTCACTCTCGTATTTTTCTTCAATGGAATCCGAACATCAATCTTAACCCGCACCCTCATATATTGTCTCCAGAAACTTGAATTGTTGTTTTTATCGTACTCCACAAAAGACCCGATGAAATTAGCCATTGTCTTTCCAACCTTTTCAAGCATGAAACCCGCAGGTAAATTATGGATTTGGACCCAGAACTCCACATGAAAGAGTTGTATGTTCTCGATCTGGACTCCCAATTGGACTTTCTCGAGAATCAGAAGATGACTGTCATAAGACCAAGGCCCTCCCTTCTGCGCCGCCTCCATATCCAGTCGATGATTAAACTGAAAAAGGAATCGGCCCTCCGTTGCTTCCTTTATAGCCACCTGATTTACAGGCCTCCAAATATCCGCCATACGCGCTTTCATTGACTTAACATGAATTGGCCTATCACTCAAGAATCTTCCGATCAAACAGTACTTCAGATTATCAGCACTACCACCATCGTTTTCCACATCGAAACAGAAACCCTCTTCATTATCTGTATCGTGAATCGATAAATCCTCCAGATTAGGACCAGTCGAAGATCCCTCCATGAGAGAGGGATAAAACACGTGAACAAACTAAGCAGGGAATAGACACAGCAAAAGGACCCAAACAACCAGGAAAAGAGAAAACAAGCTTCTCACAAGGAGAAGAAAAAGCAAGCCCTAGCAGAGAGGCCTAGGGAAAAAAAACGTTACAACAGTGTATTAATGTGATAAAATATAAAGACATATATATGTAAGGACTTAGTTATAACCCATATTTCAGTAACTCAGAGAAATAGCAATTTTAACTCCCACAATGTTTAGTTTATTAAGGTAAAAAAACATATGGACTATGGTATGACTGCTAAAGAAATTGGTAGGTATCATCATAGATATTGATGCTTGTATGTTATATTTTAAGGTGGCCAAAATAAAATAAAAGAATGATCCAAATTGGGTGGCTTAAACTTTTTCTTTTTAGAAAACTCTGTTGAAATAAAATAACTCAAAGTAAAATTGAAAGTAAATAAAGAACACAAGAATGTAATACAACGTTTTTTTCCTAGTTTACAAATCAAAACTTTGTAGTTATGTCCAGTTCCTTCATACTTGAAGGATTTTTCATTATAACCAAGCTAATACAACCATTAAAATATCTCCTTATTCGGCTAATAATACTTTAAATTTCTCTCATAACGATTTTGACTTAAATAAGTGTTTTGTCTTCTCGTAGAATTAACTCAAATTAAGTCATTTGAGGAGTTACAATTTTGTAATGAAAAAGTGTTTGAGTATTTACAAAATAATTCTTTAGGATTATGACCAACTTTGATGTATTTAGGATCCTCATAAACGAGTGAGCTCTTGTGACATCGTGTGTACAGAGCTTTTTGGGAAGCTTAAAATGAAAATGGAAAAGTTATCACGATACGAGAGATCCGGCCTACAAGCCTTTAAAGACACAACTACTTGCTCACAAGGATACATCAAACTAATGGCCACCCTTGAATTTCCATATATCCTTTTCCCGCTACATATTTAATCGTTTGTTTTTACAAAAAAAATCAAACTCTCATTTTCCAAATGATTTTTTTTTAAATCAACACTTTTCAAACCCACACAGTTCACGCTCTCTTGTGTATGGTGTCACATGTTTAACAAAAGTAGGGAAACTCATACCACGAAAGGAATGAGAGAACTCCACACCTTCTTCCTAGTTGGAATAAGAAGGTTGGAAGGGAAAAGATAGATTGGGGACCTCGCAGCCAACATATGAGTGGATTCTACATGTGAAGAGGTGACCCTAGGTGTCTTCTTCATTTGAAGCATTGTCTTGTGACCCTTCATCTTTTCTATAAACAAAAAAATTAAACAGGTGAAAAAAAGGCACGACATAGTCAACGAAGCTCAAACTTTTATCTTATGCAACTCACCAAAGATGACACAACTCTTTTCTTTAGCGGCACCTTCTACCAGTAAGCGCATATCTATCTTCAATTTCTTTTGTTTCTTTGACGCTGCCCATAAAGGTACGACATAGTCAACGAAGCTCAAACTTTCCCACAAGGCCACCAGTTTCTTCTTCAGATAGGTCTCCTTCTAGGATGAATCGTCCCAAAGGTAAACGTAGGACTCAACCTCACCTAGAAAATGACTTTAACGCTTGAATTTTGGAAACCTATCATAATATTTAAAGGGCGCCTCAGATTGAACGTCACACATACTTGCATGGGCCACCTTATTAAAAGGAGTAACCAGGTAGTACCTGTGGAACCTTGTTTTGCAAGTAATAGGTTTTGTTTTGATGATGACAACTGTGAAGAACATAATAAATATTCATCATGATAAAGATGCAAGACATGACAACTGTAAGAGATCAGAAAAGAAAAATAACATTTAACATAATAAAGATGCAACAATTATTAAAGTCAACCAATGCACTTAAGCGATTAAAGATGCAAGTCATGGGTTTGATAAGGATTGACAAAAGTTTCAGACATAGATAAAGCCTCAAACATCAACAAAGTTTCAGACAAAGGTAAACAAACATGCAACATCAAAAGCCTAAAAAAAATCTCAAAGCAAATGTCAACACAAGAGAATCTACCAGACAAGGCTTATAAGAGTTAATCTCTCAATTTAGTAAATGAGTGAAACTTTTGTAAAAGCAAAAGTCTTTCTTCGTAGAAGTGGATGGCTATAAGCACACACACATACTTAAAACCTTTTATAAAACGCTTTTAAAAATAAAAAACTTTGAAGAAGTATATAAAAGCTACATAGAAAAGGATGGGAACATTAAAAAAGCCATAAAATATTTTTAACTGAATCTAATTGATTAGAATTAAATGTTAATCGATTAGATTATCACTTTCTTGAGGAACAAGATAATTTGAATGCGCTCAGATCCTATGCAATTACTACATATTAATTCTTCCCTATTTTGGAACTCATAGTTGTTATTTTTAAATTAACTAAGTGATTGACTCAATTGATTAAAAATTGTCCTTTTTTTCTTTAATGCTATTTCCTCTTTTGGGATTTTTCAAGCCTATAAATAGAGGTCTTATTCCTCATTTCATTTCATCCAGAAAATTAATTGTGTATTGACACATACAGAGTCTCTCTCTAAGTTTTCATTTTCACTTTCTCTCACTAGTTCTTATAGAAAAATGCTTTTGTTAGGAAGGATCTTTTGTGAGTGAGGTATCCTTGTAATTCTGGATGGGTAGCATTGTATAAGTTTTCCAAGAATTTTGTTTATGCATCTTGGACAAACATAATCCATTTAGGGATAAAAATACGTGGTTAGAAACTAAACTCGTCAAACGCTTTGGTTGGGTATTATGCTATCAGTTCCTATGTTTATTTAGGTTGAAGGTCGTTGATAATGATGAAATTCCCTTAATGCACTTAGTAAGCCTTGTTTATTTCAAGGTTGAACATTATCAAATTGATGAACTTACCATTAGGTTCATGGTTAGCTTGTTTAAAACTATAGGTTAGAAGATTATCCTGTTAAAATCTCAAGAGGTTATTGGTTATCCTATAAACCCAAATTGAGTTCAGATATTTCGTGAAGAAAAGATTAATCACTTCAATCTACAGTTGGGAAGGAAGCTTGGCCACTCCAGTCTCAACACTTTCTATGGAGAAGATGCAAACGATCATATATTTTGTCTTGTGTTATCATGGTTGTAAAACAACCATTATTTTCTTGTATAAAGAGGTTCGCGAGTTTTACCTACTAAAAGCTCTCAAGTATGTAATGAAAACTCCCAAGATGAATTCTTGGGGAGAGAAGTATGTATCTTATTTTTTACCGAACCTCTATAATTATTGGTGTTTTTCTTCTTCCCTTAACTTTTTCAATTTTCTGCACTTTATTTTTATATTCCGCTGCTTAGAAATAGAAAAATATTTTCAAACTTTGATTTTGATCTCGAAAAGTTTTCAAAACTATGGTTTTCAAACCACACAATTCACCCTCCTATTGTGTGTGAAGTCTAAAGTCTAACACAAGAGGGGGTAATGGGGTCTGCACTAAGCTCGCCACCGGACATGGCTAAAGAATTTGACGATCTCCCAGCAGGAATGGACTCCCGACTCTTCACCAACTGTCTTAAAGCCTCTATAGGGTTCATATTCTTGATGGCCATGTTTTCCTATCGACCAAGAGAAGCATTGGAGGAAGAATAATGAAATAAAAGCTAGGAAGTGGTAGCCATGGCGATGAAGAATTTCTAATGCCTGCTGACAGTTGATTTTGTATAACTTGTGTTAGTGTTGCGTCAAAAGCGTCATCATCAATATCTATCTAGCTATCATTTTGATATTTCTGTTGGGTAGGATCTGGCTCCCTTAGACTATCAATAGGGTCAAATGAGTCCTTAAGGTCTTGGAAAGCGGAAGGAAACAAACGCCTAAAGTTACCTCGACCTTAAGTAGACCGAAGATCACTTTCGTCAACCACTGGTTGCTCGGTCATGGTTTCACCAACTAAATTTGTAAGTGTTGGTCGTTGGATCGACGGGGAGCTAACCTCTTTCAACATTGATGGGTTGCTAATATAAAAGTGAGTAAAAAAATTATTTATGTCTTGGTCCATGAGGTGCTGGACACCGATGATAACTTGAGATGGCGCAGGTGTGGCAGAGGATGAATTTTCCTGCAAAATAAGAAATGGAATCAGTGTGGTCTTGGCATCTCACACGAGGAGATTAAATAACACAACACATTCCTTATTTTGGAACGGGATGGAGTGTCTTCACCTGTGCTGATGATATGGAAGGGACGAAAGTCGATTTCTTTATATTTCTCTTCTTCTCAGCTACTAAAGTATTAGGAACACCAGTAAAATACCATTTCTTCTTACTGTGACTAGAATCTGTGTCCGCTACTGAGCCAGTTGAGCATTCTCAAGGCTTAACAGGGGCACACTAAGGAAACATCAGATCATTAGCATTATCGTTAGCAGACTCAACCTCAGGAGCAACATCGTTAGGATCTTTCGCATTTTTCTCTTCTTTGAGGCAACAGTAGAAATGCCACTATTCCTTTTCTGTCTCTAAAAGTGAAGGAAGTAAATAAGTTAAAGTCTCGATTAGTAAAAAACTGAAGAACATGTATTCAAAGTACACCTATTTGGGTTCTTGCGTGGAGTCAGGCTCATCGATCCGCACCAGTGTCCATGTTTTCTTTAGTGCCCGAGTGGGAAGGTGCACAAATGTGAATGTTCGACATAGGTGAGTAATAGAAATTAGAGAAAACCAGAAGCACCAAGAATCTTGTTAATCACCTGAAAAAATGGGCGTTAAAACACATACGTTTTTAATGTCTATGAGAAGAGGGTCTTTATAATCATCCAGGTGATATTTAGTCGAAACTACTCAATGATGGGTTTTTTTCAAGGCATTATTTGAAGCAGATAAGGAACCACACACTAATCAATCTGGAAATGACGGACGAAAAGCCAAACCGAGATCACAAGTTGGAAGTGGTGGGATTTCAGAAAAATAAGATTTTGGAGCAAAACTATACATATCAGTCACATGAGAGGGAATTTTCAAGATGGGAAACTTCTCTATAACTTTTTGTTGTAAAGTAAGAGCCATGCCAAAGATAGTTCGAAAAATGTCACAAGGGTTACATACGACCTCAAAATAATATTAGAAAGTTTGAATTTCTTGAATATGTGTACCCGTAAGCTTCTTGAACGTGTCTACACAGTAGAAAAGTATTTGTCAGAAGCTATAGAATAATCATATATGCCACAGAATGAGTATAATGGTACTTCGACCACTATTCTTCAAATTATTGTATGTACAAACAACTAGCTTGAAAATTAAAAAGGGTTAAGGTAACACAAGGGATGGTAAGGAAGTCCAATTTAGCTTGGTACTTTTCTTCTGTGAAAAGGGTAGTGGTCGTAGAGATTTCTACTTCATGAAGAAAGAACAATTTAGGCAAGAATTGTCTAAAGCCAAATTTTTGAGCTACCAAGTTAGGTTGATAACCGACAAGGCCCATTCCTACCATAATCTTGGTCGACAAGATGGTTGGTTGGAGAAATGTTGACCAGATGTTAAAAGCCTCGCCCTGATGATCAAGAGAAAGGGGAGGGAACTTCCTCTTGAACCAGTCATGACCATAATTTCTGCTGACAAACAGGGCCATACATGGGTCGAAGACATCACATTCGGCAAACATGATGAAATACTTCTTGAAGGCGTCCATGGTTGATAAATCGTTATCTCCTAGTTTCAACAAATCGAGAAAACTGGGTTCGGGTAACCTCCCTTCGACTTGTAGGGCCATGGTAGGGGATTTGCTAGCTTTAAGGAAAGACTCAAAAGCGACATTAAGCCATAGCTGTAGAAGCCACACAGGGCCATTCATGCGAAAAGCATACTCAGGGTTGTCGATGGATTTAAAGTTGGAAGCAACAAGCCCAAGAGCTTCATAAAGGGAGCCTAAGATTAAATTGACACTGCATGGAAGCTTCAATTACATAGGTGCAATTATCCAAGAGGAATGGCTCCTCAATAAAAAAAAAAAGCAAAATGAGCACGTGCAGCATTGTTAAAGGCGTTTTTAGGAGGCATTGTCAGATTCTCATAGGTTTTTGAAGAAAAATAAGTAGAAGAGTTGGCGAAAGGGGTAGGAAAAAGCTCCGGTGTTCTACTTCAATGAAGGAAATGACAAAGGAGAAGAAAAGATGAGGAAGAAAGTGTTTAAATAGCCAAAAAAGGAAGATAGTGTTTCAGTGTCCACCAAAAGTTGGACACATGGCATGTCCAAATTGATAGATGGCATATTAGCTTACGGGGAGAAGTGAAATTAAAAGAATTTATGTTAATCATATTTAATTTAATTTAGTGCCTCATTAATCTCCTTGGAAATCAGACATAATGATTATCAACTACACGCATGATCAGTGCATTTTGATGCACGTTCCTTTATGTTTGTACTTAGATATTTTTATGGTTTGCTTTGTTTATTTTTCTATTTTATTATGTTTTTATATTTGAGTTTATTTTTATTGTTATTTGATTTTCGTATTTAATTTTCAGCATTAGCAGTTTGCACGGAAACAATCATAACTGGAGCTCTGAGAATTCGATTGACGCATTCTAGTAATTGTCGGAAAGCTAAGAGAGAGATCTACAACTTTTGTGTTGGAGTCGAAGTCAAATTCTGAGCGCATATTTTCCAGAATTTTGTTTGAAGCTGCATCATTAGTTTTATTAGTTTTGTGTCGTTTGTTTTGGGCCTGAGTTATGTCTGTTTGACCCATTTGGGTTATGACCCAAATTCTTGTTTTCTCCCATTTACCTAGGGCTGGCCATACTGTTTACTTTCTCACGTTTTTATTATTCACAAAATTATGAGGCAAGCTTGTACGAATTCCATGGAGAACTAATTCCTTTGAGACAATTTGTTGTATTCAGGTTCCGACCTTGAGGTTATTATAATTATAATTCAGTTCTATTCCTTTCAATATTAATTCGATTTGCATAGACTATATTAATTTAATTCGATTGGTTGTATGGTCCTAACTATAGCTACGTTATTGTTTGCTTAATTTGTTATCGTGTCCGTTTAATTCATGTTTGCTTAATTCATGAAACTTAATCCCGTTTGCTTAATTCGGATAATAGGAACATACAACTTATACTATCAATTGCGCTTGTCAATGAATATTATAATCTAATAGGAATATATAATCTGCTTAGGAGGTTGGAATTACAATAATCAATGATAGATAGGAACCGAATCGACAAATTTTCATTTTAGCTTATTTTATAATCACTTATTTGCTCTATTGTTCATAAATTGATCTAAAACCACAAATCCCCAATTAGATTTCTATTAGTTAATATCAAACAAGAATTTTTGTGATACGACTCGAGTCATTGTCGCTATATTACGTTTTCAAAATACTCGTTTTTTATCCGTGCGCGACAGCGGATCAACGCACGTATGTGATGTGACAGTTTAGTGGAAAGTGGTCATGATGACCATGACGAGTACAAGCTACCCTAATAGTGTCGAGCAGTCACAAAAACACCACCTTTCTTCCATATGGCATATATGATCGAAAAAGGCGTTTAGAGGGCATCTTTTAGCCTAAAAATTCTAGCTAAAGAAAGTCAACGAATAATGTTAGAACATCAGCAAATGAGACTAGCTAATTATGTTGAAAGATGGTAAGTATTGAGGGCTATCGAAAAATGAGCTTCAATTTATAAACACATCGACCTAGAAGCGTTCGATGAAGCTTAGTAAACTTGGTTTGGAAGAATCTCAAGAACAAACCCATAAGATTATGATCACTCTCTCTTCTAAACATGTCCAAAATCTCGAAAGGGGGATTTCGACATAATGGTCGGATTCGACAAGGTAACCAGTCGTGAAAGACTTGGAATAATTTTATAAATCCAAGTATTATACAAGCAAGGAAGCACTTCGACAAACGCTACAAAAACAAAGTCAGATAGGCTTGAAGGCGGTTGGGAAGTTCAAAGCACGTTGAAAGACTATTATCAGCATGGTGTTCAGTTCCTCAACAGTTACCTCTTTAATGACGCATAAAAGCAAATCAAAAAATGGATGTTTAATCAGTGGGAATCGTGCCCGATTTTTTAGGGGTTAACCGCTGTAGACGGTTATATTTATAGTAGTATAAATAACAAACTCCTACACTCTATTCGAGGTCGCAAAATTCATACATCTCTCTATAGAACTGGAGTACCATGGCCAAAGAGCGAAATATTTTGTGAGGAACATGCACAACTCTGCGTCCCTTTATATCAGTTGTCTTCAAGTGGGGTGGATGGCGACTGGTGTAGTCTTTGGAATATCAAGGCTCCCCCAAGAACTAAACATTTACTTTGGCGGATTTGTCGTGATTGCCTCCTGACGAGACTAAGGTTACGCCATTATCATGTTTCTTGTCCTCTTAGTTGCTCGTTTTGTGAGGATACGATGGAGGATTCGTGGCATGTGTTTTTTGGATGTAACGCTACTAATCGCTGTTGGCAATTTACAGGTTTGTCCCATATTATTAATCCTCGATTACAAAATTTCCATGATGTAAAATCCTTGATTCTTGATATTTGTAGCAAGGAGGGTAGTATGACTGCGGGTAGAGTTGCGGTAATGATTGATATTTTGTGGAAAAATCGTAACAATATGGTTTGGAACAATGAGGAGGATGAATACTCTAAACTTGGTTTAAATTTGTTTTGTAGTTGGCAAGAGTGGTTTCTGGCGCAACGACATGGTACCAATGTGGGTAATAGGTCTATAAACCTGAGGTGGGTGCCACCGGTGGAAGGAAGTATCAAATGTAATGTGGATGCGGGTTATAATAATATTCGGGGTACTACTAACCGGGGTTGGTGCATGAGAGATCATATGGGGAGCTTTATGTTTGCAGGTGCAGCTTGGGATTTTGGTCATTATTCGATTCTTGAAGCGGAAGCTTTGGCTCTTAAAGAAGCCATTCAAAGTGCTATCGATATGGAGGTGCATAATGTTATCTTTGAAAGCGATTCCCAAAGAACGGTTCAAGCTATTCATGGCAATCACCAAGGTGTCTCAGAGTTTAGTTGCATTATTTCTTCTATTCATAGTTTGTTACTTAATTTTCCTAACTTCGAGGTGAAGTTTGTTAAACGCCAAGCGAATACGGTTGCTCACTCTATAGCTAAGACGGCCGATTCTTGGACTAGGCGTAGTTTATTTCATATGATACCTCTTTGTATTGAACAACTTTTACTTAATGATATGAATTGAATTTCTGTTTGTCAAAAAAAATGGAGCAATCTTACTTTAATGTTCTTTAGTGCATATTATCATTTAATGTCATTTATTGCACTTTTCATTCACTACTTTCATCCAAACTCTTGTTCAATTATGTTTCTCATCATTTTTTGTCTTTGTGCAAACGTGCACAAACACTTAGCAGACACACATTTTCTCACACATTTAATATTGCACATATTGCTCCCAAAATTTTTTAAGTTAATCTCACAAATTAATCAAATCCGTGATTTGTTTGCCAAAAACACTTGCAAACAACATTCTATTATGATATAGTTAGACTACTTCTCTTTCATTTTTGAATTGAATGTTAAAAGAAAATTTCTTTGGCCACCTCCCTATGGGGTTCACCCCCAGCGAAAATACCAAAATACCCCTGCTTCGGAAGTTCATTTCCGAAAGCGTTTTTTTTTGAAAAAATTGACTTATTTTGGAAGTTCATTTCCGAAAACATTATTTCGGAAGTGAACTTCCGAAATACTGCGATTTCTGCAGATTTATCAAAACACTCCCCCTCCCCCAATCATTTACCCTAAATCAAAACAAAAAGTGGCAAAGGCGAAAATTTGTGCAAACAGAATTCCAAAGCTACATCAAGGCTCCAATCACACTGCTAAACAACATTCAAAAGCCCTCAATCCTAACACTTTGTAAGTTTTGAAATTTTTAGATCTATTATTGAAATGCATGTTATTTAGGGTTTTAACTGCATAAATGATATATGGTTAGGTTGTTAGTAGTATTTAGGTTGTTTAGAAGCATTTTGGTTTGGTTTGAAGTTTGGTTTAGGGGTCTGCCATGGAAGTTGCAGAAAAGTGCATCGCAGGGGTGTTTCGGAAGTTCATTTCCGAAAACACCTCCCTCCCAGTTTTCAGAAATGAACTTCCGAATTGTATCAGAAGTTCAAATTTTTTTGTTTTTTATTTTGTCTCGCATATTAATCGATTTCAACTGTTTACAGGAACATGTCAGACAACCAACAAGCACGCAGGACTGCGTCTTCTAAAGAGGGCGCTAAAGGAAGAAAGGGTTCTTCAAAGAAGGAGGTGAAAGAGGTGAAGGAGGTGAAGGAGGTGAAGGAGGTGAAGGAGAAGAAGAAGCTTTTGACTGGTTCTGCTTCTCGTCCCCTGGGAGTCCATGGCTCGGACGCGCAGGCTCAGCCTTCAGGCGTGATCAACGCTGATGGTTCTGATACTGAGTGGGATGAAGATTGGTATAATTATCTTCATTCGGAGGAGTTCGCTCGTCGAGAAGAATAACGTGTTTTTATTTTGTTTGATGTGTATTTTGTAACGCTCGTCTGGCAGAATAACATGTTTTTGTTTTGTTTGACATGTTTTGTTTTGTTTTGTTCGGATTTCGGATTGTATCGCACAATGTTTTTGTATTGGATTTATCATGTTAATAAAAATACGTACTACTGTAAGTAACAAATGACGGAGGAGGTGTAACCGGGGCCGGAACATATGACGGAGGAGGTGGATGTCCGGAGGAAGAAGAACCGGAGGTACGTCCACCGCGAGACAAAAGGAGCCAATCATTGTAAGCTATAGTTTATCATTATCATCTGGGGACGTCATTTCTAAAAAATCAAGATTAAAAATAATAAGATTTTTTTCCCAATTTTTTGTAATGACGTCCCCTGATGATAATGATAAATTATAGCTTACATTGATTGGCTCCTTTGTCTCGCGGTGGACGTACCTCCGGTTCTTCTTCCTCCGGACATCCACCTCCTCCGTCATATGTTCCGGCCCCGGTTACACCTCCTCCGTCATTTGTTACTTACAGTAGTACACCTTTTGAAATTTGGAAGCCTTTTTTTCTCCCCACCACTCTCTCATCCCCACCTACCCGTGTTCAACAATATGTAACTTTAATTTTATGTAATATTATCGTTGTAATATTCACCCAATTAAATAAAGCGAATTGTTGTTGTTTTTCATTTTATTCTGTCCAGACATATTTTCGGAGGTTCATTTCCGAATTCTCCAAGGGGGGTGCGTTCGGAAATGAACTTCCGAAACACCACATTTTCTGAAAAGTAACTTTATTTCGGAGATGCATCTCCGAAATCAATATTTTATATTAAAAAAACACGTTTTCGGAGATACATTTCCGAAAACACTTTTTTTAAGAAAAAAAGTACAGTTTCGGAAATGAACTTCCGAAACAAAGGGTAGTGTGGTAAATTCACCAGGGGTGGGCAAGAAGGTTAGGAGGTGGGTGAAGAAATTTTCATGTTAAAATGCTAACAATTAAATCCACTTCAATCCACACATCAAAGTAGACTCTATCGCACCTGAAACCTGCCTCATTTCATCATCAATTATTTATAATTCTCAAACAAAATAATTTTTATGAAAGACACTTGGATAAATAAGGTTGATGTGGCTAGACCATATATATATATATATATATATATATATATATATATATATATATATATATATATATATATATATATATATATATATATATATATATATATATATATATATATATATATATAGGGAATGTATCAAGTAGGAGGATTTTTAAATAAGAGATAAGAGGATTCAATGCTAACCATTGGATTAATCAAGAGAGAGAAATAATAATTATATTAATATTTTAATAAATAATTTAATTCTCTCTCTTGATTAATTCAATGGTTAGCATTAAATCCTCTTATCTCTTATTTAAAAACTCCTCCTACTTGATACATCCCCTATATATATATATATATATATATATATATATATATATATATATATATATATATATATATATATATATATATATATATATATATATATATATATATCAAATAACATGCAATAATTTAATTAGTATCTTCTACATTTATTTGTTACAACTTTCTTAATTTAATATAAACTAATAATATTGCTTACACTTTATTTGTTACTATATAAACATACTTGTAAGTAATAAAAATTAATTTTTAGACCACTGTATAAATATCAATAATGTTTTTGATACAACACCTTAAAAAAACAAATACTATATAGAAAAAACTATCCTATAATACGAGAGTATTTATTAATAGATCTTATCTTACCAAAACAAAAGTTGTAGGTCCTCTCCACAAATGCTCTTTCCTCCCCATTTGAGTAAGGTTGAATGGTTGCGTAATCAGATTGCATACATTTATTAAAATAAATAAAAAATGATAGAGTCACGTATCAAAACAAAACCCACGTACTAATCTCTTCCATTCAATATTATTTTTTACCAATTGGATCAATATGTTTTAAAAACAGTTAATAGCTTGGAATTTTATAAGTTAGAACTGTTTATAAAAAAAAAGTAACAGTGCTTTGACATTAAACGGATGAGATTCTTGAATTAATAGATTGTAAGTTAGGATATTAAAATTTTTAATAAAATTAATTACTCAGATTTAATGGGAGAATAATATCACGCCTTATTGTTCATTGGGTCCCACCTTGTCACGCTTCACTATGATTACTACAAAGCCAACACTATCAAATCCGTGCAGTACGATATTATAAATAGGAACTTTTTTTCTTCACAGTCATCAATCAGGTTTCAAACTCTTCATTTTCTTCAATTCATTTTCTATCTTCGTTGTTCATCAAGATCAACCATGCACAGTCTCATCCGATCCACACTCAGAACCAAGGCACGTGTTTTCTCTCCGACTTCACTTTTTTCGCATTCGATTTTGCAGTTACGGATTTCATTTATGCTTGATGAAAACTTTGATCTATTATATAATCGAACTTTGAATCGGGTGTGATTATCTTTTCTGTATAATAGGTTTTTGACATTTTGCATGATTGCAATGAAAAATGATTTATGTTTATAATTTGTGTGTAGATGAATGAGATAACGAATTGGAGTTTTATGAAATTGAGCAATATTCAAGCTTATGGAAATGAAATTCCACTAAATTATTTCACATTTGTGTGATGTGTATACACTTGATAAGGCACAGAGATATAAAGATAAGTAATAGAAAAAGGGATGAAAAAGTAGAGATATAAGAAAGAGATGATGAGTGATGCAATGTGATGAAAAACAAAAGGGATAAGTTGTGTGTGAAAATTTAGATGTGCAAATAAATTGTTGTATTTAAGTGTGTGTTTGGTTATGCT
This sequence comes from Vicia villosa, assembly GCF_029867415.1. Lineage (NCBI taxonomy): Eukaryota > Viridiplantae > Streptophyta > Magnoliopsida > Fabales > Fabaceae > Vicia > Vicia villosa. The sequence goes on along the minus strand of NC_081184.1, from coordinate 120,724,976 downwards.
GTGAAAAGAACTGATTCTGGAAAATTGATTCTATCTGAAGTGATTTATTTTTGGATAAATTTATGTAGAATTATGTTTGGATAAATTTAGATAGAATTGAGTTGAATAGTAAATTTCAATGTAAAATTCACATTTAAACTCAAATACCTTACAAATTAGTTTCAAGTTGAATTGATTCTGGAGGCAGAATCAATTCTACTTTAGAAGAACCAAATACCTTATATTCATTCCAAAATCAATTCTACTTTAGAAGAACCAAATACCTTATAATCATTCCAAAATCAATTCTGCACTTCTAGAATTGCTGTTGGCTCTTCTAAAAGTTAAACCAAACATTCAGGAAGAATATCACTAGGATCTAAGCATTTTTGCTTCCTCCCCATAGATTATTTGATTTTCTTCTACTTGACACATTAGCTTAGACAGCACTGTCAATTTTGGGGTATTCCTCATATATAGTATGTTAAATTTAGAACAGCATTTACATTTTTATACCTTTGGTTTAACAAATTTATAAAATAATGGCTATTGGTATTTCAAGAATTCATTGTATGCCTGCATCTGATAATGTATAGTTGCTTTTAGATGTCTTGTATTTCATTGTTTGTTTTTTTTTCTGACTGTCTAGTTTTCATGCTTTTAGATTTTTAGTATTTCATTATTTTCTTTTCTAACGGATTAATAAAAAGCTTCATTATTAGTGAAATAAGTTTAAAATAAAAAATTTCATTATCAGTAAAAAATTTCCAATATATGTGAATTCTAAATTAGAAGCAATATATTAATTTTTGAAGGTGGTAAATATGTTGTCTAGAATTTTAATATTTTGGTTGCCTTGCCTGTTTCTATTGCTGTTTCTTTAACCGTGAACCCAAAACGCTATCTGTTACTCGGTTCTGTTATTATTCTTACCTTTTTTTCTTTTTATTTACAGAGGGCTTCAGCTTTAGTATGTGCAGCAGTTCCCAGATGCTTTCAGGAAAATCTACTTCAGGCTCCCTTATGGTCTAGGTCAAGTAGTACAGAGTCTTCTTTGGCAACTGATAATTCAACTGCTGATGTGAAACCTGGCCAAGGGTATATGATTCTGCCATGCTAACTGTTTACCACTTACTGCACATCACTATCTTGAACTCATCTAGTTTGACATCTTTGAGCTTGATAAGACGACCGCTATTTTCTATGATAAACTATGGTGCTGGATTTTATCACTCTCTTCTTATGTTAAGACTTGAGATTTCAAACATGCTAATTGGATTAAAGCAGAGGTGTAAATACCCTTTTATTATCCAATGGAAGAATTGAATAATTGGGACAACCACCCCTCTAGACCGGTGTTTATAATTCAAATTCGTTGATGAATATTATTGGACACATAATCTGACGCCCTTCTCTTGAAATTATTATTGAGTTTTGTAGAAGCTGGAAGTAGCCATAGGTCAAGAAAAAAGTTTTGGAGGAGAGTCCATGCACGAAGTTTTTATTTAAAAGCAAACAATGGAAATTAATCTTAAAGTTTAAGTTTGATATGATTACCTTGTGTGAATCTGCTGAAGTATTTTGATTATTTCAGGTTCAAGGGCCATGATATGCTTGCCCCTTTCACAGCTGGGTGGCAGGCTACTGATTTGGATCCTTTGGTTATTGAAAAATCTGAGGTGTACTTCCATGCTATGTTTCTTTGATTTTAATAGGATTACTCTAATGTAGTAGTACATTAGTAAATAAAGTTTTACTTTGTTTTTATTAAAAAAAACAACTAGTTTTTGTGTGTAATTTACCTGATTTATTATTCCAGGGATGCTATGTGTATGACATTAATGGGAAGAAATATCTTGACGCACTTGCTGGTCTATGGTCCACTGCCTTAGGTATATGTTATTTTTATTTCTGCTTATTTACTTATTTATTTATTTATCCATTTTTCCTAAGCTTTGATATCTCAAATTTCCTTTATTGTAATCATTTCTTAATGACATTCCTTTGGTTCATGTTCTCAATCAATCTTTAGCAGCATGTGTTTGCGATCAAATCTACTAATATATACAAGAATAAAAAGCAGAGTTGTGCGACTATTTTTGCAGAATGCCCTGGTTATTGAACTTAGGGGATTGAAAGAGATATTTCATCAGAAAGAATGACCTGTAATGTCATAGAATGTGTTTCACATGTTGCGTGGATGTGCTGTAGGTTTGTGGTTGAATTGTGTAAAGATCCAGGATTTTTACACTTCTAGTAGCTTGTGCTTTACAATATTAAAATTACATTAGAAACCTAGTACTTAGTAAACAAGGAATTCTATTGTAATAAATAACTACCTACAGCTAGTTAGTTTAGAGAGACTACTCTCTGCATACTGGTAATCCAGTCAAGCAAACAAAATAAATCCTAACCTCCTAACTACACTAGGTCATCCTTATAGATCTTCCAAGGTACAAAAGGATAACTGCCAACTAGCACCTAACAAAACCTAACTGCCACAAGGGGGCTATTCCTAACATCAAGTGTTTGGAACCTTAACAGAGGTTTAGTCCTAGGACTCTCTTCGGCTAACTGTCCTCACCATTTTTACATAGAGATAGAGTGCTAACTTTGTCAGTAAATTTGAATTTTCAATAAACTTCTAAGAATTGTTATCATTATCAAAATGTTTTATATGATAGTATCTGTTAATTATAATTTACTTTCAGATACTAATGTTAAGGCGGGGGTATATTTTCTTTCAACCACATTTGTGAATAGAACGGATTTATTTTGACAAAATATGCATTTTATTTTGCAGGGGGGAGCGAGCAACGCCTTGTTGATGCTGCCACTACACAATTAAAGAAATTGCCATTTTACCATTCCTTCTGGAATCGAACCACAAAACCTTCATTGGTATTCATATCAATCTCTTATAGCTAACTCAACATCATTTCATGCTTGCTTATATTTCTTATTTATAATATTTATAATTTGCTTCTGCATTATTTCTCCCTTTTATTTGCTCTTCCTGTTATACAAGAGATCCCCCACAATGGTCACAAGGCTAAAGTTACGGATGAATTTGTTGGAGAAAATGTCTGGGTAAAACCTATTGGAAAAAGATGAACAATCTAGCCTTAGGTAGTTTATGCATGCATGGAGAAAGACTTGTAGAAGCCCCAATAATGAATAAAATACTCCCTTAGGGCACATGTTAGCATTTTTGTTTTTGAATAGTACCAATGCATGGACCCTACATATGGATGAAGTCCAGTGATTTTAAATGACTTTTTTTAGACATGATTTACTATAGGCAATATTATTGAAGTGCTAGAGATAGTCATAAGAAATAAGGGTTGAATTGCAATGCGACCCTTGAAAATTTCGAACCTAGAAGTATTGAAGCTTTATCTAAAGTTGTTACTTGTAGTTCAGACGGTTAGTCGGAGTATTGCAGCAGCTTTTAAGTTTTAGAATTTTGAATATTTAAGATTTCAGATTACGGTAACGCAGTATAAAAAATAATTGAAATAATTCTGAGATTACCAATTGATTATATGAGATTATGATAAACAAGTGTTTGAATGAAGTTCTTTTGAGTAATTTAACTAAGAAGGTAGTTAATTGAATAACGTAAAAAGCTGATACTTGCTGTTTTATCAATTACTTGCTGGAATTTATATTTTAACAAAGGTTTCTTGAAGATGTATGTAATATGGACTAAAGCTTCTTAATATGATTAGAATCTTCTTAGTAACTGCGGGGAGTGAAAGGGTTGGGAGTGATATCTTTGTTTATTTAAACTATCCAACTCCTATACAGGCTAAACCGTCTTTATCCTCAAAAAATCAGTAACCTTCTTGTCATGTGCACAGTTGATGTTGAATCATTTAATTTCTCTTTTGATATACCTAATATATATTTCTCATACAGGATCTAGCCAAGGAACTCCTAGAATTTTTTACAGCCAGAAAAATGGCTAAAGCTTTTTTTGTTAATAGTGGATCAGAAGCCAACGACACTCAGGTATGTCAGATCAATTATCCTTTTTGATTTGTTACTGTCCTACATGTTCTCCTATAAAATTTCATTTAACTGTAGGATATATATATTTCAAATCATATTTGTTCACTTTCTCTGTCAAAATAGAAGTTTAGCATCAAAAGTAATCTCAAACAAATTCTGCATGTAACAAATACCACCGGCAGGGAAAATCTAAGAGCTATGAAGCACCTAAAATACATAAGACAAAATGAAATATATTCTCAATCAAATGTGGTTCCCCTTAAATAAATGTAATCTATGTAAGGTTTTGAATAGATGTCATGTCAACAAATATTGACGTACACAGTTTATGTAGAATAAGTTTTAGCTAAATTATTCCATATATGTATATTATTGTTCTTTTCTCACAGGTAAAAATTGTATGGTATTATAACAATGCACTTGGAAGACCAAATAAGAAGAAATTCATAGCGCTTAATAAATCGTAAGCATGACATCTCAATCAATGCTGCTGTCTGTAATATACCTGAAAAGTATGCATAGTAACTTGAGTATTTTTTGCATTTTGTCAGGTATCATGGTTCAACATTGATAGCAGCCAGTCTTTCTGGGTACCATGAACAATCATTTTTTTCCTGTAAACTTGTGCTTATGTAGAACAGTTTTATGCTATTTAAGAAGAGAAATATTTATTCAATTAACTGGACAATGTTTATTACAGTCTTCCGGCTATGCATAAAAATTTTGATCTGCCAGCTCCTTTTGTCTTGCATACTGATTGTCCACACTACTGGCGGTATCATCTTCCAGGTCATTATTTATATGGACATGGTTTTTAGTAATATGTTACATATATCATAAGTTATTAATATTATGCATGATTATGACATCTCAGGTGAGACTGAGGAAGAGTTTTCAACCAGATTGGCTAACAATTTGGAGAAGCTAATTCTGAAAGAAGGGCCGGAGACAGTAATAATATATTAATATATGCATGTAAAGTGTTTCCTTCTACTTGAACATCAACATTATTACTAACTCATACATTTTTATTACAGATTGCTGCATTTATTGCAGAACCAGTGATGGGGGCTGGAGGCGTAATTCTTACACCGTCAACTTATTTTGAAAAGGTATTTTCTCATTATCAATGCTTCAGACACGAGTTCCACATTTTCAAACTGGATGCAAGGACAATTTGTCATTAGAAAACACTATTTATTTCTGTTTTTACGAAAGTATCACACTTTGTTTTCACCTTATTTTCCATTTTTAGGGATTTTTATGAAATGGTGACAACAAAATTATTAAAAAAAATGAAGTACCAATTTTTATTTATTAGTAAGAAATGCAATATTTTCTTATTTCTCAAACCAAATTGGCCCTAAAAATTTCTTCTAAGCTATCTAATAATTCATTGTTTGCCATGGTTTTCTTTTTACGATATTCATTGTCTAAACACTGAAAAATCTAACAACTGGTGGAATAAATGGAGTAGAATAGGATGAATATATATGTAATGGGATGGAACTGATGCCATTTTGCACTTTTAAAAATTTCCATTTAGCAAACTGATGCCATGCTTAATTTGCTTGGGAGTTTCTTTAGAATGTGATGTTAATTTACATAATTTTTTCTCTTCCTCTTCTCCAAAAACAAAAGAATATGAAAGAAGGAAACCAACTTTTTTCTTCTAACATTTAATTCTCCTGTAGGTCCAAGCTGTTGTTAAGAAGTATGATATCCTTTTTATTGCGGATGAGGTACTTCCTTAACTCTCCAAATGCTATCATAAGATATCCTGTTTGGAGTTTTCCATTCTGATTGTTGTGTTATATGTCTCTTTGGAAGGTGATCTGTGCCTTTGGGAGGCTTGGGACAATGTTTGGATGTGATAAATATAATATTAAGCCAGACCTTGTCTCCTTGGCAAAGGTAAATTGGAACATCTCTAATTAGAGATTCACCTTTTCATATTTTTAGAAGTTTGCGCTATGTTCCTCATTTTCTGTTTGAATCTAGGCACTTTCTTCGGCATATATGCCAATTGGAGCTGTTCTGGTGAGCCCAGAAATCAACGAAGTTATACATTCTCAGAGTAGCAAACTTGGTATAATGGTTCATTTTCATTCATTCAATACCCTCATCTTTAAGTTTTTAGTATTTCTGACGCATGTTTACTTATTTTAGGAATATTTTCTCATGGGTTCACTTATTCTGGATCACCTGTACCCTGTGCTGTTGCACTTGAATCACTCAAGATCTACAAGTGTGTTCCTTCATTTCTACCATTTTAATCTAATGTGAAGCTTATTGTATCTGCTTTCACCTCTGGGCTATGGCGTTGATAATTTCTTATCTTCACAGGGAAAGAAATATCGTTGACAAAGTGAACAAGATATCTCCTAGGTTCCAAGATGGTATAAAAGCTTTTTCTGATAGCCCAATCATTGGAGAGGTATATAATTTTTGTTGGTTAATTGTAATTATGTGGTCGATAACTGGATATAAATGCATGAAAACGGTAACGCTTCTGCATCTGCAGATACGGGGAACTGGCTTGATCTCGGGGACCGAGTTCGCAGACAACAAATCACCTAATGATCCATTTCCTTCTGAATGGGGCAAGTTCAAGACTTATTTTTCACCCATTCCTTCGCACGTTTAATTTACACAGCACACTTTTATTCTGTCCGGAGACATTTTCATTACTTTGAGTAGCATACTTGTATATCGCTAACCGTTGATAAACAACTGCAATCTGAATGAGACATATAAATGTGGTCTGCCGTCTGCTTCCATTCAAGTTCAGAGTCTATAAAAATGATAAAGAAATTGGTTTTTAGGTCTATAATGGCTCATCTTTTCTGCTCTACTTTGATTTTTTGTGATAAATCAACTAATTGGTTTAAATTTGAATCAGCGTGCTGTTTTTATGTGGATGTGGGCATATAACCAGTTAGTTCTGACACTGATGTATATCACAGGAGTAGCTGCCTATTTTGGAGCACAATGTGAGAAAAATGGCATGGTAGTTCGTGTAGCTGGAGATAATATCATGATATGTCCACCACTTATCATCTCCGCTGAAGAAGTTGATGAGGTAACTTCACAAACAAAATTCTTTTATTACCACTTAATAGAATTGAGAAAATTATCTTAAAATTCGACACTTGGAACAGAAAAAAGCCATCTCAAAAAGTAAAATTGTTGAATATGATTGTGAAGAAACACACTTTTCGAACATCCTAGGTTATTTAGGCTCAGTTTGGAGGAGAGGGGGAGGACTGAATATTTTATCTCCCTCATTTTTATTTTTATTATTATTCAGTAGACATTTGGTGCCCATATGATCCTAAAATGCAGGCTTTAAAGTTACATTTCATTATAAGTTAGATTTGTATTCCTTTTTCCCAGTTGATCAGCAAATATGGGAAAGCTTTACGAGCTACTGAAAAAAGAGTACAGGAGCTTAAGTCTCAACGCAAGTAGCCGAGCCCCACAATGATGATGATGAAATAATAAACTCTTCTTCCTTCGTGTAAAGAGGAATTACTTATTGTAATAACTTATCGGACCATTTACTCTTAATAAACCTTTATTCCAATCTTTTCGATAATGAACTTCTATTCCTCTTAAATGAAACTGCATTAAAGGAAATTGTGAGGGTGCAGTTCCAAATTTAATTATTATAATTTATAAGATCTAAATTTCAATCAGGGAATAAATGAGATTGATACTTGGTAATCAAATAGGTTAATGAAGTGTTACATTGAGCATAAAGCTGAGCCATCTAAAGTATGGTACACGAGAAAAAATATAACCATCACACATAAAATGACTGTTATCATTATTCGTTCTATTCCGAAATGGGAAAAGGAGAGATCAACAACAAATTAATTTTTGATTGTGATAAAATTGAAAAATAAAAGAAACTAGATAATGCAACACAAAGTGCGATTGAAAATGTGGACGCCCATTTAAAATCATATTAACATCGTCTAGAGATGGTCTAAGATGGAAACCTGATGTAAAATATTGGACTTCACACCACAATTTACCCGTGATAGATTAGAATTTCATTTGTTTGTTGGTCGTTTAAGTTCAAATGAGAGGTTTGTTGGTCGTCTAAGTTCAAATGAGTTGCAATAAGTTGTAGATTAAACAAAACGTCACGTTCCACCTAGACACATACTGATTTCATTGCAAGAATGAAGTCTAAAGAATGTTACTCGGATCATACAATTATAAAAACAAAACCAATCAATCCACATCCCACTAAGTGGGATCGGCTATATGGATCAACTTTTGTCATAATGTTCTAAGATTATGTTTCTAATCAAATTGTTATTCTCGATATCTTTCTTAATAACTTCTGCTTTCATTGCAAGTTGCAAGAGTGAGATGTACTCGGATCATACAATTATATAAACAACAACAACAACCAATCATCACCCCCCTAAGTGGGACCAACTACATGAATCAACTTTCGCCATAATGTTATAAGATTATGTTTCTATCCAAATCGTTACTCTTAATATCTTAATAATTTATCTTATAGTCTTTTTAGGTCTTCCTATTTCTTTAGTTATTTGGCTTCTCTCCATTTTATCTACCCTCCTTACTACATAATCTAAAGGCCATCTCTCTACATGCACAAACCACCAAAGTCTATTTTCCACCATCTTCTCTACTATAAACGTTATCCCAACACTTTCTCTAATATTTTTATTTCTAATCTTATCATGTCTATTTTTACCACAATTTCAACACAACATCCCTATCTCTGCTACACTTATTTTTTTGGTATTGATTCTTAAACGCCTAACATTTTGTCTCGTACAACATCGCAGATCTTACTGCAGTCCGATAAAATTTTCACTACAGTTTGAGTGATACCTTTGTGTCACATATAACACTGCAAATCCTTCTCCATTTCAGCTACCCGATTTCAATTCAATGATTTGCATTCTCTTCTATTTCTCCATCATTTTGTATTACGTACCTAAGATATTTAGACCGTATGACCCAAGGGATGATATGATCTTCAACTTTCACCTTTAGGTTAGAAACACTTCTTCTTTTGTTAAACTTACATTCCACATACTTTCTTACTTTTGCTTATATGAAACTACGTGTTTCTAAAGATCGTCTCCAACCTCTCGTTTAAATCCTCCTCCGACTCTTCAAGTAGGACTATGTATTTGGAAAAAACATACTGTACATCTCAGTGCTAGCTCTTTGACGTGCCTCGTAAGTACATCTAAAATTAAGATAAAAAGGTAGGGGTTTAGAGTTGAACCTTAATGCAAATCTATTGTAATGGAGAAATCGTTGTCTCGCCACTCCGTGTCCACACACTAGTCCACACTCCTTTATACATATCTTAGATAATTTGATTATATACAATTCTAACCTCTTTTTCTCTAGGATTTTCCACAATATCTCTAGGCACTCTATGATATACTACTCCAGCCTGATTTATAAGCAAAAATGCTCTTTTTAGGTTCATTAAATAATGAATGTATCTAGTCTACATAAAAGACAAGATACATTCATTATTCAATGAATGTATCTTCCGAAACAATTGTTTAGGAAGGAAGAGACTTAACTACATATGTGATTAAGTGAGATTAATCTAATCCCTTAAGATTTTGTTTAAAAGTTTGGATAAGAAGGGGAGATTAAAAAAAAAGAATTTTAAAAAATATAAATAAATCTTTAATGTTTTTTTAGAAGTGATTTTATATCAAATAATAAAAGTATTTATATAATTAACATATTTGTAACTTCCGAAACTATAACATCATATCATATATTATATTTGAACAATTAATTAAGTCTTTCAGAAACCCTTAAATCACTTTTTTTTTTTTTTTTTAGTTTTGCCAAATTAAATGATTTTGATTTTTGAATAAAAATCAATCCTCTAAAATCCTCTCCAACTAATTTTCCCTATTCTTTTCATTCAATTTTTTCTTTTTTCTTCAAAATTATCCTCTTCAGCCCCTTGCAAGTTCTCAAGCAAAGTTTAAAAAAAAAAGTTAGACTCAAAGTAATTATCATTATGCTATTTTACTGATTTTATATTATCATCACCTTTGCCCAAATTTATAATGAAAATAGAAGAGTCTGTGTTGAGCCTTTCTTGAATCAGTATTATGAACGGTTGGAAATTATAAGATTGATTTATGACTTACACAAAACACATAGTACTAGTCTTTTTTTTATCACCAGCATTCAACTCCCAAATTATGTCACATATCCTACCTAGTTATTGAAAAAAAATCTATCTATTAAAAACTGACGAGATTAATGCTACAATTCATGGAATGAGTCTAAGATCGTGGAGCTTTGTAACAATATAACAGCAAAATAAAAAGAGTACATAATAGTATATAATTCATTACCTAAACATCAAAAAAAGGAAATGAAAAGAAAGAGAAGATAGATTGAAGTTAGGTTTTGTTATTTTTACTAGCTTGTCTTTTAGCTCGCTTCTGTCGGGAAGTGGATGATCGTCTAAAATCTCCATTTTCTGATTCAATTTCATCCCAATCTGGAAGTGATTTCTGTGTAATAATTCAATTTTATAAGATTCATAAAGAGAGAGCATAGAATATAATTTAATACAATATTGCTTAATTAAAATTACCTCTCTAATCTCATTGAAACTCACTGCATAGAAGGTTACAACTGCAGCTGCAACAATGCCCAAAACTGGCAGACCTATTTGCATTGCATCCATATCTTCCTCTCCTTTTGAGTTTCTTCTTCTTTCCCAACTAAATTTAAGGTATTATTTTTTTGGTGATATATATATGTATGGATAGATATAAATATAGATATTAGATAAGATATGGTTCTATTCTACGGTTCAAAAGTGATTGGGATCTTTATGTACCAATAAAGAACCCTCCCCACCGGTAACCTGTTGTTACTTGTTTACACATACCATAAATCATGCTTAGAAATATTTTAGTAAGAATGAATTATAGATTGGGTTGTGTAGATAATTTTAACAATTGAGTTGTGCTGTTTAATTTAAGAGGCTAGTTTGTAATTTTATAAATTTTAATAATTAAATTTACTATACCTAGAATAAGGGTAGCTTATCTCTATAAATTATTTGGATTAAATGAATATAAATTATTAATCAATAGTTTAATCTCTAACGACAATATTTATGCATTGTTGTAACAATTATGTTGTGACTTTTTAAGATTTTTTTTAAGGAAATGCTCTTTTTATTCTATGGATTGCGTTTCACATATCTGAAAATCCAAAAATGTTTTTCTTTTATTTGGAGATGCATATTCGGGTGCACTTAAAATCACACAAGCCCTTGTAATTTAGTCAGACACATCTTTTTTGCCAAAATCTGGAGATGCATCTCCGAACAACCCTTGGAGTTATTTAAAAAGTATTGGAAGCATGTTTATTGCACACATGAGATATTTCGGGGATGCATCTCCGAAAGTCTCCCTAGATGGTTTCAAGGCAGCAACTTCCAACATTCTATTTTTTTTAGGCCAAGTTATATTAAAGTAAAATCAAATTATATTAAAGTGAGCTCAAAGTAAAAAGTCATACATTAATTAAAGTAATCAAAATGTATCGACCATATATAACTTGTTCAGAAAATACAAAAAATAATAGAAATAAACATAGACTACTGGATCTGTGTAACTCTTCGCTTTCTCTTATGACTGTACTGCAAGACATTTCGTACCTCGGCCATAATGTTTTCTATGAGGGACAATTGGGAGTGCCTTCCTAAAAAAGTTATGCCTATATGCCCGATTTCGCCATATCCATAATACGCCGACAGACGCTGCTTACGTCCTGGGTGTGGTCATTCTTAGCCTCAAGTATATCATGATTAGATAGTCTATGTGGTCTTCCAAGAGCGTCTGGTGTAATGGTAGAGTGTGACACCCTATGAAACCATGTTATGTAGCCGTCAACATAAGCCCAATATACAGGAGCTAACACCCTGCGAAACTCCTCTAGAACCAATGGCTCTCAAAATCCTCAAGTATCACATTAAGATCTCTGTGACGGATGGTAGAAAGAGCAAACTCTGAGGGGTGTCTCGAAATAATTTGCAAATACCTAAAATGGTGCATCATTCGCTCGGGCAAATAAGTATACATCAGACTTGACCCACATGTCAGACATTTGGAGTATAACAAAATAAAGCCCAACTGACACTTATGGCGGTGACCACCATATGGGAAGATGGCAATGTCATTTTCTACATAACAGTTAAGATACACCCGAAATGTCTCGATCGCCTGATTCTCATTGTATGAGTCAAAGGCGACAACACTTGGCCAATCCTCATTGTAGTTAGGAACAACTTTTTATTAGTACAAAATGCAATATGTAAGAGGGGTGAATTAGACTTGCTGTATTTTTCTTGTATTTTATGCAATTTTTTTTTTTTTTTTACTTTTTCGGAAACAAGTGACATATTGCACTTTGTTTATAATGATGCTATGTAGAAAATTAAAGTGAAAAAAGGTAAATGACACAAGTAATTATACTAGTTTCCCTTATCAACTAAGGGTACATTTCGTCCCTTCACACTTTGAAGGATTTTCTACTATGTTAGATATTTGTACAAGCCTCACAGCAAGACTTATTCTACAATAACATAAAAGCACACCACTTTCTTTATTTCACAAGCACCAAACCTATGGTGGACTTTGAATCACTTTGATTCGAAAAACCTTTTACAACAATTACCAAAACACTTTAATGAGCACACCAAAAACTACAATGCACAAACAATACAAGTTTTAAATAGATTTTGAATAATCTTTTCAAATTGGCTTGAGTTCCAAGATAAGCAATTTTGCTCTTCTCTTCCACTTGAATACAATTCAAAGTATAATACTTTAAGTGCTCTTGACAATGATTGAAACTTTCCAAAGATATACAGTTTTATGCGTAAAGTTTCATGACTTAAAATAATGGATAATTCTAAAAACTCTTTTGAATTGTATGTAAAAAATGATTAACGAAAGAGGATATTGAAAAAAATGATGCAGTTTGACTTAAATACATCTCATTATGCCTCTTTGATTTGATGCAATGTTTTGGAAAATTTTCATGATCATTGACAATGATTTTGAATCACAATGGTTCATATTTTTCAAAATAGTATGTTGTTTCAAAAAACTGTGCAAATAACAACAGGTTCAAACTGTTATAGTTTACGAACCAGTGTGCTGTTTCAAAAAACAGTAAAATTGAAACGGTTTCAAACAACAACAGTTTACGAACGAATGTGCAATTTCAAAATATAGTAAGATTACGGGGGTTTCAAAATGTCACAATTTACAAAAATAAACTTTTCAAACACAGAGCATGTAAATTGTGTAGTCGCTTTGAGTCTATCAAGCTTCTGATGAACTTTCATTGAATTTAAACCCGAGATCATCATTCACTCACCATCGATCTTTATTTACTAATTACTAACAATTCCAAGATTGATGATATACTTGACAAGCTTCAAGATGGTCATCTTATTAATAATTAACAATTGACTTTAATTTCCGCACTTTATTATATTGTTCTTTATCTTTTTCGCTTTATGCTTCCTTTTATCATTCATCGTGTTTATGTTTCCGTTATTTTTCCTTTGTCCATTTGGACGTGTGTTTATGTTTCTGCTATTTTCCTTTTGTCCATTTGGACCATGTTTTATTTTTGTGCTAAAACATTAATAAACAACTCAAAACGATAAAAAATACTTAAGGCTCTTTATGGACTATTGGTTACTATATCGAGCATTTTGGAGACCTGGACCTTTTGGACTTAGCACCTCTAGACCTTGTTATCCTGTTGTTATTCTGTCTGGAAGTCCTTGGAGTTTACTCCAAGGCACTGTGTTGTTTTTCTGTTTGTGTATGCAGGTATTTCCTCAAAAGTCCTTGATGGTTAATTCTAAGGTATTATGATAAGGAATTCATCTGTACACAAACCGTTACTCCCAATTTTCGTCAAGATTTTATGATGTATTCCAAAGGCTTGGTGCAAGTTGTGCTAAAGATAATCAAGTTCATCTGGATCCCCAATTGGTTATGCTGGTTTAGTGTTGGTAGTCCAAAGAATGGGAAATATACCTTGACTCTTAATGTCAAGTGTTGGCTTCTTATTTTGGTTAGATCGTTCTTTTCCTTAACTTTTATTTTATGCTTTAGGATAGTCCCTTCATCTCCTCCCCCCTCTTAGATTTTCAAAATCTTATCCCTTTTTCCAAAACCTTCTTGTGTTTGCAAAATTCTTTTAAAACTCTTTCTTTAAAAAATATCTTTCGCCCTTGTTGGCATTTCTTTCAATGTTTAGACACGATTAATTGTTGTCGTGAGTTGCGATACTCCACGATTTTGACATTGATTGATATGATAGAATCTTTTCCACTTGGGAGAGCTAGTGATATACTTGTTGATTTTATCCAAGTTGGAGCCCTTCTTTCATTTGTGATGCAGAGAATCCATCTGTTCTCATGTTAAAAGTCAATGGTTGTGTATTCTCTCCGAAGATGATAAAGTGTTTATTCCTTTTAAAAAACTGTTTACGGTGATTTCCGGTAAACAACCGCTAGTCCTCCAAACTATAATAAATATGATTTGGTTACTCGCAGGATCGACTAGATTGATCCTAGGACACATAGTCAATTAGATTGTTATCAATATTCTTTAGAACCATGTTCATGATTCGTTGTCTTCGACAAATGTTATTCGATTGAAAACATACACTTTTAGTGATGACTTGATTATATGTGATTATGACTTTAAAATGTAAACAACGCAGATAACGTAACATGCAATTCTGTTTAAATGTAAAGAATCTTAAAACATAAAACTGTTAAAGATCTTGAAAGTAAATAACATGAAAGTAAATAACATGAAAGTAAATAACATGAAAGTAAATAACATGAAAGTAAATAACATGAAAGTAAATAACATGAAAGTAAAGATACAGTAATGTAAATGACAAGAAGTAAATAGAATGCAAGAATTTAAAGATATTCGAAAACGAAAAGCAATAAAAGATAATACTCATGTATTAAGATGGTGGTGTCATACGTACATTTTCTCAGCGAACTCGTTCTCGTTAACGCTTGATACTTGAGTAAATATGTGAGTGATTTGTACAAAATGAACACACGGAATTCTATCATAAAAAACTCCTATTTATACTAGTTTCGACCATAACGGCCCTACGCTAATCCGCTGCCACGTTTCTCATAAGAACTTCCAGCGATGACATCTGTGAATAAGCAGTTACGCAACTATCTTCGAATTTCAAATCTTCCCGCCTGAGTCCATCTTCGACGCGTGGCAGTATGTTAATAAACACTTACTAACAAACACGCTAAATAATAATACTTAAGCAAATTTATAAATTTTTGTCTAAGTCTTCGAGGATATGTCCTTCCAATAGCTTTCAGTAGCCATCACCTTCATAAAAAACTTAGACGTTTCTTGCTATCGAAACATGGCCATCAGTAGCCATTTTATATTTCTCAGAGATGGTCATCAGTAACCACCTTGCCTTCGATCATACACTCCTTCGAAGCACATATATTTGCTCAACGAAATCTTCAGCTAACAAATTGCCCCCAATAAATGCCTGTTTCGAAGATCAACAGAAATAGGCGTTTTTTGCCATCATAAGATTTCGTCTCTTATTAAATTTTTGATAGTTCCAAGACTACTGACTAAACGTCATAATCATTGATAATCTCTGTTTCCGAAACGTCTTGTCATTCTCAAAAATGTCTTCTCATAACTTACATTCCCACGTCCTTGACCTTACTTCCTGATCATTACTCCTATATACTAGGAGTAAGGCTGAATCTTTTGACCGCCATTGGATTAAATCATCATTCGCCACGTGTCCTTTGGGTTTTACCCAAAAGATTTAAAAAGGATTTCCGTTAAACCTTTAAATACTTTGGACTTGCACTCTTTTTACAACTTCTCATTCCTATTTCTCCGTCTTCTTCATCAAACAAAGGAACCAACATCTTCAAACTTTTCAAATCTGAATTTCTCAAAACTCGTCCGATGGCTTCATCTTCCAATGTTCTTCAACCTGCTCTAAAGCTCCAATCCACCACACGGTCTGGTGAACACGAACACATCCCAAACCCTAACGTTGAAGAAGTTCGCGCTATCTACGCTTCCCAGGTAATCATACCCTTTGAACTTTCTGGAAAATCTTTTGCTTTTATGGGTCCATTGCCGGGTGAAGATAACCAAACCCTAAGTAGGTTCTTCCCTGCTTATTATAAGACTAGGCCATTAGTGAGCAAAGCTAACACAAATGAAGAGGGTTGCTCTCCTTCAGGAGAATCTGCTAATGTTGAAGAAACTTCAACCGTAGCCCCTTTGGCTTTGCCAAAAATTAGGTTAAATTATATGACCAACTTTGTGAAAGTGTTTTAGGTCACTCCCTTTAGCCAAAGATCCTGACTTATACTTTGCCTGGTTAGAAAAAGTAGAGAAAAAGAAAGAATCTGACTGGAAAACGTTAGGAATCTACGATTTGATCCAACTATCAAAAACAGGCTTAACATATAACCAACCCATGCTAGTAGCAGCGGTCCATTTCTGGGATGCTTCCCACAACACTTTCCACCTCCCATGTGGAATGGTCACCCCTACTCTCTTCGATGTAGCTGCGATTACAGGACTTCGACCAACTGGGGAAGACTTCGATCCCACTGAGATGGATGATGACACAATTGGCTTTAATAATTCGACAGTTACTTATACTGCGTTTATCCAACAACATCATGTTACCGCGAACGAAGAAGTCTCTGATGACGAACATATTGCCTTCTTGGCGCTATGGCTTTCGCGATGTGCTTTCTGCTCAAGATCCATACAAGTTGCAAAGAGATATCTTTGCATGGCTAATCAATTGCATAATGGAAAAAAGCTCAATCTTGGCCAACTACTTCAGGGATTTCTTTATGAAAACCTTAGCGAAGCTGCAAACCTTACCAAGAATTACCAATCTGGTACCTTACTTTATGCTGGACCTTTCTGGCTTTTGCAACTGTGGCTAAATGCTACGTTCGAAGCTCATCTTCCGTTTCGAGGGAAAGTCAAGGAGGAAAATGACAAAATCAGGAATCGAACTATTGAAGGAACTAGGTTGGCTTACCTGACTCCAAAAGAAGAGCCTGGGAAACTTCAAGAATACTTCTTAGCGTATATGATGATGTTTGCCCAGCGTCGTCAATTCGATCCGTCTATGGCTCCGTTTGTACATAGAACCAAGGGTCCTGAATGGTTTACTCAGAAATTCCCACCAACATCTCAGGATCAACAAACTGAGCTTATGGAAATTTGGGAATCTTTTCTGACTCCAAGGTTGTTCCTCCAATCCGTGTCTGCCAAAGAGTCAATATTTAGGACTTCGAACTCTTCTTTGTTGGCATAACCCAATTGTGAATTCTCTAGATCGCTCGGAGAAAGTTTAGTAGACATTGCTCTTCCTCTTACTTCGATCAATTCTTCCAATTTTTCTTTCAATACTTTGTATCCTGAAGCCAACTGTGCCAAGTCGTTCGCTTCTTGGTTATTCATCCTTGATACGTGTTTCAATTCTACATATTCGAATTTCTTGAGTAGCCTATTTGCAATGACAAAGTACATGATTAGATTCTCTTTGATGCACTTGTATTCTTTTGTTAATTGTTTGATGACCAATTCGGGGTCTCCTTTAATTTCGACGCCAATTTGTTTACGGTGATTTCCGGTAAACAACCGCTAGTCCTCCAAACTATAATAAATATGATTTGGTTACTCGCAGGATCGACTAGATTGATCCTAGGACACATAGTCAATTAGATTGTTATCAATATTCTTTAGAACCATGTTCATGATTCGTTGTCTTCGACAAATGTTATTCGATTGAAAACATACACTTTTAGTGATGACTTGATTATATGTGATTATGACTTTAAAATGTAAACAACGCAGATAACGTAACATGCAATTCTGTTTAAATGTAAAGAATCTTAAAACATAAAACTGTTAAAGATCTTGAAAGTAAATAACATGAAAGTAAATAACATGAAAGTAAATAACATGAAAGTAAATAACATGAAAGTAAATAACATGAAAGTAAAGATACAGTAATGTAAATGACAAGAAGTAAATAGAATGCAAGAATTTAAAGATATTCGAAAACGAAAAGCAATAAAAGATAATACTCATGTATTAAGATGGTGGTGTCATACGTACATTTTCTCAGCGAACTCGTTCTCGTTAACGCTTGATACTTGAGTAAATATGTGAGTGATTTGTACAAAATGAACACACGGAATTCTATCATAAAAAACTCCTATTTATACTAGTTTCGACCATAACGGCCCTACGCTAATCCGCTGCCACGTTTCTCATAAGAACTTCCAGCGATGACATCTGTGAATAAGCAGTTACGCAACTATCTTCGAATTTCAAATCTTCCCGCCTGAGTCCATCTTCGACGCGTGGCAGTATGTTAATAAACACTTACTAACAAACACGCTAAATAATAATACTTAAGCAAATTTATAAATTTTTGTCTAAGTCTTCGAGGATATGTCCTTCCAATAGCTTTCAGTAGCCATCACCTTCATAAAAAACTTAGACGTTTCTTGCTATCGAAACATGGCCATCAGTAGCCATTTTATATTTCTCAGAGATGGTCATCAGTAACCACCTTGCCTTCGATCATACACTCCTTCGAAGCACATATATTTGCTCAACGAAATCTTCAGCTAACAAATTGCCCCCAATAAATGCCTGTTTCGAAGATCAACAGAAATAGGCGTTTTTTGCCATCATAAGATTTCGTCTCTTATTAAATTTTTGATAGTTCCAAGACTACTGACTAAACGTCATAATCATTGATAATCTCTGTTTCCGAAACGTCTTGTCATTCTCAAAAATGTCTTCTCATAACTTACATTCCCACGTCCTTGACCTTACTTCCTGATCATTACTCCTATATACTAGGAGTAAGGCTGAATCTTTTGACCGCCATTGGATTAAATCATCATTCGCCACGTGTCCTTTGGGTTTTACCCAAAAGATTTAAAAAGGATTTCCGTTAAACCTTTAAATACTTTGGACTTGCACTCTTTTTACAACTTCTCATTCCTATTTCTCCGTCTTCTTCATCAAACAAAGGAACCAACATCTTCAAACTTTTCAAATCTGAATTTCTCAAAACTCGTCCGATGGCTTCATCTTCCAATGTTCTTCAACCTGCTCTAAAGCTCCAATCCACCACACGGTCTGGTGAACACGAACACATCCCAAACCCTAACGTTGAAGAAGTTCGCGCTATCTACGCTTCCCAGGTAATCATACCCTTTGAACTTTCTGGAAAATCTTTTGCTTTTATGGGTCCATTGCCGGGTGAAGATAACCAAACCCTAAGTAGGTTCTTCCCTGCTTATTATAAGACTAGGCCATTAGTGAGCAAAGCTAACACAAATGAAGAGGGTTGCTCTCCTTCAGGAGAATCTGCTAATGTTGAAGAAACTTCAACCGTAGCCCCTTTGGCTTTGCCAAAAATTAGGTTAAATTATATGACCAACTTTGTGAAAGTGTTTTAGGTCACTCCCTTTAGCCAAAGATCCTGACTTATACTTTGCCTGGTTAGAAAAAGTAGAGAAAAAGAAAGAATCTGACTGGAAAACGTTAGGAATCTACGATTTGATCCAACTATCAAAAACAGGCTTAACATATAACCAACCCATGCTAGTAGCAGCGGTCCATTTCTGGGATGCTTCCCACAACACTTTCCACCTCCCATGTGGAATGGTCACCCCTACTCTCTTCGATGTAGCTGCGATTACAGGACTTCGACCAACTGGGGAAGACTTCGATCCCACTGAGATGGATGATGACACAATTGGCTTTAATAATTCGACAGTTACTTATACTGCGTTTATCCAACAACATCATGTTACCGCGAACGAAGAAGTCTCTGATGACGAACATATTGCCTTCTTGGCGCTATGGCTTTCGCGATGTGCTTTCTGCTCAAGATCCATACAAGTTGCAAAGAGATATCTTTGCATGGCTAATCAATTGCATAATGGAAAAAAGCTCAATCTTGGCCAACTACTTCAGGGATTTCTTTATGAAAACCTTAGCGAAGCTGCAAACCTTACCAAGAATTACCAATCTGGTACCTTACTTTATGCTGGACCTTTCTGGCTTTTGCAACTGTGGCTAAATGCTACGTTCGAAGCTCATCTTCCGTTTCGAGGGAAAGTCAAGGAGGAAAATGACAAAATCAGGAATCGAACTATTGAAGGAACTAGGTTGGCTTACCTGACTCCAAAAGAAGAGCCTGGGAAACTTCAAGAATACTTCTTAGCGTATATGATGATGTTTGCCCAGCGTCGTCAATTCGATCCGTCTATGGCTCCGTTTGTACATAGAACCAAGGGTCCTGAATGGTTTACTCAGAAATTCCCACCAACATCTCAGGATCAACAAACTGAGCTTATGGAAATTTGGGAATCTTTTCTGACTCCAAGGTTGTTCCTCCAATCCGTGTCTGCCAAAGAGTCAATATTTAGGACTTCGAACTCTTCTTTGTTGGCATAACCCAATTGTGAATTCTCTAGATCGCTCGGAGAAAGTTTAGTAGACATTGCTCTTCCTCTTACTTCGATCAATTCTTCCAATTTTTCTTTCAATACTTTGTATCCTGAAGCCAACTGTGCCAAGTCGTTCGCTTCTTGGTTATTCATCCTTGATACGTGTTTCAATTCTACATATTCGAATTTCTTGAGTAGCCTATTTGCAATGACAAAGTACATGATTAGATTCTCTTTGATGCACTTGTATTCTTTTGTTAATTGTTTGATGACCAATTCGGGGTCTCCTTTAATTTCGACGCCAATTTGTTTACGGTGATTTCCGGTAAACAACCGCTAGTCCTCCAAACTATAATAAATATGATTTGGTTACTCGCAGGATCGACTAGATTGATCCTAGGACACATAGTCAATTAGATTGTTATCAATATTCTTTAGAACCATGTTCATGATTCGTTGTCTTCGACAAATGTTATTCGATTGAAAACATACACTTTTAGTGATGACTTGATTATATGTGATTATGACTTTAAAATGTAAACAACGCAGATAACGTAACATGCAATTCTGTTTAAATGTAAAGAATCTTAAAACATAAAACTGTTAAAGATCTTGAAAGTAAATAACATGAAAGTAAATAACATGAAAGTAAATAACATGAAAGTAAATAACATGAAAGTAAATAACATGAAAGTAAAGATACAGTAATGTAAATGACAAGAAGTAAATAGAATGCAAGAATTTAAAGATATTCGAAAACGAAAAGCAATAAAAGATAATACTCATGTATTAAGATGGTGGTGTCATACGTACATTTTCTCAGCGAACTCGTTCTCGTTAACGCTTGATACTTGAGTAAATATGTGAGTGATTTGTACAAAATGAACACACGGAATTCTATCATAAAAAACTCCTATTTATACTAGTTTCGACCATAACGGCCCTACGCTAATCCGCTGCCACGTTTCTCATAAGAACTTCCAGCGATGACATCTGTGAATAAGCAGTTACGCAACTATCTTCGAATTTCAAATCTTCCCGCCTGAGTCCATCTTCGACGCGTGGCAGTATGTTAATAAACACTTACTAACAAACACGCTAAATAATAATACTTAAGCAAATTTATAAATTTTTGTCTAAGTCTTCGAGGATATGTCCTTCCAATAGCTTTCAGTAGCCATCACCTTCATAAAAAACTTAGACGTTTCTTGCTATCGAAACATGGCCATCAGTAGCCATTTTATATTTCTCAGAGATGGTCATCAGTAACCACCTTGCCTTCGATCATACACTCCTTCGAAGCACATATATTTGCTCAACGAAATCTTCAGCTAACAAATTGCCCCCAATAAATGCCTGTTTCGAAGATCAACAGAAATAGGCGTTTTTTGCCATCATAAGATTTCGTCTCTTATTAAATTTTTGATAGTTCCAAGACTACTGACTAAACGTCATAATCATTGATAATCTCTGTTTCCGAAACGTCTTGTCATTCTCAAAAATGTCTTCTCATAACTTACATTCCCACGTCCTTGACCTTACTTCCTGATCATTACTCCTATATACTAGGAGTAAGGCTGAATCTTTTGACCGCCATTGGATTAAATCATCATTCGCCACGTGTCCTTTGGGTTTTACCCAAAAGATTTAAAAAGGATTTCCGTTAAACCTTTAAATACTTTGGACTTGCACTCTTTTTACAACTTCTCATTCCTATTTCTCCGTCTTCTTCATCAAACAAAGGAACCAACATCTTCAAACTTTTCAAATCTGAATTTCTCAAAACTCGTCCGATGGCTTCATCTTCCAATGTTCTTCAACCTGCTCTAAAGCTCCAATCCACCATACGGTCTGGTGAACACGAACACATCCCAAACCCTAACGTTGAAGAAGTTCGCGCTATCTACGCTTCCCAGGTAATCATACCCTTTGAACTTTCTGGAAAATCTTTTGCTTTTATGGGTCCATTGCCGGGTGAAGATAACCAAACCCTAAGTAGGTTCTTCCCTGCTTATTATAAGACTAGGCCATTAGTGAGCAAAGCTAACACAAATGAAGAGGGTTGCTCTCCTTCAGGAGAATCTGCTAATGTTGAAGAAACTTCAACCGTAGCCCCTTTGGCTTTGCCAAAAATTAGGTTAAATTATATGACCAACTTTGTGAAAGTGTTTTAGGTCACTCCCTTTAGCCAAAGATCCTGACTTATACTTTGCCTGGTTAGAAAAAGTAGAGAAAAAGAAAGAATCTGACTGGAAAACGTTAGGAATCTACGATTTGATCCAACTATCAAAAACAGGCTTAACATATAACCAACCCATGCTAGTAGCAGCGGTCCATTTCTGGGATGCTTCCCACAACACTTTCCACCTCCCATGTGGAATGGTCACCCCTACTCTCTTCGATGTAGCTGCGATTACAGGACTTCGACCAACTGGGGAAGACTTCGATCCCACTGAGATGGATGATGACACAATTGGCTTTAATAATTCGACAGTTACTTATACTGCGTTTATCCAACAACATCATGTTACCGCGAACGAAGAAGTCTCTGATGACGAACATATTGCCTTCTTGGCGCTATGGCTTTCGCGATGTGCTTTCTGCTCAAGATCCATACAAGTTGCAAAGAGATATCTTTGCATGGCTAATCAATTGCATAATGGAAAAAAGCTCAATCTTGGCCAACTACTTCTGGGATTTCTTTATGAAAACCTTAGCGAAGCTGCAAACCTTACCAAGAATTACCAATCTGGTACCTTACTTTATGCTGGACCTTTCTGGCTTTTGCAACTGTGGCTAAATGCTACGTTCGAAGCTCATCTTCCGTTTCGAGGGAAAGTCAAGGAGGAAAATGACAAAATCAGGAATCGAACTATTGAAGGAACTAGGTTGGCTTACCTGACTCCAAAAGAAGAGCCTGGGAAACTTCAAGAATACTTCTTAGCGTATATGATGATGTTTGCCCAGCGTCGTCAATTCGATCCGTCTATGGCTCCGTTTGTACATAGAACCAAGGGTCCTGAATGGTTTACTCAGAAATTCCCACCAACATCTCAGGATCAACAAACTGAGCTTATGGAAATTTGGGAATCTTTTCTGACTCCAAGGTTGTTCCTCCAATCCGTGTCTGCCAAAGAGTCAATATTTAGGACTTCGAACTCTTCTTTGTTGGCATAACCCAATTGTGAATTCTCTAGATCGCTCGGAGAAAGTTTAGTAGACATTGCTCTTCCTCTTACTTCGATCAATTCTTCCAATTTTTCTTTCGATACTTTGTATCCTGAAGCCAACTGTGCCAAGTCGTTCGCTTCTTGGTTATTCATCCTTGATACGTGTTTCAATTCTACATATTCGAATTTCTTGAGTAGCCTATTTGCAATGACAAAGTACATGATTAGATTCTCTTTGATGCACTTGTATTCTTTTGTTAATTGTTTGATGACCAATTCGGAGTCTCCTTTAATTTCGACTCTGGTTGCCCCCAGTTCTAACAAAGCCTCAAGTCCGGCGATTAACGCTTCGTACTCAGCTTCATTGTTGGAGCATAATGGTCCTTCGAGTTTGTACTTGAGCTTTGTTGGAATTCCATCAGGAGAAATTATCAACACTCCAACTCCAGAACCTTCTCTATGTGTCGACCCATCGAAGTACAACTTCCAAGGTTTTAGGTCCACGTAATGCTGATGATTCTCAACCACTGCGTGATCGACAATGAAGTCTGACACAATTTGGCCTTTCATTGCCTTGAGAGGTTGGAATATTAGCGAATATTCCGTTAGGGCTAAAGCCCACTTGCCAATTCGACTATGTAATATTGGCTTGGATAACATATGCTTAATAACATCACAATGAGACGAAACGTAAACATCAACTGGCTTTATATAATACTTAAGTTTAATACAAGAGAAATACAAACAAAGGCAGAGTTTTTCTATAGCAGTATATCTAGTCTCTGCATCATTGAGTACTCTACTTAAGTTGTAAATGGCTCTTTCGATGCCATTTTCATCTTCTTGTGCCAGCATGCTGCCTATTGTTTTGTCTGATGCTGAAATGTACAGGCGCATGTGTTTCTTCCCGTTTGGGGGAGATAAGATTGGTGGACAAGTCAAGTATTGCTTTATCTGATCGAAAGCTTCTTGATGTTCAGCACGCCATTCGAACTTTCCTTGCTTAAGCCGTAGTAAAGGCGAGAAGGCTTGCGTGCGTCCACTCAAGTTAGAGATAAATCTTCTTAAAAAATTTATCTTTCCCAACAGTGATTGTAACTCTTTCTTCGTGGATGGAGATTTGGTTTCCATGATGGCTTTTGTCTTGTTCTGGTTAATTTCTATTCCCTTTTTATGGACTACGAAACCCAAGAAATCTCCTGCTTGTACAAAGAAAGCACATTTAAGGGGGTTCATCTTCAACCCATGTTTCCTCATTCTTTCGAATGATTGGCTTAAATGATCGAGATGACTCATTCCCGAAGTAGATTTTACCACAATGTCGTCTATATATACTTGCATGAATGTTTCTATAAAGTCATGGAATATAGAGTTCATTGCTCTTTGGTAAGTTGCCCCAGCATTTTTTAAACCAAAAGGCATTACAACCCATTCGTAAGTGCCTATTGCCCCTGGGCAACGAAACGCTGTCTTGGATACATCATCTTCTGCAATAAAGATCTGATTATATCCTGAGTATCCATCCAACATACTTAGATACTCAAAACCTGCGGCTGAGTCTACCAGCATTTCTGCTACAGGCATGGGATATTCGTCTTTAGGAGTGGCTGCATTAAGATCACGAAAGTCTATGCATACTCGTAAAGAGCCATTCTTTTTAATTACAGGTACTATATTGGCAATCCATTTGACATACCTTGTAGTTTGGATAAACTTGCAACGTAAAAGCCTTTCGACCTCTGCTTTAATCTTCGAATGGATCTCTGGCGCGAATCTTCTAGGAGTTTGCTTCACAGGTTTCTTCCCTTCTTTTATTGGAAGCTTCAATTCGACTAGATCCCTTCCTAGACCAGGCATCTCATCATAATCCCAAGCAAAGCAATTTCTATTTTCTTTCAGCATTTTGATGACCGTTGCTTTTAGTTCTGGCTCTAATTTCGCGCTGATATATGTTATCCTTTTTTGATCCCTGTCTCCGAGGTTTACTTCTTCGAGTGGATCTTGGGCTAACATCTTTATATTAGAAGCCATTGGGTCTTTTTCGAACCCTAAAGGTTCTTCGTCGTATATTGCATCTAATCTTTGGTTTGATCCTTCGTCCATAATCTCTTCGTCTAGGATCGTATCTTTGGAGTGTTCGAAATCTGTATGCACCTCCAATTCTGCTATCTCTTCTTTGATTTGGATGGTATCTACCTTTACATCTGCTAATTCGGCCTCGAGAGCCGCCTTCTGTTTGTTCTCGGCCACGTAGGCCGAAATCTTTTCGAAGAATGAAGACTCAGACATGATTAATGTCATCGTCCCAGCCTGTTGGCCGTATTGCTGCATGATCTTCTAAAGGTGCTGTATCCGTTGGACCATCCATGATCTCTCTATCCCATTGGAATCCGTTTGGGTGCAAAGTAAGATAATACAATGCATTCTTATTTGGGGTGTACATCTCTTCTGCAGTATGACAAGGTCCTATATTTGCCAGATTCCTATCGAAGTTGGATTTATTTACCTGGTTAACTTCAGCCATATAGTAACTCTGATCACCTTCGATGTTTTCTACTATGCCATCTTCTCTCCAGATTGTCACCCTTTGATGCATTGTTGAGGGTACAGCTGCTACCCCATGAATCCATTCCCTTCCGAGCAACAGGTTATAGTTTGCTTTTGCTGGTATAACCATGAACATAGTGGGTCTGGTAACTGAGCCTACTGTCAAATTGACTTGAACAACTCCCAGTGTTTGTCCTATCTTACCCTCATAGTTAGACAGGACCATGTTATGTGGTCTTATGTCCGTATCGAACATGCCAATTCTCTTTATCATATACTGGGGCATCAAATTTACTGCTGCTCCCCCATCAACTAGGACTTTATTGATGCCAACATTCTCAATCTTAGCCCTAATATAGAGTGGTTTCAAATGATTTCTCATACCCTCGTCAGGCCTCTCGAAGAAAGCATTCTGCTCTTCGACTGCACCATTATTTAGCACATAGTAACACACAGGTCTGTGTTTTGCCATTTCTTCGATATCAGCCTCCTCACAGTCTTCTACCTCAGTTTCCTGGTTAAACTCGTGAGGGAGTACGGACACAACATTGCAATTTAAATTTATAGACGAGATTCCATCAGAATCAAAATCATTTGTCATTCTGTCCTCTTCGTTCCAGGAATTTGACCGCATCTTATCTTCTTCATCCAAGAGCTTTTCAGCTTCGAACAATGCACGTTCCACCGGAGGTTTGTTTGACTTTGCTCCCTGGTATGGGACTTGGTTGCTGCTAGTTTCTCCAGTTTCTCTTGGTCTATATTCCTTCTGGGCCCTTTTCATCCTCTGGTGCCTCCTCCATTGGGACCGAGACATAGGGTTTTTTCCCTTATAGTTCTCCAATCGATATGTCTCTCGATTTGGCCTTTGAAATTGTCTCCTATATGCCATTGCGGTTCTTCCTCCTTGGTCCCAACTACGCCGTTTGTTGGTTCTTGCATCGGCTTGTACCCATCTATCCCTAGGTGGATCTGCAGGGATTTTGAACGTTACCCTTCGAACTCTAGGGTGTGGACTATCTGGTCTCTTCGTTGGGGTCCATACATCGAAACCATACAAGTCAGGACGTAGCCCCTGAGTTTCTTGATTCATGGAGCAGTGCACACGTTCAAATGATCGTGCTAGCATCTCATCATAGGCTGCCCCACATCTGGGGCAGAGTGCAACCTCAGAGTTCCCTTTGTGGCATCTGATCAAAAATCCTAATAAGCTTTCATCCATCCTTGGGTACACTTGTAGTAAAGAATTTGGTTCTCTCCCTGGGTGTTCCCATCTTTCACGTCGAGCCCTTTCGAAATTGGCTTCGATTCTTCGATTCAGCATGATCGAACACCTTGGGCACATCCATTGTTTTCCACCATTTCTCTCATGGCAATTCCATAGGTAGTCTTTGAGGCTTTCAGCTCTTAGAGGAACTTTAATACCCCCATTCTGCCTTGTCAGCCGTGTCTCTAGTTCGCCAAACTCAGATGTTGGGTGTCTGGCGCTAACCATGTTGACCACCGCTGGAGCAACTTCAGAGATTTGGATTTTCTGGAGTTTTATCCTGAGGTCTTCAGTGGCCTCATTGCTCTCTTCCTTTGGTGCTTCAGTCATCTCTGTATGGGAAACTTCTTCAATCTCAGTATTGAAGATTATTTCATCATTTAGGCTTTCAGTAGCCTGCTTTCCGTTGAGCATTGCCTTAGTTTCCGCCACTTCGATCTCCGATACTTCCACCATGTTGATATCTTCTACCTCACAGAGGCTAGCATCAGCAATGTTTAGGGGATTGGTATCGACCCTCATGTGACTCTTGGTCTTGTCAGCAAATTTCAACCTTCCATCATTGATAGCATTTTGAATTAGATCCCTGAAAAGAAAACATTGTGAAGTTTTATGGCCTAAAAACCCATGATATTTACAGAAACCTCTTTTCTTCCGTTGTTCCAACGGAGGAGTTTTGGAATTAGGAGGTAGTATCATTTGGCCATCTTTTACTAATAGATCAAATATTTCATCACACTTAGTAATATCAAATGTATAAGTTTTCTTAGGAAACCTATCATTCTTATCACTTTCTACAGGGTTCTTTCCATTTGCAGGATTTAACAATTTGCAGGCATAAGGTGGTGCCTCTTTTAATTCTGCTAAGTCTATTTCGACTTCCTCCAGGCTATATGAGTCATTGAAAGACTCATCATCAGCGTCTTCGGCTTCGACGTACGCTATCCTTTCCTTCTTATGACTTTTGTTAGCCCTAGCCTTTTCTGCTTTCAAGCGTTCGACCTGTCGAACTCTATCTGCCAACTGGGCCATGTCCCTAAGGTATTGGGTATCTAATTTCTTTCTTATTGAGTAATCTAGACCACCTGCAGCCATTTCGACAAGTTCGTGCTCAGGAACTGTCGTAAAGCACCTAGATTTCAACAGACGGAACCTATTCAAATAATCATCAATAGTCTCCGTGAATTTCCTCTTAACACTGGCCAATTCCTTCAAACTTATCTTAGTTTGACCCATGTAAAATTGCTCATGGAACAATCTTTCTAGGTATGCCCACGCATCTATCGAATTGGGTGGCAAAGTAGTAAACCAGATAAAGGCATTCTTTGTCAGCGAACTAGGGAAATACTTGATCCTCAAGTCCTCGTTTCCTGCCAAGTCCCCTGCTTCTGTTAGATACCTAGCAATGTGTTCCACTGTCGATTCGTTAGTTTCGCCTGAAAATTTTGTAAATTTGGGTACCTTAGTGCCCCTAGGTAATTCTGTCTGCATAATATAGTCTGATATAGGGGATGTATAATTTGGACGTCTGAGTCCAGTACTTAGGCCATTATTGGCCATCACCCTTTCTATCATAGCAGTCAAGTTATTCTCTGTGGCCAGATTTTCCCTTCTGACTCTTTGAACAACCCCATCTGGATGTTCATTTCTACCTACAACTCTTACTCTGGGTTGTTCTTCCTCCGTTTCTTGTCGAACGGGGACGGTTCTTTGACTTGAAGTCTCTAAATTAATTACTGGAATTTCTTCCGTCCAATTCGTCCTCCGCAAGGAGTTTATATCTCGGATGGTTGGTCTCGATGATGGGCCCTCATCTTGTATACGTTCTAAAACGGGCATTCCCTCTTGGTATGCGGGCTGTTTATCTTTCCTTTTTGGTTGTGTTACACCCATGAACTCCGCCATCCGATTCATTTGAGATGACATCTTTTGGAAAGTTTCTACATTTTCCCTATTTGTGCAAGTAATGTTTGTCAACAATGGGGTAAAGATTGAAGTCAATTCTTTGGCTAAAGCCCCTAGCATATCATGGTTGCTTGCATCCATTTCTTGTCGAAATGCTGCTTGGCTGTTTGTGGTATAATGAGGCACCTGGGTAGAAAAACCAACGTTGTGTGTACTTCGACTCGCAGATCCCACATTTGGTGAAAATGTCGCATTATTAGTTGGGACATAAGTAGGTCCGGCCCCTCGTACGCCTGATCCAAAAGGAAATGGCATCCCGTATGGAGGATTTGGCCTCCATTCGAAAGTTGAATTCGTGCCTTGACTAGACAAGTTATTCGCAGCATTTGTTGAGGGAAACGGTAATACTTCCTCTGCACTTGTGGTCGAAGGTGCAGTTGTTGACACTGAAACTGGCAAAGTCCCTGAAAGTCCTGTATTATTTTCAGGCACTGACTGGGAATTATCTGCAGGTCTCGATCCATTTGGACCCGTTGTATCCCTTGTTCCTTGAGTGGAATTCGAATTTGCCGCTCCTAATCCTGTGCCTTGTGAGGGATCTTGATCACCCCCTGCACTGGCTGTAACAGCCATTTTCTTGTTGTACCTTCGTTTGGGAACCGGTTGTGCACTGTTTGTTAATTTACCGTTCCTAAGGTTCATACAAGGTCTTGATATTGTCTAGACAAAACAAAGCAATTGATTAAAACAATCCGTTCGACACGGTCCCACTGGGCGTGCCAATTTGTTTACGGTGATTTCCGGTAAACAACCGCTAGTCCTCCAAACTATAATAAATATGATTTGGTTACTCGCAGGATCGACTAGATTGATCCTAGGACACATAGTCAATTAGATTGTTATCAATATTCTTTAGAACCATGTTCATGATTCGTTGTCTTCGACAAATGTTATTCGATTGAAAACATACACTTTTAGTGATGACTTGATTATATGTGATTATGACTTTAAAATGTAAACAACGCAGATAACGTAACATGCAATTCTGTTTAAATGTAAAGAATCTTAAAACATAAAACTGTTAAAGATCTTGAAAGTAAATAACATGAAAGTAAATAACATGAAAGTAAATAACATGAAAGTAAATAACATGAAAGTAAAGATACAGTAATGTAAATGACAAGAAGTAAATAGAATGCAAGAATTTAAAGATATTCGAAAACGAAAAGCAATAAAAGATAATACTCATGTATTAAGATGGTGGTGTCATACGTACATTTTCTCAGCGAACTCGTTCTCGTTAACGCTTGATACTTGAGTAAATATGTGAGTGATTTGTACAAAATGAACACACGGAATTCTATCATAAAAAACTTCTATTTATACTAGTTTCGACCATAACGGCCCTACGCTAATCCGCTGCCACGTTTCTCATAAGAACTTCCAGCGATGACATCTGTGAATAAGCAGTTACGCAACTATCTTCGAATTTCAAATCTTCCCGCCTGAGTCCATCTTCGACGCGTGGCAGTATGTTAATAAACACTTACTAACAAACACGCTAAATAATAATACTTAAGCAAATTTATAAATTTTTGTCTAAGTCTTCGAGGATATGTCCTTCCAATAGCTTTCAGTAGCCATCACCTTCATAAAAAACTTAGACGTTTCTTGCTATCGAAACATGGCCATCAGTAGCCATTTTATATTTCTCAGAGATGGTCATCAGTAACCACCTTGCCTTCGATCATACACTCCTTCGAAGCACATATATTTGCTCAACGAAATCTTCAGCTAACAAAAACATTTTCCCTTTTAAGTGGAACTACATTAGCTCTGACTTCTCCATTGCACCGAGGAGGTATGTAGGCACAAGATTTAATGTCTTGCCGAGCTTATTTTAAAATCAAACAAACCTTTCTTTTGCATACAATATCTTCTTAATAAACACAGATTTTCAAAAAGGTTCCTGTGGAGTACCAAAAATATGAGGGGTGCTTAAAACCTTCCCCTGTATAATCAACACCCATAACTAAGATCTCTCTTTTGGTTGTTTTTGTTTCAAAAACTTCTTTTTTGGGTTTATTTTGCTCTTTTCCCATTTCCTTTGGAAATAATAAAGCGCGGTCACGACTTTCACTGAAATAATGAGTAAAGTCAATCCAATGGCTTTGATCTCAGATTTTCCCCGCTGCAGTCGCCATTCAACTTAATTTATTATTATTATTGTTCAATTAAGTATATTGTATTGTTTACTTTTGATATATTTGGCAGATTCGAAACGGTGCTAAGTTCCTCAATAAACCTCTGCCGGTTCAGCCTATTATTTCTAGCATTATGGCTCATGTCCGTTTGATTGGAAACAATACTTCTTTGCATGCTTCTTCCTCCATGGTTGATTTATGTCTTCTAAAATCTTTGCGGATTTTGTTGAATTACTTTTGCGCTCCCAAAATTATTGAAGTCCTTTGGCAACCCCCTGTTCTAGACTGGGTTAAGTGTAATTGCGACGGTTCGTTTGATAACAATTCTATTGGTTGTGGCGGCATCTTCGCCGAGCCTACTTCGGATCCTAATTCCTTACATGCAGAATTCTCTGCGGTTTTTAGAGCCATTGAGTTAGCTAGAGATAGAGCATGGTTGAAACTTTGTATTGAGTGATTCTTTCATTGTGGTCCAAGCTTTAAAAGGATACTTTGGTTCCTTGGCCGCTTAGAAATAGGTGGTTAGATTATATAAATATTATAGAAAACATGTCTTTTGTGATTACTCATATCTTTCGGAAAGATAATTCTTGTGCCGACTTTTTTGCTAGTTTCAATTGCACAACTTCATCTCTCACTCTTTTTGATGCCATCGCTTTAGCTGTTAAATGTAATTTTGTAAAAAAATAGGTTGAGGATGAGCTTTTTCAGATTTATTAGCTCTTGAGAGGGTCTTGGCCTAGTCCCCCCTCTCCTTTTTGTGTATCACCTTTTCTTTTTCAATATTTCACCTTTATTCAAAAAATAATAATAATTCTATCTTATTTAATTTAAATATTTTTAATTAATTGAATTTTATTTTTATAATTATATTTTATTATTTTAATTTTAATTTTAATTAGTTTAACTTATTTTATTGTGATTATGTAATTTACTTAAATTGTTTTTAAATAAAAATTAAAATTAAGTGTATAACTATGTTGTGTTAAACTATTGATATTATTGCATTAAGTTAATAATAAATTTTTAAACTATATATTTTATTAATTTGGGAACATTTGATTGTGTGAGATATGAATAAAATTTAATTTTATATTATTAGTTTATTTAATAAATGGTTAAATTATAAGTTTAATTAATTAAACCTTAAACTAAATGTTTTATCGATTCAATCTTCGGTTCGATTATTAAATTAAATTAAATTAAACTAAAATCAATTTTAATTTAATTTTAAAATTAGAAAAATGGAGTAATTTATAGAAGTTGATAAAAAAAAATGATTTTGTTAATGTGTTAAACGGCGTTAGAAGATGATTAGGGAGGTGGGTAGATATAGGCTATAGCAAGAGGCATGACATATTGCGTGTGCCATTCGTTTGGTTTCGAGAAAAGACAGTACTAGTCGTCACAAAACAAGAGGACGGTTTGGTCGGTTCACTATGGCCTCCACTTTCGACCTATTACTTTTCTTTGCTCCTATTTTTAGTGGGACAAATGCTTACTAGGAAAATCAAATTATTATCTTTTAATTAATACTATATACTTTCAAAATATATTATTACTAATTCCTTAATTAATAGGAGTATTTCTATCTAATTTTACCTTTATATAAGATTTTTTAGTATTATTTGTTTTTGCTTTTGGAAAGGAACACAATCTACATTTTTTTCTTGGTACAATGACACAATTAAAATTCTTACCATGTGAATGTTTGCATAAATGATTATGTTTTGAGTTATCATGTCACGTGATTTGGTAAATACTCTCCCCCTTTCATAATTTTCTAGATGATAAAATACAAACAAATACTATCTTAACAAAAACAAAATGTATTTAGTCAAATTTTTGAATTAAATATATTTACATTTTTTTAACATTTTAATTTAGATTGGGTATCACACTTACAATAAGAATAATATTACCTTTTTAAAATATCATTAACTTATTTTAATTATATTAACTAATTAATATTATATGTATCCGTTCAAATCATTAACCTATACTTTTTTTAAGATTTTTTTTAATACAAACACAAAATAATAAATATCTCATAACATTTTCATTTACAAGTATGAGATCTTAAATAAAGGTATTCACTCTAATAATATTATCATTTTAGATTTTATATCAATAATTTTTCAAAAGAAATTATAAAAATTAAAATAAGTATACTATCTAATAAGCATCAATGATAGGTCAATATATTTGACTGTATATATTTATAGTAATAGTAATAGTCATCAGTATTTGGTAGTAAAACATATTTTTCACATTTTTTACTTCACTTTAATTTATATAAAATAAACTAAAATAAAACAAGCGAAAATCATGTTTTTTTAAAAAGATTTTGTTAAATGAAAAACCGGTGGCAAATATTATATCTAAAGTAGCGGCGTTGCTGAATGTTTATTGCCGGATTGGCTGTTACTGGACCCCACCAACAATGTTTCAACACATATATATACACTAATCTTTTCTTTGTTTTTTTATACAAAAAATATAAACTCTAAATTAAAATAATAGTAATTCTCATTTCCTCTCTTATATACCCTTTTCTCTAAATTTCTTCATCTTCCAAATTCCACCATCACTACACTTTTTCCCAATCCTCCATTTTTCTCTCTCACTCCACCACAACCAAAAAACCAACTTTTTCTCAGGCAAGAATTCTATCTATCTCTATCTCTATTTTCTTTTCATTTTTTTTTATTTATTTATCGTTATTCGTTTGTTAATTAGATTATCGTGCTTAATTAACCAACCAGCTTAATCCTGTTTAATTTTTATTTATTCATTTGCTTATGATACTGATACTATGTTTGATCTTCAGAAACTTGATTATTATTCTGATGGATCAGAATATTGATGATGCATGTGTGATTCTTGGTTATATACTTTCATGTTTAATCTTCAATAGATCAATTATAGGATCAAGTTCAATCTTAATTTGTTCCTCATATGATCAAGTTATGGTTTTGTGATTTGTCTATCAGATCCATCTCTGTATTAAAGTTTAATCAGCCGTTTCTATAGAATTAAATTAAATTAAAAAACTTTTGATTTAATTGATTCTTTCACTATTAACTTTAGGAGTTAGGTGGTAGTAGTATATGTTTTTTTTTTTTTACTATAATACATAATAAAGACTTTAAAATTAAACTATATAGTAGTACTTTATTTTTTGACTCAATACTTTTAATACTGTTTTTTTACTGAATATTTTTAAACAGTGTACTAAAAAAAAAGAAGCTTAAAAGAAGAAACAACAGTTTTCTCTCACTGCCACTGTGTCTTTATGTGGAATCTTAATTCCGCCAGCAACGATGTTGTTGGCAATTTTTGATTCCTTAAAGTTCACAACTACCCTTATACTTTTCGTAAAATACGAATATGTCCTTCACTTTTGGTACTAGAGTTGTCTTTTTGGAAAATAAAAGATGAGGTGAGATTCCTTTTTTTTTAAAAATGTAAATTTAAAAATATATTTGTCACAATATAAATGAAAATAACTAGTTTGTTTTGTCATCATAAAAGTGCTAACAACGTGAAGAGCGCATATGATTTTCAATTAATTAATGAAAAGTTTGCAATTAACGCGTTTTAAAAAAATTATTCAACTAAAATACTTTTTAGAGTAAATTAATTAAGAAAATCAAAATTTGGTTTGGTGGAGAGAGGTGTAGGAGGTTAGCTTACTATGAAAAGTGGGCCCACAGGAATTAAAGTTGATTCTTGCAAATTCCGGTTAAATTCATTTTTATTCTTTGAATGGTTGATTTTTGGGTCCCATGATGTCTTAGTCTTAACCAACGTTCAAGATTCAATCTAATCTTTTTCAAAAAGGAAAATTGAACGGTGGATTATTCTCTTTGTTTTTTATGGTCAAAAAAGGTAGAAATGATTTTAGGAGAAAATAGGAAAAGAAAAAAAAAACAAAGTTTTATTTGGGACCAAAGACATGGCATGCATAGATCATAGATAAATGTCTTATGTGAGTGATCAAGCTGTAAAACAGCATTGTGGGACCCACGTATGTGCTTCTAGCATGTGATATCTTTGTCATCATCATAATAAAACACCAGTGAGTGATTTATAATTTTTTGTAATCGTAAGTTATTAATTAATATATTTTTTGTATGTGTTAAAATTTTCATATATTTTATATAGTCATGTATGACATTTGTTATCATTTCTGTTTCCACGTTGTTTCAAAATTATGATGCTGCACGTTTTTAAGCAGTAGATGCACGAGGGTTTGGTTGGTTGTTTTCTAGAATTTTTGTTTTTCTTATGAGACATGATCTATGCCATTTGATTTTTAATTATTATAATCACAAATTTTTTATTATTATTATTGTTATTATTATTCTTATTATTAGAATTATTATCTGGGAATTTCACACAGTCCCTTGTGACTGTACCAACACGTGGCCACCACTTTAAGCACAATTATCAACTGAATTGGTTTAGTGGACATAATTCATTATTTAACTTTATATATTATCTATTTTATTTTATTATATTCTCTCAGATCTCAATTATAATTATTATTTTTAATTATTAAATAAACAATGTTTCTGGTTTGGTTCAAATTCATTGATTATTCAACTAATCTAAAAAATAATTTTTTTTCATAATACAAATATTCTTTCATCTTCATTCATCATATTTTCTTCTTTTCTTCTATAGCAGGCAATCTAAGGAAACATGGAAGAAGAGACAAAAGTCATTTCGGAAGTTCCAGTGACAAAGGTTGTTGAAGTGGATCACAAAGATTTTGACATTAAGGTATTGTTTTCTTTGCATTCATTATTTCACAAGTTGCTTACTCTATACAATATATTTTAATTGTGTTAGTTTTAGTGCAAACTAGTATGTATGATAATTGTTTTATGATTTATTGCAGAAAACCAATGGAGACTTGCCGGCCAAGGAAATAGCCGAAGGAAAGAAAGACGAGGAAGATAATGCCTCGGATGGAGAGTTCATTAAAGTCGAGAAGGAAGAGAATGTGGCTGACGAAACGTCCAACAAAACTGAAAGAAGCTCAGAACCTCCTAGCAGAGAGTTTCTTGAAGCGCAAGAGAAGGTTCGGGAACTCGAGGTTGAAGTGAAAACACTCGCTGAATCTTTGAAGACATCTGAACATGAAAACGCTGCGCTGAAGGGAGAGGTCTCGGAAACAAAAGAGAAACTGAAAGAAAGCGGAAAGAAAACCGAAGAGCTTGAAGTAAGTCACAAGAAATTGCAAGAGCAGATTGTTGAAGCCGAGAACAAGTACAATCTGCAGGCCAGCACTCATGAAGAGGCTCTGCGAAGTCAAGAAGTTAAGCAGAAAGAGATTCTTGAAGTGAAGGAAGCGTTTGATGATCTGAACGTCAAGCTTGAGAGCTCCCGAAAGAAGACGCAGGAGTTGGAGCATGAGCTGCGAGTTTCTAAGGATGAGGCGCAGAAATTCGAGGAGCTGCATAAGCAAAGCATTTCGCAGGCTGAATCTGAGGGAAACAAGGTGATCGAATTTGAGAGACTACTTGAAGAAGCGAAATCGAGTGCGAAAGGCTTGGAAAATGAGATTGCTTCGCTGAAGGAAGAATTGAAGGGAGTTAATGATAAGGTCGCTGAAAAGGAAAAGGTTGAAGAAGCACTTAAAACAACTGCAGCTGAACTCTCTACCATCCAAGACGAATTGGCACTCTCCAAAACACAGGTATCAGAAGTTGAGCAAAGACTGTCGTCAAGAGACTCGCTAGTAGACGAGTTGACGAAGGAATTAAACCTGATAAAGACTTCGGAAACACAGATAAAAGAAGACTTGTCAGCACTGCAAAACCTATTTGTTTCTACGAAGGAAGAGCTAAAAGAAAAAGATTCCGAGTTGGAAAGCGCAAGGCTCAAGCTGCAGGAGGAA
The DNA here is from genome assembly GCF_029867415.1 of Vicia villosa. NCBI lineage: Eukaryota > Viridiplantae > Streptophyta > Magnoliopsida > Fabales > Fabaceae > Vicia > Vicia villosa. The sequence goes on along the minus strand of NC_081184.1, from coordinate 120,687,376 downwards.
GAAACATCCAGAGAATCAATTCAAGTTTCATTCAAGAGCCAGGAAGCACAGTTTCTATCGGTACAAGAGGAACTGACTAAGCTCAATGCAGAGAAAAAGAGACTCGAGGAAACTTTTGAAGATCTAACCGTTAATGCGAAACACTTTAAGGAGTTGTCTGCTGATTTAGAGGAGAAACTGAAGCTTTCGGAGGAAAACTTTAGTAAAACAGATTCTCTTTTATCTCAGGCGCTTTCGAACAACTCAGAGCTGGAGCTGAAGGTGAAGTCCTTGGAAGATCTTCATAATGAAGCTGGATCTGTCGCAGCTACTGCGACTCAAAGGAGTATTGAGCTCGAGGGACATGTTGAAGCTACAAATGCAGCTGCAGAAGAGGCAAAATCTCAGCTACGAGAGCTCGAAACACGCTTCATAACAGTAGAGCAGAAGAATGTTGAGCTTGAGCAACAATTGAATTCAGTGCAATCGAAAGCCAGCGAAGCTGAGAGAGACGTGATTGAATATTCCGAGAAAATTTCTCACCTCGATGCTAAATTGAAAGAGGCCGAGGAAGCGAAGAATCTTCTTAATGGCCTACTTCAGGAGCACACGGATAAGGTAAGTCAACTTGAATCAGATTTAAATCAATCAATCAAGCAGAAATCGCAATTGGAGGAGGAGCTGAAGAAACTCACTGACAAATGTTCTGAGCATGAAGATCGAGCCACCTCATACAATCAACGCAGCCTAGAACTAGAAGATTTAATTCAGAGCTCTCATTCAAAATCGGAAAGTGCTGAAAAGAGAGTGAGTGAGTTGGAGTTGCTACTTGAAACCGAGAAATACAGAATTCAAGAACTCGAACAACAAACAAGCGCATTAGAAAAGAAATATAATGATTCAGAAGAAAACTCCAATAAACATCTTGAAAATGTGTCTTATCTTACATCAGAACTCGAAGTGTTTCAAGCACGAACCTCAACCCTTGAAAGTTCACTGCAAGAAGCGAATGAAAGGGAAAAAGAGTTGAAAGATTCTTTAAATGCTGCGACGGATGAAAAGAAAAAGTTAGAAGATTCTTTAAACAGTTTGAGCGAGAAGTTCTCCGAGGCAGAAAACCTATTGGAAATTGTGAGGGATGATTTAAATCTCACACAAGTTAAGTTGCAAAACACTGAAAATGATCTCAAGGCTGCTGAACTGAGAGAGAGCGAGATAAGAGAAAAACTTAATGCTACTGAAGAACATCTTGTTGTAAAGGGAAGAGATATAGAGCATACTACTGCTAGAAACTTAGAACTCGAATCGTTACATGAATCTGTTACAAGAGATTCCGAACAGAAGCTCCAAGAAGCTATTGAAAAATTCAACAGCAAAGATTCTGAGGTTCAATCTCTTCTTGAGAAAATCAAGATTCTGGAGGAGAATATCGCGGGAGCAGGTGAAGAGTCTGCATCTTTGAAGAGTGAATTTGAAGAGAGTTTGAGCAAACTCGCTTCTTTACAAAGCGAAAACGAAGATTTGAAAACGAAAATTATTGAAGCTGAGAACAAGACTTCACAGTCGTTTTCTGAGAATGAATTACTGGTTGGAACAAACACTCAACTGAAATCAAAGATCGATGAACTTCAAGAGTCACTGAATAGTGTTCTATCAGAGAAAGAAGTCACTGCTCAAGAGCTTGTTTCGCATAAGAGCTTAGTAGCTGAACTGAATGATGTACAATCAAAATCTTCCGCAATTCATTCTACCAATGAAGCTCGCATTCTTGAATTAGAATCCCAGTTACAAGAAGCTTTGCAGAAGCACACTGAGAAGGAATCAGAAACCAAAGAATTGAACGAGAAGCTGAATACTCTAGAAGGACAGATAAAGTTATACGAAGAACAGGCACGGGAAGCTGCTGCAACGTCTGAAACTCGTAAAGCTGAGCTTGAGGAGAATCTCGTAAAATTAAAGCATCTTGAAACAGTTCTTGAGGAGCTACAAAACAAGTCACTCCACCATGAAAAAGAATCTGCTGGAGTAAAGGAGGAAAATTCAAAACTTGTTCAGGAAATCGCTGTCTATGAATCCAAATTAACTGATTTACAGTCAAAGCTCACTGCAGAAGTTGCCGAGAAGGATAAGATATTTAACGAGACACTCTCATTGAAGAACGCCGCGGAAGACTTGGTGACAAAGCTCAGTGAGGAAGTACAGACATTAAAGTCACAGGTATCTTGCTATTTTCATTGTCTCTTGCTATTTGTGTGATATATTTAGAGTATTGACCTCAATGAAATGTTATCAACTCGCAGATATCTTCGGCAATAGACGAGAAGAACTTGCTCAATGAGACTAATCAGAGTTTAAAGAAGCAACTTGAGTCTATGATACTTGACCTTGAAGAAAAGTTGAAGGAGCATCAGAAAAATGAAGACTCTTTGAGATCTGAGGTTGAAACACTCAAAGTTGAGATTGCTGAGAAATCTGTATTGCAAAGTCGGCTCCAGGAAATTGAAGCGCAACTCGTGAAAGCTGAATCTAGACTACATGAAGAGGTACTTAAAAAAATGCCTATATCTTGTGAAACAAGTGAAAGTTCAGAAGCAAAAGTAACTTCCAAATCTTATTGTAAGAGCTTTGCTGATTAATCTGATGTTTTGCGCAGGTTGGAAGTGTTCAAGCTGCTGCCTCTCAAAGAGAAGCTGATTTGAGTTCAAAATTTACAGATTATGAACAAAAAATCAATGAAATAAATGTTCTGAATGGAAAGGTGGTAGAACTTGAGAAAGAGTTGCAACTTGCACAGGCTGCTATAGCTAATCAGGTGCGCGCACGAGCTCATTACCAATGATGTTCTTGCATGCTGAGATTGAGATAAACATATAATCTATATTTGTGATTTTTCTCATACCGATTTTCTATACTTTCCTTTATTTTTCTAATGCAGAAAGGAGCAGAATCTCAGAAGTTGGAACTAGAGGCAGCCTTGAAGAAATCTCTAGAAGAACATGAAACTAAGAAAAATGAAATCTCTCTTCTACAAAAACAAGTACTAGATTTTGAGGAGAAATCGCAACAGGATAGCGAGAAAATCTCACTCAAGGTAATTTACACTTGTTATCGTAGGAACCATCGAACTCATGTCATGTTATAACCTGTTAGCCAAATTTAATGTTTCCATTTCTTAATGATGTTCCAGGGTGAGGAGAGTGTTGGTAAAAAGGACGAGTTGGAAGTGAAATCCCGAGACTTTAACATCTCGACTCCAACGAAAAGGAAGAGCAAGAAAAAGTCAGAAGCAACAACTGCTCAGGCATCAACTTCTTCGGCCGAGCCTCAAACTCAAACCGGCCAGGACTCGCCTTTCATGAATTTGAAGTTCATCCTTGGAACTGCTATTGTGTCGATTATCTTCGGCATAATTCTTGGAAAACGTTATTAATATTGCCAATATGTCTTTTGGTTTTTTCTTTCTTTCTATTTATACTTGATGGTTTTTCTGTCAGTTTGAAAGCTTTACATGGTTTCAAACTTGAGTCTTGAGTTGGTTAGGGAACTTGTTTTTTTTTTTGCGTCTTTCCCTTGCCTTTGTGCAAAAGAAATGGGAGTTGAGTAATGTTTTGTTTTTAGTTTGGGATTATACAATTTGAATGAAGGCTGTTTTGGTTTTGGAGTTCATTTTTCTTCTCAAACTGGTGATCTATGGTGTAAAGAATAAAAACTGTTATTATTTATTCAAATTGTGGTATTTTAACATCAAAACACAGACAACATCAATTGAATTATAGTAAAAACCTATACCTGTCCATGTTACAAACTACTAACATCTATCTATATTATTTTCTAGCCATGGTTTTTATTAGGAAGTGTGATGCAAGCGAAAATGTGATTGAGTTGAAATCGATTTTGAGTGGTGTGAGTTATGGACTCGATGCTTAATGAGTTTAAGGCGGATTGATGATCAAGTAGATTGGAGTTTTGTTGAGACGAATATGTTTAGAAGTTATGAGAGTTTTTCTAGTGATAGTTTTGAAGGAGAGGAAGTCAATTTAGAATGAAAGTGATGGCCATAGACGAAGGAAATGTGAAAATTGAAAAATTTTATGGTGCTAACTTTGGCTTTTGGAAGTTGTAGATAGAAGATCATTTGCATTTGAAAAAGTTATATCAACCTCACAAAAAAGAAACAGATTTGATGAAGAAAAGTGATTGAAACTTTCTCGATAGACAAGCACTTATTATCCGATTGTTATTATCTCAGAATGTTTCTTTTAACATTGAGGAAAAGACCACCATTATTCTTATGAAGGCTTTTTTTAGAAGACTGCAGATCCTCTCCTTCCATCATTCTTTCTCCTTCACCTAAAGCAAGTGTGTGTAATAGAATTAATTGAATTAAAAAATTGATAAAAAGAAGAAGAGAGAGAAAAAAATTAGAGAGATAGAAATAAAAGTATGAAAGAGATAATTGGAGAGAAGAAATTGAAGAAGATGATCCAAATTCCTTTCTAGAATGTACAAAAATGTGTCTTCCTCAAATAAAGTTCTTTTTTTAAGTGGTTATTTACACTTCGGATGACGGAAGGTGCACCAGTTTTCTAACATATAACACCCTCAAATTCCGAAGCACATATTTAAAAAATCATGCAAATTATTTATTTTAAAATCAACATAGACATTCCTAAAAAAAAACATCCTTTTCAAGTTAAAATTAAGCAGCGGAATTTAAAAATCACCAATTCAACATAAATATGACATTCATAAAACAACTTAGTTTCAACATAAGGAAATATATTATACAAACTCTTAAGAAAACATCAACACACGATGTTACATTATCATAGCAAAATCCAAAAACACTAAGTAGACTCAAAACGATCTATAAAAACGAAGTAGACATCTACGTCAATCCTTCCACACAACAACAACTAATGCTCCTCTACTTCGGTATTTGTACATTGCTACAACAAGACACATACGCAAATAAAAGGGGGGGGGGGGTTGAGAAATACGTTTGCAATGTTAACAGTGTAATAAACATTTGGGATAGTATCATACATAACATTCACCAACACATGAATTATTCATAACAACAATAATCAATTCAATGCAAATGTATAATGTAATATACTCCTCCTCCAAGATGTATGTGGTACCAAGTTTTTAAATGTTAGAGTTATGTTACTGAATTATCCTTGTCTCCGGTTCCTCTATGAACCGAGTTCCTTTCTGAAAATGAGATTGTCATTGGTTCCTCTCTCAACCACGACCCCGTTTACCTATCTCCGATATACATGAATGCATGAATCATAGAACTAAAATTCAAAACTCAAATTCAAACAATAATAAACATCTGATCTCATACTCAACAACAAATAATACTCGTATCTCATACTCAACATGCTTCCTCTATGAACCTACAATTTTGTCAGTGCAATGTCAGCTCTGTAATTCCTCTCTGAATTGCTCAACTCAACATATTATATAATTACAAGTCAAACAATCATATAAATATTCAAAAATATTCATTAATAGAATAAAAATATATGATTACTCATGTCAGCCTATCAACATGGTAATAAAACAATTACTCATAACCATATCAACACAACTCTAAACATGTTAGAGTTACTCACTTTCAATATTATTGATTCACCTAACACTCCAAACACATCAACGTAACTCATTTTCAACTCATTTGATTATCAAATATAACTCTATTATATCAAATAACTCAAAGATAAACTCCTTTAGCTATGCATAACTATAATTCAATTTTAAAATAACAAATACCTTCAATTCCAACTCTAAACATATCAAACTCAACTCTCTTAATTTAAATCGGCTCTAAAACATATCAACTAACTCAAATTAAACTCTGGACTTAAATCTAAAATTTGATAAAATAGCACCAAAGAATATAGGTTTATGATAAAATTATGAAACTCTCCAGTTTAAAGTCTCTTTAAACCCTCTTTAAAATACCATTGATTGCATCTCGATCGAAATATTCTAACTCTAGTTCTATTCGTTTGCGTTCAGCTCTATCACACTAATTCATGCATAAACTCTAAAAAAAATGCCTGACATCAAAATAGAACAAAAAATTATAGACTTATGATAAGATTATGAAACTCTCTAGTTTAAGAGATCGTTGAATCCTCTTTCTAACGCAATTGAGTTCACCTCAAACTGACTTAAGAAACTCAAGTTACGCATAAAACAAGATGACCAACACATAATTCAAATTGACTACACCTCTGATATAAAAACCAGAGAATTGCTACTATTTTAGTGCTCGTAGAACCAATTTTCCCACTTAAAAAGAAATATTATTGCGTTAGCTTTCAAACACATCTGATGACACCTCAAACGTACTTACAAAACTCAAGTTACACATGAAACAAGACGGTCAATCCCCTTCTATGTCCATCTGCGATTTTATGCATTTTCCCCCTAATGAAAAAATTTGAAACTCGTCTATTTGAGTTCCAACCTCCCCCAATAGTCCCAGAATGCACAACAAATTTTATTATGGTATGGAAGGTGGTTCGGTGGTTCACCACTCAAAAGGCTTTTTCCAATTCTTTTCAGCCTGTCCATCAAACCGTTGGGAACTGTCAACGAAATGGGTGGTCGCGACGGTGTTTCCTGGCTGTGGGATTTCCATGTAGCAGCGTCGGCGTTGCTGGATTGTCCAGAAGCGATGCAAGAGGCTTTTGAGTTGCTGGAGCTTTTAGGTGGTCTTGGTCCTGTCGACGGCGTTGAAGATGTGATCAAATGGTGGCCCAATTCTGACGGTACGTTTTCGGTGAAAAGTTGCACTCCGTTGTTTAGAGAACGTCTTTTAGATGTGGGGGTAGAACCAAATAATTTATCTGCAATTAATCTCTTCTGGCGCTCGGGTGTTCCATCAAAAATAAAGATTTTTGGTTGGAGGTTGATGTTAAATAGGCTTCCATCAAAAGACCAATTGAGCAAAAGAAATATTATTCATAGAGATGAAGATAAAGTGTGTGTGTTGTGTGTCTCTGTGCTGGAAAATTTAGAACATTTGTTCTTCTTTTGTGATTTCTCCAAAAAGGTGTGGGAGAATATTCTTATATGGATGGAGGTGAAATTAGTTGGGAATGTGGCAGGGGCTGAACATATTCTGCAGTGTACCCAGGCAGTGTATGGCAAAACCAGAAAGAAGAATTTGTGCATCATTTGGCTTGCTACGGTGTGGATGTTATGGAACACAAGAAACAACTTCATCTTCAACAACACTAGCCTTGTTTTAGATGACGTTATTGTTAGTATTAAACTAGTTTCTTGGATTTGGCATTCTATCGGTGCGAAAAAAGGCGGAGTGCTGTCCTTTTATTTTTGGTTAAAGGCTCCTTTGGAGGCTCATAAGAATTGTTAATTGTGATCCTGCTTATGTATTGTTTGGGTTGTGAGTACCCCTAGTACTCATCTCATCTATAAATATAATTAATCTTGCTTATCAAAAAAAAAAAAAAAAACCAATAATATAACATTTTATCACAATTTCACATTTTTGCCTTATGGTGCCACCATACTTTCATTATTCAACAAGGCAAACCAGTTTACAAATTATGCAATTTCATATATTTTCGCATTATGGCGTAAATATTGTTCATTCAAATCAACCCCGTCTTATATATGCATCAACTCATAAACACGACAGTATACTTGGTCATAGATAAATATGAACTAAATAATAGCAATAACATATCAAAAGCAAAACATTATTATAGATTGTCTCAAAGGTTTTGTCCAAACCTTTTTGGTCACAAACATTAAATACAAATAAAGGAAGGAAGAAGGTGTAACACCTTAAACCCCGACTCTTAATTTAAAAGAATTAAACACTCATTTTAGGATGTTACTCAAATAAAACATGCATAATCTTTCCAAATAATTTCAAAAAGTCGCAGCAGAACTTAATAAATAACCTATACTTCAATTTATATCTTCACTCTGAAATGCTTAATTCAAATAACATAATCCAAACATTAATTCAAATAAAATTAAACGATTTGTTACCCAATGTTACAAATCAGAGCCATAGTTCCAACTAAAATGATGGTAAAATAATAAAGGAAACAAAGAGCTTCATAATCCTCTTCCAACTCACAACAGTACCTACTCCTCCTGAGTATCTGTACAATATTGTAGAAAATAACACAAAACAAACAACAAATGTGTGAGGATACGCTAAAATATATTAATGGTGTAAAAGAATGCAAGGGTAGCTTGGATCACACAATCAACAACACACATTCAACTTACACAACAACATAACAATCAACTCACTAGCCTTTATGTATACAATGTGACTCACAACTCGATCCAATGTATGTGGTACCAATTTGGACATCAGAGGTTTGTTTCTGATCTCGTCCACTCAACAATGGTTCCTCCTTCAAATCGGGTCCCCACTTATGTACCTTGGATCCCTACTTTTGAACCCCGTACTTATCACGAGTCCCTACTTTTGAACCCGTGGCTCGCCTCTTTCAACAATGACATGTATGATGTATGAAATACAGACAATGCAGAACACTTATGGTCCCATTTCTAATCATATACAACATGACATAAGGCACTCACAACAGTTCCCACTTCGGACTACATACCTCAGCACGACATTTATAATTTCATGCAGAACACATAATTACAAAATCAACTCAATTATTATTTCATCATTATAATAATTCATCAATCAACAACAGTGGTACCAAACAATGGTGGTCGGTACCTAACAGAACTAAATATTCATCAAAAATAGAACGCTATCAACGAATCGAATAGAAATAACCAACTCTACGCTGTCATCCTCGCCAGGTGGCCATTGGCTCGTTGAGCAAGCTCTTGCTAGGAAAAACCACTGCTTGCCAAGACAGACCCCAAAACCAGAAAAAACCCTAGAAACGCACATCTCGCTGGGCGAGATCTTCCTTCTCCAGGCGAAGGCTCACTGGGAGAGACCCTGTCATCGCCTGGCGAAAACGCTCAAAACGGAAAAATGAAATTCCACCATTGGAGCCCTATCAAAGCTCCAATTTCAGCCTCTAACCACCAAAGTCGCACTGAAAGCATTATATATATATATATATATATATATATATATATATATATATATATATATATATATATATATATATATATATATATATATATATATATATATATATATATATATATATATATATATCATAACATGCTTATTACACCAACTAATCACTGATGGTACACCTAAACCTTTAATTTGTCATGAATTTAAGTTTATGACCATAGGATCAACAACACATCAATGGCAACAACATATCCCAATCTATATTATCATATCCAGACATCACTTTCAGTATAAAACAATACATGAAATTCATATTAATCATAACAATAACAAAAAATTCTATACCAATTCCTCTCAAGAACACACAAACATATAGTGAAGATTGGCATAAAACCTAGATGGGGTGATGATCGCTCTCTACCCTTCTGTAACACCCATATATAATTACATGCATCAAATCATATAAATATACATGAATCCAAGTATTTGGTACTGAAATACCAATAAGTTCCTAGTCAACACATTATACATATTAATGCCCTAATACAAAATTTCTACACAATGGCATAATACATATAAGATGTTCAAAATAAAATACTAAGAACTAGATCAACAATGATCACAAAATGTAATCCACAACGGAAGCTTCGCCATACCAAAAGAACATAAGGAATAAGGGATCAATTGCTTTCTCCTTACCCTTCGCGGAACCTGTAGTACCTGAAATCAATATATAGTGGGGTGAGATATAAAATCTCAGTGAGTTCCCTATCCTATGGATCCTCTCGGCTTTACAAGGTTCTAACCTATAAGTCTCAAGTCATAAAAGGAACTAGACCTTGAGCTCTCATACTAACATTATATGGAATCATACTTAGAGTTCAACAACTCAACACCAGATTATTAATCGGAAACCAATACCAAGGCATCCCCATATTCCCGTCCCCTTCTACGTCTAGGAGGTGGCACGAGTCATGAATCCTTTGGAAAAATCTTGACATACGACATGGATTCGGACTCATGAGCCTTTCCCCATGAATCGTCACTTCACATGGCCCGTACACCATCACAAGTCTCTACCCGTAGGTTCCATTCGTACACAAAAGCGGGAATCAAACCTGCCAAGATTATTGTGCCTTTCTGCACGGTGAATGCCTGTTAGCATTCAAAGGAAAAATAAAGAAATAAAGAAAATACTACGGTTCCGATTAATACATCAACAATGGTGATCGCTTCCGCAAACCACTAGGCCTGTTAGCCTTTCATACTTTGGTGACCGCTCACGCAAATCACTAGGCCTGTTAGCCTTTCCTCATAAGATTCCAAACACGTATGTTCCATATAATGTCTCATCCTAGGTTTTCTTTGTTAAGCTACATAACCTAACAATTCCTAATTTTCCTCACTTATCCTTTATTCACATAACAATGAAGTTATTCAACCCTCTTGATATAAACATTTATAACAAGGTATACTAATCCACCTGCAATAGAACTCAGTAACAATTATAGAGTACACAAGCATCAAACCAAAAGCATAACGTTCTCAAGAATTCGAACGAAAACCAACCCAAGTACTCAAGAAATTCCCGACTCTCGATTAAATAATTCTCCCTTTGTTCCCAAAACCTACACTACTAGAAAGTACACGCTTCTAGCTTCCTATCACTTCGAACGGTGATTAAAACAGAGTTATGGTTCAAAAGTTACGATCGAAACAGTTTTATCTCATGAAACTAAAGAATTTGCTAAGTAACCTTCAGTTCGCGCCGCGCAACAGCTAGGTCGCGCCGCGAACCTCAGGCAGTGGCAAAACCTCACAACATTCTCATAGTGTTCGCGTCGCGAACCCTTGTACGCGCCGCGTACTGATGACAGAACCAAGACCCCTAAAAACCTGCATAGCTCGCGCCGCGTAGCCCCGTTCGCGCCGCGAAGCGAGCGAAAATCAGAAATTCCAGATTTGTTCTTGCTTTTCCCCATGGTTTAATCCAACCATCTCCATACTTAAACCTGTTCCAGAATCATACTAAGGCATAGAACAACTTATACATGGTACACTTGGAATATACAACACTAAATCATGAACATTCATGGTTTGATTCAAAACCTAGGTTTTTCTATAGAAAACCCCAAAATGCATAACTTATGATTTCCATCCATAATCAAAAGTTATAAGTTTCTAACTAGAACCCACCTCGATTATGAGTCGTTGATGTCGAAGATGAGTTGATTCGGCGGAGAAACGATGAAGATCCAAGCTTTCCTCTTCACAAGCTTTCCTCCTCTTCTCTTCCTCTTGCTCTTCCTTCTCTCTACTTCTTCTCTCTAACTCTTGTGTTGTTGCAATTGTGAGGAAAGAAATAGAAAGGAAAGAATATAAGCAACTTAACCTTAAGTTAGCACTTATAACTTAAGTGTCCAAAAGTATCTCTAATGTACCAATTAATGAAACCTCAGTGTCAGCTAATAACATTAGAGCATTTATTAAATACGGGGTATTACATCCTCCCCCCCTTAAATAGAAATTCGTCCTCGAATTTAAGAATTACCTAAAAAGGTGAGGGTAAGCATCCCGCATTACCAATCCAAGTCCCCAAGTAGCATCACCTGGATGTGTTGCATCCCACTGAACCTTAACAAGAGGAATTTCCTTATTTCGTAACACTTAAGTCTCTCTTCCCACGATACGGCTCGGTAAGGGTTCAAAAGTCAAATCTGATTCTAACTCAACTGCATCTGTTAACACTGGCTGAAAGGGATCGAGAATAAACTTCCGAAGTTGAGACACGTGAAAAACATCATGCATTTCCGATAGAGAAGGTGGTAAAGCTAAACGATAAGCTACTTCACCAATCCTTTCTAGAATCTCATACGGTCCCACGTATCTCAAACTTAACCTTCTCGACTTAAACGGTCCCAAAACTCTACCATTTCCAACTCCTGATCAACACAACGGTGTTCTGCATTTTCTCTCATACAATACTTCATAAGGTGTCATACCAATACTCGCGTGATAACTATTATTATACGCAATTCAACAAATGGCAAAAGCTCTTTCCAATTTCCTCTACTTTCAAGCACACACGCTCTAACATATCCCCTAAGGTTTATATCGCTTATTCCGTTTGACTGTCTGCTTGAGGGTGATTCGACGTGCTCAACACCATTCAGATCCCGTGACTTGTTGAAAAGCTCTCCAAACTCGATGTAACTTTGGACCTCTATCCGACACTATACCAGAGGGTACACCATGTAACTTCACCGTTTCTGCAATAAATAACCGTGCAAGATGACTTGTCTTGTAAGTAGTCTTCACGGTTAAGAAATGTGCAGATTTCGTCAACCGATCTACAATCACCCAAATAGAATCATATCCACCTTGAGTACGAGGTAAACTAACTGCCAAAACCATTGAAATACTATCCCACTTCCATATTGGAATCTCTAGTGGTCGTAACAATCCACATGTTCTTTGATGTTCTATCATTACCTACTGGCATACCGCACACTCTGATACGTACACCGCGACATCTCTTTTCATTCCGGACCACCAATAATCCCCTTTTTAATCTTGGTACATTTTTGAAGAACCCGGATGTATAGTGAAAGCACCTTGTGAGCTTCATCCAAAATCCTTCCTTTCAATAACGCATCACCCGGAACACAAATCCTCTGATTAAACATAATCACCCCATCTGTAGCTCGAGTAAATCCTGGTTGAACCAACACCTCTTGTAACTTAGTATCAGACGCTTGTGCTCGTTGGATGTCGTTTCTCAAAATAGAATTAACATTCAAGTTTCCCATCAATACTCCATTTTGGGTCCAAACAATTGAAGATTGAGATCTCGAAATCTCTCCAATAATGCACACTCTAACATCATCGATTCGGCCCTCTTTAACACCTTCCGACTCAAAGCATCCGCCACTTTATTTGCTTTGCCTGGATGATACTTCAAGTCAAAATCATAATCCTTTAAGTATTCCATCCACCGCCTCTGACGCATATTCAACTCCTTCTGGTCGAATAGGTACTTTAAACTCTTGTGGTCGCTGAACATTTCAAATGAACTCCATACAAGTAATGACGCCACACCTTCAGGGTAAAAACAACCGCAGCCAATTCTAAATCATGAGTTGGATAGTTCTTCCCGCGGAACTTTAACTGTCGAGATGTGTATGTTACCACCTGACCCTCCTGCATCAATAACCCTCCTAACCTTTTTTTGGAAGCATCGCAAAATACTTCATAGGACTTATTTGGATCAAGAACGATTAAAACAGGAGCAGTCGTTAATCTTTTCTTCAAACTCATGAAGCTTTGTTCACACCCTGAATCCCAATCATAAGGACACTCCTTTCTGGTAGTCTAATCACCGGTAGAGCCAATTGAGAAAACCCTTTTATAACCCTTCTGTAGTAGCTGGCTACACCCAAGAAACTTCGGACTTCTGAGGCATCATTCGATCCCTCCCAAATAATTTACCGCTTCAATTTCGACGGATCCCCCGCCACACCTCCTTGAGATATGACATGACCAAGAAATCTTACCTCCGTTATCCAAAACTCACACTTGCTTAACTTACCAAACAATTGATTCTAGCAATACCGACAGAGCAATTCTCAGGTGCTCTTCGTGCTCTTGTGGAGTACGAGAATAAATAAGAATGTCATCAATAAAGACTACCACAAATTGATCTAAGTAAGGCTGGAATATCCGATTCATATAATCCATGAAAACAGCTGGAGCATTCGTAACACTGAAAGGCATCATCAAGAATTCATAATGACCATAACGGGTTCTAAATGCAGTCTTTGGCACATCTGAGCTTTTCACACGGATTTGGTGAAACCTGACCGCAAATCAATCTTCGAGAACACACAGACTCCTTTCAATTGATCTACAAGTCGTTTATCCTAGGCAAAGGGTATTTGTTCTTGATAGTGGCCTTATTCAACTGACGGTAATCAATACATAACCTCATCCCACCGTCCTTCTACTTACTAACAACACCGGATCTCCCCACGGTGAGACACTAGGTCGCACGAAGTGTTTATCCATCCGTTCCTCCAATTCTCTCAATCCAGGTGGTGCCATCCGATACAAAGAAACGGATATAGGAGTCGTTCTCGGTATCAGGTCAATAGAGAATTCCACTTCCCTTTCCGGAAGGAAGAGAACTGACATCCTCGGGAAAAACATCAGGGAAACCACTAACAGCAATTGTGAAATCTCGAATCGCCACCCGTCTCCTTAGTAAGAACCAACGGAACAAACTCCTCTTTCCCAAACAAGAATTTAATCATGCCTACCGTACCTTCCTGTATAGTAATTAAAACATCTTTCGGAGTAACTTCTTCAGATGGAATAATGATCAACTTCTCTTCACACCCAATGAATACTAAAATAGCAGAAGACCTATCCATTCCAAAACAACATCTACTTTCTTAAGTGGTAAACAATTAAGGTCAATCTAGAAGTTTCCTACCACCCACAGATAACACACAATTCTCATACACCAACGGTGTCTCGACTATCTCATCCAAGGCATACATTCGACCAGTACTTCTTCCTTACATTTGATTCCTATTCTGAGGTCAATTCCTCACCACATGCCTTCTTGATGACAATGGAAACATTTCGCCCTTTTTAAGGTTACGCCTTCCAAGGTGATTCTTACCACAACCACGACACACCGGAGGTGCACTAAACCGAGAACCTTACACTTGTTTCCCCTTAGAAAACTTGTGACCTAGGCCGAAACTGTTAGCTTGGCCCTCCCTTCTCATTCTGATTCTTCTTCAAATTTTCCTCAGCTTGAACTTTCTTCAAACTTGTCTCAGTCACATAACATCATCACAACAACTCCGTATAGGTAGTGAACTCCCTCTAGGACACACTATGCGAAATTTCAGCCCTTAAACCAAACAAAAACTGGCCCACCTTCCAACTCTCATCAAGAGTATACCCGGCCTCCCTAGAATAAGCAGCCAGAATTCCAAACTCCTCTGCACAAGTAGCTACCGACATATTCTCCTGCCTTAACTATTGGAACTCCAATTCCTTTTAGTCCTCTGGGAACTAGGAAAATATTTCTCCATAAAAGTGGTCTTGAAATTAACCCACTCCTTAGGTACTTCTTGAATAGTCATCAACGCAGAAGCACTCTTCCACCATCTCATCGCTGGACCTTTTAGCGAATGAGAAGCAACACCACCTTGCCCTCTTCACTACAATGCACGATCTCCAAGATTCCTTCCACATTGGCCACCCACTCGTGTGCCTTAATAGGATCTAATCCGCCATGAAATTCCGGAGGATTCATGCGGATGAAATCCTTATAAGTCGCATCTGCAGCTTCGGGTACAACCACTGGAACATATGACCGCCATTCAACTGTTGCATCTTCTGCAGCATGAACTGATTCTGCTGCTGATGCATCAACTGGGGCCACGGAAATTCTCGCCGCCATCGGTTGATTCTCTTGTGGGGGTTGAGTGTGGGGGTCAACCACAAGTCCTGCGTCCGTCCACCATGTTCCTGGAGGTCATGAAAATGGGATTGAGTTGATCAGGCTCAATACCATAGTCATAACACAACAAAACTCATGGGAACACAACACATCTTGGACAGAAGAAATACTTATAATATCTCATGGCTAGGTCGAGGATACGACCTGCTCTGATACCAACTGTAACACCCATATATAATTACATGCATCAAATCATATAAATATACATGAATCCAAGTATTTGGTACTGAAATACCAATAAGTTCCTAGTCAACACATTATACATATTAATGCCCTAATACAAAATTTCTACACAATGGCATAATACATATAAGATGTTCAAAATAAAATACTAAGAACTAGATCAACAATGATCACAAAATGTAATCCACAACGGAAGCTTCGCCATACCAAAAGAACATAAGGAATAAGGGATCAATTGCTTTCTCCTTACCCTTCGCGGAACCTGTAGTACCTGAAATCAATATATAGTGGGGTGAGATATAAAATCTCAGTGAGTTCCCTATCCTATGGATCCTCTCGGCTTTACAAGGTTCTAACCTATAAGTCTCAAGTCATAAAAGGAACTAGACCTTGAGCTCTCATACTAACATTATATGGAATCATACTTAGAGTTCAACAACTCAACACCAGATTATTAATCGGAAACCAATACCAAGGCATCCCCATATTCCCGTCCCCTTCTACGTCTAGGAGGTGGCACGAGTCATGAATCCTTTGGAAAAATCTTGACATACGACATGGATTCGGACTCATGAGCCTTTCCCCATGAATCGTCACTTCACATGGCCCGTACACCATCACAAGTCTCTACCCGTAGGTTCCATTCGTACACAAAAGCGGGAATCAAACCTGCCAAGATTATTGTGCCTTTCTGCACGGTGAATGCCTGTTAGCATTCAAAGGAAAAATAAAGAAATAAAGAAAATACTACGGTTCCGATTAATACATCAACAATGGTGATCGCTTCCGCAAACCACTAGGCCTGTTAGCCTTTCATACTTTGGTGACCGCTCACGCAAATCACTAGGCCTGTTAGCCTTTCCTCATAAGATTCCAAACACGTATGTTCCATATAATGTCTCATCCTAGGTTTTCTTTGTTAAGCTACATAACCTAACAATTCCTAGTTTTCCTCACTTATCCTTTATTCACATAACAATGAAGTTATTCAACCCTCTTGATATAAACATTTATAACAAGGTATACTAATCCACCTGCAATAGAACTCAGTAACAATTATAGAGTACACAAGCATCAAACCAAAAGCATAACGTTCTCAAGAATTCGAACGAAAACCAACCCAAGTACTCAAGAAATTCCCGACTCTCGATTAAATAATTCTCCCTTTGTTCCCAAAACCTACACTACTAGAAAGTACACGCTTCTAGCTTCCTATCACTTCGAACGGTGATTAAAACAGAGTTATGGTTCAAAAGTTACGATCGAAACAGTTTTATCTCATGAAACTAAAGAATTTGCTAAGTAACCTTCAGTTCGCGCCGCGCAACAGCTAGGTCGCGCCGCGAACCTCAGGCAGTGGCAAAACCTCACAACATTCTCATAGTGTTCGCGTCGCGAACCCTTGTACGCGCCGCGTACTGATGACAGAACCAAGACCCCTAAAAACCTGCATAGCTCGCGCCGCGTAGCCCCGTTCGCGCCGCGAAGCGAGCGAAAATCAGAAATTCCAGATCTGTTCTTGCTTTTCCCCATGGTTTAATCCAACCATCTCCATACTTAAACCTGTTCCAGAATCATACTAAGGCATAGAACAACTTATACATGGTACACTTGGAATATACAACACTAAATCATGAACATTCATGGTTTGATTCAAAACCTAGGTTTTTCTATAGAAAACCCCAAAATGCATAACTTATGATTTCCATCCATAATCAAAAGTTATAAGTTTCTAACTAGAACCCACCTCGATTATGAGTCGTTGATGTCGAAGATGAGTTGATTCGGCGGAGAAACGATGAAGATCCAAGCTTTCCTCTTCACAAGCTTTCCTCCTCTTCTCTTCCTCTTGCTCTTCCTTCTCTCTACTTCTTCTCTCTAACTCTTGTGTTGTTGCAATTGTGAGGAAAGAAATAGAAAGGAAAGAATATAAGCAACTTAACCTTAAGTTAGCACTTATAACTTAAGTGTCCAAAAGTATCTCTAATGTACCAATTAATGAAACCTCAGTGTCAGCTAATAACATTAGAGCATTTATTAAATACGGGGTATTACATACAATATACACCCATATCAGCGTAGTTCTTCCCCTTACTTGAATTTCCAACAGCTAAACAAGTTTGGTTATGGTGTTCTTCTCCTCCCTTAAGCCCTTGTTCTCCTTCTCTCACACTCTGCCTCGTTTTCCAATTTGCACAACTTCTACGTACTAACTATTGGTTCCCTTCACCTTTTCTATATATATATATATATATATATATATATATATATATATATATATATATATATATATATATATATATATATATATATATATATATGACATAGTACTGCTTTTAAAATTCCACTCTTTACCCTTAACTTTCCTTTATTCTACTCCCACACTTTAATTTTCTCACTGATCAAGTTTTTATCCCCAAACCTCACAACCTCATATTTTCTATTATTTTATCCATTTAAAATTAACAAAAATCTAATTAATTTCTACTACTACTACTACTACTCTCTAACACTCCCACAATTACCCAGAATTATCAAATAGTCATATATAACATATTATCAACCGAATTAAATAATTAAAAATATATTAAACTACCTAATTAATTAAATAAAAGTAATAAAATTCTATTAAATTAATTAATTGAATTCGGGGTGTTATAGAAACCATGAGAGTAAGGATCCGTCACTATCCCTCAGTTTAGCCACCCATATATGAATAATTCCCCATCCTTACCTCAAAATTGCAGATCGGCAAAGCTTTTGCCTTTTGGGATTTTCTCTTTATTCCTTCCCATGATCGCTCAAAGTCTCTTGTCTCTTTTCCCCAAAAACATATGTATTGTCCAAAGTTCTCCTCATCTTATCTGCTTATTTACCCTAATTTGGTCCATTCTCCTTTTACCCCTCAATTCTCCTTACACCCCTATTCTTTCTATTTTCTAAAACTCTAATTTCTATTATTTTATTTTAATTAAATATTACTCTAATTTAATTAAAATAACACAAATCTCTAATTTTTTAATAAACTCAACCATCCCAATAAATTAATTAAATATAATTAATTAATTGAAATACTCAAATAATAATTTAAAATACTCCAACTTCCATATAAAATAATTAATAATAATAATAATAGTAAAATAAAATAAATTCTAATAAATACTACGATAATTTCTAATAACTCTCCACCACCCAATAAATGAAATACTCATCAATTAGTTAACTAAAACCACTCTAAAACCAAATTAAAACAATATAGATACTATTAAAATTAAAATTAGGGTGTTACATAACATATCAAAGAACTCAATGTTGTCACAACCCAATCGACTTTAATGAGAATTGAATTTGACGATGTTGTAAAAGCATTAGTACTTTTGTCTTCCCTACTAGATAGTTGGAGTGTTAGTGTTACAGTTGTGAGTAGCTCGTTAGAAAATGAAAAGATGAAATTTGACGATGTCCGTGACTTGGTTCTCAATAAAGAAACATGACGGAGAGGGTTTGGTCAATCTACATCTCATCATTATTACATACATGGTCAAGAGGAAGAAATTGAACTAGAGGATATGAACGTGCTAGATTAAAGAAAAAACAATCCAATTTTTGAAATCATCATGATTCCTACAACTCAAATACTATTGAGTGTTTGAATTGTGGAAATAAGGGGAACTACAAAAATCAATAAAAATTCCCACCAAATAATCAAGATGTAAAAGATAAAGCAAATGTTGCTTCCGCCTAAAGAGGAGAAGACATGTTGACATGTTCATTAAAGTGTAAGAAAATATGAAGTTGATATGCCTCTTAGGGTTTTTACTAGTTAATGTTTTATTGCTTATCAATTTATTCTTTTGCTTTGTTTGCCGTAATTGAGTCTCCTCACATAGTTGTTCATTCCAGGATTGAGTGATAAATCATTATTACACATGCATAAATTGAACTATGCATGCATAAATTGAATTATTTGCTTAAAGTCAACGCAATATGATTCTAGTCAATTAGCCGGAGTTTTGGATTAAGAAATACATGAAAGCATGCTTTAAATCGTGCCAAGTCTCAATTCAAATAAACACTTCATTTTTTTTTTGTAAAATTTGAAATTTTTAAAGTGTGGTTAGAATCAAAAGTTGGCTGACTCGAATGAAAAATTGAACGTGAAAATCAGAAATTGATTATCTATTTATGATCCAAATCATGAAAATGGATGACTTGAATAAAAAATTGAATTTGAAAAACAATATTTTGCCTCTATATTTCTGTTTTGAATCACAAAAGAGCTTGAATCAAATCATGGAGGTCTTAATTCGAATCACAATATGGCTTGACTCGAATAAAAATTTGGATGCAAATTTCGGATTTTGGTTATTTATTTGTGATTCGAATCATGGACTTATTTGACTTGAATCAATGACTAGAATCATGTAATAATATGATTCGAATCATAGAAGTAATTTTTTGAGTTTTTTATTCTCAATTCAAATCATTCACTCTCTTGACTCTATCCATACCATTTTCTCTTGACTCGAATTGAATATGAGTTTTATCTCATTTTTGTGCATTATCTCCAACACATATATAAATATTTTTTTCTCAATTCCTCTTATAACACAATGTAACTTGCATATGATTTTATGAATCATAGCACACACAACACACTTTTCTCTCAAACTTAAAAAAATCATTTTGAGTTTTTGTTATGAGATTACAAATGAAATCTCACTTCATCTTCAACCTTTAGCTTATACCATTTTAATTTTGGTTTACCTTCTCAACCTTGAGTGTGAGATATGTGTGAGGAGATTCATTTTTTTTAATGTTTTGTGAAGGTTTGAAGATTTTAAGTTGACAATTCTTGTGTGGTTGTGGCTGGAATTGGCAATCCAGCTGGAAAAAGAAGGACTTTGTTTTCTCCAAGAGTGCTACGCTAGATTTGTGTAGATGTTATTGTTGGTGCAAGCCATAGAGGTCAATAGTTTGATTAGAACTCAGTACTTGTATCAAACTATTTATTGATAATAAAAGTCATTTATTTGTTATGTTAGTTTTTTCAAAATAATAAAGTTCCTAGAATAGCTAGTATGTTTAAGGAAACATTAAGTGTGACTTAATCATGAGATCCATTAAACATAAGGATACTATTCTTAAAGTATCTATAGTCTAGCATTAGTGTGAAGTGGGATAACATAAAGAATTGAGACTATGATGTGGATAAATTGATGATCACATCTCATGGATCACAAATAAATAGTTATAAAGTATTCATATATGTATGAATACTAAGAGTAATATTTATACTAGATTGACCAATCATGAGAATAATACATAGAATGTTATACAAGTCTCATAAGTTATTATCAAGGTGATAGTTGTGTATATCACCCTTCGACCTAAAACTCCTATGGAATCTAGACATGGAGTCGAGTACTTTAGTGTCAATCAAACATTGTCCATAACAGGATGAATATAAAGATGGTTGATAGATACTCCACAAATCATGTTGAGGGAAATGAGTTACCTAGATGAAATTTGTCCCTCATGTGTAACATGATATATTTCTAAGGGTTCAATATTGAACTAGACAAGGAAGACACGATCTATGTCTTGTGTCCAATATAGACATTAGTGCAAACGGGTAATTTTACACGCAACATTATCACAAAAGGTTTTGTCATATCAAATGAAATTATTTTAAATTGGGTAACAATGATGTGTTACTAGATATCACTTTACTAGATATAACATCATAAAGTACATTGTACTTAAGAGAATTATGGAACACCGTATGGTTATGTGCGTTAAAGTGAATTGTAAAACACTGTAAGTTATGGTACACTTAAGTTGAATACGCAATACCGTAAGGTACCGTGCACTTACAATAGACTATAAGGTATGATGCACTTAAATGGTCTTTTCAGCTTTTATCACTTACTAGCGGTTCTTTAAATATAACCCTGGTACAGAAGCGTTGACACTTGATGAAATTCGATTTTGGACCCTAGACGTACTATCTCTTTCAAGGTCTTCATTCGTAGCAGCTAGTACTGAGATTGAAGGCACTCTGTTCTTATGGAGTTAATAGAGGCGACGTTCTTCATTCAACACTTGTGTTGATCTCCACAAGAGGTAACTTTTATATCACTGATCATGCTTATTTGTAAGAATTAATTTAAGGAAAAATTTTGTTTTTTGCTGCGTTTATACGGGTATTCTCCTTCAGTTGCTACAAACGGAGCTAGAATTTCTATTTCCTTCAGACAGGTCAAGGCTCAAACAAGGAGCTGATAAGACTTAGGAGAAATTGTTGCGGAATGGACGCTTGGAGCATAATTCTTGAATCTAGGAGGTGGAAGTCAAGATTGAGTAAAGATCTTGCAAAAACCAATTTTAGACACTGTATGCAGAAAAGAAGAATTATATAGAAGATTGTTTAATTTTGAGCATTATCTTGAATATTGTGATTGCATTAAAAGACTGTGTATTAATTGGAACTTATAGTGGAAAAATACGAATTTTAAATTATCAAGTATCCCTGAAGAGTCTTAAGATTATATTATATCTTATTAAATTATCAAGTATCACTAAATAATAGCAAAATAACGAGTTTGTTAGTTCCTGAAAATACATATGAAACATTTCTGAAGGATAGCAAATTAATAGTCTATTGTATAGTTCCTGAAGAGCATATCAAGTATCCTTGAAGGATATCAATAGTTTGTTGTATAGTTTATGAAGAACTTATCAAATATTCCTACATGATAGTAATGAGTGTGATATAGTTCCTTAATGGGTTAACAAGTATCCCTAAAGGATAACAAAATAATATATAATTTATTATATAGTTTCTAAAGAACTAATAAAACATCCCTCAAGGATTGCACGATAGTTAATTTTTTATATCATGAACTATAAAGAACATGTTGAAGATTATAAAAAGAATTAGTATTCACATATTTTTAATGAAATTATTTATTGTTCCAGAATAACTTAAAATTTAATATTATTAATAATAACATGTTTTGTCTCTATTGATCAGAAAAATATTAATGATGACTTTTATGTATCCTAGAATAAGTGGATCAGTCATGTTAAACAATCTCAAAATAATTGTATCAATAATATTAAAGAATCATAAATTGCATAAAGATTTTTTTTTTATATACTTAATGATTTGTGACATACATTTTGGAGAAATAATATTTAATTTTTAATAAAATACTTGTGATTGAGTTCTTGATGAACTTCTCATTTATATTATACACGAGTTCCTAAAGAATTACACATTTATAACATACATTAGTTTGTATGAATATTGTTAAAGTATCCTAGAAGGATCACACATAAAATATTTTTTTGATGTAAAGATTTGTAACATACTCCTGAAGCATCCCATAAGGATGACATGAATAATCCTAAAGCATTTCGAAATAATCACTAGAAAAAAATATTATTTTATTATTATTTATATATCGTTTGTGATATAGTTTCAAAAGATAGTACTATTGATAGTATTTAAAATTTAATAGTGTCATTCTCTCTAATATGATAATTTATTTATCTTTTTGATAATTTTATTCTTTATTTTTGTTCTCTTATTGGGTATACTCTATATTTTTATGATATATGCTAGTATAAAAATATATTTATTTTTAATTTATTAAGATTTACAAATACTTATTTCATAATTAAATTTTATTAATTTTGATTAGTTTATTAAAATTGAAAAAATTAATGTGATAAAATAAATATTTATTTCATAACCGAATGTTATAAACTTGTGACTAATTTCTATATATGTCGATTCATTTACGAAATAGTTTCTTTTTCTTCACCTTCTTCTTCTTATATTTTAACAATATCTAAGATTGTAACATATGATTATAGATGTTATATGTCATATTTTCTAAAAATTAAATAATATGAATAAAAATATGAATTTTTCCTTATGATAGATTTTTATTTATTTTTTGATATTTTTATATTTTAAAGATAAATTTTAGTGGTGATTTGAGTGAATAATTATTTTCTTAAAAATATTAATTTTATAGTTATATGTTGATATATTGTTTTAGAATATCTATTTTTATTTGGATTATAACAAATTTCAAATTATATTTGTCCACCGTTGATTCAAACGGATTAGAATAATTGAAATATGAATTATATAAATCAGGAGTTATATATATATATATATATATATATATATATATATATATATATATATATATATATATATATATATATATATATATATATATATATATATATATATATATATATATATCAAATATTAGTTTGTTGTTGGCAAAGCCGATTGAGTCATCTCATATATAATACGATGCAAAAATGCAAAAATTAGTATTGAAGAATCAAAAGTTTCTTCAATCAAATAAATTTTGTGTGCTCCTAAAGAAAATTAAAAATTTGAGAAATTGAGTATTTTTCATGACATCAATTGCTGCATCGACTAAACGATCATGCATATGTTTGTTGTCCACTCACAATCAGAAGTTTGTGAAATTGTTTTCTCAATTAAAAGATCATGAATATGTATTATGATGGAAAACAAGTATTGAAGAACCAGACGTTTCTTCAATCCCATAATTGTTTTATGTGTCTAAAGGAAATTAAAAATCTGAGAAATTGATTTTTTCATAACATTAATTATTGCATCGACTAAAATATCTTGCAAATGTTTATTGTATACTTACAACGTGAAGTTTGTGAAGTTGTTTTCTCAGACTAAGATCTCAATTTTGAATTTTTCATAATTTTCTTGATAAATATCACATATATTATTAAATTATATATTGAATATGTTATAGCATATGTTGATAAAAAATGGACTTGAAGATCCATTCTTAGTCGTCTAAAGTTTATTGTATGATTGGTACTTGTTGATAACACGAATTTATACCATATATTTAGCTTAGAATCCATAGATATTATTAGCATTTTAATTTAATTATATTGTTTTATTATGGTATTATGCGGGTATTTGCGATGTTTCAGGTATTAAGTTTGTATTGAGACTATTCGTGAAAAGAAGAAGAAATAGAGCGAAATCATTCATTATTCAAAGAAAATAAAAGAAGAGGTGCTGAAGTGAATGGGGGGTGCAAAGAAGACCCAAAGCGCATAAAGGTGGAAGCCCAGCCCACGAAGGAGCTGGAAGCAGCCACCTCAGCACAGGAGACGCCCGTCTCCAAGGGCCCCTCGCCACGTCACAGGTGGAGACGTCCGTCTCCCACCTTCCCTTAAAAATCTCCACTTGAGACGCACGTCTCAAGTTCGTTCACCAAGTCACGCTGAAAAAGTGGAGACGAACGTCTCCCACTTTTGAGTCAATAGGGTACTACATTCACAGAAGAAAGCAGCCAATACTCAGCTATAAAAGGACATTGATATCTCATTATCAAGGGTCCGAATTTTTACAATGAAGTTCTGCCGAATTTATTTTCCAAGCATTATTTTTCCTTCGCATTTTTATTCTCTGCATTCTTTTCTCACAACAATTTCTACACCGGAAATTGTTGTGAATTTTTCATAGATCTAACCTTACGTTAGATTTAGTTTTTATTTCCTTGTTTTAATTTTTACGCCGAATAATTTCTGAAGAACGATCCAACCAACCTGTGGTGGAAGTTCGAGTACTTCAAGATTCAAGTTTATTTCAGATTAATTTTATTCAGGTTTCTTATTTACCGCCTTTATTATATTTATTTGCATGATATATTGTATGCCATTTAATATGCCTTTTATTATGAACCGAACCGATTTATGCATGTTTAACCGTATCAATATGTCTGGCTAATTAATTAAGATATCGGTATGTAGAGTAAGTTAACCGTGGGATCCGAAATAAATTGACTTAATTATGTTTTATTAACTATCACTTGTTTTTGGTTTTATGTCTAATTTAATTTGCTAAAGTTCTAAAATCAATAGAGCGAGAGCTTGAGATTTTAGGGCCGATAAAGGTTAAAATCAATAGAGCGAGAGTTTGAGATTCTTAACTGGATAGTAGACATATGACATTAGTTTTAAGGATGGCGAAAGCGTATTAAAACTGATTAGAATTTATTTACTTTCAAAAAGTGTTTTTAAACCCGACGCGGGATGGCGAAAGCATACGTTAGGGAATACTAGCATGACCCGAGTCAATAGAGCGAGAGTTTGAGACTAGGAGATTTAAGTAGATAACGTCTTCATAAAGCGAGTATTTTATTAGCTATGTTATTTTCAAAAAGCTTTTCTAAATCTAATGGGATGGCGAGAGCGTACATTATGAGTTAGGATAGTAGTCTAAATCAACAGAGCGAGAGTTTGAGAGGAGGATTTTTAAACGACAGAATTAATAAAGATTTTTAATCAAATGAGAATCATAGCCAATGGACCTTCGGATCACATAAGTTAGACGAAATACATACTGATATCCATTTATTATTATATCTCTTAGAATTCACAATTCACCTTTCCCTTAGAAACAACCGAATTATTAGTAGCCTTAGCTGTACATAGTAACCTTAGATAATGGTAGATCGATTCATAGTCCCTGTGGATTCGATATCTTTTAAAACTACACGACACGACTGTGCACTTGCAGTTATCAGATTTATAGACACGTAAAGTCGCGATCACTTGTGAGATCATAAATTATAAATTAGATATTTGAAACACACAAAATATAAATATTAAGATATTTATTCGCATTAAGCCAACACATTAATATATGTATCTCCTCCCTTGATGTATATGATATTTCAGGTTAATAACCTGATATTTCTCATTTAACTGAATTTTTGGATGTGTTGTGTATTTTTAAATTGCTCCAATACAATACACTAAGATGACTCCTGAAAGAATATTAGAAAAATATTTGATATAAATCTCATTTTTGAGATATAATTTGAGCAAATAATTGGATACTCGATTGCATCCTGATAAGCTGATTTATAATTAAGAAAATAATTTTCTCAATATTAGGAGGATAGATTAATCGACTGAAGAGTGAATCAAAAGTTCAAATGAATAATTTAAAGTAAATTGTATCTTGATCCTCGTATAAACGCACATGAACCAGAAGTTCGATACATTTCTAATTTGTAAAGTTTATAAAAACAATTATCAGCCGCTAATAGTCCAATTAAAGTAGATATTCTTGTTGGACAATCTAATATTGCAAATGAGTGGAAACCGCACATGAAGCATGTTAGACAAGTTGGTTTCAATATTAAAAGTCCTCTACGAAAATAGGAGATCAAATGAAAAATGACTCAAATGAGGATATGAAAACTCTAAGAGAACTTTGACATACTTTATTTTTATTTCCATAAGAACTAACCAGGTTGTAGCGGGGAAAATCTGATATCGAAGCCATGGGATTGACTCGAATCAATATTCTGTTTGAAATCGCCACCGCGCTTTATTTTTTCAAAGGAAAAGGGAAAAGAACGAAAAACCCAAAGTTCTGTTTTTAAAACAAGAAAGAGATCTCAGGTACGGGTGTTGATTATATGAGGGGAAGGTTTAAAGCACCCCTCATATTTGTGGTACTCCACAGGAACCTTTTTGAAAATCTGTGTTGTGTGTGTGCTAAAAAAGGGTTTGTTTTATTTTTAAAATAAGCTCGGCAAGACGTTAAGCCTTGGGCCTACATACCTCCTCGGTGCAATGGAGAAGTCAGAGCTAATGTAGTTCCGCTTAAAGGGAAAATGTTTAAAAACGAATAAACACTTTATCGTCGTCGGAGAGAAATACTCAGCCATTGATCTTAAGCATGAGAACAAACGAGTCCTTTGCATCGCTAAAGAAAGAAGGGCTCCAACTCGGATAAAATCGACGAGTATGCCACTAGCTCTCTCACGCGGAAAAGATCTCATTATATCAATCAATTTCAAAATCGTGGGGTATAACCACTCGTTTCGACAATTAACGGTGTCTAAACTTTGAAGAAAAAGGCCACTAAGGGCAAAAGATTTTTTAGAGAAAGGTTTTAAAAGGTTTGCAAACATAAGAAGGTTTTTGAAAAAGGGAGAAGATTTTGAAAATTTAAGAATGGGAGGAGATGAAGAGGCTATCCTATTGCGTAAAATAAAAGCTAAGGAAAGAAACGGTCTAACCGAAGAAGAAGCCAACACTTGACATTGTGAGTCAAGGTAGATTTCCCATCCTTTGGACTTATCAATACCAAACCAAAACATTACCACTTGGGGATCCAGATGAACTTATTATCTTAGCACCATTTCACATTAAGCACATTAAAATTCTGACGAAAATCGGGCAGAGTAACGGCTGTTTTCGGGTAAAATCCTTATATCAATGCCTTGGAATTAACCATCAAGGGCTTTCAAGGAAATACCTGCATAAATAAACAGACAACAATCCAATGCCAGACAGACAGAATAACAGCAGAGTAACAACAGAATAAGGGTCCAGAGGTCCTAAGTCCATAAGTCTGAATCTCCAAAATGCTAGGGATAGTAACCAATAGTCCGAAAGAGAGCCTTAAGTTTTTTTTAGATTTTTGTTGTTTATTAGTGTTTTAGCATAAAAATAAAGTATGGTCCAAGTGGACAAAAGAAAATGGCGGAAACATAAACATAGCGTCCAAATGGACAAAGAGAAAATAGCGGAATATAAACGTCCAAATGGACAAAGAGAAAATAGCGGAATGTAAATATGATGAAATGATAAAATAAAGCGATAAAGCGAGAAATATAAAGAGCAATATAATAAATTGCAGAAATTAAAGTCAATTGTTAGATGTTAAAGATAACCATCTTGAAACTTGTCAAGTATGTTATCAAAGTTAGTAATTAAGATCGATGGTGAGTGAAGGATGTTCTCGGATTTAAAGTCAATGGAAACTTATCAGAAGCTTGATAAAATCATAGCGACTACACGATAAATTTCCATAAGTCTTAAATCAACCGCATACAATTCTCTTCCATATTTGATCTTTTTATCGAGTCGGGACAAATGTAGGAGGATTCTCCGTGTATCAAAATCATCAATCAAAGAAATAATAAGAAGAAGAAGAAGTGATCTAGTCTTTATCAAGAATCCATAGAATTCTCAAGATATTAAGACTTTCATCGATCGAAAGAAAATAAGATGAACATAAGAATGAAAACATAAATTGATCTAGTCTTTATCAAGAATCCATAGAATTCTCAAGATATTAAGACTTTCATCGATCGAAAGGAAATAAGATGAAAATAATAATGAAAACATAAATTGATCTAGTCTTTACCAAGGATCCATAGAATTCTCAAGATATTAAGACTTTCATCGATCAAAAGAAAAAGAAATAAAAGATGGAACCAAAATATCAAAAGAAAGGAGTAGAAGATGAGTTGGAACCAAAGACAAGTCGCAAAAAGGCAAAAAACACATTCTGCTCAGCAAGCAATCGATTGCTCCAGGAGTGCAATCGATTGCTCCTTCTTCAATTTTCTAAATCTGTGCAGTTTTTCAACTGTGCAATCGATTGCAGCAAGAGAGCAATCGATTGCACTAGGCAATTTTTCAAAAAAACAGCAATCAAAAGGAGTAAAACTAGTTTAAACATAAAATCAAACACCTTGAGATCTTGTATCAATTTGTGCACGAAAATGTATCAAGTAAGCAAGCAAAACTCATCAATATAGCACCAAAGGTGCATCAAACATAAACAACAATGGATCACATCATGAATTATGGAAAGGATCTAGAATTGTACCAAATCTTTCACAAACTTTGAATCTTCTTCAAGAACACACAACCACAAGCCTTGATCTCTCACAATTGATGAAGAAAAGTAGTGTTTATGTTGAGGTTTAGCTCTAAATTAGTGAGGTTCAAGATGTGACTCACTAATTTTTATGGAAGAAGAAAAGAGCTTTGAGTGAGGGGTTTGGAAGAGGTGAGGAGAGAAAGAGCAAGAGTTTTCTTGGCTATCAAAGCTTGAAAAATGAGGAGGGGAATGCCTCAATTTATAGCACTTAGGCTTGGGAAATTTTGTGGCTTGGAGTTAGGATTGGAAAATAGAATTAGGCTTGGAAAAAGGATTTGGAGCCAAAAATGAGATCCAATGGTATTGATGCAATCACATGAGGGTTCATGATTAGATGATGTAGGAAATCAAATGTAAGAACCAAGTCATGCTTCCCATGCTTGCAAATGATGTCAACACTTTCAAAAGCTGAATTTTGCCTTTATTCTTCAAAATTTGGCATTGGTGCAATTGATTGTTGTTTTGGTGCAATCGATTGCACTGCCTGAATTTAGTGAAAAAAGAGTTGGTGCAATCGATTGCTGTTTTGGTGCAATCGATTGCACAGAAAGCAGAATGCAAATCTGGTGAAAATCAAGTTGGTGCAATCGATTGCTCCATTATGCAAATCGATTGCTTCCTGAAGAATGCTGAAAAAATGCCTTTTTGAGGGATATTTTGACTTGGTACCTACAAAACACAAACACACAAAAGCACAATGCAATATTTTTGGTATTTTGGTTAGTAAAATAATATATAC
Source organism: Vicia villosa (assembly GCF_029867415.1). Classification (NCBI taxonomy): domain Eukaryota; kingdom Viridiplantae; phylum Streptophyta; class Magnoliopsida; order Fabales; family Fabaceae; genus Vicia; species Vicia villosa. Next base: position 120,657,090 of record NC_081184.1, on the reverse strand, counting down.
AAGACTAAAACATGGGTGTTCGATGATTCCTTTGCAGATGGATTGAGCACAACATCACAAGCAGATCTCTAAGATGAAACTCTTGATTGATGATTGGTATACAAATGATGTGTAATCTTAGGGTCAAAAATTGGGGTATGACACAGGTATATAAATTTTTTGAAAATAAAGAGATCTGGATAAGTTATGTCATAAATGGAATATGATGGAACCAAAATAAAGTCAATATTATCAATGTCTTTATGTAAAATATAGCGCTAAAGATGATAAATAATAATGAGGATCATGAATCAATGTCTATCGAAGATTATAGACAAAGTGAGAATTGACCAAAATGAACAAATCCATTTGAAGAAGAATTTGTTAGACGCTGGCCTAAGGATCTAGAGGGGGGGTGAATAGATCGTTCACAGTTTTGCGGAATTAAATGACTTTTAAGCGGAAGTGATTCTGAATCGACTCGCGTCTATTCCGAACCACTATTGAAACGATTGTATGTGTTTAAAACCACTCACAAACTTGAGATACGTGATAAGAGAATACGTTGCTGAATCAAAGCGTCGCTCTTATTGAAAATCAATTAACTTCTTGTATGATGGACAATGTTAACAATGCAGTGATAGTGATAGAAACAAATATACAAACACTTGGTGATAATGATCAAATTGATGGTGATTCAATATGTGATGGATTGTGATATTTATGTATGTTCTTTACTCACAATCTTAACACTCGAATCGTTGATCAATTTGCTATTATACCAATTATGAACAGAACGTAAATGAAAAGATAAAAGCGACAAGAACACGATATTTGTTTAGGCAGTTCGTCGATCGTCCTCGCTACGACTACGTCTGCCCCCAATTCCAAACTGAAATTGGGAAATCTTTCATTAATGTTGAAAGCAGTTTATACAAAGAAGATAACAAAGCGATAAACGATAAACCACTTATGTCGATCCTTTGAATCTTCTTCCCCCTTAATCTTGAGTCAGATCAAGGTATTCCAAGAGCTTCACTTTGATCCCTTTCTGCAGTGTCTTGAATTGCTCGAACCTTTGTTTTTCAATCTTCACACTCAGCCGGATCCTCGATGAAACCTCTTGATAAAAACCCCTAAGAAACACCTATCTTGGAGGACAAAACCCGCAGATTTTATGCACCAAAAACCCCACAAATCTTCACCCATTAGGAATCTTCAATTCCGCTCCATGGACGTTATCGAACTCGATCACTAACCCTCAACGCAAGAATGATTATGTGTAATTGTGTTGGAGATGACGAAGAACGAAGATGAGAAGACTTTGTGTATCTTTCAGTTGTTGGTGTTGATTCTGATAATTGAACCTTGGACAATATATATGATAGCTTATCAATTGGAGCAGAGAAAAACAGAATTTTTGGCATTCTTGATCAGTTAGGTCGACCTCTTGTAGTGCTTAGGTCGACCTAGCAGAGGTGCATTTAGCTTGAAGAAATTTGTTCCCAGTTAGGTCGACCTGATGAAGAAGTAGGTCGACCAGAATCCACTTCAGATGCGTTTTGGGGACATTTTCTCAGATTAGGTCGACCTAGTTGTTGTGTAGGTCGACCTAGCAGACTGATATGTGAATTTCTTCATTTTAGGTCGACCTGTGTTGGGAGTAGGTCGGCCTGACTGCTGTTTTTCTGAGTTCCTCTCATTTTGCTTGTGTTGAGTCGACCTGTATGCATATTAGGTCGACCTGCTCTGTTATGAGTGACCAATGCTTGCTTTTCTTTGAGTTTTCTGCTTCCCCTTTGTTGCTTGTATGCTTATTGGGTTTGCCATGAATCAAAAACATCTTTGTGAGTATAATCTTGTATTCACATACTCCCCCTTTTTGATGATGGCAAACCAGTAGTCGAAGCTTTACAAAGACTCAACAAGGCTCCCCCGTATGCTCAGCATCTATTTCTCAACAAAGCAATCTCTCAACAAAGCTCCCCCGTACACTCAGCATCTATCTCCCCCTTTGACAACATCAAAAAGAGATACAACGAAAATAGAAGAGTAACGAGAGAAACATAGATAAAATAGAATGAAAATAATAAAACAAGGAAACACTAACATTCATAGTGAAATAGATAAACCATAAGATCCATAGGATCCAAAACATGTTTAACAGTACACTTTAACATTACAATAATCCAAGAGATTAACAAACCACAAAAGAGTGTGACAACATATAGAAATATAACATAATGATGATGAGATAAGATGCAATGATATGATAATATGATGAAGAATGCATCCTAACGCCTGCCCATTCTTCCTCTTCCTCTCTAAAACGTATGAGGGCGATCTTCTTCAACTTGTTCCAACAGATCCAGCACAGCTAGGTTGAGAGTGTTGAAGCTTTGGCTTATGTTTGCATGACGATTCAGAGCAACTTCTTCAAACTGATTTTGTCTTAGGGTTGAGTTGGATGCGAATGTCTCAAAATCACTCTTGTGGTCTTGAACCAAGCCGTATAGCGATTGATATTGAAGTTGTTGTTCATCATATCGATCTTGTTGAAGCTGTTGCATGGTTTGGAACTGGAGCTGTTGTGATTGATATTGCAGTTGTTGTTCATCATATCGATCTTGTTGAAGCTGTTGCATGGTCTGGAACTGGAGCTGTTGTGTTTCAAAATGTTGTTGTTGTTGAAGTTGCATATTTTCAAGCATGGAGATGATGTTGGACTGATCCGGTGGAGGTGGAGCTGTGTATCCCCAAGGGATTTCTTCCTCTTGAGGAGGGACATATTGCCAATTTGGATCCGTGTCATGAGCTACATCTTCCATGGTGTGATCCTCATCATTTGCTATTTCTTGATCATTTCCTTCTTCTTCATTCCCTACAGTATGACCAAATTCCGTAGGATCATCATAGTTGTAGATGATTCTTCCGGTTCCCTTTTGAATGAGATAGTAGGTTTTCCTATTTGGATCCAAATGATATCCCATGAGAGTTAAGGTTGTTTGGGAGAAGTCCTGATTCTGTTTCAAGTGAACGTAAGACAACCCATCCAGTTTCATGCCAAAGTGGTTTACGATAGTTTGAATGATCGAGCCATAGCATAGAGCAGTAGTCTTCTGTTGTATCTCTTGAAACTTGGCAGTTAGAAAGTGTGGCCAGTGCACACGCGTCCTATTTTGAATCAGGTACATTAACACAACCTCATTTCTTTCAATTCTTGAGAATCCGCCTGCTCGTGGTCGAATGACTCTTGAGATAATCCAGTTTAGGAGCCTAGGATCTCTTTTTAGGTGACCGGCTGTGATGGATTCATTTGGCTTGTCAAGGACAGCAGGATCTTTGAGAATGGATGTCATGTAAGCGACATGATCATAATTGGCCGGAAGGTCACCGTCTTCTATACGGACTTCGTCTCCCAAGAGTGCAAGACCAAAGATACTAATCCATGCTCGTTTGTCAACAATATGGGATCTTGACCCCATCTTAAATCTAAAATTACAGCCTTCCTCTCTTGTGAACCCTGCATAAGAGGCCCTAACAGTGTTCTCACAGTACGGTGTGGCACATTCCAAAAGGGGGTGAACATTCTGATGCTTAATAAGACTAACAACATCAGGAATATGCATATGCTTGGCAACATGTTGATTAAAGATATATTGCTTGACTACCTTCCTCTTCATTTGCCATTTTTCAAAATTTTCTTTGCAATCAGGATGAACAAGGGCTACAGCACTTACTGGTTGTGAGGATGATCCAGATGCAATTTCCTTTCCTTTTCTTGATTTTGGAGCCATTTTTGCTGATGATTTGTGTGAGAAGGATGATTTTTGACAACCTTTGATCTTGAGGAATTAGGGTTGGCCGTACACAATGATATGAGAATGAAAGGAAATGGAAAGAAGAAAGATTGGTTATGTATGAGGATGGGTCGGGTCGACCTAACAGACCCAATTTGGGAATTATTTCAGCAGTGGGTCGACCTACATGAAGGTTGGGTCGACCTAACAGAAGTAGTGAGAAAAAGAAACAATTTAGGTCGACCTAAAGAGTGGGTAGGTCGACGTAACTGAACAATTTTAGTTTCTGCTGAAAATTTTCTTCTGTAGGTCGACTCAGATGCAAGGTAGGTCGACCTAAGTTGCTTCAAATGTTTGAAATGACTTAGGGATGTTGCTATATGATGGATTTATGCTTAGTTGCTTGCTTGTATGCCCAAAATATGATATGTTATGAGTGGAGATGATAAACACATATGTAATTGAGATATATGGATAAACATACATGAAGTCACTATAAGCATGTTAATTGATAGCATATTATAGAATCAATAAAATTTTTGGAAGTGAACAATAAACATGTTACCGCTTTCTCAATGTGTAGGTGTTTTGTCATCATTATGTGGGATCTTCTTGTCAGTGTGCCACAATCCTAAATTTGATGATGAATTTGTTTTGATAGAATGTTTCATGTCTTGGTTGCTTGATTTTGCGAAAAACTCATCTAGTATCGATTACTTGATGTTCTCCCGGATGTGGGACATGGTCCCAAACATTATTCTGCTTAGAATAGGTTTAAATTTCCTTGCAAAGCAATTTGCCAATTGCTTATCAAGTAATACAATCTTTGTGTTTTTCGGGTTAACTTGTATTTGTGATGTATCTTATACATTAGTGGTGGCCAGGTTACATACATTTCCTTTGCCAAGTAGGGTTCTTCTATTGCTGTCTTCATAGATGACATACCAAGAGTGATATGTCTTCCTTTATGTGTCTTGAGCATCAGCTATCAAGGGACCACCACCTTTCGGTGATGTCAAGACACTTTTCCTGCAAAACTTAACTTATAGTAGAAGGTCCCCAATCTTCATTGGGTCCTAGATGGTGAGTACATAAATTGTTGCATTTTGGCAACCATTGGAACACTCCTTTAGGAACTAGAACCTTCCTAAAATTGCATTTTTCAATGGTATGACCCTTTTTGCAACAATAATGACAGGTAATATGATGAGAATATGCTGTTTTGCTAGTTGATATTTTTGGTACAAAAGAGTATTTACTATATAAAGGAGTGTATGATCTTTTGAACTTATTTGGATCAACTGCAAAAGTCACTTTTGGTTGTAGAGCCTTGTCTAATTTTTGGTTTTTAAATCTCTTACTTCTTTTTGCCAAATATGACATGTCTCACAACCAAACCATGATGTGGGATCTATCTCAACTTTATCCTTTTGAATATCTAGCATAGATTGTTTTAAAGCTTCCATATCCTTTTCGGTTTTCTCAATTTTTGATTCAAGATATGAAAAGATTTTCTTATTTGAGGCCAAAAGTTTGAAAGATTCAATCGCATCTCTATGTAATTCTTCAAAAGCAAGTTTTAATTGATCATGAGATACCTTATCTACAAGTTCAGGTTTAAGATGACTTACACGTTTCTTTTTCTTGTGTTGATGAGCCGAAAGGCATAAGTTTGCCGATTCTTCTTCATCGCTTGATGAGCTTTCACTAGATGAATCGCTTTCCCATGCTATGTAGGATCTTTTAGATTTGTTGTGACCTTTGCTTTGGTTCTTCTCTTTTTCCTTCTCAAGGTATGGACAATCTGGTTTGTAGTGACCGACTTTTCCACAATTAAAGCAAGGGCCTTTGATTTTTCCATTTTTGTAGTCATCTTGTTTGAACTTGTTTTAATGCTTTCTATAGTTGATCAAGCCTTTGTCATAATGCTTTGCTCCATTTTTCTTTACGTATTTGTTGTATCTTCGCACAAACAGTCCCATTTCCTCATCATCAGAGTCTTCGTCATTACTTGTATCACTATTCTTTAGCTCTTGTCTTGAGGTCTTGGAGCTTGAAGCCTTTAGAGCTATTGACTTTCTCTCTACCTCTTTCTCCATGTTCTTCTCTTTCTTTGCCCTTTTCTCATGCATGTCAAGGCATTTAAGGTGTTGTTCATGTTCCTCTAATTTGCCAAAGAGAGTAGTAATGTCTAAAGTGTTTAGATCATTTGCTTCCTTTATTGCTGTAACTTTGGGTTGCCATTCCCTGTTCAAACATCTTAAGATTTTGTTAGTAGCAACTGCATTGGAAACAGGTCTATCAAGAGAGTTTAAACGATTTTTCAAGTGAACGAATCTCTTCTGCATGTTTTCGATGGATTCACCATCTTCCATGTGGAAGAGTTCAAATTCTTGAGTTAACGTATTGATTCTAGCTAGTTTGACATCATCAGTTCCCTCGTGGGCAACTTGCAATGTGTCCCACATAGCCTTAGCAGATCTACAATGGGAAACGCGATAGTATTCATCAACTCCTAGAGCTGAGATTAGAATGTTTCTCGCTTTCCAATCGTATCCATATCTCTTTTCATCTTCAGCATCCCAAGTGTTTTCTGGTTTTGGAACAACTGCACCAGCTGCATTTGTCATGGTGATTTGAAAGGGACCATTGACAATAGCTGTCCAGATGTTCCTATCAATTGCATTGATGTGGACACACATACAATCCTTCCAATAGCCATAGTTTTCACCGTTGAAAACTGGAGCTCTATTGTGAGCCCCTTTAGGTCCGGAAGCCATTTTTCCAATAAGTGTTTCACGTAGCACGGAATAAACCAGGCTCTGATACCACTTGTTAGACGCTGGCCTAAGGATCTAGAGGGGGGGTGAATAGATCGTTCACAATTTTGCGGAATTAAATGACTTTTAAGCGGAAGTGATTCTGAATCGACTCGCGTCTATTCCGAACCACTATTGAAACGATTGTATATGTGTTTAAAACCACTCACAAACTTGAGATACGTGATAAGAGAATACGTTGCTGAATCAAAGCGTCGCTCTTATTGAAAATCAATTAACTTCTTGTATGATGGACAATGTTAACAATGCAGTGATAGTGATAGAAACAAATATACAAACACTTGGTGATAATGATCAAATTGATGGTGATTCAATATGTGATGGATTGTGATATTTATGTATGTTCTTTACTCACAATCTTAACACTCGAATCGTTGATCAATTTGCTATTATACCAATTATGAACAAAACGTAAATGAAAAGATAAAAGCGACAAGAACACGATATTTGTTTAGGAAGTTCGTCGATCGTCCTCGCTACGACTACGTCTGCCCCCAATTCCAAACTGAAATTGGGAAATCTTTCATTAATGTTGAAAGCAGTTTATACAAAGAAGATAACAAAGCGATAAATGATAAACCACTTATGTCGATCCTTTGAATCTTCTTCCCCCTTAATCTTGAGTCAGATCAAGGTATTCCAAGAGCTTCACTTTGATCCCTTTCTGCAGTGTCTTGAAATGCTCGAACCTTTGTTTTTCAATCTTCACACTCAGCCGGATCCTCGATGAAACCTCTTGATAAAAACCCCCAAGAAACACCTATCTTGGAGGACAAAACCCGCAGATTTTATGCACCAAAAACCCCACAAATCTTCACCCACTAGGAATCTTCAATTCCGTTCCATGGACGTTATCGAACTCGATCACTAACCCTCAACGCAAGAATGATTATGTGTAATTGTGTTGGAGATGACGAAGAACGAAGATGAGAAGACTTTGTGTATCTTTCAGTTGTTGGTGTTGATTCTGATAATTGAACCTTGGACAATATATATGATAGCTTATCAATTGGAGCAGAGAAAAACAGAATTTTTGGCATTCTTGATCAGTTAGGTCGACCTCTTGTAGTGCTTAGGTCGACCTAGCAGAGGTGCATTTAGCTTGAAGAAATTTGTTCCCAGTTAGGTCGACCTGATGAAGAAGTAGGTCGACCAGAATCCACTTCAGATGCGTTTTGGGGACATTTTCTCAGATTAGGTCGACCTAGTTGTTGTGTAGGTCGACCTAGCAGACTGATATGTGAATTTCTTCATTTTAGGTCGACCTGTGTTGGGAGTAGGTCGGCCTGACTGCTGTTTTTCTGAGTTCCTCTCATTTTGCTTGTGTTGAGTCGACCTGTATGCATATTAGGTCGACCTGCTCTGTTATGAGTGACCAATGCTTGCTTTTCTTTGAGTTTTCTGCTTCCCCTTTGTTGCTTGTATGCTTATTGGGTTTGCCATGAATCAAAAACATCTTTGTGAGTATAATCTTGTATTCACATACTCCCCCTTTTTGATGATGGCAAACCAGTAGTCGAAGCTTTACAAAGACTCAACAAGGCTCCCCCGTATGCTCAGCATCTATTTCTCAACAAAGCAATCTCTCAACAAAGCTCCCCCGTACACTCAGCATCTATCTCCCCCTTTGACAACATCAAAAAGAGATACAACGAAAATAGAAGAGTAACGAGAGAAACATAGATAAAATAGAATGAAAATAATAAAACAAGGAAACACTAACATTCATAGTGAAATAGATAAACCATAAGATCCATAGGATCCAAAACATGTTTAACAGTACACTTTAACATTACAATAATCCAAGAGATTAACAAACCACAAAAGAGTGTGACAACATATAGAAATATAACATAATGATGATGAGATAAGATGCAATGATATGATAATATGATGAAGAATGCATCCTAACGCCTGCCCATTCTTCCTCTTCCTCTCTAAAACGTATGAGGGCGATCTTCTTCAACTTGTTCCAACAGATCCAGCACAGCTAGGTTGAGAGTGTTGAAGCTTTGGCTTATGTTTGCATGACGATTCAGAGCAACTTCTTCAAACTGATTTTGTCTTAGGGTTGAGTTGGATGCGAATGTCTCAAAATCACTCTTGTGGTCTTGAACCAAGCCGTATAGCGATTGATATTGAAGTTGTTGTTCATCATATCGATCTTGTTGAAGCTGTTGCATGGTTTGGAACTGGAGCTGTTGTGATTGATATTGCAGTTGTTGTTCATCATATCGATCTTGTTGAAGCTGTTGCATGGTCTGGAACTGGAGCTGTTGTGTTTCAAAATGTTGTTGTTGTTGAAGTTGCATATTTTCAAGCATGGAGATGATGTTGGACTGATCCGGTGGAGGTGGAGCTGTGTATCCCCAAGGGATTTCTTCCTCTTGAGGAGGGACATATTGCCAATTTGGATCCGTGTCATGAGCTACATCTTCCATGGTGTGATCCTCATCATTTGCTATTTCTTGATCATTTCCTTCTTCTTCATTCCCTACAGTATGACCAAATTCCGTAGGATCATCATAGTTGTAGATGATTCTTCCGGTTCCCTTTTGAATGAGATAGTAGGTTTTCCTATTTGGATCCAAATGATATCCCATGAGAGTTAAGGTTGTTTGGGAGAAGTCCTGATTCTGTTTCAAGTGAACGTAAGACAACCCATCCAGTTTCATGCCAAAGTGGTTTACGATAGTTTGAATGATCGAGCCATAGCATAGAGCAGTAGTCTTCTGTTGTATCTCTTGAAACTTGGCAGTTAGAAAGTGTGGCCAGTGCACACGCGTCCTATTTTGAATCAGGTACATTAACACAACCTCATTTCTTTCAATTCTTGAGAATCCGCCTGCTCGTGGTCGAATGACTCTTGAGATAATCCAGTTTAGGATCCTAGGATCTCTTTTTAGGTGACCGGCTGTGATGGATTCATTTGGCTTGTCAAGGACAGCAGGATCTTTGAGAATGGATGTCATGTAAGCGACATGATCATAATTGGCCGGAAGGTCACCGTCTTCTATACGGACTTCGTCTCCCAAGAGTGCAAGACCAAAGATACTAATCCATGCTCGTTTGTCAACAATATGGGATCTTGACCCCATCTTAAATCTAAAATTACAGCCTTCCTCTCTTGTGAACCCTGCATAAGAGGCCCTAACAGTGTTCTCACAGTACGGTGTGGCACATTCCAAAAGGGGGTGAACATTCTGATGCTTAATAAGACTAACAACATCAGGAATATGCATATGCTTAGCAACATGTTGATTAAAGATATATTGCTTGACTACCTTCCTCTTCATTTGCCATTTTTCAAAATTTTCTTTGCAATCAGGATGAACAAGGGCTACAGCACTTACTGGTTGTGAGGATGATCCAGATGCAATTTCCTTTCCTTTTCTTGATTTTGGAGCCATTTTTGCTGATGATTTGTGTGAGAAGGATGATTTTTGACAACCTTTGATCTTGAGGAATTAGGGTTGGCCGTACACAATGATATGAGAATGAATGGAAATGGAAAGAAGAAAGATTGGTTATGTATGAGGATGGGTCGGGTCGACCTAACAGACCCAATTTGGGAATTATTTCAGCAGTGGGTCGACCTACATGAAGGTTGGGTCGACCTAACAGAAGTAGTGAGAAAAAGAAACAATTTAGGTCGACCTAAAGAGTGGGTAGGTCGACGTAACTGAACAATTTTAGTTTCTGCTGAAAATTTTCTTCTGTAGGTCGACTCAGATGCAAGGTAGGTCGACCTAAGTTGCTTCAAATGTTTGAAATGACTTAGGGATGTTGCTATATGATGGATTTATGCTTAGTTGCTTGCTTGTATGCCCAAAATATGATATGTTATGAGTGGAGATGATAAACACATATGTAATTGAGATATATGGATAAACATACATGAAGTCACTATAAGCATGTTAATTGATAGCATATTATAGAATCAATAAATTTTTTGGAAGTGAACAATAAACATGTTACCGCTTTCTCAATGTGTAGGTGTTTTGTCATCATTATGTGGGATCTTCTTGTCAGTGTGCCACAATCCTAAATTTGATGATGAATTTGTTTTGATAGAATGTTTCATGTCTTGGTTGCTTGATTTTGCGAAAAACTCATCTAGTATCGATTACTTGATGTTCTCCCGGATGTGGGACATGGTCCCAAACATTATTCTGCTTAGAATAGGTTTAAATTTCCTTGCAAAGCAATTTGCCAATTGCTTATCAAGTAATACAATCTTTGTGTTTTTCGGGTTAACTTGTATTTGTGATGTATCTTATACATTAGTGGTGGCCAGGTTACATACATTTCCTTTGCCAAGTAGGGTTCTTCTATTGCTGTCTTCATAGATGACATACCAAGAGTGATATGTCTTCCTTTATGTGTCTTGAGCATCAGCTATCAAGGGACCACCACCTTTCGGTGATGTCAAGACACTTTTCCTGCAAAACTTAACTTATAGTAGAAGGTCCCCAATCTTCATTGGGTCCTAGATGGTGAGTACATAAATTGTTGCATTTTGGCAACCATTGGAACACTCCTTTAGGAACTAGAACCTTCCTAAAATTGCATTTTTCAATGGTATGACCCTTTTTGCAACAATAATGACAGGTAATATGATGAGAATATGCTGTTTTGCTAGTTGATATTTTTGGTACAAAAGAGTATTTACTATATAAAGGAGTGTACGATCTTTTGAACTTATTTGGATCAACTGCAAAAGTCACTTTTGGTTGTAGAGCCTTGTCTAATTTTTGGTTTTTAAATCTCTTACTTCTTTTTGCCAAATATGACATGTCTCACAACCAAACCATGATGTGGGATCTATCTCAACTTTATCCTTTTGAATATCTAGCATAGATTGTTTTAAAGCTTCCATATCCTTTTCGGTTTTCTCAATTTTTGATTCAAGATATGAAAAGATTTTCTTATTTGAGGCCAAAAGTTTGAAAGATTCAATCGCATCTCTATGTAATTCTTCAAAAGCAAGTTTTAATTGATCATGAGATACCTTATCTACAAGTTCAGGTTTAAGATGACTTACACGTTTCTTTTTCTTGTGTTGATGAGCCGAAAGGCATAAGTTTGCCGATTCTTCTTCATCGCTTGATGAGATTTCACTAGATGAATCGCTTTCCCATGCTATGTAGGATCTTTTAGATTTGTTGTGACCTTTGCTTTGGTTCTTCTCTTTTTCCTTCTCAAGGTATGGACAATCTGGTTTGTAGTGACCGACTTTTCCACAATTAAAGCAAGGGCCTTTGATTTTTCCATTTTTGTAGTCATCTTGTTTGAACTTGTTTTAATGCTTTCTATAGTTGATCAAGCCTTTGTCATAATGCTTTGCTCCATTTTTCTTTACGTATTTGTTGTATCTTCGCACAAACAGTCCCATTTCCTCATCATCAGAGTCTTCGTCATTACTTGTATCACTATTCTTTAGCTCTTGTCTTGAGGTCTTGGAGCTTGAAGCCTTTAGAGCTATTGACTTTCTCTCTACCTCTTTCTCCATGTTCTTCTCTTTCTTTGCCCTTTTCTCATGCATGTCAAGGCATTTAAGGTGTTGTTCATGTTCCTCTAATTTGCCAAAGAGAGTAGTAATGTCTAAAGTGTTTAGATCATTTGCTTCCTTTATTGCTGTAACTTTGGGTTGCCATTCCCTGTTCAAACATCTTAAGATTTTGTTAGTAGCAACTGCATTGGAAACAGGTCTATCAAGAGAGTTTAAACGATTTTTCAAGTGAACGAATCTCTTCTGCATGTTTTCGATGGATTCACCATCTTCCATGTGGAAGAGTTCAAATTCTTGAGTTAACGTATTGATTCTAGCTAGTTTGACATCATCAGTTCCCTCGTGGGCAACTTGCAATGTGTCCCACATAGCCTTAGCAGATCTACAATGGGAAACGCGATAGTATTCATCAACTCCTAGAGCTGAGATTAGAATGTTTCTCGCTTTCCAATCGTATCCATATCTCTTTTCATCTTCAGCATCCCAAGTGTTTTCTGGTTTTGGAACAACTGCACCAGCTGCATTTGTCATGGTGATTTGAAAGGGACCATTGACAATAGCTGTCCAGATGTTCCTATCAATTGCATTGATGTGGACACACATACAATCCTTCCAATAGCCATAGTTTTCACCGTTGAAAACTGGAGCTCTATTGTGAGCCCCTTTAGGTCCGGAAGCCATTTTTCCAATAAGTGTTTCACGTAGCACGGAATAAACCAGGCTCTGATACCACTTGTTAGACGCTGGCCTAAGGATCTAGAGGGGGGTGAATAGATCGTTCACAGTTTTGCGGAATTAAATGACTTTTAAGCGGAAGTGATTCTGAATCGACTCGCGTCTATTCCGAACCACTATTGAAACGATTGTATATGTGTTTAAAACCACTCACAAACTTGAGATACGTGATAAGAGAATACGTTGCTGAATCAAAGCGTCGCTCTTATTGAAAATCAATTAACTTCTTGTATGATGGACAATGTTAACAATGCAGTGATAGTGATAGAAACAAATATACAAACACTTGGTGATAATGATCAAATTGATGGTGATTCAATATGTGATGGATTGTGATATTTATGTATGTTCTTTACTCACAATCTTAACACTCGAATCGTTGATCAATTTGCTATTATACCAATTATGAACAAAACGTAAATGAAAAGATAAAAGCGACAAGAACACGATATTTGTTTAGGCAGTTCGTCGATCGTCCTCGCTACGACTACGTCTGCCCCCAATTCCAAACTGAAATTGGGAAATCTTTCATTAATGTTGAAAGCAGTTTATACAAAGAAGATAACAAAGCGATAAACGATAAACCACTTATGTCGATCCTTTGAATCTTCTTCCCCCTTAATCTTGAGTCAGATCAAGGTATTCCAAGAGCTTCACTTTGATCCCTTTCTGCAGTGTCTTGAAATGCTCGAACCTTTGTTTTTCAATCTTCACACTCAGCTGGATCCTCGATGAAACCTCTTGATAAAAACCCCCAAGAAACACCTATCTTGGAGGACAAAACCCGCAGATTTTATGCACCAAAAACCCCACAAATCTTCACCCACTAGGAATCTTCAATTCCGTTCCATGGACGTTATCGAACTCGATCACTAACCCTCAACGCAAGAATGATTATGTGTAATTGTGTTGGAGATGACGAAGAACGAAGATGAGAAGACTTTGTGTATCTTTCAGTTGTTGGTGTTGATTCTGATAATTGAACCTTGGACAATATATATGATAGCTTATCAATTGGAGCAGAGAAAAACAGAATTTTTGGCATTCTTGATCAGTTAGGTCGACCTCTTGTAGTGCTTAGGTCGACCTAGCAGAGGTGCATTTAGCTTGAAGAAATTTGTTCCCAGTTAGGTCGACCTGATGAAGAAGTAGGTCGACCAGAATCCACTTCAGATGCGTTTTGGGGACATTTTCTCAGATTAGGTCGACCTAGTTGTTGTGTAGGTCGACCTAGCAGACTGATATGTGAATTTCTTCATTTTAGGTCGACCTGTGTTGGGAGTAGGTCGGCCTGACTGCTGTTTTTCTGAGTTCCTCTCATTTTGCTTGTGTTGAGTCGACCTGTATGCATATTAGGTCGACCTGCTCTGTTATGAGTGACCAATGCTTGCTTTTCTTTGAGTTTTCTGCTTCCCCTTTGTTGCTTGTATGCTTATTGGGTTTGCCATGAATCAAAAACATCTTTGTGAGTATAATCTTGTATTCACATACTCCCCCTTTTTGATGATGGCAAACCAGTAGTCGAAGCTTTACAAAGACTCAACAAGGCTCCCCCGTATGCTCAGCATCTATTTCTCAACAAAGCAATCTCTCAACAAAGCTCCCCCGTACACTCAGCATCTATCTCCCCCTTTGACAACATCAAAAAGAGATACAACGAAAATAGAAGAGTAACGAGAGAAACATAGATAAAATAGAATGAAAATAATAAAACAAGGAAACACTAACATTCATAGTGAAATAGATAAACCATAAGATCCATAGGATCCAAAACATGTTTAACAGTACACTTTAACATTACAATAATCCAAGAGATTAACAAACCACAAAAGAGTGTGACAACATATAGAAATATAACATAATGATGATGAGATAAGATGCAATGATATGATAATATGATGAAGAATGCATCCTAACGCCTGCCCATTCTTCCTCTTCCTCTCTAAAACGTATGAGGGCGATCTTCTTCAACTTGTTCCAACAGATCCAGCACAGCTAGGTTGAGAGTGTTGAAGCTTTGGCTTATGTTTGCATGACGATTTAGAGCAACTTCTTCAAACTGATTTTGTCTTAGGGTTGAGTTGGATGCGAATGTCTCAAAATCACTCTTGTGGTCTTGAACCAAGCCGTATAGCGATTGATATTGAAGTTGTTGTTCATCATATCGATCTTGTTGAAGCTGTTGCATGGTTTGGAACTGGAGCTGTTGTGATTGATATTGCAGTTGTTGTTCATCATATCGATCTTGTTGAAGCTGTTGCATGGTCTGGAACTGGAGCTGTTGTGTTTCAAAATGTTGTTGTTGTTGAAGTTGCATATTTTCAAGCATGGAGATGATGTTGGACTGATCCGGTGGAGGTGGAGCTGTGTATCCCCAAGGGATTTCTTCCTCTTGAGGAGGGACATATTGCCAATTTGGATCCGTGTCATGAGCTACATCTTCCATGGTGTGATCCTCATCATTTGCTATTTCTTGATCATTTCCTTCTTCTTCATTCCCTACAGTATGACCAAATTCCGTAGGATCATCATAGTTGTAGATGATTCTTCCGGTTCCCTTTTGAATGAGATAGTAGGTTTTCCTATTTGGATCCAAATGATATCCCATGAGAGTTAAGGTTGTTTGGGAGAAGTCCTGATTCTGTTTCAAGTGAACGTAAGACAACCCATTCAGTTTCATGCCAAAGTGGTTTACGATAGTTTGAATGATCGAGCCATAGCATAGAGCAGTAGTCTTCTGTTGTATCTCTTGAAACTTGGCAGTTAGAAAGTGTGGCCAGTGCACACGCGTCCTATTTTGAATCAGGTACATTAACACAACCTCATTTCTTTCAATTCTTGAGAATCCGCCTGCTCGTGGTCGAATGACTCTTGAGATAATCCAGTTTAGGAGCCTAGGATCTCTTTTTAGGTGACCGGCTGTGATGGATTCATTTGGCTTGTCAAGGACAGCAGGATCTTTGAGAATGGAT
Organism: Vicia villosa; assembly: GCF_029867415.1. Classification (NCBI taxonomy): domain Eukaryota; kingdom Viridiplantae; phylum Streptophyta; class Magnoliopsida; order Fabales; family Fabaceae; genus Vicia; species Vicia villosa. The sequence continues at coordinate 120,641,252 of NC_081184.1, read as the reverse complement.
GTCATGTAAGCGACATGATCATAATTGGCCGGAAGGTCACCGTCTTCTATACGGACTTCGTCTCCCAAGAGTGCAAGACCAAAGATACTAATCCATGCTCGTTTGTCAACAATATGGGATCTTGACCCCATCTTAAATCTAAAATTACAGCCTTCCTCTCTTGTGAACCCTGCATAAGAGGCCCTAACAGTGTTCTCACAGTACGGTGTGGCACATTCCAAAAGGGGGTGAACATTCTGATGCTTAATAAGACTAACAACATCAGGAATATGCATATGCTTAGCAACATGTTGATTAAAGATATATTGCTTGACTACCTTCCTCTTCATTTGCCATTTTTCAAAATTTTCTTTGCAATCAGGATGAACAAGGGCTACAGCACTTACTGGTTGTGAGGATGATCCAGATGCAATTTCCTTTCCTTTTCTTGATTTTGGAGCCATTTTTGCTGATGATTTGTGTGAGAAGGATGATTTTTGACAACCTTTGATCTTGAGGAATTAGGGTTGGCCGTACACAATGATATGAGAATGAATGGAAATGGAAAGAAGAAAGATTGGTTATGTATGAGGATGGGTCGGGTCGACCTAACAGACCCAATTTGGGAATTATTTCAGCAGTGGGTCGACCTACATGAAGGTTGGGTCGACCTAACAGAAGTAGTGAGAAAAAGAAACAATTTAGGTCGACCTAAAGAGTGGGTAGGTCGACGTAACTGAACAATTTTAGTTTCTGCTGAAAATTTTCTTCTGTAGGTCGACTCAGATGCAAGGTAGGTCGACCTAAGTTGCTTCAAATGTTTGAAATGACTTAGGGATGTTGCTATATGATGGATTTATGCTTAGTTGCTTGCTTGTATGCCCAAAATATGATATGTTATGAGTGGAGATGATAAACACATATGTAATTGAGATATATGGATAAACATACATGAAGTCACTATAAGCATGTTAATTGATAGCATATTATAGAATCAATAAAATTTTTGGAAGTGAACAATAAACATGTTACCGCTTTCTCAATGTGTAGGTGTTTTGTCATCATTATGTGGGATCTTCTTGTCAGTGTGCCACAATCCTAAATTTGATGATGAATTTGTTTTGATAGAATGTTTCATGTCTTGGTTGCTTGATTTTGCGAAAAACTCATCTAGTATCGATTACTTGATGTTCTCCCGGATGTGGGACATGGTCCCAAACATTATTCTGCTTAGAATAGGTTTAAATTTCCTTGCAAAGCAATTTGCCAATTGCTTATCAAGTAATACAATCTTTGTGTTTTTCGGGTTAACTTGTATTTGTGATGTATCTTATACATTAGTGGTGGCCAGGTTACATACATTTCCTTTGCCAAGTAGGGTTCTTCTATTGCTGTCTTCATAGATGACATACCAAGAGTGATATGTCTTCCTTTATGTGTCTTGAGCATCAGCTATCAAGGGACCACCACCTTTCGGTGATGTCAAGACACTTTTCCTGCAAAACTTAACTTATAGTAGAAGGTCCCCAATCTTCATTGGGTCCTAGATGGTGAGTACATAAATTGTTGCATTTTGGCAACCATTGGAACACTCCTTTAGGAACTAGAACCTTCCTAAAATTGCATTTTTCAATGGTATGACCCTTTTTGCAACAATAATGACAGGTAATATGATGAGAATATGCTGTTTTGCTAGTTGATATTTTTGGTACAAAAGAGTATTTACTATATAAAGGAGTGTACGATCTTTTGAACTTATTTGGATCAACTGCAAAAGTCACTTTTGGTTGTAGAGCCTTGTCTAATTTTTGGTTTTTAAATCTCTTACTTCTTTTTGCCAAATATGACATGTCTCACAACCAAACCATGATGTGGGATCTATCTCAACTTTATCCTTTTGAATATCTAGCATAGATTGTTTTAAAGCTTCCATATCCTTTTCGGTTTTCTCAATTTTTGATTCAAGATATGAAAAGATTTTCTTATTTGAGGCCAAAAGTTTGAAAGATTCAATCGCATCTCTATGTAATTCTTCAAAAGCAAGTTTTAATTGATCATGAGATACCTTATCTACAAGTTCAGGTTTAAGATGACTTACACGTTTCTTTTTCTTGTGTTGATGAGCCGAAAGGCATAAGTTTGCCGATTCTTCTTCATCGCTTGATGAGATTTCACTAGATGAATCGCTTTCCCATGCTATGTAGGATCTTTTAGATTTGTTGTGACCTTTGCTTTGGTTCTTCTCTTTTTCCTTCTCAAGGTATGGACAATCTGGTTTGTAGTGACCGACTTTTCCACAATTAAAGCAAGGGCCTTTGATTTTTCCATTTTTGTAGTCATCTTGTTTGAACTTGTTTTAATGCTTTCTATAGTTGATCAAGCCTTTGTCATAATGCTTTGCTCCATTTTTCTTTACGTATTTGTTGTATCTTCGCACAAACAGTCCCATTTCCTCATCATCAGAGTCTTCGTCATTACTTGTATCACTATTCTTTAGCTCTTGTCTTGAGGTCTTGGAGCTTGAAGCCTTTAGAGCTATTGACTTTCTCTCTACCTCTTTCTCCATGTTCTTCTCTTTCTTTGCCCTTTTCTCATGCATGTCAAGGCATTTAAGGTGTTGTTCATGTTCCTCTAATTTGCCAAAGAGAGTAGTAATGTCTAAAGTGTTTAGATCATTTGCTTCCTTTATTGCTGTAACTTTGGGTTGCCATTCCCTGTTCAAACATCTTAAGATTTTGTTAGTAGCAACTGCATTGGAAACAGGTCTATCAAGAGAGTTTAAACGATTTTTCAAGTGAACGAATCTCTTCTGCATGTTTTCGATGGATTCACCATCTTCCATGTGGAAGAGTTCAAATTCTTGAGTTAACGTATTGATTCTAGCTAGTTTGACATCATCAGTTCCCTCGTGGGCAACTTGCAATGTGTCCCACATAGCCTTAGCAGATCTACAATGGGAAACGCGATAGTATTCATCAACTCCTAGAGCTGAGATTAGAATGTTTCTCGCTTTCCAATCGTATCCATATCTCTTTTCATCTTCAGCATCCCAAGTGTTTTCTGGTTTTGGAACAACTGCACCAGCTGCATTTGTAATGGTGATTTGAAAGGGACCATTGACAATAGCTGTCCAGATGTTCCTATCAATTGCATTGATGTGGACACACATACAATCCTTCCAATAGCCATAGTTTTCACCGTTGAAAACTGGAGCTCTATTGTGAGCCCCTTTAGGTCCGGAAGCCATTTTTCCAATAAGTGTTTCACGTAGCACGGAATAAACCAGGCTCTGATACCACTTGTTAGACGCTGGCCTAAGGATCTAGAGGGGGGGTGAATAGATCGTTCACAGTTTTGCGGAATTAAATGACTTTTAAGCGGAAGTGATTCTGAATCGACTCGCGTCTATTCCGAACCACTATTGAAACGATTGTATATGTGTTTAAAACCACTCACAAACTTGAGATACGTGATAAGAGAATACGTTGCTGAATCAAAGCGTCGCTCTTATTGAAAATCAATTAACTTCTTGTATGATGGACAATGTTAACAATGCAGTGATAGTGATAGAAACAAATATACAAACACTTGGTGATAATGATCAAATTGATGGTGATTCAATATGTGATGGATTGTGATATTTATGTATGTTCTTTACTCACAATCTTAACACTCGAATCGTTGATCAATTTGCTATTATACCAATTATGAACAAAACGTAAATGAAAAGATAAAAGCGACAAGAACACGATATTTGTTTAGGCAGTTCGTCGATCGTCCTCGCTACGACTACGTCTGCCCCCAATTCCAAACTGAAATTGGGAAATCTTTCATTAATGTTGAAAGCAGTTTATACAAAGAAGATAACAAAGCGATAAACGATAAACCACTTATGTCGATCCTTTGAATCTTCTTCCCCCTTAATCTTGAGTCAGATCAAGGTATTCCAAGAGCTTCACTTTGATCCCTTTCTGCAGTGTCTTGAAATGCTCGAACCTTTGTTTTTCAATCTTCACACTCAGCCGGATCCTCGATGAAACCTCTTGATAAAAACCCCCAAGAAACACCTATCTTGGAGGACAAAACCCGCAGATTTTATGCACCAAAAACCCCACAAATCTTCACCCACTAGGAATCTTCAATTCCGTTCCATGGACGTTATCGAACTCGATCACTAACCCTCAACGCAAGAATGATTATGTGTAATTGTGTTGGAGATGACGAAGAACGAAGATGAGAAGACTTTGTGTATCTTTCAGTTGTTGGTGTTGATTCTGATAATTGAACCTTGGACAATATATATGATAGCTTATCAATTGGAGCAGAGAAAAACAGAATTTTTGGCATTCTTGATCAGTTAGGTCGACCTCTTGTAGTGCTTAGGTCGACCTAGCAGAGGTGCATTTAGCTTGAAGAAATTTGTTCCCAGTTAGGTCGACCTGATGAAGAAGTAGGTCGACCCGAATCCACTTCAGATGCGTTTTGGGGACATTTTCTCAGATTAGGTCGACCTAGTTGTTGTGTAGGTCGACCTAGCAGACTGATATGTGAATTTCTTCATTTTAGGTCGACCTGTGTTGGGAGTAGGTCGGCCTGACTGCTGTTTTTCTGAGTTCCTCTCATTTTGCTTGTGTTGAGTCGACCTGTATGCATATTAGGTCGACCTGCTCTGTTATGAGTGACCAATGCTTGCTTTTCTTTGAGTTTTCTGCTTCCCCTTTGTTGCTTGTATGCTTATTGGGTTTGCCATGAATCAAAAACATCTTTGTGAGTATAATCTTGTATTCATAGAATTAAATTCACTTTACAAGGAAACCGCTTTTGGACCTGTAGTCCGGACACCTCAAGGTGTGAAAACAATTGGATATAACTTCGATTTTGTGAAAAAGTAAAATAAGAATGATATAATTGAGAGAATTAAAACTTGAATTGTTGCTCGATGATTTTCACAAAGAACTAAGGTTGATTTTGATGAAACATATCCACGTGTAGTGGATTCAGTTAATTTTTTATATTTAATTAGTCTTGTAGCACATGAAGGAATTAATTTAAACATGAAGGACTTAATTTTTGTTATCAGAGATGCATAATTTTGGATCTCGATAAAGCTACCCTATTAAATTGAAAAAGTATCTCTATAGGTTTAAATAATATGGACACATATGGTATAATTGTCTCAATTCATATTTGTTAAGGAAGAGATATACAAATAAGTCCATATGTCCTTGTATTTTTATTAAAAGATCTAGAAAATAATTTTCTATAATAGTTGTCTATGTGGATGACATAAAATTAATGAAACTCTTAAAGAGATTCCAAAAGCTATAAATCTCTTAAAGAAACAGTTTGAGATAAAATACATGGAAAAGACAAAGTTATGTCTAGGTTTATAAATTGAGCATCGGGGCAGTAGAATATTTCTACATTAAGAACGTTATATGGATAAGGTATTAAAATGTCTGCATATGGACAAATCTTGTACGTCGTGTACCCTAAAGATGTTAGATCAACGGATGTGTAGAAGATTTTTTTAGACCTCCAGAAGAGGATGATAAACTAATTGGTCATTAAGTACCATATCTCAGTGTAATTAGAGCACTGATCTATCTTACTAATAACACATACCATAATATATCAATTTCTTTAATCTATTAGCAAGATGTAGTTCTTCACCTACACGAAGACATTGGAACAAAGTCAAACATATTATTTGTTACCTTAGGGGTAAATGGATACAAAGTTTGTTTTATTCCAAAGTATCCAAATTATAATTAACAAGTTATGCATATGCATGTTACTTGTTAGACCCTCATCATAAACAAAGTGTTTGTTTACTTATGGTGGTATAACTACTTCATGGTGACCGGTGAAACAAACCATAGAAACAACTTCATCTAATTATGAACACATGAAGCAAGTTGAGTATGTGTTTGGTTGAGATCCCTGACTCAACATACATAAAATACTTATGGTTTGCCTTATGGAAAAATAAATACAATAACCATATATGAAGATTATACTGCATGCATCACTCAAATGAAATATTTTTATATGAAAAGAGATCGAACAAAATATATTTCTCCAAAGTTCATTTCAATCATGATATTTAGAAAATGGTGATATAAGCATCCAATAATTTTGTTCATGTAATAATCTTACAGGCATTTTCACAAAGTCACTCGCTAGTGGAACTTTTAACCAACTAGTGCACAAGATTGATCTTCATCGTCGAAGAAATGATCGTTCAACTGAGGGGGAGAAAAAATTTATATTAAAAGGATATTGTACTTTTTTCCTTCCCTAGATTTTTTCCACACTAGATTTTCTAGTAAGGTTTTAACGAGACATATAGTCTTTATGGACATCCAACAAAGAGTGTTGTAAATGACATGATTATGGATGTCCATCAATTAAGAGATTTCATATTGCTTTTCCATGATTACATATGTCCTATAAATATGAATCATATAATATTTTAAATCAACACGTATAATGAGAATAATACAATATTATTTCTCTCTTCTCTTTCTCTCTTCGTCTCTATACTCTTCTATTTTATTTCCTCTTAATAATTTCATAACAAAGTTGTATTATTTTAAAGTCAAAATACGAATACCGACGTCATGTGTAAATCTAATTTAATTAATAGTAATTAAATTACATTAGTTAAAATAGAGTAAAATTAGATTAATTATTATGGGGTGACATATGTATTATTATAAGTAAGTGATTAAGATGAGAAACACAATAAAATATGATCAATTTCTCTCATTTGGATAAAAAACAAATTTTCACTCTTTATTCTCAACCGAACCTTCTTCTCTTCCATATCCAAAATTATCAAATTTCAAATCTTAATCAGAAACCACGATTCACCTCATTGAAAAACTTTAACCATTATCATAAAGACATTAGTTTTATATTTTAATCATTCTTTTTTCCGTTTGTATCAAAATCCTAAACCCCAAATGTCCAAAAAAAACAATTTTGAGTTTTTGAATGTGTTACTAGCCTCATCCTTCAATACTTTTTAGGAGTAAATGAAGTAAAGATAAGATTTTTAATTGTTTTCCTTCTCCAAGAATTGTTGACTAAAATAAGCTCTAAGTGATTGTTCAAAATTCGATTCATGTTCAAATTGGTAGTATACATGTGCATTTTGTTATTTATATGGACTATTTTTATGTATAGGAGCTGAAGTTAGAAGGATCCAAATATAAATTTTGTTTTAAGATTGATTGGAGGGAGGAGCTTTGGAATTGGAACTAGATATTTTGCTTTCAACTACTCAATTAGTTAGTTTTTTTAGGACTTAATCATGAAATACTAATGCAATTAGTTAAATGATTAATTTATACAAATAAGATAGTTTTTTTTTAAAATGTTCATTAATCAATATTACGATACTGAATTTCAGAGTTCGTAGGGCAGACCTGTCATAAAAATAGACTGTATCTTTTATTTGGTAGGAGGTTTTTTCCTTTAGATCTTCTTGGGCCCAGGTGCATTAGCTCTAGAAGATATGAGGTTTTTTTCTTTAGATCTTTTCAATTTTTTAAAACAAAAAGGCTCTAAATGACAAACTCTTTTACAGTGTGTGCATTTATTTACTAGGTTTTCTATCCTTTATAAAGCATAGTTTGTTTTTATTTAAGGAAGGTCTTTGACTTGATAAGATCAAGTCAAGCTTTTCTTTTCCTTGGGTAAATTTTCCTAGGATTTCATGTAAGTTACTTACTACCTTTTTTAGGGAGACATAACTATTACATTTTTTCTTAAATTTCCGATCTTCGTTATTTTTATCTTGAATGATTTATTGATTTACTCAAGATATCCTAAAGACTCCTTAAGACCTAAGTTGCATTATCTCAGTTTATCATTTTCTTTAACTAACTTACCACTCTTTCTAAATAGTAGTTAATAAGATGGTTTAGTTACCTAAATGGGTATCTATAGTGTTGGTTCCCTTTAAGAAAACTTCATCTTCTTCATTAGAAGAGGATTATTTTACAATTCTCCCTGAGGTTGTGTCTCTCCTCCTTTTCTCCTTTGAAAGATATAACTTGAAGATACTTCTTTTTCCCAATTTCTTAAATATGAGGTTCCTTCATTTGAAGTTGAATCTTCCAAAGATCGTTCAACTACTGAGTAAGTTCTTTTTAAGGATTCCACCGGAGTTGTATGATAGAAGTATGATGAAGTTGATGATTCTTCAGTTTTTGTATCTCCATATTTAAGCATATGAACTAGTTCATTCAATTTCTTTATGATTTTATTCTTTCTTGATTTTTCATGAAATTCATGAAGGCTCACATCTTTTGAGTTAAGGATTAGATTAAATTTCCAATTCTTAACTCTTAGACATTGATTAGTGACAAACATCCCAATATAATTTGCAATATTTCTAAGATTTGTAAAACATTTAAGAGTAACATCTTCATCTTCTTCACCTCGTGTGTTCATCTCCTCTTGTTCGATACTCGGAGAAACTACATATATCATTTCAAGAGTATCCAACATTTCTTTGGTGATTTTACAATGACGAACATAGAAAAGGTTATTATCATGTAGAGACATTGTTATAAAACTCTTTTATTTTGAAATATAGTTCAAATTTTCTTTTTTCTTCTACGGTTCAAAGGGAAATGGGTTTATCTACTAATTTTCCGTTTATTTGGTAAGTAACGATAAATAAGTTGTTGATTACAATTTCCCATGACCCATGATTTATACTTTGAAGAAATATTCTAAATATAGATTTTCATTTCTAAAACCTACTATTATTAAAATGTGGTGGTTTATTTGGAAAAATCCTCTTAAAGGTGTGTTAGAAGTCATCTTTCTCATGAGACGATTAGTCCTTAAATAAGAATTAGACTCTAATACCACTTGTTGGACATGTGACTTTACACACAAGAGGGAGTGGTTTAATTGCATATTTCAGAAAAATTTGGATTTAAAAAACTTTTCAGATTGAAATCAGAGTTTAAAAACATTTTTAAGAAAAGGTTTATAGAAAAATAAAATTGTAGAATATAAAGTGCATAAGATAAAAAGTTCAAGGGAAAGAGAGGAATACCAGGAATTATACATTTTCAATAAAAAAACAACTGAGTCATGTCCCTAAGATTTAATCTTGAGAGTAACCAACAAACTTGAGAGCTTTTTGTAGGTAATACTCACGACCCCCCTTAGACAAGGAAAATGAAGTTTATCGCTAACTTCCAACCAAAAAATATACTAAGGAGTGAAGCGACGAATCTTCCTTCCAAATGATAAATTGAAGCGGTTAGTATTCTTTCCACAGGAATCTTAGAGCTATTATTCTCCAATCTTCTAAACAAAGATTTTATTACGGGCTAATCTTGAATCTTATAGGGCTTTTTATACTGAACTTTGATCATGAACCTAATGTTGGTTTTATCATGTGATAACCAAGAACCTAAGAGATTTTATCACGGGATAATCTCAAACCTTACCAAGCTTTTAATATTGGGCTAAGCTTGAACCTAATCTTTGTTTTATCACGGGCTAACCAAGAACTTGAGAGATTTTATCACGGGTTAATCTCGAACCTTAATAGAGACTTAATTACACAAATCCCCAAACTAAAGCTTTTTACGAGTTTAGCTTCAAACCCAGAAAAACAATCTCTAAGCGTATAAAATGTTCAACCAAGTTAAAAACAAAACTTCCTTGGAGAACTTACAAATTTGCACTTCAAAAATTACAATTTCCTCACTTAAAAAAAGACTTTTTCGAAAAAGTACTTCGGATAAAATTTTAGTGAGAAAAAGTAAATAAAGAGAATTTTGAGAGAGAGATACTGAGAAGTGAGAATGAAATCACATTTCTAGATGTAAAAAAGAGTCAAATGGGACCTCTATTTTTAGGCTAGAGGTTTGCTCAAAAAAGAAAAACGAAATTTGGCCTATGAAGACCAACATTAAGACCATTTTGAGTTGGGATTTGTTCAACCATATTGGTAATATTATTTTCCCCCCAAAATTGTTTTGTTTGGATCTCGTAACTATGTGGTATGTGTCTTCGTTTCTATTTGCCAACACCACACTTCAAATACCCTAGGTTTAGGTTGTTCGATTAGCCAGGGAACAACTTGTTGTTGCACGTGGTTATTGAGAACTGGCTAAATGGGTGCTTGAGGAGCACCAAAGAAGTCAGCAATTCGACTCATTTGATGTGATAGTTGTTGGTAACTATGATTCATATTTTGGATCAAAGGATTGAATGTTGTACCAATCTATTTGGTAAGTATGTTAATAATGTCATGGTTATTGTCATCCATCTATTGCCTTACAACTAAAGAGAATTATTAGTTAAAGGAGGCATGACCTGAGGGATGTATCCCAATCCTCCCTGAGATTGACCCATTTGACCAAGGGTATTTATATCAGAACCTGATGCCATGTATGGATTGAAAGGAGATGCAACAACCATTGTATTATCTACGTACAAAATCGTGTTAGTTTGTAGACCTACCATGCCATATGGATACTCCCTACTAATAAGGTGAAGTGTAAAACTTGGAAGGAATAAAGGCCTAATACCTCTTATAGTGGTTGGCGTAACCACGAGATTAACAAAAAAAATAGTTTATTGTATTGTTGGCCTCACCATTTTTGGTGTCGTAGTCGACACTAACGCCTGACTCACGACAGGAACAATTACTTCAACGGTTCTTAAAGTGCTTGCACCTCCACCCGTCATTTCGATTGGTTGTTCTTCTATATTTGGATCATTGTTATAGAGAAGAAGAACTCCTTGAAGGGGTAAATTCTTTGATGGTTTAGACATACTAATAAATTTACCACTCCTTAGATGAATAAACACATAACAGTTGACAACATTTATACGTGAAGAACAAAAACAAACAAACAAACGTAAAATCACATACACTATTTGCAAAAAAAAAAAAAAATCGCACAAAAGAGTCCCACCAGATGTGCAAATTTGTTTACTAGTATTTTTGGTAAACAATCACGAGTTTTAGTTCACTTGTAGGATCAAACTCAAAAATATTTTGAGTACTTTGTACGAAACGTTTAGAGAAAAGTGTGATAGTGTTCTAAGATTTCCTAATGCAAATAACTAAATAACTCGAGCAAATTCTCTTAAATTAACAGAAGAACAAGAACAACTAAATTACAAAAATCAATAGAAAGTGTTTAAATTAAATATGGGACACAAGTTCATACATTTCTCACAGTCTCAAGATCACAGTAAATCGAATATTAGAACTCTAAAGAGAATAAAATGAAATGTGGACCACCATTACAGAAACAAAATCTAATGATATACCATGTACATAAATAATTGTCAACAATAGTTATATCTCTAGAATTTGACACATGTCTTCTACATGGAAATTTTCATTTCTAATGTGTTTCCACATTTTTTTTTGTTCTCGAACTACTCCAAACCGTTACTGCTATCGAAAATGTCTTCAAGTTACCTAATCATATCTACCAAAAACCCCACTTGTCGAATTTACAACTTGGTGTTGACAACATAACGTAACTACTTACACTTGGTATTTATATCACGAGTTTTAGTTCACTTGTAGGATCAAACTCGAAAATCCTCGGAATAGTTTGTATGAATCTGTTCCGGTAAAACACGTTTGGATAACCCTCCCGAACTGAATCAAGTAGGGCTGCAACTATTAACTGTATTGTTGATGTATATGGTGGTTTTGTGTAGTGTATGCCTTGTCTTTTCCCTCCAAGGGAGTCTCCTTTTTATATTGCTACTTTTATGACTTGCCTTCTTTAAGAGATGGCCCTTCCTCTCCACTCATTAATGACTAGGCGTAACTCTCGCCACCATATTCATTTAGGCATAACGCCTTCATTTGATTCTGGTAACGTTCACGGGACTTTTGGACTATCATAACCGCTATTCCGGTTAGCATCCTGATTATTCGATCTGGGGTGTCCTTGTGACTCGTCGACTATGCTACTCGTCTCTCCGAATGAGAGCATCCATGCATCCGATTCGATGCCTCGGCCGTATAAGGGATACCGACTTCTAGAATAATTTGGTCTACTTTATGCCTGATGATATTGTCATCTTTGGGATTTTTGGGAATTACTGAAATATTTTGAGAAAAGTGTGATAGTGTTGTAAGATTTCCTAATGCAAATAAATAAAGAACTCGAGAAAATGCTCTTAAATTCACAGAAGATCAAGAAAAACTAAATTACCAAAATCAATAGAAAGTGTTTAAATTAAAGATGAGACAAAATTTCATACATTTCTCACAGACTCAAGATCTCAGTAAATCGAACATGAGAGTTCTAATGTGAATAAAATGAAATGTGAACTACTATTACATAAACGCAATCTAATTATATACTATGTACATCAATAATTGTCAACAACAATTATACATACATATTCTATGTTGGCCTTTGTCTTCTGATGCGTTTCCACATGTCTTTGATTCTCGAACTACTCCAAACCGTTATTACGGTTGAAAAAGTATTCAAGTTACCTAATTGTATCTATCGAAAAATCCACTAGTAGAATTTGCAACTTGGTGTTGATAACATGACTTAACTACCTACACTTAGTATTTATATCCACCTCGTATCTCACATTCATGTAGAAAAGGCTAAGTCAAACGAAAATCTCAGGCTAACATATTTCCTATGCAAAAAGATCACGTATATGCATTTCTGAACTCACCACATCATATTTGTTTAGAGGGGTTTTCTGATATGCATATCTGAAACAACTTTTTTTTTTCAAAAACAGGGGGATTTCGCATATGTATCTCCGAATCAAACCTATAATTTAAGTTTAGGTAGTTTTCAGAGATGCATGTCCGAACTTGTTTTAAGTATATATTTGGCGCGGATAGAACCCCTCATACTTTATTCATTCTACTCATTCAACTCATCTTCGTCTCTTAATCCTTTATATTGAGCAATTTATTGAAGCAAGTTTCTGCGATACTTTGACGGAGTAAGTATTTTTGAAGCAATATTCTACTAATTTCATCAAGTTTCCAAAAGCTCCAATTTTGAGTTAGTTTCTCCAAATCATTTGTTGTACATTGCATGTATGTAATGAGGAGTTTATACTTAATTAAATTCATTAGATGGAAGTTTAACTTGGAAAATGTGGGTGTTTGGATAATTATTTAATGGTTTTTGGGGAATTTAGGTTATTTAATGGTTTTTGGGGAATTTAGGGCATGCGCACGTACCTGTACAACAATGGCTGCTCGCAGGGGTGTTTGGATGTTGATTTCTGAAATCACATGCGAGGGGATTTCATATATGCCAATTCGAAATATTGCTTGAGTTTTTTTTTTTTTTTGCAAATTTGTTTTGTTGTTTTATTGCCTCCCGAGTGTTTATTAATTGATGCTATTTTTTCCAGGATTATGGCTGATAACCCTAGATTGAGACTTGGCAGGCCGAGTCAGACAACATCTATTCGGCGTGAAAGAGTTGACCAGTCTATAAGGGCCCGAAGGAGTCTCCTGAATGATGGGTCATCATCTCGGGAGCACGAGGATAATGAACAAAAACCCTAGGAGGAACACGTTCAGGCTGCTCCTGACACACAGGTTACTCCTGATACGCAGGCTGTACGACTATGTGCAGAAATGAGACAGACTCCCGATAGGTCTGTCCAGGAGTACCTAGGAGGGCCTTATGACACCTCTCTTTTGATATATTATGACACTCATGCCGCTCCACATGTTTGGGCAGGAGGGTTATTTTTGTTTACACATTGATATCAACGACTAACATTTATATTTTTTATTTTTAACAACTAACATTGATATTAATTTTTATTTTTTACAAGAAAATCCAACCCTAAAGTTCTCGAACCACGCAAGGAAAATATTTGATCTTGTTCAGCCCCGGGAGGATTGATTCAGGGAGGTCATCCTTGGCTCCCAACTTGTCGGACTATGTTGTTCCGATTATGGGACTATCCGTTGCGGCATCCAGGGGCATTTTGCGAGAGATGGCACTAGGAAACCTCATCTTTCCACTTTCCTATACGATCACATTAGATGACGTCTCATGCCTTCTACACCTTCCTATTAGAGGAAGGTTACTTAACCACTCTCGAATAAGTCGTAACGATTCAATTGAATTGATGGTCGAATATTTGAGAGCTTGGCCATAATACACTTATGACATGCGTGCCACAACTAATGGCGCTCATGCTAAGTTTTCCTTCCTGATGGCACTATATGAAGAGCACCTGAATGCAGCAGAAGCATCCGCAAACGAGGATAATGATTTTTTTTGTTCAGTACCAGTGCTTGTGTTTTATGGTGTTTCTTCTTGTTCTTGGTTGACATGTCCATTTTTGTGTACAAAAGTGCAACCTACGTGGATGTTACATACCTTCAGTATTTTTTGATTTGTATTTAGTTAGCGAGTGAAACTGGGGGGGTCATTTGTTTGGTATACCTATACCAAAAGCTGAATGAAGCTTCTAACTGGAGGACAAGGCAGTTGACCGGCTCTTGCACACTACTGACGATACTTTTCATTCTAACTATTAATTTTAATTTAGATTTAATATTTTGTTCTTACACTGCTGTTATTCATTTTTCAAGGATGAATCATTTCCCACTTCCACTACATTCATGGTTTCTACTTTGATAATGACTATCGTGAAAAGTTACCACGGGCTGCCAGGTACCTCTTGCAAAGAGGGAATAATGTTGTGCCACCGTTCCGAGTGTATCTTGACCGAACCGTTCACGATGACATCAATTGGGTGCCTTGCGAGGATCACATGGACATGGTCCCCTTCGGTCCAATCTCATTATAATCAAGATGGCTGGCATGCGGGAGTAACATTATGGTCAGGTATCTTTCTGAGCGATGCATGCGGCAGTTTGGCTATGTCCAGAGCATCCCCAGATCTCCCTTTCAGGCAACTCATAACAACATGGTTCCACGGGATCTTGATGACATCTTTCAAGATAGGGAGCATCATATGGTGCTAGATGAGTATCAGATGATGCCAGCATCGAGCAGTTGACATCGTGTGGACGGATACGTGACATGGTTTTGTTGAGTGTCACACCCTATCATGACACATGACGCTTCTGGTTGTCCACCTAGGCCAGCTCATGAGGAGATCTTGGAGAACCAGCAGGCCCGGGATGATCATGCCACATATGTCTTGCCGATTTGTGAGTGCATACAGTTACTTAGGAAAGAATCTTTGAACTTAAGTGTGATTGAGAGGGACAGTGTAATACGGTGAACTGACTTTTATAATCGAAATGTGCGGTTGAGCAAGAGTCGCCACTGACTTTTATTTTATCCAAACAAATTCAGAAAGGCTAAAAGAAACAGAAAAAAAACCTTTTAAAGAAATCTAAGTTCGGGGGTAATTTATGCAAAGGGAAGGTGTAAGGCACCCTTTGCATCCATGGTTTTCCATGGGCTCTTAATTGCTTTGCTTGCTCGTTTGTTTAGAAAATGTAGATGAAAGAGATAGGGACTTTAGCTTGTGAATAAGTGTTGCCCTTTTGAAAAATTATGAGAAAGAATATAATAAAAAGGTTTGAGCATTGCAAGGCAATTAGGGGCAATTACCTTAAACTCAGATGATAGGTCTCTTTTTAGCCTTTCAGAATGAAAGGGTCTATCCTTGCCATAAAAGGGCAGGATGCCTTTCGCTTGGAGGTTGAAGGGTCACCGAAGCATCCTTTGCCATAAGACTGTCCCATGCCATAGAAGGGCAGGTAGTCTAAGGCAAGGATCAAAATAAGCCATTTCGTAGGCAGCCAGAAGATACCTCAGCCTTTTTCTGTAGGCAACTTCCGAGGGTCGAGGTCATATTTGTGTATCGAAGGCAGCATCATTTAGGGTCGTATGACCTTTAGTATTCGAGGCAGCATGGCTGAGGTATCTTCGAATTCGAGGGACGTGGCTTATTCTGCAAAAACACAAAGGCAACAGGCAACAAGGCAACAAGGCAACAAGGCAACAAGGCAACAGAGAGGTTACCCCAAAGGGTGCGTGTGTGCAACAATCACGTGATTATATTCAGATATTTATCTTTTAATTAGTTATTCTAATTCAGTTTAAGGCTTGCACTCCCTAAGATTACTAACCACGCAATATACAAAAGCAATAATAATATGGGGAAGGGAAATTGTAACCAGCGGAGGAAAGGGGATTTGTAACCAGCGGATATAAAATAATAAGTCTGAACAAGTAATAATTAAATAAGGTCAAGGTTTTAGGGTTACCGACTATTCGAGCTTTGGCAATTGGCGAACCCTGGAAAGAAAGAAACATGGCAAACAAAAAAGGGTGAGTGCATTGTCAGGTTCGAAGGCAAACTTCATTAACCACAAAGAAAATAGAATAATAAATTAAAAGTAGAATAGAGAGAAGGTACTTAGCTTGGCATTTGCCTGACAGGGTTGAGGGCAAGGTTTGCCAGAAGCATCGACTCTGACCATTAGGAATGAGCAAAGAAACAAATAAGGCGTGAGTGTATTACCAGATTCGAGGGCAAATGAGTTAACCCTAAAAATAAAGGAAGATAAATTAAATATAAACGAATAGAATGATAATAGGAGGCACTTAGCTTTGTATTTGATCTGATATGGTTGATAAGGCGTCTTTAGGGTTGACCCTAAAAAGAGACAAGGCAGAAAAAAGAAAAAGAATTCAGTGTAGGCGACGTTCATTTAAAGAGGCAAACCCTAATAAAAGAAAATAACATAGACTTAGAATTTTAAAATCGAGTACTTAACTTTTGGATTTTTGAAGGCGCGAAGTCGGGAGTAATCATATTGCTAACCCTGAAAGGCATAGAAAAGAAATATATTTTAGTGTATGGAATGATCTAAAAATAAGAAAATAACAAGCGATTCAATTAATTATTGGTCTCGCGACCTAATTAATTAAATCGGGAAGATAAAATAAAATCGGGCACACAGATATTTTTTTATCAATCTTTTAGAATTCAAAATAAATTATATATGAAATTTCGAATAAAGAAAATAATTAAACATTAATTAAATTAAAAAAAACAAATATATAATCAAGATGAATATATGGAATAAATATTAGGTGTATAAATAAATGAAAAATAATCAATTAAAAATAATGTACATTAACATATAAATAAAATAGCTTATATGATGATAAATAAATATATAAAAAATTAAAAGAAAAACTTAGCTTATAATTGTGTGTGCTATGGCTGGGCGTCCATATGGTGATCCTCCAGTTCTGGTGTGTAGGATCCAAAGCATTTGACCATCTGACGGTTGGATTGTGAGGGGACGTGATGTGCATGATAAGGTTCCTACGTGTGATCTGGAAACAAAACCCATCAAAGAAAACAAAACCAAAACATGCGGGAGGGATGGATCGAACCTGCTCCCCTTTGGTTGTGATCCCACGCTTGCCAATGAGCCAACACGCCTCTGATGTATATAACATACGAAACATAAAATAAATAAAATAGCATAGCTTCGTTCAGACGCGCGCGCTTGGCAATTTGAATGGGCCAATGTCGTTGCGCCACGCATCATCTCCCACCTTGGGAAATTTGCAGAAACGATTTCGCAGCGCTCTTTCTTAAAGCGCTATAAAAGGTCCTTCTCTTTGGTACCTGCAAAAACGCATAGCATCCAAAACGCAACGAAAATTTTTCGCGAGCGCATATTTGTGATCGTCTAGACGCGACGAATCCCCTGGTACCCACAAATTGTCCTAATTCTTCCTAGAATGAGAAACCCCAATTTGAATTCTTAAACCCTAATAATGGCAGAATGCGCATAAGGGAGTAGTAATGCAATTAAACTTCCAGAAACGGTCAGAGAGTCAATACAAACACAAATATGTCATTAGAATTCAATTGTGATGCACGTATCAATGGAATCGGAGTTAGTTCATAAGTGTACAAACCGTGAGTATTCGAAGGTGTTTCTGGCCGTGCAAGTTGATGGTAGCGATATGAATAGCTCCAGTAATCTTCCTTGAACGTGTTGGAATCCTTAAATCTCTCTACAACTCCTTGTAACACAAAAATTGAACTTGCTTTTTTCACCACTTTTTGCACTCGGGTATGGGGGTTTTTGACTGCATAATTCCTCCTCCCTGCGTATGGAATCCTTATGCTTATGTATAGGAATCAATTAGGTTTAATTTCTGGGCTTGGATCCATTTGTAACTTGATTTGCAAATTTTGGAAATTTGATTCATGGAAATCTTTCTATATTGATCAAATTTTATTCCAATCATATCCACTTTTATTTGCACGAATTTTTAATGATTGGGAGGCATATTTGATTGATATCTTGACTAAAAAACCAAGCAAGAATCATATCTTTCATTTATTTATTATTTTATAATTAAATCATGATTTAAATATATAAAAATCATAAAATAATTAATAAAAAATAAGATAAAAAGTTGGGGGAGGTGAGATTCGAACCCGGGACATTGTACCAGCAAACATTACACTCTTACCAAATGTACCATTTCACTCATTTGAAATAAGTGATATTGGTAAATATAAGAGGGCAAATTTTGGGGTATGACAGCTGCCCCTGTTCAATTGTCTTAAACCTGAAGATGTAGAGTGGTTTGTGTGCCAGTCGGTATCTGAAGGTGGAAGATGATTGAACACTAGAATACCAAGAAATTTGCCCTAGCTGAAGTAGGGATTTTTGTCAGAGATGGGCTTAGAGATGCCATCCAGATTCTTGGGATTTGATTGTGATGGGTTTGAAGATGCCATTTGTCTCGATAAGTTTTGAAAGTCAGAATGAATCATACGTTAGATTATATCTGAACTTGAAGTGTTGAGAAGTGGTTGTTAAATGTTAATCGTGTCATTTCTGTTCGTAGTAACAGGATTTAGACTTTGACAGTTGATCGCATCTACCTCGTTTGTGATGATAGATTTAGATCTTGTAAATAGAATACCATAACGGGTCATACATTAGACCATATATGATAGAGGACGTCAGAACGAGTCATGCTTTAAACCATATCTGCAGGAGAATATTAGATCGTATTTGTTGGAGGGTGTCAGAACGAGTCATGCATTAGACCATATCTGATGAAGGATGTCAGAACGAGTTATTCATTAAACCATATCTGATGAAGGATGTCAGAACGAGTTATTCATTAAACCATATCTGAAGGATAATGCCAGAACGAGTCATACATTTAACCATATCTGACTGAGAATACCGGAACGGGTCATACATTAGACCATATCTGATGAAGGATGTCAGAACGAGTTATTCATTAAACCATATCTGATGAAGGATGTCAGAACGAGTTATTCATTAAACCATATCTGATGAAGGATGTCAGAACGAGTTATTCATTAAACCATATCTGAAGGATAATGCCAGAACGAGTCATACATTTAACCATATCTGACTGAGAATACCGGAACGGGTCATACATTAGACCATATCTGATGAAGGATGTCAGAACGAGTTATTCATTAAACCATATCTGACTGAGAATGCTTGTACGTTGCAGTTGATAAGTTATTTTGATGAAGTTTTGGAATATAAAAAAGGCTTGTCAGAACGAATCTTCATCTCGATTATATTTGAAAGGAATGCTTGTCGAGGCGGAACCTGAAAACAAAGTTAGAAATATGCAATGTCATGATGCATGTATTGTATGACGAGTTTCTCCTGTATGTTTATCATAAGTAATGTATGCAAATTATGAATATGTATGTGATGTATATGATGTATGACTGATGTTGTTCTGAGAAAACAAATCTATGTATCCTTGTGGATTGGATATTTGATCTTGCTTTGAAGATGTGTAGCTGGGGATTTATGATTTCTGCTTGGGGATGATCAGTAACTTGATGTACCCTGACTGGGGATAAGAAATATTAATAAACCATGTTGGAGAAGAACAAAGTGTTGGAGAACCAGCAGTGTTGAAAATGTAAACTTTGTTGAGGAGCTATGTCTTTGTCAGGACGAGTATGTTTGAAGATATCTTCTTGAGTGATTGCTCTGTGGGGATATGATTTTGTGAAATCGGAATTGCGGGAAGGCATGGATGCCTTGAATATTTCCCCCAGTATTATAGCAACTACCATCCCTGGATTTGATTAGGACACGTCACTGAGTATTGATCAAGATGTCGAACTGGACTTGCATAGATTTGCCCCTACTAGTAGGAACTTTGGGAAGATTCGCCTTGCGAGGACTTTATGAGATGTGCACTATGGGCGACATGCCCCTAGTAATCGTATGATGCCCCTGACTGATCGGGAAGTAGCTTCGGGTCCACTTGGGTGTATGCCCCTGGTCGGCATCCTTGAGATATTCTTGGAATCTTGACTTGATTGCCCCAGATTGATTGGGCAAAACATGTCATGCCCCTTGTATACCTAAGAGACATGGCCTCTTGGAGTAATATTGTCTGTCGGGATAACTTTCAGTCATTAGTTGTACCCTGTGCAAGTTCTTTCTGTTGCTAACATTTAAAATTATGTAGCAGAATATGTTTAATAATTAATTCATGAGATGCAATGCATATGTCTGTCTTGAGTTTGTTGAAAAACATTAAAATTGGATATGTAAAAGCATGATGTTTATAAAAACGTGATGTTTGTAAAAAAACGAAGTGTCAACTCAGCATTTGTGGTAAACCTTAAGGAGTCAGGATACCTTTTTTGTGACAGTATGCTTTCGAACTAACCATGCTTCAGTTAGGACTTTTAAGGGTTGTAACGTGGCTTGGTTCACGATTTAAGAAACGAAGGATAAAGGCTCAAAAATTGATTGTACCCACCCCTCTTCGTGATGATCTTCGATCCTAAGCTCAGTTAATTCAACTTGTGCATTCAGGTTCCAAGAGACTTTTGGATTTGCACCTTTGATAATGATGATGGTTCACAAGCAAGGAAAGCTTTTGAGATGGCAGTCGCTTCTTCCTTTGGTAGTCACAACATTGTGTTGTATATTGACTTCTCTTTTTTCATCTTTTTGATATCCCTAACTTTTGCTTGAACTGTTTATTTCTGAGATTACAGTCAGCGGGATGCCTTGATTTTACCTAAGTCGTCTTTTGATTTTTAACTTAGCAGGCTTTTCTTTGTATATATATTTTTCATTTTTTCTTTTGAAGATATTGACTGTCTTGTTTGATGATTGATGAAACATCATTGGCTTTTGACTGACATCTCCAACAATTCTTTGATGTGTGCGGATGAATGCTTGTGATTAGACACTTTGTTGAAAGATGTACTGGATGATTCTCTTAAAATAGAATGCACAACCAAATTTACTGAGAACTACCCTGCCCCAGGTTATGATCAAGGGTTTTAATTAGCACGAGAAAGAAACTTCTACTTCTTAGGCTCAAAGGGGTTAACGAGGGATTAACATCCTTATATCTCCACTGTTTAGGAATTGAAACAATGCCTGTACATCGTTAACATAGTCCGTTCAAAAGCATACTGTATGAGGTTGCGGTATCGCTTTCGTCATCCTCCCTCAAAAGGCTTACAGCTTAGCAGGAGTTAAATAAACATAAAACATGTGTGAAGTAAATACGAAATTTAAAATAAGTGATAACGAAATAATGTATTCAAGACAAACATATGCAATGCACTGATGATAATTATTAAAACAGATAATGTCTATCATAAGTCGAATGTTTAAACAAACAGAATAGAAATTGCAAATAAAAGTAAATCTAATGATCTAAAAAGTTCATCCTTCTAGCCATCCATAGCATTAGCAATCTTGTTGTGATTAGGCATGGTTGCAGGAGAGTCGAACTCAATTTCTCCAGCGTCAATCATATCCTGGATTTTGTTCTTCAGCGGCCAACAATCATTAGTGTCATGTCCAATGCTGTCGGAGTGATAAGCGCACCTTGCATTAGGGTTATATTGGTGAGACGCGGTATTAGGCTTTAGAGGAGGATCCTTTAAAGTAATCAACCCTGCTTTCAGCAACTGTTGTAACGCTTCAGCCAAAGTTATGTTGATCTTTGTGAATTGTCTTTTAGATGCGCCTTGTTTACGCTGGTTGCCCTTTTGTCGTACCAGCACTTGATTAGAGGCTAGGATTGATCCCACAGTATTGGATTCATTCCTCTCATTGTGAACTTTCTTTGCGGTATTAGAATATGTAGCCACTTGAATTTTACCGCTTCGGATGCCGCTTTCAACCCGTTCCCCAGTCAGTATAAGCTCGGTGAATCCAGATGATGAACTTCCCAACAAATGACTATAAAAAGGGCCATTCAGTGTATTCATGAACGTATCTACCAACTCTCTGTCAGTCAAGGAAGGTTTGACTCTTCCAGCTAGATCTCTCCATTTCTGAGCATACTCCTTGAAACTTTCCTTAGGTCCCATGGACATGCTTTGTAGTTGCATGCGAGTTGGTGCGAGATCAGAATTATATTGGTATTGCTTATAGAAAGAAACAACCAAATCTTCCCAAGTACGGATGTTGGTACTTTCCAGTTGATAGTACCATTCGAGTTGAGTTCCAAATAAACTCTCTTGGAAGAAATGGATCCAGAGCCTCTTATCAGCAGTGTGGGGCTGAATCTTTCTTACATAAGACCTCAAGTGCATCTTTGGACAAGAGACTCCATCATACTTAGCAAAGGCGGGAGTTTTGAATTTTGGAGGAATAACGACCCCAGGAACGAGTCCAAGCTCTTCAAAATCCAGCCTAGGTACCTTCTGAATTTCCACGCTTCTCAGACGCTCTTCTAACATCTTGTATTTGTCATCAGGATGTTCATCCTCATGGTGATAGTCCTCTTCTTCTTCAGAGGGTTTGGCAGAATCATGGTTACTTTTTGCATCACTTTTGATACTAGCATCATCATCTTGCTCATCCTCATCACTGTCTTCAGAGGGTTCAGCATCCCTGAGTTGCAAGATCGGTCTAAGCTTTTTCCCCAGAGTCTTCTTACCCTTCTTCTTCTTCTTGGTCAGGAGTGCTTTCAGTTCATTTTGCCCCTTGGACAGGTTCAGGATCAGATCTTGAAACTGGGCGTTCTGAGCTTGAAGGTCTTTGACTGATTGCTCGAGATTCATGATGCTGAAATAAACAGCGAGGTGGTAAGAAACCTGTGGTGGAAACCTGTGATGCAATGTTATAAATGCATATGCACTACTTCCAAGGATCTTTGGAAATTTAGTTAGCAACATTGGAACATGATTCGATCGCGTCTTCGTTTGAAGAACTCTGATTTTTTGGATGTTCTTCTATGGGAATCAAGCTCACCATATCCAGTGGGTCATCGCCTCTGATTCGGGATACTTCGAATTTGAAGGTATACGACCAAAGGAAGATAAATCCTCTTGCCCCTTTGTTAGGTGCTGAGTTTCTGACTTGGAAGGTACGTGGCCAGAGGAAAATAAATCTTCTTGCCCCTAGATAGGACTTTAGTCCTTGATAAGAGTACCTGGAATTGTGCGCCCTAAATCCCTAAGATCCTTGAAAGGGTTAGTTAAATCATGTTATGCTTATGATGTCATGATGTCATGATGTTATGCGAATGCAGTTCATTAGACTTGGTGCGAGATGGTAAGGACAAACAAATCCTTTCAACAAAACCTGCGAGGAAATGAAGGTTAGTAGTAAACACAAACAAGTCACACAAGTCACACAATTTTTGGCTTAAGGCTTGCATGGAGTCTTATCGGGTGTCCTTCCCAAGGGCATTTCTATGGATAAAGAGATTTCAGCAACGGGTTCTACAAGTTATCCAGAATTGTCAGCCCTTCTAAAGCACCCTCGGACATGATGCATTTGCACCATGCAATGATACTTTGAGAAAGAACCTATCTGAATTGTAGCATCGGGTAGCGACTAGTCCTTAACATTTGTTAAGGGTAGTCCCCCCACTACGTTCCTAAAGGCCAGAATGGGTTAAGGGTAACTAAAGGTCCTTGAGCTCCGGCGCACCCACAGACACATACATAGACCTCCCTCATTTGAGAAAGGTGTGCATATGCTATGGAGTCCTAACTCAAGCGTGAACTTCATACAGACTCATCTCCCACATATGTGAAAGAGGTCCTTATGACTATGCCACTCCTAATCTTAAGGGTTCTTGAATCCGGGAATAGGATTCGTCCTTCAGTTAGTTCCCAAAGCGCCCCTGAAAAATAAAACAAACAAAGCAAACAATAGAAAACATTTTAAAATGAATCCTAAACCTTTAAGGTAACCCCTCTTAATCGAAATTTTCCCCAGCAGAGTCGCCAGTTCTGTAATACGGTGAACTGACTTTTATAATCGAAATGTGCGGTTGAGCAAGAGTCGCCACCGACTTTTATTTTATCCAAACAAATTCAGAAAGGCTAAAAGAAACAGAAAAAAAACCTTTTAAAGAAATCTAAGTTCGGGGGTAATTTATGCAAAGGGAAGGTGTAAGGCACCCTTTGCATCCATGGTTTTCCATGGGCTCTTAATTGCTTTGCTTGCTCGTTTGTTTAGAAAATGTAGATGAAAGAGATAGGGACTTTAGCTTGTGAATAAGCGTTGCCCTTTTGAAAAATTATGAGAAAGAATATAATAAAAAGGTTTGAGCATTGCAAGGCAATTAGGGGCAATTACCTTAAACTCAGATGATAGGTCTCTTTTTAGCCTTTCAGAATGAAAGGGTCTATCCTTGCCATAAAAGGGCAGGATGCCTTTCGCTTGGAGGTTGAAGGGTCACCGAAGCATCCTTTGCCATAAGACTGTCCCATGCCATAGAAGGGCAGGTAGTCTAAGGCAAGGATCAGAATAAGCCATTTCGTAGGCAGCCAGAAGATACCTCAGCCTTTTTCCGTAGGCAACTTCCGAGGGTCGAGGTCATATTTGTGTATCGAAGGCAGCATCATTTAGGGTCGTATGACCTTTAGTATTCGAGGCAGCATGGCTGAGGTATCTTCGAATTCGAGGGACGTGGCTTATTCTGCAAAAACACAAAGGCAACAGGCAACAAGGCAACAAGGCAACAAGGCAACAGAGAGGTTACCCCAAAGGGTGCGTGTGTGCAACAATCACGTGATTATATTCAGATATTTATCTTTTAATTAGTTATTCTAATTCAGTTTAAGGCTTGCACTCCCTAAGATTACTAACCACGCAATATACAAAAGCAATAATAATATGGGGAAGGGAAATTGTAACCAGCGGAGGAAAGGGGATTTGTAACCAGCGGATATAAAATAATAAGTCTGAACAAGTAATAATTAAATAAGGTCAAGGTTTTAGGGTTACCGACTATTCGAGCTTTGGCAATTGGCGAACCCTGGAAAGAAAGAAACATGGCAAACAAAAAAGGGTGAGTGCATTGTCAGGTTCGAAGGCAAACTTCATTAACCACAAAGAAAATAGAATAATAAATTAAAAGTAGAATAGAGAGAAGGTACTTAGCTTGGCATTTGCCTGACAGGGTTGAGGGCAAGGTTTGCCAGAAGCATCGACTCTGACCATTAGGAATGAGCAAAGAAACAAATAAGGCGTGAGTGTATTACCAGATTCGAGGGCAAATGAGTTAACCCTAAAAATAAAGGAAGATAAATTAAATATAAACGAATAGAATGATAATAGGAGGCACTTAGCTTTGTATTTGATCTGATATGGTTGATAAGGCGTCTTTAGGGTTGACCCTAAAAAGAGACAAGGCAGAAAAAAGAAAAAGAATTCAGTGTAGGCGACGTTCATTTAAAGAGGCAAACCCTAATAAAAGAAAATAACATAGACTTAGAATTTTAAAATCGAGTACTTAACTTTTGGATTTTTGAAGGCGCGAAGTCGGGAGTAATCATATTGCTAACCCTGAAAGGCATAGAAAAGAAATATATTTTAGTGTATGGAATGATCTAAAAATAAGAAAATAACAAGCGATTCAATTAATTATTGGTCTCGCGACCTAATTAATTAAATCGGGAAGATAAAATAAAATCGGGCACACAGATATTTTTTTATCAATCTTTTAGAATTCAAAATAAATTATATATGAAATTTCGAATAAAGAAAATAATTAAACATTAATTAAATTAAAAAAAACAAATATATAATCAAGATGAATATATGGAATAAATATTAGGTGTATAAATAAATGAAAAATAATCAATTAAAAATAATGTACATTAACATATAAATAAAATAGCTTATATGATGATAAATAAATATATAAAAAATTAAAAGAAAAACTTAGCTTATAATTGTGTGTGCTATGGCTGGGCGTCCATATGGTGATCCTCCAGTTCTGGTGTGTAGGATCCAAAGCATTTGACCATCTGACGGTTGGATTGTGAGGGGACGTGATGTGCATGATAAGGTTCCTACGTGTGATCTGGAAACAAAACCCATCAAAGAAAACAAAACCAAAACATGCGGGAGGGATGGATCGAACCTGCTCCCCTTTGGTTGTGATCCCACGCTTGCCAATGAGCCAACACGCCTCTGATGTATATAACATACGAAACATAAAATAAATAAAATAGCATAGCTTCGTTCAGACGCGCGCGCTTGGCAATTTGAATGGGCCAATGTCGTTGCGCCACGCATCATCTCCCACCTTGGGAAATTTGCAGAAACGATTTCGCAGCGCTCTTTCTTAAAGCGCTATAAAAGGTCCTTCTCTTTGGTACCTGCAAAAACGCATAGCATCCAAAACGCAACGAAAATTTTTCGCGAGCGCATATTTGTGATCGTCTAGACGCGACGAATCCCCTGGTACCCACAAATTGTCCTAATTCTTCCTAGAATGAGAAACCCCAATTTGAATTCTTAAACCCTAATAATGGCAGAATGCGCATAAGGGAGTAGTAATGCAATTAAACTTCCAGAAACGGTCAGAGAGTCAATACAAACACAAATATGTCATTAGAATTCAATTGTGATGCACGTATCAATGGAATCGGAGTTAGTTCATAAGTGTACAAACCGTGAGTATTCGAAGGTGTTTCTGGCCGTGCAAGTTGATGGTAGCGATATGAATAGCTCCAGTAATCTTCCTTGAACGTGTTGGAATCCTTA
The DNA here is from genome assembly GCF_029867415.1 of Vicia villosa. Taxonomy (NCBI): domain Eukaryota; kingdom Viridiplantae; phylum Streptophyta; class Magnoliopsida; order Fabales; family Fabaceae; genus Vicia; species Vicia villosa. The sequence goes on along the minus strand of NC_081184.1, from coordinate 120,614,245 downwards.
AATATCTCTACAACTCCTTGTAACACAAAAATTGAACTTGCTTTTTTCACCACTTTTTGCACTCGGGTATGGGGGTTTTTGACTGCAGAATTCCTCCTCCCTGCGTATGGAATCCTTATGCTTATGTATAGGAATCAATTAGGTTTAATTTCTGGGCTTGGATCCATTTGTAACTTGATTTGCAAATTTTGGAAATTTGATTCATGGAAATCTTTCTATATTGATCAAATTTTATTCCAATCATATCCACTTTTATTTGCACGAATTTTTAATGATTGGGAGGCATATTTGATTGATATCTTGACTAAAAAACCAAGCAAGAATCATATCTTTCATTTATTTATTATTTTATAATTAAATCATGATTTAAATATATAAAAATCATAAAATAATTAATAAAAAATAAGATAAAAAGTTGGGGGAGGTGAGATTCGAACCCGGGACATTGTACCAGCAAACATTACACTCTTACCAAATGTACCATTTCACTCATTTGAAATAAGTGATATTGGTAAATATAAGAGGGCAAATTTTGGGGTATGACAGACGGTACTGAAGCAGTGGCCATTGTAGAAAGGATGGTTAGGGAGTCATCGAATGCTGCGGAATACAAGAGACAGAGGAGGGGTCAGGGGGTTATCATTTTTTATTTGCTAATGTATTGATATTACATTCCGTACTTTATTAACAACATTTGTATTTTCTTGCTATAGTAGAACAATATTACCGGTATCTTGCTTGTTTTATTGTTTTCTAAATTGTGTTTGACTATTAATAAGTTACCTTCATTGTGTTTGTTTTAATGTTTTCTAGGTATTTTCGGATATGCGTATCCAAACCAATTATTTTAAAATTCTTTGTAGTTCGTTCAAAAATGTACCTCCGAAGAATAATTTGAAATTTTAGAGGTGTTTGAGCTAACTCATCTTTCAAAAATGCCACTCTATAATATTAATCTCTTATTAGGCTTTACCTTTTATTAGGAAGATCCTAAAGTCCCACATTGGCTAGAGATAGAGCTTTCAAAGAATATATATAGAGGGACACTCCTCACCTTACCAACCGGTTTTGTAAGGATGAGTTAGGTCAAACTCTAATATGGTATCAGAGCCTGGTTTAAGATCCGGTGGGCCACCTTCTATGGTTTCCGCTATCGGGCCACCCACCATTTATTTCCACGCTCCAGTTGTCTAGTCCTGGGCGTGAGGGGGTGTGTTAAGAGTCCCACATCGGACAATATATGGCCTGAACATGTCCTTATAAGTGGGGGGCAATCCTCACCCTACAAGCCGGTTTTGTAGGGTTGAGTTAGGCCCAACCACACTTCCTAATATGGTATCAAAGCCTATCGATCGGACCATGGGCCGCCCACCATTAATATCCACGCACCAAGCCCAAAAGAGTGCTGGGCGTGAGGGGGTGTATTAGGAAGATCCTAAAGTCCCACATTGGCTAGAGATAGAGCTTTCAAAGAATATATATAGAGGGACACTCCTCACCTTACCAACCGGTTTTGTAAGGATGAGTTAGGTCAAACTCTAATACCTTTAACCAACGTTGGAACTAAGTTTTTCCCAACAATTTTTTACTTCCATGCATTTTCACCATCACTTATGTTCCGCCAATGAGACTCAGACACGACATTGCTGTGAGGAAGTCTTTCGAAATAAGAAATCATTTAAATCATCGCCTCTGACAGCATGGTTGGATAATAAAAGAATTGTTAGATTGAACTTATAACAATCAAATGAGCGAATTAGCCAAAAACATCTTCACTAAAAACTTTAAAGCTATTACTCACTTGATAAACCAACAATCATAAAGTAATGTATTGAGAAAGATAAATACAATATAGCCGAATAGAAAAAGAAGAGCTACCATGCAAGTAATGATGATAAAATAAAGGGTCGCAGTCAGGTAGGGAGTATTTTAATCTCATCCTGGGAAGATGATCAATAATTAACCAATACATGACACATATCATTGTCTCATTGTCCTATTCAAAGAATAAATGACAAAAAATTAGATGAGAACTAAATTAAAGGTTTTGGCACACCCAAAGCCCCAAACATGACATATGATTACTAAACCAATCACACTTAACTAATCCTCCACCCCCTTAATAGCAACCTATAATAATGAATAATAACACAATTTCTACATGTAAAAAACAAAGATAAAGACATAACCAAAACAAAAACGGAGCACCCAAAGATGATAGGATAGGAGTAATAATATAAATATAAAAAATATATAATACCCAAACTTTTCTGGGCTACAAAGTCATAGCCCTTTCTGTCTATTTATCTCTTTCTAACATTAATTTTCTTTCCCTTATCAAAAATTTCTCTCTCTCACCAAACACTGAACTCAACACTCCTTTTCTGACATACCTTCTGTACAAACTTTCCTTGTCTTTCCCTCTCATTTTTGTCACCTTTCTCCCAAAAGTTTCCTCCAAACCTTTCGATTCTCTCAACCAAATTTTCTCCCTCATTATCTCTTCTTATCGATCATGCTTCAAAGCTTGGTCCCTCGACCCCCTCTCTCTTCTAAACCTAATATGAACACAAAACGCCCTCAACGCGAACACGACGACGCCGATTCCAACCTTCCAGAACCATCTTTCAAACGACCTAACTACTCCGGCGAGAAAACAGTGGCGGAAGGTGAAACACACGACGACGACCAAGCGTTTGAGCCTCAGAATGAAGGCGAATCCATTGGTTTGAAACTCCTAGGGCTTTTACTTCAATGCGCTGAGTGTGTTGCCATGGATAACCTCGACTTTGCTAATGATCTCTTACCGGAGATAACCGAGCTCTCCTCACCGTTCGGGTCTTCACCGGAGAGAGTTGGCGCGTACTTCGCACAGGCTCTACAAGCGCGGGTTGTGAGCTCTTGCCTCGGTAGTTACTCGCCGTTAACGGCTAAATCGGTAACCCTAACTCAGTCGCAGCGAATCTTCAACGCGTTTCAATCCTACAACTCGGTTTCACCGTTGGTGAAATTCTCGCACTTCACTGCTAATCAAGCTATCTTCCAAGCTGTAGACGGTGAGGATCGTGTCCATATCATTGATCTCGATATCATGCAAGGACTTCAATGGCCAGGATTGTTTCACATCCTCGCTTCACGATCCAGGAAGATTCGTTCAGTGAGAATCACCGGCTTCGGATCTTCATCGGAGCTTTTGGAATCAACGGGAAGAAGACTCGCCGATTTCGCGAGTTCGCTCGGGCTTCCGTTTGAGTTTCATCCGGTGGAAGGAAAAATCGGAAGCGTAACGGAACCGAGTCAACTCGGTGTAAGACCAAACGAAGCCATCGTGGTTCACTGGATGCACCATTGTTTGTACGATATAACCGGAAGCGATTTAGGAACGTTGAGATTGCTGACTCAGCTAAGGCCAAAGCTAATCACCACCGTTGAACAGGATCTCAGCCACGCTGGTAGCTTTCTCGCGAGGTTTGTGGAGGCTCTGCATTATTACAGCGCGTTGTTCGACGCGCTGGGGGATGGTTTGGATGCGGACAGTGTGGAGAGGCATATGGTGGAGCAGCAGCTGTTGGGGTGTGAGATAAGGAACATTATCGCCGTGGGTGGGCCAAAGAGGACTGGCGAGGTGAAAGTTGAGAGATGGGGAGATGAATTGAAACGGGCCGGGTTTCAACCCGTTTCGCTTCGGGGCAACCCGGCTGCACAAGCGAGTTTGTTGTTGGGGATGTTTCCTTGGAGAGGGTATACACTTGTGGAGGAGAATGGTTCTTTGAAGCTTGGTTGGAAAGATCTTTCTCTTTTGATTGCGTCTGCTTGGCAACCGTCTGATTTGATTACTTACGCTTGATGATCATGGTGATGGTGATGTTTATAGTTTGTGTCTTTGGTGGGGGGCAACTGTTGATAAGTTTCTCTCATGCCTCTGCAAAGCTTGTTATGTTGAAACTCCAAGAAAGGACATAGTTGGCAGAGAAGAGAATCTTTTAAATTAGTGAAATTACTTGGTATAAGTGAGAAATCATTTACATTCACATTATCAACTGTGGTTCCTTATAATTTTTTAAATTTTTGTAATCGTTAATTTATTGATTGAAATATAGAGGAAGCTAATTGTTTGTGTTTGGGTCCCTAAAATGTGGGAAGGGTGCTGAATAATAAATTTAATTGATTTTAATGATAAATTAGTATTTATTAATATATTTTTATTAAAGTAAAACATACTTAATAAATAAAATTCTATTAAAATTGCATTAATATTTTGAAATAATAATTATTTAAAGATATAAAAAAGTGACAATTTCTAGAGGATCAATAATTTCATATGGTGTACTAGTAGTATTTTAGAAAGGAGTGTTGAAATAATGATGTGTGGATATGAAACACGAGTAGTTTTAGTTTCTTAGTTTGTGACGTTTGAGAAGACTAAAGATAGTTGGGATCAATAAACTAATGATATAGTTCTACACGGATGACATCCGATGAGAGTAAACAATAACGCATGAGGTCTCCTACACGTCAGAGGTTTCGTGGAAAATTTGGCTATCGTAACTATGGTTTGAGCTGGCATACGAATTGACTACTTTAGCCTCTGTTTAGTTTCACAATAAGATCACATACTTGAAAGTTGTATTCAAGGCAATTGTCACCCTAAATTCTCACTTTTTGCCGTTGTCCATCTTCTCCAACAGCTATCTATCTGTCCTAGAGAATGCTACGCCAAGCATAATTGGTTGGTAGCCAGCATTTGCTTCTGTTAGAGATCCTTTATCATAGTAACTACCATCAACATTGCTTCCCAAAAAGAGCTTGTTGAAATTTTCATGGCCTAGAAAACTCGGTAATAGATTCAATGACTTTCATCTCTACTTACTTCAGGAATTTTAGTTGTTTTTGAAGAGAGATAGTATATAAAAAAATAGAGAAAAAAAATAAGTAAAAATATTTTTACTCAAGATACAAAGTCATGGGAGACTTTTCCTCCCTGTAAAATCAAAATTATTGAAACTCAACCTAAAAATTTATATACTAGTACCTTTAATATGTGACCCTGCTTCAAAATCTCGTGAATGAACTACATGATTTTATTGTAGAAAAGACATCATGTCTTTCCCTTATCCATAAGATCAATCAAAATATTCATATCATATTATAGGGTTAAATAAGTTTTCAATTCCTATAAATAAACCATAATTTGTTTTTAGTTCCTTTAAAATTTTCCTTTAAACAATGATCCTCCCAAACTTTTCCATCTATAAATTTTGCCATTCCCGTTAGCTTCAACGGACGGAGGCTTACGTGGCACTGCATATGTGAAATTTTTTTAATTGAATTGCCAACATGAAATTTATATGTTGTATCTAGTGAAGTCAGAAGGTTACAAATTGACATTCTCTTTAAGTAACGCAACACCCTCTTCTCCCTTGCCCTAGATTGTGCATTGTTGTGGTGGACCATTTATGTGCGTGCATGATTCTTTCTTGGAACGGTGGTCCTTTCCAGGTGAAATCAACATTGCTGGTCTCCTTTTTCAGAAACATTCATCTCGTGGACTTGCAGGTTTGTCCCTTTCTCACTTTCTTTATTAAGTGGTTGTGGTCCCATGAGTGTCGTTTCCTATTGCTTTTGCATGCATCATTCTCATCATTTGCTTATACGAAATATTGTATTTTACCATATTTGACCGTATTGTGACATTTGACCTAGTTTGAAATTTTTTGATCGTAAGTTTATTATTGTACAGGTCATGTGTAACTTTAAGGTTGTTTTTTACACAAAGGGTTGCTTTGTAAAAGACTCTGACCTAAGATATAAGAGTTGCAATGTGTATGCATATAGTGGTTAGGATTCAGATTATTGGTCCTATTTTGAAGCATGTGATTTAATTAAAGGCACTGATACCGAGTTTGAGGCTAGTTCTGTGAAAATATGGTGGAAACATGAGGGTGGTATCTTTGAAGAACATTTGAAACCTTTTAGGGATAATGGAAATGCTGCGGAGTTATCTATGTTTGCATTTGAAAAAAATTGTGAAGTTGAGATATACACAGAAGCAAAACCAGTTACAAGAGAGACAACCTTTATGGATAAGGTTAGAGAGAAAGGCAAGGGGACTAATTATGATCAAGAGGTTGAGAATTGTAGTGAAAGTGAAGGTGAATCTAGTGATGAATCTGTGAAGGATGTTGTACGTCTGAGATATATATCCCGAAAAAGCTACCAAGCCGCCCACGTCAAAATTGGTTCGACATAATAAGATAGACCCGAGTTTGAGAAGCCCAAGACACATCCAAGACTTCCAATCCAAATTGATCGATAAAGGAAGAAGCATGAATATCCATGGTATTCAATACCTTTTATTGATGCAAGGCGACAAGGGAACCACATCTATAATGGCCATCAAGACAATTCAATAACTCCATTAAAACACCATACATTATAAAAAGACATCTGAAAGAAGATAGATGAAGGCAATATTTAAACACAATACCCTTATATCACGACGCCCTCTCCCGAACAGCTCTGGGGAGGTTATCAATATTGTTCTTCAAGAATAGTTGGCGTCGTTTGTGGAAACCGATAAAACTCCCTGACCATAAATTTAATCCGTGTAACACTAATATCATTGACGATAAAGAGGTATACTACGATGAGGTAAATTTGTTATTATTTTTACAGGATTCAGTGTCATTATTAGAGTTTTAATTTCATAAAAATACATTACATTGATGTTTGAATGATAGATGTATATTACATTACTGTCGAAAATTGTTGACATATTATTGGGATATTATATATAATATCAAATATAATCAAATCTAATAATATCAAATATAATTCAAGTTGTGTAAGTCCAAGCTCAATCAGGATCGTATTTAAATAGTCATAGTCTGTATCATTACTTGTACAATTTAATTCAATAGTATAATCCTTATTTCCTTTATTCTCTTTATTCTCTCCTCCTTAAAAGTGCCTCATGCACTAAAAAATTGGTATCCAAAGCTTCCAGTCATTGTTCTTGATCGTATTTTCAAGAACTTCACGCTAGTGGTCGTGTTTCTAAGGAACGTGAATCAATCGCTGCAAAGATGAATGGTACTAATGACATTCTGAATTCTCTTTCAATGCTTGACGGCAAGAATCAGATTCGATGGAGAAAACATATGCAATCTATGTTTGGCTTTCATGAAACCCTATAAGTGGTTACTAGTGGAGTTCCTGTGCTGGCTGCAAATGCATCCGACTCACACAAAACTGCCCATGCCGAAGCTAAGAAGAAGGATCGCAAGGCTGCATATTGCATTCAGACAGCGGTCGATACGGCTAACTTCGACAGAATCTCTCATGCTGAATCGGCGAAGGAAGCATGGGATATTCTTGTCATGTATTATGAAGGAGGTGAGAAATTCAAGGTTGCCAATTTGCAGACCTTGCATCGACAATATGAATTGTTGTCGATGGAAGAAGACGAAAAGGTTGTAGATTGTGTGTCGAAGGTGCATAAACTCGTCCATCTCATGAAGGGTTATGGTGAAACCCTAATTGATAAGATGATAGTTGAGAAGGTAATGCGTACGTTGACCTCTCACATTAATCACATTATCGTAGCTATTCAAGAATCCAATCAACTTGAAACCCTAAAATTGGAAGATTTGGTTGGTTCGTTGGAGGCGCATGGGATTAGGATTGTCGAAAGGAAAGGAGTTTAAGATTCGATACAAGTTTTGCAGGTTCAGTCATGGAAAAAGAATGGTGGTTCCAACAAATTCAAAGGAAAAGTCGATAAGACTTGGGGCAAGAAGCTTTGGTCGAACTCTCACAAGCAGCAGGTCGAAGATAGAACTTCTGAATCCTCGAAAGGAGGGGAGGAAACTATCGAAAGGACAAATAAGATAAGAAAGTTAAAGGTGTACAATGCTATCAATGTGAGAAGTGGGTTCACTTGTCTGCACATTGTTGGTACAGAAAATACAGTGGATCGACAAAAGGCAAAGACGAAGGAGCGAACTTTACACGCCAAGATTCAGATGATTCTGAAGGTAAGATGGTTAGGGCTGTAGTTGCAAATAACCATGTCAAATCCAAGATCTGGTTCCTCGACTCAGGCTGCTCGAATCACATGACTAGTCAAAAGGTGTGGTTGGCACATTTTGACGAGTCTAAGAATAGCAAGGTGAAACTTGAAGATAATAGTTCGTTGCAAGCAGAAGGTACTGGCTACATAGTTTTTCAAATGAGTAATGGAGGGAAAGCTATGATTAAAGATGTGCTCTATGTACCTGGAATGAAGTGCAACCTGCTAAGTGTTGGAAAACTAGTCGAAAAAGGTTTCTCAGTTGTCATGAAAGATGGAATTTTAAAATTGTTCGACACCCAGAACAATTTGGTCTTGAAATCCCCTTTGTCGAAGAACATGACATTTAAGACCGTGATCAGTTCGACTGAAGTACAATGTCTAAAAACTGTTTTCTACCACAAGTAAAGCTGTCAAAATGGGCTAGCCCATATGGGCCGGCCCGTCAGGCCCGAAAAATCATAGGGCTTGGGCCATAAAATTAGAGCCCATAATTTTCAGGGCTGATCGGAAAAATAGCAAGTGTACTATTTTGCCTCTGTAGTAATAAAGGGAAAATTCCACGAATATCGAATCTCAAGGACTGCTTGACGATACAGAGTTTTATCAGTATTTCAATTAAACAAAAGTTCAAAAGGTTTGGTTGGTTTTGCAATTAAATTAAATACGCAGAATTATAAAACGATGAACAGAGATGAGTAGATTGCTAGGGATGGTGAATGATTCTTCATGCAACGAATTTTCTGTCTCAATGCAACAACATGCTTTTCATAGTTAATTACCGGTTCTTTAGAGTATCTAATCCTAAGGCCTTAGTGAAGAGATCTTTGACCTCACAACCTAATTACTATGTCCATGGATAATTACGGTTATGATCAAGCATTCCAATAACAAGAATTTCCGGTTACAATATGATATCCCTAGTCCTAGGTCATATAGATATTATATATTCTCAATCATGTCCACAAATAATATGTTGTCCAGCTACACTATTCATTCATATTCAAAATCCGTTTTTATGACGGATAAAGCATTACTAACAGATGAAGAACAAATTAACAAATATGAAACGTAAAATAGTTATTGCATCAATTTATCAAATTCATCACAATCACAATCAGGGTCCCCCTAGCAATGGGGGGTTTAGCTACTCATAACAATAACAAAAATCATAGTTTGAATTGTAGACATTACAGATAAACAAAGGGAATCAGATCTTCAATCGCGAATGCTCATGGAAATCTTCAATCCTTGCTTAGAATCTGAGTTCTCCAGCTTCTCCAATGTATTTTCGCACCCAAAACTGTCATTTTAAGCAATTCCTCTTCATTTTAGCTCCTTTTTCCGATTATTTCTTTTTCCGATTATTTCTTTTTCCGATTATTTCCTTTGCTTCTTCTATTCACACCTCCTTATTTAAATGTCATTTTAAGCAATTCCTCTTCATTTTAGCTCCTTTTTCCGATTATTTCCTTTGCGAGCTCCGATTAAATAAATTCCTGAAAATAAATAGAAATACCGGCATAATACAAAATAAAATAATAAAATCGAAATAAAATGGAATAATAATGCATGTAAATTAAGCTAAATATACGATACATTTTCGTGTTATCATTAGTCGAATAAGGATTTGTCAAATGCGAATTTGATTATGGTGTCTATATTTAGGTTGTAGCACAAGACATAATAATCATCTGTTTATATGTCGATAACTTGCTGGTAACTAGAAATAGCTTGGAGAACTTGTCGAAGTTCAAAGAGCTGATGATGAAGGAATTTGAAATGTCGGATCTGGGAAAATTGTCTTATTTCCTAGGCATAAAATTTCAAATGTTGAAGCAAGGTATGGTGCTACATCAAAGGAAGTATGCCAAATAGATACTCAAGAGATTCAGAATAGATGATTCGAATCCTGCATCCTCACCTGTTGAACCACATGTGAAGTTGGAGAAGAATGGAGAGGAATACAAAGTCGATGTAACTTTGTTCAAGCAAATTGTGGAATCTCGGAGGTATATGTGCAACAGTCGACCTGATATAGGTTTTGTTGTCGGATTAGTGAGCAGATACATGAGTGAACCAAGAGTGTCACACATGAAGGTTGCAAGAATTCTAAGATACTTAAAAGGATCGATAGAGTATATAATTCTATTTCGATGAAATTTTGAAGGCAAAGAAGCAACAATCACTTGTTTTTCAGATGCTGATTGGTGTGGAGATAAGGAAGATCGAAGAAGCAGAACTAGATATTTCTTTCAAGTATTTGGTGCCCCAATTTCACGGTGTATGAAGAAATAACCTGTGGTGGCATTATCATCGTATGAAGCTGAATATATAGCAGGATCCTATGCAGCATGTCAAGTAATTTGGTTCAGATCAATACTTGAAGAAATGGAGTTTGAAGTAAAGAAACCTCTTGTGTTGCAAATCGACAACAAGTCAGCCATAAATATGGCGAAGAATCCAATTCTGCATGGAAGGAGTAAGCATATCGAAGCTAGATTTCACTTCCTGAAGGAAAAGGTAAATCGATGTGAACTTGAAGTTAGGCATTGCTCGAGTGAAGCATAGTTGGCTGACATTTTCACCAAAGGATTGAATATCGACATATTCCTAAATTTAAAAAAGAAATTAGGAATAGTACAGATTGACTATTTTTAGAGTATGTTCGACAACTTGGATTATAGGGGCTATGTTGAGATATTATTGAGATATTATATATAATAAACTAATGATATAGTTCTACACGGATGACATCCGATGAGAGTAAACAATAACGCATGAGGTCTCCTACACGTCAGAGGTTTCGTGGAAAATTTGGCTATCGTAACTATGGTTTGAGCTGGCATACGAATTGACTACTTTAGCCTCTGTTTAGTTTCACAATAAGATCACATACTTGAAAGTTGTATTCAAGGCAATTGTCACCCTAAATTCTCACTTTTTGCCGTTGTCCATCTTCTCCAACAGCTATCTATCTGTCCTAGAGAATGCTACGCCAAGCATAATTGGTTGGTAGCCAGCATTTGCTTCTGTTAGAGATCCTTTATCATAGTAACTACCTTCAACATTGCTTCCCAAAAAGAGCTTGTTGAAATTTTCATGGCCTAGAAAACTCGGTAATAGATTCAATGACTTTCATCTCTAGTTACTTCAGTAATTTTAGTTGTTTTTGAAGAGAGATAGTATATAAAAAAATAGAGAAAAAAAATAAGTAAAAATATTTTTACTCAGAGATAGATACAAAGTCATGGGAGACTTTTCCTTCCTGTAAAATCAAAATTATTGAAACTCAACCCTAAAATTTATATACTAGTACCTTTAATATGTGACACTCCTTCAAAATCTCGAGAATGAACAACATGATTTTATTGTAGAAAAGACATCATGTCTTTCCCTTAATCCTATCCATAAGATCAATCAAAATATTCATATCATATTATAGGGTTAAATAAGTTTTCAGTCCCTATAAATAAACCATAATTTATTTTTAGTTCCTCTAAAATTTTTCTTTAAACAATGATCCTCCCAAACTTTTCCATCTATAAATTTTGCCATTCCCGTTAGCTTCAACTGACGGAGGCTTACGTGGCACTCCATATGTGGAATTTTTTTAATTGAATTGCAACATGAAATTTATATGTTGTATCTAGTGAAGTCAGAAGGTTACAAATTGACATTCTCTTTAAGTAACACAACACCCTCTTCTCCCTTGCCCTAGATTGTGCATTGTTGTGGTGGACCATTTATGTGCGTGCATGATTCTTTCTTGGAACGGTGGTCCTTTCCAGGTGAAATCAACATTGCTGGTCTCCTTTTTCAGAAACATTCATCTCGTGGACTTGCAGGTTTGTCCCTTTCTCACTTTCTTTATTAAGTGGTTGTGGTCCCATGAGTGTTGTTTCCTATTGTTTTTGCATGCATCATTCTCATCATTTGCTTATACGAAATATTGTATTTTACCATATTTGACCGTATTGTGACATTTGACCTAGTTTGAAATTTTTTGATCGTAAGTTTATTATTGTACAGGTCATGTGTAACTTTAAGGTTGTTTTTTACACAAAGGGATGCTTTGTAAAAGACTCTGACCTAAGATATAAGAGTTGCAATGTGTATGCATATAGTGGTTAGGATCCAGATTATTGGTCCTATTTTGAAGCATGTGATTTAATTAAAGGCACTGATACTGAGTTTGAGGCTAGTTCTGTGAAAATATGGTGGAAACATGAGGGTGGTATCTTTGAAGAACATTTGAAACCTTTTAGGGATAATGGAAATGTTGCGGAGTTATCTATGTTTGCATTTGAAAAAAATTGTGAAGTTGAGATATACACAGAGGCAAAACCAGTTACAAGAGAGACAACCTTTATGGATAAGGTTAGAGAGAAAGGCAAGGGGACTAATTATGATCAAGAGGTTGAGAATTGTAGTGAAAGTGAAGGTAAATCTAGTGATGAATCTGTGAAGGATGTTGTACGTCTGAGATATATATCCCGAAAAAGCTACCAAGCCGCCCACGTCAAAATTGGTTCGACATAATAAGATAGACCCGAGTTTGAGAAGCCCAACACACATCCAAGACTTCCAATCCAAATGGATCGATAAAGGAAGAAGCATGAATATCCATGGTATTCAATACCTTTTATTGATGCAAGGCGACAAGGGAACCACATCTATAATGGCCATCAAGACAATTCAATAACTCCATTAAAACACCATACATTATAAAAAGACATCTGAAAGAAGATAGATGAAGGCAATATTTAAACACAATACCCTTATATCACGGCGCCCTCTCCCGAACAGCTCTGGGGAGGTTATCAATATTGTTCTTCAAGAACAGTTGGCACCGTTTGTGGAAACCGATAAAACTCCCTGACCATAAATTTAATCCTTGTAACATTAATATCATTGACGATAAAGAGGTATACTACGATGAGGTAAATTTGTTATTATTTTTACAGGATTCAGTGTCATTATTAGAGTTTTAATTTCATAAAAATACATTACATTGATGTTTGAATGATAGATGTATATTACATTACTGTCGAAAATTGTTGACATATTATTGGGATATTATATATAATATCAAATATAATCAAATCTAATAATATCAAATATAATTCAAGTTGTGTAAGTCAAAGCTCAATCAGGATCGTATTTAAATAGTCATAGTTTGTATCATTACTTGTACAATTCAATTCAATAGTATAATCCTTATTTCCTTTATTCTCTTTATTCTCTCCTCCTTAAAAGTGCCTCATGCACTAACAAATTGGTATCCAAAGCTTCCAGTCATTGTTCTTGATCGTATTTTCAAGAACTTCACGCTAGTGGTCGTGTTTCTAAGGAACGTGAATCAATCGCTGCAAAGATGAATGGTACTAATGACATTCTGAATTCTCTTTCAATGCTTGACGGCAAGAATCAGATTCGATGGAGAAAACATATGCAATCTATGTTTGGCTTTCATGAAACCTGGTTACTAGTGGAGTTCCTGTGCTGGCTGCAAATGCATCCGACTCACACAAAACTGCCCATGCCGACGCTAAGAAGAAGGATCGCAAGGCTGCATATTGCATTCAGACAGCGGTCGATACGGCTAACTTCGACAGAATCTCTCATGCTGAATCGGCGAAGGAAGCATGGGATATTCTTGTCAAGTATTATGAAGGAGGTGAGAAATTCAAGGTTGCCAATTTGCAGACCTTGCGTCGACAATATGAATTGTTGTCAATGGGAGAAGACGAAAAGGTTGTAGAGTGTGTGTCGAAGGTGCATAAACTCGTCCATCTCATGAAGGGTTATGGTGAAACCTTAATTGATAAGATGATAGTTGAGAAGGTAATGCGTATGTTGACCTCTCACATTAATCACATTATCGTAGCTATTCAAGAATCCAATCAACTTGAAACCCTAAAATTGGAAGATTTGGTTGGTTCGTTGGAGGCGCATGGGATTAGGATTGTCGAAAGGAAAGGAGTTTAAGATTCGATACAAGTTTTGCAGGCTCAGTCATGGAAAAAGAATGGTGGTTCCAACAAATTCAAAGGAAAAGTCGATAAGACTTGGGGAAAGAAGCTTTGGTCGAACTCTCATAAGCAACAGGTCGAAGATAGAACTTCTGAATCCTCGAAAGGAGGGGAGGAAACTATCGAAAGGACAAATAAGATAAGAAAGTTAAAGGTGTACAATGCTATCAATGTGAGAAGTGGGTTCACTTGTCTGCACATTGTTGGTACAGAAAATACAGTGGATCGACAAAAGGCAAAGACGAAGGAGCGAACTTTACACGCCAAGATTCAGATGATTCTGAAGGTAAGATGGTTATGGCTGTAGTTGCAGATAACCATGTCAAATCCAAGATCTGGTTCCTTGACTCAGGCTGATCGAATCACATGACTAGTCAAAAGTAGTGGTTGGCATATTTTAACGAGTCTAAGAAGAGCAAGGTGAAACTTGAAGATAATAGTTCGTTGCAAGCAGAAGGTACTGGCAACATAGTTTTTCAAATGAGTAATGGAGGGAAAGCTATGATTAAAGATGTGCTCTATGTACCTGAAATGAAGTGCAACCTGCTAAGTGTTGGAAAACTAGTCGAAAAAGGTTTCTCAGTTGTCATGAAAGATGGAATTTTAAAATTGTTCGACACCCAGAACAATTTGGTCTTGAAATCTCCTTTGTCGAAGAACATGACATTTAAGACCGTGATCAGTTCGACTGAAGTACAATGTCTAAAAACTGTTTTCGACCACAAGTAGAGCTGTCAAAATGGGCTAGCCCATATGGGCCGGCCCGCCAGGCCCGAAAAATCATAGGGCTTGGGCCATAAAATTAGAGCCCATATTTTTCAGGGCTGATCGGTAAAATAACAAGTGTACTATTTTGCCACTGTAGTAATAAAGGGAAAATTCCACGAATATCGAATCTCAAGGACTGCTTGATGATACAGAGTTTTATCAGTATTTCAATTAAACAAAAGTTCAAAAGGTTTGGTTGGTTTTGCAATTAAATTAAATACGCAGAATAATAAAACGATGAACATAGATGAGTAGATTGCTAGGGATGGTGAATGATTCTTCATGCAACGAATTTTCTGTCTCAATGCAACAACATGCTTTTCATAGTTAATTACCGGTTCTTTAGAGTATCTAATCCTAAGGCCTTAGTGAAGAGATCTTTGACCTCACAACCTAATTACTATGTCCATGGATAATTACGGTTATGATCAAGCATTCCAATAACAAGAATTTTCGGTTACAATATGATATCCCTAGTCCTAGGTGATATAGATATTATATATTCTCAATCATGTCCACAAATAATATGTTGTCCAGCTACACTATTCATTCATATTTAGAATCCGTTTTTCTGACGGATAAAGCATTACTAACAGATGAAGAACAAATTAACAAATATGAAACGTAAAATAGTTATTGCATCAATTTATCAAATTCATCACAATCACAATCAGGGTCACCCCCTAGCAATGGGGGGTTTAGCTACTCATAACAATAACAAAAACCATAGTTTGAATTGTAGAAATTACAGATAAACAAAGGGAATCAGATCTTCAATCGCGAATGCTCATGGAAATCTTCAATCCTTGCTTAGAATCTGAGTTCTTCAGCTTCTCCAATGTATTTTCGCACCCAAAACTGTCATTTTAAGCAATTCCTCTTCATTTTAGCTCCTTTTTCCGATTATTTCTTTTTCCGATTATTTCCTTTGCTTCTTCTATTCACACCTCCTTATTTAAATGTCATTTTAAGCAATTCCTCTTCATTTTAGCTCCTTTTTCCGATTATTTCTTTTGCGAGCTCCGATTAAATAAATTCCTGAAAATAAATAGAAATACCGGCATAATACAAAATAAAATAATAAAATTGAAATAAAATGGAATAATAATGCATGTAAATTAAGCTAAATATACGATACATTTTCGTGTTATCATTAGTCGAATCAGGATTTGTCAAATGCAAATTTGATTATGGTGTCTATATTTAGGTTGTAGCACAAGACATAATAATCATTTGTTTATATGTCGATAACTTGCTGGTAACTGGAAATAGCTTGGAGAACTTGTCGAAGTTCAAAGAGCTGATGATGAAGGAATTTGAAATGTCGGATCTGGGAAAATTGTCTTATTTCCTAGGCATAGAATTTCAAATGTCGAAGCAAGGTATGGTGCTACATCAAAGGAAGTATGCCAAATAGATACTCAAGAGATTCATAATAGATGATTCGAATCCTGCATCCTCACCTGTCGAACCACATGTGAAGTTGGAGAAGAATGGAGAGGAATACAAAGTCGATGTAACTTTGTTCAAGCAAATTGTGGAATCTCGGAGGTATATGTGCAACAGTCGACCTGATATAGGTTTCGCTGTCGGATTAGTGAGCAGATACATGAGTGAACCAAGAGTGTCACACATGAAGGTTGCAATAATTCTAAGATACTTAAAAGGAACGATAGAGTATAGAGTTCTATTTCGATGAAATTTTGAAGGCAAAGAAGCAACAATCACTTGTTTTTCAGATGCTGATTGGTGTGGAGATAAGGAAGATCGAAGAAGCACAACTAGATATTTCTTTCAAGTATTTGGTGCCCCAATTTCACGGTGTATGAAGAAATAACCTGTGGTGGCATTATCATCGTATGAAGCTGAATATATAGCAGGATCCTATGCAGCATGTCAAGTAATTTGGTTCAGATCAATACTTGAAGAAATGGAGTTTGAAGTAAAGAAACCTCTTGTGTTGCAAATCGACAACAAGTCAGCCATAAATATGGCGAAGAATCCAGTTCTGCATGGAAGGAGTAAGCATATCGAAGCTAGATTTCACTTCCTGAAGGAAAAGGTAAATCGATGTGAACTTGAAGTTAGGCATTGCTCGAGTGAAGCATAGTTGGCCGACATTTTCACCAAAGGATTGAATATTGACATATTCCTAAATTTAAAAAAGAAATTAGGAATAGTACAGATTGACTATTTTTAGAGTATGTTCGACAACTTGGATTATAGGGGCTATGTTGAGATATTATTGAGATATTATATATAATATCAAATATAAGCAAATCTTATAATATCAAATACAATCCAAGCTGTGTAAGCTCAAGCCCAATCAGGGTTGCATATAAATAATCAGGGTTGTATATAAACTAGGTACCTAACTCCATTGTTTTAAGCCTACTCTCCCAAATTATCCTACCTTAACATAAACCTAATTACAACCTTAAAAGCCCTCTAAAAGTGTGTGTTTGGATGACTTTGATTGATTTTGTTAGAAATTTTACAAACTTAGGGTAAAATACTAATGTACGTTAATTGTGTGATTACTCTGTCAATGTGAGTGAAATAATAGTGAGATGAGAGACAGGTTGAGTACTTGCTGTGTTGGAAGAACTTTTCCAAATTTAGCTCTACTGAAGTCGGGAACTAGAATGATGATCATGTAACACAAATATTGAATGGTGATGTTCATTTGTTATTGTTGCAATTTCTTTTTCTGTTTGAAATGTGCATTTGTAGACAAGTTACTTGAGGACAAACAACAAATTAAGTTTGAGGTTGTGATGACTCTTTATCATTACATTTATTTCGTCAAAGAATCAGTCAAAGAGGAGAAAATATGAAGTGTACATGTCAAATAATGATGCAAAATCACTAAGTATGAAGAAATAGGGACTTGGTTAAAATTGGTTGAAAAAGGGAGCAAAAAAGAATAGAGTTATTGGAATAATCACGCGTGCATGATAGAGTTGTGCAAGCAGCATCGCGCGTGAAGAACATTGGCGCCATGTACCGGCGACTCATGGACGCGGTCTTCGCCCATCAGATTTGGAATAATGTAAAGGTATATGTCGACGTCATGATTATAAAAATTGAAGATGGGCATTGTCATGCCGATGATGTAGAGAACATCCCGTAGTCAGTAGGAAGGTATGACATGCGCCTAAATCCCTCCAAGTGCTCCTTCAGAGTTATTGTGGAAAAATTTATGGGATTTATACTGACAAGGTGAGGGATTGAATCCAATTCTGACAAGTTCTAGGTGGTCATTAACATGATAATCCACACTAACGTGAAGGAAGTACAACCGCTCACTAGGTGCCTTGGTGCCCTGTCTCGCTTCCTCTCCTGTGTAGGCGACAAATCCTTCCTTTTCTTCGCAAACTTAAGGAAAAGGGAGATGTTCAAATGGACAATAGAGTGTGTGGATTCCTTCACCAAGGTCAAGTAGTTCCTCATGTCGCCCCCGATCCTCACTCGCTCGAAGGAAGACTCACCTCTATTCCTCTATCTCTCGGTAACCAAGCAAGCAATGAGGTTAGTTATCATCCAGTTACTTGATCAATATAGTGTTGGCCCCAACCAACAGTGTAACAAAAATATTTAAAAAAAAGGAAGTCAAACCAATAAAAAAGAGGGAAATGAAATTTTTTTTCGCACTAATAATACTTTGGAATTGTAAAACTTAGTGTTGGCTAACAACGACGCTAGGTTTTTACTAATAAATAAATATATAATTGCACATTTTATGGCTTTGTAAAAAATTAGCGGCGAATTTTAGCGATGCTAGGTTTTTTCAAATAAATAAATAAATAATTGCAAACACTTTCTGACTTGGTAAAGAAGTGGTGTCGACTATTAGCGACACTAATATAAAACCATATTAAAAAATAAATATTAAACGTATTACCCTGGTAATGTAAAACCGACACAATTAGCATCAGAGTCAGGGCCGACGCCAAATATTTGAATCTAAAATGCATTTCTCTTGTAGTGACTAATGTAATTCAAGGGTTTCACATAAATTCAAACAATAATACAAATCCAAACATTGGTCAATTAATCGAAAACATTACCACGGTAAATCATTTGTTCATAAAGATAAACTATTGTGTATATCTAACCCTCTTGTTTCTCCTATGCTGCTTGTACCCCAAGGCATTCAGCGCCTCGAGTAAGATGGCTTGTACGACGGTCATACTAGAACTGCCTTCCTCAAACTCTCATATCTTTATTGCATCTCTTGCAATTGTTGTAATACGCTGACAGACCGACTACAAATCCTGGGCATGGTCATCCCTAGCATGCTCTATTCCAATATCTCCCAAAAAGGTGGTTTAAGTGGTGCTCCCGTGGCATCTGGTGTAATGTAAGGATGTGACATTTGAGAAACCATTGAATATTGTCATGTGCAGTAGCCCATGGATCATGAGCTGGCATACTGCGTACATTATTTAGTACTATATGATTATACAAATCATTGAGTATGGCATTAAGATCTTTGCGAAAGACTGTCGAATGAGCATACATGGAGGTATGTCTTGGAATAATCTAAATAAACCCGAAATGACGCATGACCCACTCAAAAATATGTGGATACATCATGCACGGCCCATAAGCTAACCATCCATAGTAGAAGGCTATGTCATCTAAGGGACACTTTTGACAGTGATCGTCGTACGGGAAGAAACATATATCATCAACTACACTGCTGTCAATAAACACACGGAACGACTCTATCACCTGTTTCCTTATGTATGTGGCAAAGGCGCAAGCACGTGGCCAATGCCTAGTGTAGTCTATCTCATATTCCCATCCGGATATTTGATGAAAGTGAGAAATAATCCACGCCTGAAAATGGTTCAGATGAAATATTAGCAACAAGTGTTATGAAAATATTAGTATAAGTAAATGTTGCAAATATATTACCATAAACAGCGCGCATCTTCCTGTTATCTATCTTGTCTTCCAAAGACAATCTTCACCTAGTTAGGAGTACAGATAAACCAAACACGCGGTCCCCTAGTTGTACTCATGGATCCAGTCTTAGTGGATGAAGTATGTCAGGTAGACTACATGACATAGTGTTGTACCCCAAAATTTTCCCTCTTCTCTGTGCCATAAGTTATGAAGGACGTTTATTTCGTCATTCGAAAATTGAAGAAAAATAATAAAGAGTTTCTTATACACGGTGTCTACAATCGTTAATTCAACTAAGATTCATTGGATTTCATGTCGAGGTGTTCTTCAAAGATCTTCTCGCTGCGAGCAACTTCATTGAATCATCATCATCATTGTCATCAACAACTTCATCAACACCAATCCGTTTCAACGCGAATTCGATGTTCAACAACATCATCATCCTCAACGCATCGTAACAACACAACACCTTCGTCATCGTGAATTTCCAGAAAGAAAAAGAAGAAGCATCATGAAGCGCTAAAGAAAAGAGTGTTCTACGTTTTCTTTGCTTGTGATTTCGGATTAAAGAAGGAAAGGAACGAATTGAGAACGAGAGTGAAATGAGAGTCAGAAGTTTTTAATCGGAGACAACGAGATGGTTTGTTTGGTGGTGACCGGCCGGTAGCGCCGCAGTGTTTCGATCGGAGAAGATTTGGATGAAGATTCGCCCGTCGTTCTTCGTGTGAGGGGAGAGGAAGAAGCTGAGCTTCTCACGTAAACCCTAATTACCTTTTTTATTAATCCTTCCTCTTAATTAAATATAATTGTTGTTTAATGGATAGTTAATTGAGAATCTGAACATTTAATGGATTGATTAGCACTAATTGAAATTAACAAAATCTGATGCAAATTGGATCCAATAAAAACTGGACATAGACCTTGGGCCTTCATATGCAAATCGCTGGACCTTACCTCCATTTGAGTCCAACATTTTTTTTGCCATAAAAATCTGAGTTACAAAAAGATTGTTGGGCCAGAAAACAATGGGCTGCACCCTTACTCTGACTATACACCACTGCAATTTCACTTTAACCTCCCTGCTTCACTTCAATTTTTATTTATAATTAGGATTTATTTTCATATTTCTAGATAATAAAAAAAAGATATAAAAATAATACTTTTGTTAGTTTCTTAAAATGATAAAAAGAGAATAAAAACATGTAATATTTTCCTTGTTAGGATTTAATTGTTTTGTTACATAGTTTTGTTCTAGTTTTAGATAAAAATGTCATGAAAAACAATACAACGTGTTAGATTTGGTTTTAGAATTTAATTAGATTTTATTTTCTATTATTTTCTATTGAGGGTGAAGATACCTCCTCGTTATTATTGATGCATTCGTTGACTTGTGCAAGGCGTTTCAAGGGAGCTTTTGATCGTTTATTTGGATTGAAAAGCATTTGCATTCCACTTCATTTATGGATTTAATTTCAACACTTGAAAACGAATATTGAAGAATCAAGAGACGAGGAGCGCAAGAAGTTTCCTGATTTCAAGAAGAACACTATTCCTCTTGCTAGAATGATCTCAGATATTCTGGTAGAGAGTGAGTTGATGGATACTCTGAGAACTGTTGGCACGCCAAAGTTCTTCACTGCCATTCAAGGACATGTTCTGAATGCCCTTGATCTCCAAAGGATGCTTCTGATTGAGGAAGTAACTTCTGCTCCAAGAATAATTCCAGATATCCTGACCAGAAGATCTCTTGTTGAGAACTTCTCACAACTGTTCAGAGAGGAGCTACACAAGTCTGTTAAGCGCTACTTGAAGACATGTGTCATTGCTCAATCTTCTGTTGATCCTGCATGGATTCGCGGAAGAGTTCTTCCTTCTCTAGCTGAGTTGAAGAAGAATGAACAGAAGAAGAAAGAAAAGAGATTAAAAAGAAAAGCTTCAGAAGCAGAATCAAATCCAGCAAAGAAGCCAAAGCTTTCCTATGATCCCTACAAGGTTAACTCCAAGGAATTTCAAGAGAAGCGCATTAGGGATTCTTTCCGTGCCTTGAGAGCTGCTCAATCCTCTCAGAATAAGCCTCCATCTTCTGAACCCCATAATACCTTCTCCATCCCAAACTGTTCTCAACCACCTCTGTAACGACCGTTTTCTTTAATTATTTATTTATGTGAGTTAAGTGAATTAATTGTGAATTATGTGTTTATGATATGCTTAATTGATTTTATGTTGTTTTATTTTGGAATTGTTAGTATATAATATAAGATAGTAAGTATTGTTGATTATTGGGCCTAAGTTGATATTGGTAAGTGAGGGGTGTTAATTAGAGCCCATTAGTAATTTAAGATAGTAAGGGTTTAACAAAACAAGGGTTTTAGGGGTTTTAGACTTAGAAGCTCATTTTGACAAAGTTGTGAAAGAAGAGAATAGTAGAGTGAAGAGAAAGAGGGGAATCTCATATTGAAGATAGAGTTGTCTTCAATCCAAACTTAAGGTAAGGGTGGGATTCTTTCATGCTAAAGGGATGTATGATGATGTTTTGGGTGGGGTTTTGATTATATGTTGTTATCCATGAATGTGTAGAAATTGAATAGAGATTGTTAGAGTTTATAATTGACTTCTATGAAATTGTGAATCTAAGCATGATTGAAGATGTATTGATGTTAGAAGACCCATAATAGGTGTTATAATTGTGTCTATAACATGTATTCGATTGACATTCGTGATGCTTGGTGTTTTCCAACTTGACTAGGTTGAGTTTGGGGGTTTTTGGATGGGTTTCGTATGCTGTTTTCTGTGTTTGGGGTGTTCTGAAATTGCTCTGTTTGCGCCGCGATCTCTGTTTGCGCCGCAAACCCTGTTGGCAGAAACTTGGGAATTTCTGGAATCGCTCTGTTTGCGTCGCGATCTCTGTTTGTGCCGCAAACCCTGTTGGCAGAAACTTGGGAATTTCTGGAATCGCTCTGTTTGCGCCGCAAACCCTGTTGGCAGAAACTTGGGAATTTTTGGATTCGCTCAGTTTGCGCCGCGATCTCTGTTTGCGCCGCGAACCCTGTTTGGCAGAAATTTTTCTGAACTTTGAAATGTTGTATCTTTTGAACCGTAACTCCTTTTTAAGTGCCGTTTGGACCTACGTGAAGCCTTAATTGATGTCTTTCCATTGAATATGCTTAGTATTACTTTGGAAACTCTTGGAATCTCCTTGAATTGGATTTTGTTGACATTGGATATCCGGAATTGATTATGTCGTTTAAGTTGATCATGTCGTATGCGTAGATTATGTTGTTTGAGTCGATTATGTCGTTAAGTGTGATTGTGAACATGCATCATTGAGTCACATTCATTTCATTGTTTGAGACGGCCCTAGTGGCAATTGTTTGAGACGACCCTTGTGGCGAATGTTTGAGATGGCCCAATGGCAATTGTTTGAGACGGGAGTTTTACTCCAATGGTACCACATGCATTTGCATTGTTCGAGTTTGTGGACCTCCGATTTTTTTTAATACCGGGCCATACCTCTGATCTGTAGAGATACGTGAACTGACTCTTTTTTTGTCGCTTAATGCTTTCGCATTTTTTTGAAAATTCACAGAGTCGCCACCGACCTTTTATTTTATCCAATTAAGGAAAGGTTTATAAAAGACACAGAAAAAAGACCTTTAAGAAATTCTGGGTAAGGGGGTAGGTTATACAAAGGGAAGGTGTTAGCACCCTTTGTATCCATGGTTATCCATGGGCTCTTAAGTTTGCTTAGCTCACTTGTCTTTCGATCACTTTTCAATTGCTCTGAAATTGCTCATATGTGGTTTCAAATACTTTTGTAAATTGAATTTTGTAATGATCCGTGTGTGGATGTATACAAAATGCTTGTTTATCTTTCGAAAGATGTTTTTGAAAAGAACGTTAACTTTGTAATAATCCGTGTTTGGACGTATACAAAGTATTGCCTTTTTGGAAAGTTTTGAAAAATCAACAGTGTATGAGAATTTGTTTGTTTTGATTTGAGCAAGCAAACTAGGAGGTCTACCCTGAGTTGTAAGGTCTTTATCCTATTTCCTTTAAAAATCTATCCTTTCACCGGATATAAAAGCAAGGTTCGATTTTGTACTCGAAACAGTAGAATTTGACTTTGATTTTGAAAGAATGAAAAGGATTACCTGAAGAGGTGCAAGTGTGATTGTGATTGTATTCAGATATTTTATCTTTGAAGTTTAGTGATCTAACGGTTCATTTTTATCTTCGACATACACGCAGTTTATATTTGCTGGAAATTAAAGTGCGGGAATGTAAAGTGCGGAAAGTAAATCTACGCTATTACATCGATTGTGCGGGAAATGTAAACTAGCCTATTTACATGAATTTGACATCCTATACATTTATCTAGGAATTTAAATTGCAAGAAAAATAAAAGGCATGTTTTTGGATTTTTTATGATTGATTTTAATTATAATTAATGCATGATTAATTAAATTAAAATGAAGAAAAAGATGAAAATAGATTTAAACCTAGAAATTAAGTTTAAAATATGTACAAAATATTTGTCAATTAATTTTAAAACAAAACTAATTTTTTTGGGATTTTTGGAATTGATTTAAGTTAATTAAAACATAATTATGTAAATAATTATACAAATAATTAAAACTTAAAAAGAAAATTATTCAAAATATGTACAAAATTAGTTTATAATATATAAACAATATTTTATATAAAGAACAAATTTTTTTATGATTTTTTGATTGGTTAGAATAATTAAAAAGCCCATATATAAATATATACTAATTAATTATGCAAAATATTGAAATTTTGAAGAAAAATAAAATATTTTTATTTCATAAAATAGTATATTATTTTAGAAGTATAAAAATATTTTTTGTGTATTTTTTGGATTTTTAAAACTATTTTTAATTAATTTAACAAAGAAATTAAAATAAAATAGAAAATAAAATAGAAAATAAAAGAATACTGATCCTGTATGGTTTGATTGAGGGAGTATGGTATGCACGCATGATCTGGTGCGTTGGATGAGCCATTAAATGAAATCAGGTGGTCCAGAAATTGAGGCACATGGCTTACGTTACACCTGCAAGGCACAGAATTAGAGAAAATTCAAAAAGTACGCGCGCACTTCTGAACCAATGAGGTGGAGACACCTCATCGTCTTCAACCTCTCGCCAGGGGTTTCAACAGCGCTTTTGTAAAAAAGCGCTATAATAAGTGAACCCTAAATCTGCAAAATAACGAATAGGGGTAAACAAGCAAATAAATTTGGCGCAATGGTACCATTTGATTCGTCTTGTTCCGCTGAACTTAACCATGTCCTTAATTTTGCTTAATTTTGGCCTTAATGAAGAACCCTAATTTTGAACTAAGCAAACCCTAAAATGGTATATGCTACAAACAACCATTAAAGTCCAATTGAAGCTCCAGAAACGACCAGAGCTTCAAACCAAACACAATTATGCATCTACATCTTGTTAAAAATGCGTGAGTTATGAGATATAAGTTGGTTTTAGTTTGAACAAACCGTGGCTTTATATAGCTCGATTCAGTGAAGTTTAGGACTTGGAAATGATTGGAATTGTTTCAGTGTAGCTCAGAGATGATGTTTGAATGTTTATTTTATATTGAAATGGACTGAAACTTAAAATTCGAATTTCAAGTTTCTTTGAAAATTACAAGTGGTTACAAGTATGCTATATGCTTATGGATGCTTCTGAACTCGTCTCCCTTTGTTACTGAACTAAGATAGCTTATTTATAAGCTATGTGTGCTTACAATTGAAGCTAATATGTGCCTTAGTTGCCTTTGTTGAAACTTTGGTTTTTTAATATTAAAAACCTTTGAAAAATTGACCAAGTCTTGCTCTCCTTCAATGCACCTGCCTTGCTCTTCAATTCTCTGCAGAAGATGAAGATTCCTTAGGGGTGAGTCATGCTTGGAAGTTAAGCTACCATTATCCATGCATTTTCCTTTTAATTTTAATCTTAAAGTAAGATAAAATCATGCAAAAATGGATAAAAAAAAGGTATGGGCTTAGTCTTGGTCGTGGGAGGCCCATAGTAACATGGAAATGATGTTTGAATGCTGAAAACTTGGCCCCATTTGGAAAAAATGCCATTTTGAACAATGTTGATTTCATGTATTTTCCCAAAATTTAGCCAACTTCAACAAGGTGTAAATCCTTCAATTTTTGTCATATGAAGGAGATCTTGCACTTTTTGGAAACCTCAAAGAGTCCTCTAACCAATGCCTTTGGTCTCATGTCAAAATGATTTTTGAAGCTCCTTGTGTGTCCTTTTGAAAAAAGTGTCTTTTTGTTGACTTTGAAAATGACCTGTAATGTCTTTGATCATATTTTTCAAATGGTGAATCCAATGACCATGGGATCAATGGCATTTGAAAGATAATTGAATTTCCTTCAAAACAAGCTTTGGTTTGAATTTTTTGGATGAAGGATGAGAGAGTTATGATCAGTCAAAGTTGAGTTGACTTTTCAGGCAAAAACCCTAATTTTGAATCTTAGGGTTTTGTTGATTTTTGATCTTTCCTTGATGAATTATGATCATCCAATGATCAAATGATGAATCCTTTGACAAAATATGGACTTTGACAAAAAATTTCATTTTTGACTGTCTGTTGACTTTTTTGGTCAAACGGGTCGTCTGTTGACTGTTTGAGCTGCTGACGGTGCGTCTGAGTGATTTGAAGTTTGAAAATTTGTATGATGGTACTTTGAGATATATGGATGTGTATGAAATCCATTTGAGCTCTCAAAAACTTGTTGCTCCTGTAAAAACAAGAAAAACCCTAGTCAGGGACTGTTTATGTAGGAGACAGTTAAGCGTACCTGATTTTTGTGCAGTGTTGAGTCTCTGCTAATCGCGTGATATTCAGAAGACTTCTAGAACAAAAATCTTGGAATTTTGAATTGTGAAAGATTGATTTGATTGATGGTACAAAACACTGAGAATTGTACTGCCAGCAGTTTGGCTGTCAACTGACTGTTCAAGTATTGATGTAGCAGTTAGAGTGAAAAATCAACAGTCAAAGTTAATTTTCTTTTTTGTTGTTTTTTGTTTTTGTTTTATGTAAAAAATGAAAGCTTATTTACATGACTTGTTAGAAAAACACAGACATAATAAATAACTGGTATGCGGGCAAAATTACCGATAATAACCCTGAAAATCATTTAATGCACAGAAATAGGAATATTTGACTGGCAGAAAACACACAAAATATTATCTTAGTAATTAAGCAATATTATGACAAATAGTACAACATTTAATACTGACAGTACAAATATCACATACTATATTGAACAGTACGACGAATAAACGGTACATTTAAGAAATAAGAAATACGGCAAATTTTAAGAATGACCATTAATGACCCATGCTATGAACAATAACATGTAGATGATTGGGAGTGCAACCATTGCAGGTCCACACTCTTCAGGACTATGCAGGCAGAAGAAAGTCATGATCACCGTAGCAATGGTGATGACTGTAAGAAACAGTGTCTCTATCCACTTTGCCATTCTTGTCAGGGAAGAAGAGAAAATAGATATGAGATAGGAATTTGAAAGATGAGTTGGAATTTGATGTGAGATTTTATGGAAGAAAATGAGAGGTATTTATAGAATGGAAAGAAGGAAAGAGACGTTGGGGAATGATGTGATTCCGTACAAAAGGAAAATTTGAGTGGAAGTAAGATTTGAAAGAAAGTGTATGATAGTGTTGGAAAAAGGAGAGATTTGATTTTTGAAAAAGAGATTTGAAAAGATTTTTGCAAATAATGGAATATAGTACAAAAATTAGTGGGAAACAAAAGATAATAATAATCTACTTGTTACCAGTACAGTCTGAGTTTCCTGATTCTGCGCCTGCAAAAAGATTTAACTCTGTACCAATTGTGTCAGTACCATTTATCTGTAAATAAATAAATAGCATGTGTGAAGTAATACACAGTATTTGGTGTTTGCGTAAGAATAAATTCAACTGCAAGCCAAATTACTGTATAAGAAAAATTCTAAAAACTAAGTATTTCATATGTCAGGATATTTGTTGAAATAAAAATCCATGATTATATGAGACCCTTAATTTTCAGATTGGAGTTTTCTTGAAAAATATGTGGGCAAATTTTGGGGTATAACAGTTGCCCCTATTCAATCTTCTTAAACCTGAAGAGATTGTCTGAAATCTGAAGGTAGAAGATGATTGAATATTTAGATGCCCTGAAAATTTGCACTTACCTTGATCAGAAGAGATGTTGGAAGTTGCATTTGAATGTCGTCTGCGAAATGTTGTTGACAGATTGAAACATTACCTGAGATGGGCTTTCAGATGCCACCTGGTAAATGGGTTGAGGGTTTGTTCATCAGAATGAATCCATTGATTATATCTTGATGAAGGATTTGAAAGTCTTTGTGTTGACTGTTTCGGAACCGTCCAAGGTTACCGCTTTAAGTCTTGGAAGATAATCGTTACGGAACTTGTCCAAAGTTTTTTTCATTTTGGAAGTTGATCATTGTGGAACCGTATGAGGTATCGCTTTTAGATCTGCAATGTTAGATCGTTCTGGAACCGTCTGAGGTATCGCTTTAGATCTGCAACGTTAGATCGTTCTGGAACCGTCTGAGGTATCGCTTTAGATCTGTGATGCTAGATCGTTTTGGAACCGTCTGAGGTATCGCTTTAGATCTGCAACGTTAGATCGTTCTGGAACCGTCTGAGGTATCGCTTTAGATCTGTGATGCTAGATCGTTTTGGAACCGTCTGAGGTATCGCTTTAGATCTTTGATGCTAGATCGTTTTGGAACCGTCTGAGGTATCGACTTTGATCTATGATGCTAGATCGTTTTGGAACCGTCTGAGGTATCGCTTTAGATCTGTGATGCTTGTTTTTGAGTTAGTAAGTGATCAGAATGAATCTTCGGCTTGATTATATCTGAGAGAACCGTTCATGGAATTCAGGTGAACACGGCATGTGATTGAGAACATCTTTGTTGAAGATATCTGCCTACCTGAAAAATCAAGTTAGTGATATGCAATGTTTATGATGCATGTAAATGTGAGATATTCCCGGAGAAATATGCATGTTATGTTGTGCATGATGTATGATGTATGATGCATGATGTATGATGTATGATGTATGATGTATGATGCATGATGTATGATGTATGATGTATGAATATGATGTCAAGCTTCTAATTGGAAAAATAAATTCCCACTAGTCAGCTGGACATGAATGTATTGTGATCGTTGATGATCTTTTGTCTTGCTTGAGTACCCTCGTCTGGGGAAATTTTTTGAGAACCCGGGTATCCCGTTGAAGGATCTTTGACTACTGCTTGGGGAACCAAAGGTAACTGGAAGTTCTGATGCCCTTTCAAATGGGAATGAGGAAGATGCATAATCCTCCGATGCACTATCTGACCAAGTCCGGGTGCGGGGATCACACCTTCTGAAGATAGTAATCTGGAACAAACCTGCTGGGGAATAAGACTTCTTTTGAAGAGAAAATCTTTTTGAGGAATTTGCTGAGAAATGCGTTTCTCTTGGTGATTTCCTTCTGATGGAATGATGTCCAGATGATCGGGACATTTCCTGAATGCCATTCCTGTTTTTCCTGGTAAACATCAATCATATTCAAATGCATATGTTCATTCAAAATTATCATTGGGATGCTTACGTATTTAAACAGAAGAAATGAAAATAGTGATTTTTGAAAGAGCTGCATTGAAAAGAGCCATGATAGGCGGGTTAGCACAGGGAGACAACAATCCTAGAAGTAGGAAACTGTCAGAAAGTTTTGAAAAATATTTATGAAGATAAATAGCTATGTGAAAATGATCCAGTCAAGTTTCAACTCTGCTATTGCCAATCTGTCTTCGAGCATCTCATCCCTCACTTGTTGGAAGAAAGTGATTAGACTGATTGGTGTCTTTGAGGTGTTGAATCTTGATGGTGAGTAGGCAGCTGAACGGAACACAGTTGTATGCTTCATTCCCTAACTTTTGCCTAGGCCGCCCTTTCAGGTTTTCAGCCTACCGGGATAGTATTTGTTTAGTCTCTAATTTTTGCCTGGACCGCCCTTTCGGGTTTTCAATCCACCGAGACGCTCATTTTTGCCTAAGTTGCCCTTTCAGGTTTTCAACTTAGCGAGCTGTTTTTTTTTTCAAGAGAAGTATTTTTTGACTATGTCAGCATTCACAGGGTGTGGGAAATCCTCGCCATCCATGGTGGTAAGCAACATGGCGCCGCCGGAAAAATTTTCTTGATTATGAATGGTCCCTCGTAGGTGGGAGTCCATTTGCCTCTGGGATCACCTTGTGGTAAGATGATGCGTTTGACAACCAAGCCACCAGTTTGGTATGCTTGACTTTTGACTTTTTTGTTGAAGGCTTTGATCATACGCTTTTGGTATAGCTGACCATGACAAATAGCTGCGAGCCTTTTCTCATCAATCAAGTTTATCTGGTCCAACCGTGTTTGAATCCAAT